>NW_023416315.1:54612875-55212875 GCF_014108235.1 Myotis myotis
GGGTACCCACATAACATCTGGCTGTGAAAAGCAGTGGGGTTGTTGCCTGCAGAGAGATGGCTGGAAATGCAGGCACCCTCTTAAAGGGCCAATGCACGAAATTCCGTGTGCAGCCACCCACCTTGTGCTCCAACAGAGGGAGGGCAGAGAGGAGTGGAGCTGTGTGAGCAGAAGTCAGGATCGGGGCTCGGGTAAGAGCTCACAAGGCAGACACCCCAGTTTCCTGTGAGGTCATCTTTCTCACACAGACATTTGCTATACAGGGTGGATCCAGAGACATGGAAGTATGGAACAGAGTGTGGAATCTCAGAGGGAAGGGAGGGGAGGGTGGGTGCGTGGGAGGTAATCAAAGACCTTGTATACATATATGCATAAGCCATGAACACAGACAATAGGGTGGTGAAGGCGAGGGGTGGGGGCGAGCTGGAGGGGGGCAAAGAGGGAAAAGGGGGACATATGTAATACTTCAAACAATAAAGATTTAAAATAATAATCCTATCTAATAAAAGAGAAACATGGTAATTGGAGTACAACTGCTACCCTTCCCATTGGCTAATCAGGGCAATATGCAAATTAACTGCCACCCAAGATGGCAGCCGGCAGCCAGGCAGCTTGAAACTAACATGAGGCTTGCTTGCTTTAGTGACGGAGGAAACCAATGGTCCCCGCCTGCCGCTGCAGGCCTCTGAGCTGCAACTCTAAGCAACTATGTAACAAATATAGAAGCTAAACAAAACCCCAGAAACCTGCTTTAGTCCGCCGGGCTTCAGCCAGCAGGATCGCAACATTGTAAGCAAAGGCCAGAAACCTACTTTCAGTAGCGTAGGCCTAAGAGCTGGAGCCAAGCCTCAAAGCTAAAGCTGGCCCAGAATAAAAAAGAAAAAAAGGAGCGGTTGGGAACTTCAGTCACCCCCAGCCTGAAAACAGCCCTCAGCCCCTCACCCAGACTGGCCAGGCACCCCAGTGGGGACCCCCACCCTGATCCAGGACACCCTTCAGGGCAAACCAGCCGGCACCCACCCGTGCACCAGGCCTCTACCCTATATAGTAAAAGGGTAATATGCCTCCCAGCACCGGGATCAGCGGAGCCAAGAGGCTTCCTGGCACTGGGATCAGCGTGACAGGGGGCAGCGCCCAAAACCCCTGATCGCCCTGCGGCTCTGTGTGTGACAGGGGGCGGGACCATAACCTCCCTATCCACCCTGCTCTGTTCGTGACAGGGGAAGGCACCCCAAACCCCTGATCAGCCCTGCTCTGTGCCTGATAGGGGGGAGCTCCCCAACCCCCTGATCGCCCTGCAGCTCTGTGTGTGACAGGGTGTGGCGCCCCAACCCCCTGATCGGCCCTGCTCTGTGTGTGACAGGGTGCAGCGCCCCAACCACCCCCCCTCCCCATGGGCCCTGCTCTGTGTGTGACAGGGTAGAGCCATAACCTCCCCATCGGCCCTGCCCTGAGTATGAGAGTGGGGGCGCCCCAACCCCCTGAAGGGCCCTGCTCTGTGGGTGATAGAGGGCGGCGCCCCAACCCCCTGATGGGCCCTGCTCTGTGCATGACAGGGGGTGGCGCCGCAACTTCCCCATCGACCCTGCCTTGAGTGTGACAGGGGGTGGTGCCCCAATCCCCCAATCGGCCCTACCCTGAGTGTGACTGAGGGTGGCATCGCAAGCTCCCAATCCACCCTGCTCTGTGCATGACAGGGGGCGGCGCCCCTACTCCCCAATCAGCCCTGCTCTGAGCCCGACCAGGAGGCTGCACCTAGGGATTGGGCCTGCCCTCTGCCACCCGGAAGCAGGCCTAAGCCAGCAGGTCGTTATCTCCCGAGGGGTCCCAGACTGCAAGAGGGCACAGGCCGGGCTGAGGGACCCCCTTTCCCCCCGAGTGCACAAATTTTTGTGCACCGGGCCTCTAGTCCTATATAATAAAAGCCTAATATGCTAAGTGTCTGATCATTTGACTAGTTGCTATGATGCGCACTGACAACCAGGGGGCAGATGCTCCAACCAGCAGGTTAGCTTGCTACTGGGGTCTGGCCTATCCAGACTGGGTGAGATGGGCCGGACACACCCTGGAGCCCTCCCATGGTCCCTCCCCAGCCCCGATCTTGCACCGGTGGGGTCCCTTGGTCTGGCCTATGCCCTCTCGCAATCCAGGACCCCTTGGGGGGTGTTGGAGAGCCAGTTTCAGCCCGATCTCCGCAGGCCAGGCCAAGGGACCCCACCAGTGCTCGAATCCGGGCACCGGTCCTCTAGCATATATATAAAATGCGCAAAGAATCATAATAAGCAGATAACTATGGTTATTAGCAATGAAAAAGGATATAATTGGAGACAGTGGTGAAGGAAAACTTTGGCTTAATATGTATTACTTGAATTTGTTTTTAATAACAGGAAAGTATTCATGTGTTACTCAGGTAATTAAAAGAAATTTTTAGGTGCAAGAGAGCATATATGTAAGCACACATGCATTTTAAAAAGCTCTGGAAGGATAATCATCAAGCCATTAAGAGTGGTTATGCCGCCTCGGCCAGTTTGGCTCAGTGGATAGAGTGTTGGCCTGTGGACTCAAGAGTCCTAGGTTCGATTCCAGTGCAAATGGTATAAACTGGAACCAAACTTCTGACAGTTGCAAAAAGGGCACAAACCAGTTAATTCATAAATATTAACATTACACTAAAGTAACTCAAAATAGATTGGCAAAGGATTATTTTATAGTGTCTTCCCTACCACTTATTTTGAAGTGCCTTTTCAGCATCCTTAACAAGAATATTCCTTGCAGCAGAATCAAAGTCTTACTTGATAAGTTCTCTGGATCTCTGTGGTCGATGTTAACAGTTTACATAATAAATACATCTTATAAAAATATAAAGCCCTAACTGGCCTGTGGACTGAAGGGTCCCAGGTTCGATTCTGATCAAGGGCATGTACCTGGGTTGTGGGCACATCCCCAGTAGGAGGTGTGCACGAGGCAGCTGATCAATGTTTCTCTCATTCATGTTTCTAACTCTCTATCCCTCTCCCTTCCTCTCTGTAAAAAGTAAATAAAATATATTTTAAAATATATCTATATAAAATGTACTAGAGGCCCAGTGCACAAAATTTGTGCACAGGTAGGGTCCCTAAGCTTGGCCTGCAATCAGGGCCTATCAGGTTCCCTGCCTCCCCACCTCCTCCTTCCCTTGTTCCCTCAGCGCCCTGCCATCACATGTCATAGCAAGCGATCGAACTCCCATTCTCCCAAACTCCCGAGGGGACACTTTGCATATTAACCTTTTATATATACAGATTTTCCAAATTGAAAAAAAAACCTTAAATTTTTGCTACATCTAAAATGAAGGAACCCCTTTAAGATTATTCCCTTAGGGTATTAGTTGACTATGACTCAGAAGAAAATTACTTACTGAGTCATTAGTACCTGCTTAACTTGATATTCAGTGTTTCAAGCCAATGCAGCCTGATTACACTGTAACACTAAGCTGGAAAACATATAAACAAGCTATTCTTGGTACAGGACCCCTTATTGCTTCCAGGAAATAAGAAATCTAATTAATAACCAACATCCATTTATCACCTATGGACGACAGATCAAGCATGACACTAACTGCTAAGATCCAGTCTTACAATTGAGAAGAAAATATCCCCTGGGCACAAGGCTTCCCTATTTGTCCCAGTCCTATCACAACCTAATCTTTCTCCACCTTTGCTGATTTTCTTAACCTATCAACAAGAAATAGTAGAGATTTAAATCAATGGAAAGAGAGCCAAGAGCCGATTTCACAGCCCAGAAATAGTAACACCCAGATTTCTATAATCACCACTTATGGATACAGGGCCTTCCCCCCAGATACCCTAAAACTGCTGATTCTCAATTATTCCAAAGGGATTTAAGGAAGTTGAAGAGAGTTATTCAGCTCAAAGAGGCCAAGGAATTAAAAGGGCAAGTCATGACAAGTGGTTACAATCAATAACTGCAATAAAGAAACTATTATTTGAGTTGAGAATTCTTTCTTGTCCTTTTTAACATCCCCCTTCAGTTTGTTTTAAAATGTTATTATATTTTTATTGTATTATAATATCATACTGTTGTTGGTCTATAGAAACTAACACTGTTACTTGTGCTTTGTAAGTAGAATTTATTTTGCTGGTGTGGTAAGAAGTTTACCCAAACTGCTTTACCTGAAGCCCTTCCAAGTTGATCCTTAGTGAGCAGACACAACATAAGGTCAAAACAAACAGGAAAACCAGTCAAGGAAGTTCCCAAAAAAGTTGTAACCCCTCAGCAAGTGTGAATGATCAACTAATAATGTGAGTAAATGATAGAATTCTTAAAACTCCCAGAAAGAATGCATAAGCACTTTATAACACCCACTTGTGTCAGTCCCATATTTGTGGGCATTAAAAAAAAAAATCCATAATTATTATGGACTTTTATTATACATATCCTTTCCACTCAGTTGAATGGTACTTACTATAAAGAAGTCACTCATTGGAAATCATATAGTTATTTTAAGATATTACCATTCTTTAAAACCTCTCTGACCTGGCTGGTGTGGTTCAGTGGTTGATGTCAACCTATAAACCAGGTCACAGTTTGATTCCCAGTCAGGGCACATGCCCAGATTGCAGGCTCAATCCCCAGTAGGGAGCGTACAGGAGACAGCTGATCAATGAGTCTTTCTTTTTTTTTTTTTTTTTTAAAATATATTTTATTGATTTTTTACAGAGAGGAAGGGAGAGAGATAGAGAGTTAGAAACATCAATCAGCTGCCTCCCGCACATCCCCTGCTGGGGAAGTGCCCGCAACCCAGGTACATGCCCTTGACCGGAATCGAACCTGGGACCTTTCAGTCCGCAGGCCGATGCTCTATCCACTGAGCCAAACCGGTTATGGCCAATGAGTCTTTCTTATCATTCATCTCTCTCTCTCTCTCTCTCTCTCTCTCTCTCTCTCTCTCTCTCTCTCTCTCCCTCCCTCCCTCCCTCCCCCTTCCTCTCTGAAATAAATAAAAATATACTAAAAATATATTTAAAAAAAACAAACAACAAAAAAAACCTCTCTGGACAAAGTCTGTTGTTTTTTAAAAAATATTTTTTTATTGATTTCAGAGAGGAAGGGAGAGGGAGAGATAGAAACATCAATGATGAGAGAGAATCACTGATCAGCTGCCTCCTGCACATCCCCTACTGGGGATTGAGCCCACAACCTGGGCATGTGCCCTTCACCGGAACTGAACCCAGGACACTTCAGTCTGTAGGCTGACATTCTATTCACTGAGCCAAACCGGCTAGGGCTGGACAGTCAGTTTTAAAAGACAAAAGACACACACACACACACACACACACACACGAGACTTTTTATGAATATACTAGTGACCCGGTGCACGGATTTGTGCACATTGAAAGGAAATTAATTAGAAGGTGGCTGGTGGGGTGGGACTGGGCGAGACGGGCTGGACATGCCCTGGAGCCAACCTCCCGCGGTCCCTCCCAGGCTGGCCACACCTGGGGTGGCACTGTGGCTCAAAAGGCATCTGTGGAGTGAGCAGGGTCTCTCAGCCTGACCTGTGGGGACCGGGCTCAAACCAGCTGACATTACACAAGGGGTCCCGGAGTGCAAAAGGGCACTCTGCAAAGTTGCTGTCGTACAGGGTGTAGAACACAAATGCAAGTGTGCAGTAAACCAGATTTGGGGCCGACAGTGCCCCAGCAACAACATAATCCATGGCTGAAGATGGAATCACGCGGCCCTGCGAGGAATCGGGCTCCCTCTTCTTGGTTTTGGGGTGCATCACTGCATTGAGCATCTGCCCCCTGGTGGTCAGTGCGCATCACAGCAACCAGTTGGATGGAGAGAGGGACACTTAGCATATTAGCCTTTTATATAGAGAGAGATTTTGTTTTTTAGTAAAAACAATGTTACTTCCATTTGATCAACTTTTATTTATAAGATTATTCAGAAATTACTCTCATACCATCAAATATATTCTTATCTTTTCTTTAAAATAAATATGAAGCTACTAGGCTCTGAGAGTCCAAAATCACATAGAATTAAGCATCAAATTTGGTATTCAAAGTCTACGCAGTATAGTAAGTAGATTTTAAAGTCATAATGTGATTTCATAAGTACTAATAAATGCCTGGCAGAATACATATCTTCCTATTCAGAGAGTCATTCAGATTCAAATAGTCTTAACTCAACCACTGCTAGACACCAATTATTGTGCTACACACTTCTATTTAGATTGCAGAGTTTATATCCAATTCTAGGATAGCATGACCTTTCAAGATGGCTGGGTAACAGAGTGAGGAAAAAAAACCCACAGAAAGAAATCTTCTAACCATCTGCCCTAGAAGGCTTAGAAACAAATCTACACCCATCAAACTCAACCTCATTCCCTGTTCAAGAATATACATGGCCCCAGAAAAAGCAAACTCAACCTAGAAACTATCTAAAAACTGAATTGGAAACTAGGATATTTAGCCTAAATATTTGGAGCCTTAAAACTGAGAATAAGACCTGGCCAGTGTGGCTCAGTGGTTGAGCATCAACTCATGAATCACAAGGTCAAAGGTTCTCTCTCATCATTGATGTTTCTATCTCTTTCCCTCTTCCTTCCTCTCTCTGAAATCAATAAAAATAAACATATACAAAACTATATATAAAAAACCAACAACAAACAAATAAAACAAAAACTGTCAACAAGGAAGGCAGGGGGCCTATTTAAACTGTATCCTGCTTCCCTCCGACAGTAACCAATACAAATTTGGAGCCCATCGAGATGTCAAAAGTTGGACCTAGTTATTTAATAAGATTTATGTACAACAATCAATTTAGTAATCACTAGGTCATAATACCCCTTCCCCCAAGCCCCCAAAAATTTAGCAATCGATGCTGACTATGCACTGCCACATCGCCTAAAGAGCCACACAACAGGAAATAGGACATAGGCAATAAATATAGGACAGAACAGGAAAAGAAAACCAAAAACTATTCAATACTGGGTGCTCCTCTAACCAGTTTCTACTCCCTGTAATTTCTATCACTGCTTTTCAACTACTGTCTCAATCCTTCTACCCCAAGCAACTGCCACAAGAGAAAGGACACATCCTATCTAGGTTATCCTTCCCTTCTCCCTTAAGTGGTAGCCTCCTCCACTTCATGCAATTCCTCTCCAGCACAAGCAACAGCTACACATGTGAAATACCACAAAAAGCCTATAAACTTAACACTCGGGTCTTCCTCCAACCACAGCATTCACTAACATCACCAGTTATCTTTGCCCAAATCTGGAAACTCCCAATTGAATTTAACTTGCTCAGTTCTCTGAAACTTCTTACAAACACATTCTCCTCCACAATGGAAATGGCATATCCTCCCACATATACCACCAACCACTCTGCTCACAGAGGAAAAAGGGCAAAATGTAAAAGTAGATGGACTGGTGAGTTAAATATATTAGGAAAAAAATAGTAAAGCAAGTTCACCAACATCTCAAACCAGGCTTTGAGAAATGACCCACAGTTGAATTGTGTTTGGCCCAGTAGGTGTTCTAATTAGAAACCAATATTTAAAAGAAAGAGATGTTCTTTCAACATTAAAGTTAAAAACATAAATAAAAACAGCCCAGCCGGCATGGCTCAGTGGTTGAGCATCGACCTATGAACCATGGTTCATAGGGCATATGCCTGGTTTGCAGGCTTGATCCCCATTGTGGAGCATGCACAGGCAACTGGTCAATTATTCTCTCTCATCATTGATGTTTCTATCTCTCTCTTCCTCTCTGAAATCAATATTTTAAAAATAAAGTAAATAAATAAATAAGAAATGTTAAAGAGATTATCTTGGGGTGGCGAATACACTATACAATATACAGATGTATTAAAGAATTGTACACCTGGAACATATAGAATTTTATTAACAAATGTCACCCCAATACATTCAGTAAAAACATAATCTACACTAATAAAAGAGAAACATGGTAATTGGTGTACGACCGCTACCCTTCCCATTGGCTAATCAGCGAGATACGCAAATTAACTGTCAGCCAAGACGGCAGCTGGCAGCCAGGCAGCTTGAAACTAACATGAGGCTTGGTTGCCTCAGTGACGGAGGATCGTTGGAGGAAACCAACGTTCCCCGCCTGCGGCTGCAGGCCTCTGAGCAGGCAGTTTAAGAAACATTGTAACAAATACCCCTGACTTCAGCCAGCAGATTCGCAACATTGTATGCAAAGGCCAGAAACCTACTTTCAGCACTGGAGGGAGGCCTAAGAGCTGGAGCCAAGCCTCAAGGTAAAGCTGGCCCAGAATAAAAAAAAAAAAAGGAGCGGTTGGGACCTTCAGTCACTCCCAGCCTGAAAACAGCCCTCAGCCCCTCACCCAGACTGGCCAGGCACCCCAGTGGGGACCCCCACCCTGATCCGGGACACCCTTCAGGACAAACCAGCCGGCCCCACCCATGCACCAGGCCTCTACCCTATATAGTAAAAGGGTAATATGCCTCCCGGCACCGGGATCAGTGTGACAGGGGGCAGCGCCCAAACCCCCTGATCGCCCTGTGGCTCTGTGTGTGACAGGGGGCGGGGCCCCAACCCCCTGAGCAGCCCTGCTCTGTGCCTGATGGGGGGAGCTCCCCAACCCCCCCCCCCCCACGGGCCCTTTTCTATGTGTGATGGGGTAGAGCCATAACCTCCCCATCAGCCCTGCCCTGAGTGTGAGAGTGGCGGCGCCCCAACCCCCTGATTGTCCCTGCTCTGTGGGTGACGGGGGCAGCGCCCCAACCCCGATTGGCCCTGCTCTGTGCGTGACAGGGGGTGGCGCCGCAACCTCCCCATCGACCCTGCCTTGAGTGTGACAGGGGACGATGCCCCAACCCCCCAATTGGCCCTACCCTGAGCGTGACTGAGGGTGGCATCACAACCTCCCAATCTGCCCTGCTCTGTGCATGATGGGGCGGCGCCCCAACTCCCCAATCGGCCCTGCTCTGAGCCCGACCAGGGGCTGCACCTAGGGATTGGGCCTGCCCTCTGCCACCCGGGAGCAGGCCTAAGCCAGCAGGTCATTATCTCCCGAGGGGTCCCAGACTGCGAGAGGGCACAGGCCGGGCTGAGGGACCCCCCCCCCCCCCCGAGTGCACAAATTTTTGTGCACCGGGCCTCTAGTAAATAAATAAACAAATAAATGAGATATAGAGGAACCTAAGCCCAAGTTCCTGCAGAGTAACAAAGGGATGGAGCTGAGTAGCAGCTGGTCCTTAGATGGGGCACGTGCTATCTGCTATTTCTGACAATTGCCCACATTTATTATCCATCTGGCCTACTTCACTGATTGAGCAGCAAAAACCATGGGGACATGAGAATTTGCTACTCCTAAACGATAGGACAGTAAACTAAGTCAATAAAGATTTTTGTTTGCTTTTTAAGAGTGATCTTTTGTGAGCACCTACACTGGACAAGTTATCTTCTCCCAGGTCACTTTTAGTGTGATGATTTTCTTAAAAGGTTCCAAATAATTTGTTGTGGTCTTTAAGAAGACCACAATAGTTAAGAAGAATCAATTAAAAGTGACTGAAAGGCCATTTGGAATAGAATGCCTGAGCTAAAAGATCAAAATCAGTGGGGTATTCAATTAACAGAGGTTAAAATCCCATAGATCCTTATGTTAAAAAGCATTTATGACATGTACAGAATAAAAGAGTAGTTCTTCACAAGAGTGATATGTTTACATGACTAAAAAGTATTTCACAGTTAGAAAGCACCAATATTTCACATACTAATATTCTTTTTTTGTTTGTTTGTTAATCCTCACCCAAGGATATTTTTCCATTGATTTTTAGAGAGAGTGGAAGGGAGAGGTAGAGACAGCGAGAGAAACACTGCTGTGAGAGAGACACATCAATTGGTTGCTTTCCGCATGTGCCCCAACCAGGGCTGGGTATTGAGCTTGCAACCAAGGTACGTCCTTGACTGGAATCAAACCTGGGACCCTGCAGTCCATAGGCCAACGCTCTATCCACTGAGCCAAACCAGCTAGAGCTAATATTCTAATTTTTAATCTGATGTTGATAAAACCCTTGTGCTGTAAGGTTGGCTAGGCAGATCTTATTGCCCCTCACAGATACCAAAGCATAAAAAAGACAAGAGCCTTCACTAAGGTCACCCTAGTTAGTATGGCATAGATAGGCTCAGAATCCAGTTGTGTTAACTCGTAAGTCCTGTGGCTCCTTCCATTACAATACACTGCCTCTACTGCCTCTCATCTACTACTGTCCTACAAAGTGTACAAAAGCTATTCAGGGATTACAGAGAAACGTGGTTCAACAGGAGACTGGAAGTATCCATTCAATGACTCTGCACCAAAGTCTACAAAATTCATTCTGATTTCAAGAACAGAACTGGCCCTTCACCTACTTTCAGATCCCCAAAGGAAAGTCATTCATTTCTATGGAACTGCTTGGCACTGCATTTGTATATCATACATATCTCTTGTCTTACCAATTATTTTGAAAGATTTTCCAGGAGACGGCAACTGTTATGCTGCATTTTGCGTCCAGTGTAAATGCTCAATACTTCATTATTTATACACAAAATTTAATAAATAACTCATCTTTCATTTCAAGAAACAAAGGCTAGAAACAGCCTTCATTAATTTTCAGATATAATGACAAAGACATTTAAATTGTAATATGAAGGAAACAAAAATAAGAAAAAGTAGCTAGGGATATAAGTTTTGTGTTTATAAACCTTAAAGAATTAAGCCCTTTTTTTCTCATCAGCTGAAAAAATAATTAGAAAAAGAAAATCTAACTTTAGAGGGTTAACATGATTTTACATATAATATTTAAGATTTTTTTTTACTTAAAAATATAAAAATACATATAGACATCTGAATTTGCTACCCCTAAGCACCAATAAAAATCTTTGTTTTAGCTTAATGATTTTCTTGTTTTTAATCCTCACCCAAGGATATATTTAGTGATTTTAGAGAGAAAGGAGGGAGAAAGAGAAACATCAATCGGTTACCTCTTCTACGTGCCCTTTTAGGTTTATGCACATAAAGCCTTCATGAGGCATGGCATTTTATTTATTTATTTTATTTTTTGTTAATCCTCACCATTTAAAAAATTTTTTTTATTGCTTTCAGAGAAGAAGGGGGAGGGAGAGATATAGAAAAACCAATGATGAATCATTGATTGGCTGTGAGGAAAGGCATTTTAAATCTTTACTTAGAATGAAAATCAGCCCTAGCCAGTTTGGCTCAATGGCTAGAGTGTCAGCCTTCAGACTGAAGTGTCCCAGGTTCGATTCCGGTCAAGGGCACATGCCCAGGTTGTGGGCTCGATCCCCAGTAGGGAGCCTGCAGGAGGCAGCCAATCAATGATTCTCTCTTATCATTGACTAGAGGCCCGTTGCACAAAGATTCGTGCAATAGGCCTTCTTTCCCCTGGCTGCCAGCACCAGCTTTCCTCTGGCACTCAGGACCCAGACCTTCCCTCTGGCCACGGCCTTCCATCTTCGCTCTGGACACAGTTTTCGCTGCGGCTGGAGCCTTCAGTCTTTGCTCCTCGCTCCAGCAGGAGTGTTCAGTCTCCGGCCAGAGCTGCTCCTGTAGCTCCTTGCGCCCCCTACTCTCCCCCTCATAGCTTGATGGCTGCTTTGCCTGAAGACCTCGCCAACGGGCTCCTGGGTTCCAGGGGGCCACCTTGCCTGCGGCCCGGCCTTCCGATCACGATCACGGGCCGCAGGCAAGGCGGCTCCTGGGACCCGGGATGCCGCCTTGCCTGTGGTCTGGCTTTCCGATCTCAATCACGGGCCGCAGGCAAGGTGGCTCCTGGGTCCCGGGGTGCTGCCTTGCCTGCGGCCCGGCTTTCCGATCACGATCACAGCCGCAGGGTCCTGCCGCCCAGGGCCACACACAGAGGTCCCAGCTGGGGGCGGGGCATAGGTGGCACGTTGGCACCCTCAAGCCCCACTGCCCAGGGCCGCACACGGGGGTCCCAGCTGGCGACGGGGCTTAGGCGGCACACGGGGGCCCGGATGGCGGCTGGCACTGGCTCACCCTGCCTGCAGTATGCAAATTAGCCGCCATATTTGTTGGTGGTTAATTTGCATATCGTGCTGATTAGCCAATGGGAGGCGTAGCAAAGGTATGGTCAATTACTATGTTTGTCTATTATTAGATAGGATGTTTTTCTCTCTCTCTCCCTCTCACTTCCTCTGGGGGTGGGGAATGAAAATCAGAGAGTAAGTAGGTAAAATAAAAATCTAGAAAAGAAATACAGCCCCTTAATTTGGATTAGAACAAGAGCAACATTTTATCCCTGCACAATGACAATGCCTGGATATACACCAATGAGTGGAAACTTAACTTTACACATCAACTAATTTCAGAACACTTATTTTTCTCTGTCAAGTACTATCCAAGGACTCCCCAGCAAGACTTAATGCCATGCTACTAATAATTTACTATAGCACCATTTACAAGAGCAGATTTTTGGAAAACTAAATCATTTGGGGATTGGTTAAACAATGGAATACCATGCAACTTTTAAAAAAAGAGAGAAAAACCTCTCTTTGTATGTTGTATTTGTTTGTTTGATTAAATATGTTTTCACTGAGTTTTTGAGAGAGAGAGGAAGGGAAAGGGAGAGAGAGATAGGAAACTTTGATGAGAGAGAAACATCAACATCGAATGGCTGCCTCTTGCACATCCCCTACAGGGTATTAGGCATGTGCCCTGACGGGGAATCAAACCAGGACCTCCTGTTACATGGGTTGACCACTGAGTCACACTGGCCAGACTTATATTTGTTTTTAATCCTTGATTTTAAAAAAACTTATGGTTTTAATTTTGCTTAGCTTCAGTTTGAAGTGCAACTTTCACTAATAACTGCAATAAAAAGAAAAGCTTTGCTACAAAAAGGAAACAATCTACTGTGGCACAGAATATTAGAAGTACATAAAGTTTTAAGGTAAACAAAACACTTTCAAAAAAATGTCATGCTGCTTCTAATTCTGATCTCAGGGGCCTAGAAGTACACACATTTATTCTCTTAACCCCTGAAGAGGCAGGAAGGGTTGAGAACTACTACACCAAGGACATTAAAATAGCATTCTCAATGGCAGTGGAAAGGGCAAAGGATTCAAGCTAGACAGATCTTGATATGCAGCCCAGTTCTTGCCACCAGGTGACCTTAGATCAGTTCCTTAACCTTGAGCTCAGAGCCTCAGTTTCACCATCTATAAAATGTGGTCAATACCACTTACCTTGTAGTTTTGTTATAAGGATTGGAATTAATGTATGTTAAGCAAACTGCCTGACTCTAGAAGGAATAAAATAATGATGGCTATTATTACAGCCATCACAAGCCTATTAGAATGTTTATTTGACTATCTATAACCATTTATTTTGATTCAATTTATGAGAACAAGATAAGGTGGCCAATGGATATTATATGCTCTCTCAACCAATCACAGAAAGAAAATAGGCCAATAGGATAAAATTACCTAGGTGAAACACTTTATTATACTCACATATTTCATTTCAAACTTCTTAGCCAACATTTCCACTTCTTGCCTCTCTTTATGCTCATCATTAAATGGGTCTTCTGTGTGAATGGGCTTCTTCTGATTCAATGTGAATGGGAAAAGAAATAGAAGTATTAGTATTAATTCAATCAGAGTTGAATATATATCCTTAAATTTAATAATGAGAATCATTTTTTCCAAATATTAACAAATAATAAGTTAAAAGCATTAAAAAAAACTAGAAAGAAATGTTGGTTTGTAATAAAAAATATTTACAGTTTTAACTGATTTTTATACATTGTAAATTTTTTTTGGCGGATAAGAACTTAACAATGCAAACTGTCGCTTCTGTAAAATGACTGTATGGTCACCCCATTCAAAAGAAGGCAAAAGAACTGTAAGAAAATTAGGTAAAAATAAAAACCCTGCCCTGACCGGCTTGGCTCAATGGATAGAGCGTCGGCCTGTGGACTGAAGGGTCCCAGGTTCCATTCCAGTCAGGGCATGTACCTTGGTTGCGGGCACATCCCCAGTAGGGGGTGTGCAGGAGGCAGCTTATCGATGTTTCTCTCTCATCGATGTTTCTAATTCTCTATCCCTCTCCCTTCCTCTCTGTAAAAAATCAATAAAATATATTAAAAAAAACAACAAAAAAACACCCACTTATAACTATAGTTTGAGATCGTCCCAACAAAGATTAACTGCTTTGGTCAGGAAATGCTTCTAAAGGAATCTCTAGGTTATTAATTTAGAGTCAGCATTTAATCATCTGCCCTGTGTTATCACTAGGTTATCTATAGCTGCTTTGGCTTTCTGCTGAGGCCCAGCATCAACCTCTACATCGCCTACATCCTGTCAACGGATATCCAATCAGGGAATACATTTCACTTTTAAACAAAGCTAGAAAAGCGAAAAAACTGCAAATAGAAAACATTACAGTTTACTTCTATCAAGGGAGAGTGAAAGTTTATTATAATATGTATTAATCACACACAGCTAGGATCCCACATTTTCCATTTTTACCAAAACAAAGTTTAAATAAACAAAACAAACTAAAAAATAAATAACATCTTTTACTAAAGTTTACTATTTTAACAGAAATATTTCATACATATGGCTTTTCAATATACAAAAAAGCCAAAACAAAGAGCTACAAAACAATTGACTAGAAAGTTAATTTTTTTAAAAAAAGGGAGGCTACATGTTTTTATTGAAGTAGCATCTCAAGTAATTAATAATGAAAGTATGTGAAAATTTGAAATACTGGATAGAGATTTGGTTAACCCTGAAGGGCAAGCAAAAAAAATGCACAAAGGACAAATATGTGCAAACTGTGAAATTGAGACACTTCATTCTGGATACAAAGGCTGAGATATAATCAGTCTAAAAAATATGACAGAAAAAATGGACAAGATGAATCCAAAACAACTCATCATACTTAGGACATTTTTTAGAATAAAGGGATAATCATTAAAGTCTAAAGGAAATAATTTTAGAATCAATTTTTAAAATTATTATAACTAATAAACTACAGAATCCTTTATAAGAGTTACCAATGGAAAATATAAACATGGTCCGAAAGGAAATAGACTAATAATAAAATAAGAAATACTAGGCATGTTCAGGGTATGACTTTATGTTAAGACTAAAGTTAAGGACATTAAGGACAGTGAGCAACCACCATGCCTTGCCATTATAAACTGTTCATGTCACTGTGAAGTCCAAATATTAGGTCTTACTACTGGTCTGACTAGTTTTACATGTGCAAACAAACACTTTTTTTTTTTTTAAATAAGAACACCTTATATGACATTCTAAAATATCTTACGTAGACTTTATATAGGCATCAAAAGTAAATCTCATATTTACTCGACAATCTACAAATATAACTTTACAAAACTTACTCACTTACTTTTCTTTCACAGTTAAGAAATAACTCCCTACCTATAATCAAGGCTCTAAGTAAGTTGTATGATTTTTCAGGTGAAAAAGATCTGAAAATTAGTAAATATCGAAATTACCAACTGCCACCAGGCAAAACTGAGACAGTAATTTTGTTCTTTGACCTTAACTCAAAACCATTTTCAGGAGATCTTTCATATATGTTAACCAAAATATGCAATATAAAAAGCAGTGGGCCCTGGACTGTGTGGCTAACTCTGTGGTCGGCAAACTACGGCTCGCGAGCCACATGCGGCCCTTTGGCCCCTTGAGTGTGGCTCTTCCTAAGCCTTAGGAGTACCCTAATTAAGTTAATAAGAATGTACCTACCTATATAGTTTAAAAAATTTGGCTCTCAAAAGAAATTTCAATCGTTGTACTGTTGATATTTGGCTCTGTTGACTAATGAGTTTGCCGACCATTGGGCTAGCTTGATTGAGCACCTTCCCATGCACAGAGAGGTCACCAATTCAATTTCTGGTCAGGGCACATGCCAAGTTTCAGGTTTGATCCCCAGTAAGGAGTATGCAGGAGGCAGCCAATCGATGTTTCTCTCTATCATTAATGTTTCTCTCTCTCTGACTTCCTCTATCTCTAAAATCAATTGAAAAAAAATTCTGAATTAAAAAAAATACATTTTTTTCAAAAGGCAATGGAATACTCTAGAATTCTATAACCGTATAATCACGTTAACACGATTATCTTTATTTTTCCTTTTATAGTAAACTAGAGGCCCGGTGCATGAAATTCATGCGGGGGGGCGGGGGGGGCGGGGGGACCCCTTGGGGGATGTCTGACTGCAGGGATCGGGTCTAAAATGGCAGTCGGACATCCCTCTTGCAATCCGGGACCACTGGCTCCTAACTGCTCCCCTGCTGGCTTGATTGCCCCCCTAACTGCTCCCCTGCTGGCCTGATCACCCCTAACTTCCTGTCTGCCAGCCTTATCGCCCCTAACTGCTCTCCCCTGCCAGCCTTATAGCCCCTAACTGCCTCTGCCTCAGCCCCCGCCCCCATGACTTTGTCCGGAAGGATGTCTGGATGGATGTCCAGAAGATGTCTGGTCTAATTAGCATATTACCCTCTTATTAGTATAGAAAATATTCAATGAATCATTCTGGATATACAAAAAGCCAAAACAAGCCCGGCCGTGTGGCTCAATGGCTGAGCATAGAACTATGAACCAGAAGGTCGCATGCCAGGGTTGCAGGCTTGATTGTGAGCTTAATCCCCAGTGGGGGGAGTATAGGAGGTAGCCAATCCATTATTCTCTCTCATCACTGGTATTTCTATTCCTCTCTCCCTCTCTAGAATCAATAAAATTAAAACAAAAAACAAACAAAAAAAAGCCAAAACAAATTCATGTTCGGTTTTTCTGGTTTACTAGGAGTCAAAACATTTTTTCTTTTGTAGCAATTACTGCCAAAATGTATTCCTAAATTGTACTATTTCCCTTTAGCCAGAAATGGTGAACAAATTAATCTTTCAGGATAGAGATGATTGCAATGCCTCAGTCATCATCCTGAACCACTTAATGAGGACTCAATACTCTACAGAAGTAACAAAGGTTAAGGGGTTTAGCTAACCTGTGTCCTGACAACCTGGAAGGATATTTTGATTTTCATATTTTGCCAACATTTGCTCATTTAATTTCACTTTTCCTCATTAATAAAAAATATAGAGTATAGAAAAAATTCTATACTGCATTCAGTTAATTAGGGTTTTATTGTTCATTTTGTATTTATGAAGGGGGATGATTTAAGTACACCTCAATATAGATGGTATTCACAGGTAACACATTCTTTATACCTATACCTATCAACTTAAGGATCTAAAGCTAAAATTTTTTTATTCAATGATAGATGGCTATTTCAAAATTTTAGAATCTTTTTCTTTTAACTTTTATAAGATCTCTCTTCCTCCCCTTTCCAGTCTTACTCTGCTATATGGTATGCTGTTCAATTACAATAACTCAAAATTAAAACTATTTAGAAAATATTACAACGTCCCTAAAAATAACTGGATTCCCCCTAAAGGGAAGAAAAACCAAATTTGGGAATTATCACTTTCCAGACCAATTATAATGTCCACACTTTGCTTTTTAATGGTCTCTCTTCCTAGGATTTCCTTTCATGGGTCTACGACAACTTTATTTTAGAAAAGTATTTTCTATAATTATGTAATGAATATGTTCATTGGAAGCAATCATAGGAAAATCTGACAAATCTTTGCTGCAAAGATGCATTAACGTCCTCCTTTGTAAAATGGAGATAATGGTTCCTACCTCATGAAGTTCTGCTGCACAAAACTAGATAAACCATGCACCATACTTACAACTGTACCTAGCACACTGTAAGAAATAAGTAAATGTTAGATGTATTTTCACTCAAAAGGATGCTTTTCATCTGCAATTTATAACAGATTAAGAAGTAAAACTGCAACCTACTTAAATTAGAAGAAATACAATTTATTTGAAAAATACAGCAATCCAATATTTTCAAAAATATTTTTGGGGAAAAAGTGACATAATATTTGTAAGTAACAGGGGCACTAAAATGAGCTTAATAGGCAAAATGTTATGAGGAAGTAACCAAAATTATCTCTGCCCTTAATTCATTTTGGTTGAAAACATTTAGTAATGATTTGACCAAATAGCATTTGTAAATAATGATCAAAAGATTAGTTGGCCATAAAGAAAACCTAGTGACACTGTTTAAAATGATTATTTTTTAAACTAAGAAGTCATTCATTTCAACTATAAAGATAGTTGAGGATTGCCTAGCTCGCATGGTTCAATAGATGAGTGTGGACCAGTGAACCAGGAGATCACCGTTTGATTCCCAGTCAGGGCACATGCCCAGGTTGCTGGCTCGATCCCCAGTGTGCAAGAGGCAGCCGATCAATGATTCTCTCTCATCATTGATGTTTCTATCTCTCTCTCCCTCTCACTTCTTCTCTAAAATCAATTAAAAAATATATTTTTAAAAAAGATAGCTGAGCCCTGACCAGTTTGGCTGTGGATAGAGCATCCGCCTGCAGACTGAAGGGTCCCAGGTCCAATTCTGGTCAAGGGCATGTACCTTGGTTGCCGGCACATCCCCAGAAGGGGGTGTGTGCAGGAGGCAACTGATCCATGTTTCTCTCTCATCAATGTTCCTTCCTCTCTGTAAAAAATCAATAAAATATATATTTTTAAAAAAATAGATAGCTGAGGATAAAAACAAAACAAGTGATTTCTGGAGTCCCCTAGACCTGTGCTTAAAGCAAAACCTAATAAAGAACATAACTTCTAAACAAGGGGAAACTATTCTCTTATTACTGTTACTCTATCATTTCCCTTTTTAGTTTACTTCTGAAAATCACAAACGCATGACAAAAATTACAATTACCAACAAACCTCTCTTCTATCTCCATTGTTACCATTTCGGTCAAAGGCACAGCTATACATTATCAAGTTTTTAAAAATTCAAAGCTAACTTGCTTTTCATCCTTCTCCAAAAATTACAATGGCCGAGTGCAATCCCCTTCAACTCAAACTTAAGAACTAATGATACGCTTTCAAATAAGAAAGTGGTAGTTGGTGCCAAAGGAAACAGGAGAGTCACCTTCCCATTCAATTACAAAACGAAACCCCGGAGAAAACAAACAGAGAAAGGCTTACCAATATTCACACAGGAAAGAAAAGCAAGTAACCAGGTAACTAACACTTCCCCTCCATTTTTAAAGTGGAATTCTTAGTCTGAAAATGTCTAGATCATTTTTAAATCCCCTTCCATTCAGAAAAGCCCTGCACGCTCCCCAGCGCGCCTCAGCGGCCACAGCGCCGAGCACAACAAACAGGGATGGAGACCGGGCTGACACGCGAGGGGACACGATTCCCTGGCCCGACTGGGAGGAGGGGCGTGTCCCCCAAGGCTCTCGCTTCCTCTCTACCGGAAAGGACAGCTGGAGCCCCACACGGAAAACCCACCCACACGACTTGCAGGGCCCTCCGAATTTGTGTGGGAAGCAAGAAGAAAGGAGGAAAATCGGCTGTTTCGAAAGGTGCGGAGGAAAACCGGCTCGGAGCGGCCTTCGGCTCACGATGGGGGTCGGTGGAGCCGGGGGTGAGGGGGTGGGGTGGGGCCCCGCGGCTCACCCCGAGAAGCAGAGGAAAACTAGCGCCAACCACTGGTCCACCCGCTCAGCCCCTGCCCCCTCCACCAGCCCGCCCTCCAGGGCGACCCGAGCCGCGCAGAGTGGGCGTCAGGAAGTGCAAACCGCTGGGGCAGGCGGACGGGTCCCGAGGCTGCCGGGGTCTCGGGGAGGAGGGAGGAAGCTTCTGTACCCGTTGTTCTCCGCACAGGAGCAGCTCCGGGTAACTGAACTCCACGCAGCTCTCGTCAGTCGGGTCCTTGAGCACCAGCTCCAGGCGCACCGTCTCCCTCGGCGGCCTCGCCGGCGGCTCCGGCCGGGAAGCCGCCTCCCGCGGCGGGGGAGGCTGCAAGGGAAGCTGCGGGAGCGGCGGCGGCGGCGGCTCGGGCCGCGGGGGCTCGCGCTGCAGCGCCATGGGCGGCTCGGGGCGGCTGCCCTCGCGCTGGGGGAGCGGCTTCTCCCGCGGCGGGGGCTGCGCGTCCGACCGAGGGGCAGCCTCCCGCGGGACCGGCTGCTCCGCCCGGACCGGCTCGCGGTGCGGCGGCGGCTGCGGCTCCAGCCGGGGGGGCTCGCGAGGGTACTCGGGCTCGCGCTCGGCCCCCGCGAACTCGGCCTCGCGCCGCCTCACCGGTGACAGGCTAATAAACGCTACTCTGCGTGGCTCCGCCATCCCTACTGTTCTGGCCCTCTGCCCTCGCTCGCGCCGGCGCTCCGGTCTACGCCGAGTTGTTTGCTTGTCCGCCCTTCCTCTTGCTCTCCGTCGTTTTTCTTCCCTCCACCGCCCTCCGCCGTTTCCGCCGACGCCACCGTGAGTGCGGACCGTGCCCGCTTCCCCGCCACTATGTCCTGACGGGCTCCACCGCCATCGCCAGGGTCGCCGCAGCCGCCATGTTGGATCCCCCACATAAATAGAAGCAGGCCGCGAGCGGGCGCATGCGCAGTCGGGAGACGCTCCCGTCCACCTTCGTGGCCGGGGCTCAGTTTTCCTCCCAACAGTCTGGGAGTCCAGACAGGTCAGCGGAAGTGACGTATGTCGAGGCCGGTTTCCTTGGAAACGGAGACGCTGTCTGCGCCCTTTCTAAAAGGGAGGGGTTTGGGGGAGTGGTGTTCCCGAGAATCTTCCTATTAGCATTCGGAAACCCGAGGCGCTAGCCGAGGGCGAGCGTCTGGATGTGCTGGGGACCGACCTCGTCATGGCGCTGGGTCTCCTCAGGCACGTGCCACCCGCTCTCGGCTCTGGAGTTGGGCTGTCAGGTGGTTATTCCAGGCGGATTCGGGGAAAGGGTAGAGGGACGCGAGGACCCGCCGAGGTACCTGCCCGCCCAGCGCTCCCGCAGCCCTAGGTTGTCGAGGGAAGAAAGGAAATGGCTAACTCCGGCCGGACTCGCCCGGCGGCTTCCCTCCGCTGAGCGCAACACTGACTCCCACAGGCCGCCCTTCCCGGGACCGACTGTTTCCTCGCTTAGCCGAAGGGGGAGGGGAGATTGTGTGTGGCAGGGTCGAAAAATGCTCAGAAACGTTGTGTAGTTGGGAAATGGAACAAGCAGCTCGGGGTCTCTCATAAGGACTAAAGTGTTTATTAATCGCAAAGTGCTTAAGAGGGCTTGGTGGTGTTTTAGGGGGCATACTCCCGAAGTGGGTGCTGAAGGATTCACTTCAGGGTGGGGGAGAATCCTGGATTGGGCACGCCTTGCAGGCACTCCCAGATAAACTAATTAGATTACACATTAAATGCGTGACGATTACTGTCCGTTTTCAGCCTTGAAGTAGGAAGTAAATTTCAGGGCTCGCCCTCCACATCCTGAAGGAAATCCTGTTAATTCCATTAACCGGATAAGAACAATGTCACCCATTGGCGATGCTCTGAGTCATGTGACGTCACAGACGAATTCCAAGTAGTTTCTCTCTTTTTTGCTCTCCTATTACGTTCCCTGAAGATGATGATGGAATATCAGTGATGGCGAACCTTTTGAGCTCGGGGTGTCAGCATTTTGAAAAACCCTAACTTAACTCTGGTGCCTTGTCACATATAGAATTTTTTTGGTATTTGCAACCACAGTAAAACACATATTTTTGATATTTATTTTATATATTTTTAACAAAGAGAAATCAACCAAAAAAATGAGTTCACGGGTCACCTCTGACACGCGTGTCATAGGTTCGCCATCACTGGAATAGATGGATCCAGAGGTCCCTCCCGGCTCTGAAATGCTGTCATTTTCCCTTGGCACTCTGTTTTACCTCCAGAATCCTCTTTCCCTTTGCTCCTCTTCTGATTCTACATGAGAGTCGCATTTTTGTCACCTTTCTGTCTAAAGCAGCTGTGGGCAAACTACGGCTTGGGGGCCTGATCCTGCCCGGTTTTGAAATGAATAAAACTAAAAAAAAAAAAAAAAAAAAAAAGACCGTACCCTTTTATGTAATGATGTTTACTTTGAATTTATATTAGTTCACACAAACACTCCATCCATGCTTTTGTTCCGGCCCTGGCCCTCCGGTCCAGTTTAAGAATCCATTGTGGCCCTCGAGTCAAAAAGTTTGCCCACCCCTGGTCTAAAGTCTCTTTTCCTCCAGTCTTGCAACAGAGTGATATTAGTATGTCTAAAATACTTTTATAGTATTATATCACTCTCTGTCCTAGCTGCAATGTAAGATGGTTTGCCCTCTGGAGTTAAAAGTTAGGAAAAACTTAATTGGCAATAGCAGAGACAAACAGAATCAACATTAATAGATAGTCTGGAGCCGAAACCGGTTTGGCTCAGTGGATAGAGCGTCGGCCTGCGGACTGAAAGGTCCCAGGTTCGATTCCGGTCAAGGGCATGTACCTGGGCTGCGGGCACATCCCCAGTAGGAGATGTGCAGGAGACGGCTGATCGATGTTTCTCTCCCATCGATGTTTCTAACTCTCTATCTCTCTCTCCCTTCTCTCTCCCTTCCTCTCTGTAAAAAATCAATAAACTATTAAAAAAAAAAATAGATAGTCTGGAATACAGTTCATGACTTCTTATGCTAGTCTTCTCTGAGGAAGGCATATTTAAGACAGAATGTCTTGAGAAGATCATAAAGGAGGGTACCACAGAGAAAGAAAAGCGAAGGGAAGATCTGCAGAGGGAGTGAACTAGGACGATTGGAAGAAAGGTCAGGATGGCTGGAGGACAGCGAACAAATAGGGGGGAGATAAAGGAGATAAATCCCCAGCAAGAGGTAGGGGCCAGGTCACGAGGACAGGGAGATGATTCCTGCATTTGGCAAATGGAGATTATTGGTGGTTTTAAGGAGCTTCTTTATTTTGTGGCACATTATCCTCATTGGTCTATGCAAGGCCCTTCTCAATATCTCTCTTCTTTCTCTCCCTCTCTCTGAAATTTTTCGTATTATCCTGTACCTCCTACAGAAATTCTAAAGTTTAACTTTTCATTGGTGTGGGAGCTTGTAAATATGTGTATTATTTTGCATGCATATATTATGAATTTGTAAATTCATTGTTATATATCTAATTTTGTTTCCCTTTTTACCATATATTTTTTAAATCTTTATTGTTGAGAGTATTACAGATGTCCCCCATTTTTCCCCCATTACCCCTCTACCTGGTTTCTGCCCCACCCCAGGCCATTACCACTCTATTGTCTGTGTCCATAGGTCATGCATGCATGCATATAAGATCTTTGGTTAACCCTAACCGGTTTGGCTCAGCGGTAGAGCGTCAGCCTGCAGACTCAAGGGTCCCAGGTTCGTGCTGGAGACTGATCTAGTCAAGGGCATGTACCTTGGTTGCGGGCACATCCCCAGTGGGGAGTGTGCAGGAGGCAGCTGATCGATGTTTCTCTCTCATCGATGTTTCTAACTCTCTATCCCTCTCCCTATCCCTCTCCCTTCCTCTCTGTAAAAAATCAATAAAATATATATTTTTTTAAAAAAGATCTTTGGTTAATCTCTTCCCACCCACCCCCCTTTCCCTCTAAGATTCCTCAGTCTGTTCCATGTTTCAATGCCTCTTGTTCTATTTTATTCATCGGTTTATTTTGTTCATTAGATTCCTTGTTTATTTTGACTTTTAGATTCAATTGCTGGTAGGTATGTATTTATTGCTATTTTATTATTCATATTTTATCTTTTTCTTCTCCTCCTTCTCCTTCCTCCTTCCTCCCCTCTCCTTTCTTCTCCCTTCTCCTTCCCCTTTCTTCTTCCCCTCCCCCCTTCTCCTTTCTTCTCCCTTCTCCTTCCCCTCTCTTCTTCCCCTTTCTCCTTCTCCCTTCTTCTTCCCCTTTCTTTTCCCCCCTTCTTCTCCCTTCTCCTTCCCTTTCTTCTTCTCCCTTCTCCTCCTTCTCCTCTTCCTCCTCCTCACCTTCGTCTTCCTTCTCCTCTTCCTTCTTCTGAAAACCCTTCAACATTTCGTGTAATACTAGTTTGGTGGTGATGAACTCCTTTAGCTTTTTCTTGTCTGTGAAGCTCTTTATCTGACTTTTAATTCTAAATTATAGCTTTGCTGGGTAGAGTAATCTTGATTGTAGGTCCTTGATTTTCATCATTTTGAATATTTCTTGCCACTCCCTTCTGGTCTGCGAAGTATCTGTTAGCTAACAGTCCTATGGGTGCTCCCTTGTAGGTAACTAACTGCTTTTCTCTTGCTGCTTTTAAGATTCTCTTTTTGTCTTTAACCCTTGGCATTTTAATTATGATGTGTCTTGGTGTGGGCCTGCTTCTTTGAACACCATATATATTTTTAAAAAATATTTTTATTGATTTCAGAGGGAGAGGGAGAGAGAGACACAAACATCGATGAGAGAGACATGGATCGGCTGCCTCCTACACACCCCCTACTGGGGATTGAGCCCACAACCCCGGGCATGTGCCCTGACTAGGAGTCAAACCGGGACCTCTTGGTTCAGGGGTCGATGTTCAACCACTGAACCACACTGGCTGGGCTGGTTTATAACTTTTGAGTAGTAATCTGCAATGCTATGTTTTGTCTATTCACTTAGTGATGGGCACTCAAAGTGCCTCCTGCTCCCCCCTTATCACCCCAGAGCAGCTATGAACATACTCATTCATGTGTCCTTTGGATCTGTGTGAAAATGTATTTGGGACAAATACTTAGGTTAGAACTGTTGGGTCCTAAGATACCCATACACATTAAGGGGCTGCTCTCCAGAATAGCTGAAGCAGTGCATGCGAATTCCTGTATCACTTCCTGCCCTCCACTGCATTGCCACCACCAAATCCAGTTTATTTTTTGCCAGGTATTATTTTAATTTGCATCTCTCTGATGACTAAGGAATTTGAACATCTTTTTTATATGCCTGTTAGTTTTTTAAATTTCCTCTTTGTAAATTTCCTGTTTATAATCATTGTCTATTTTTCTATTTGTCCTTCCATTTCCTGTTTTTCTCTTGTTGAATATACAATAATTTATTTTCTTTTTTTAATTTAAATTCTTTATTATTTAAAGTATTACATGTCTCCTTTTCCTCCCCATTGACCTCTCCCCAGCCACTCCCACCCCCCAGCACATACACTTACAATAATTTCTTATCAGTGAGGAAAGAATGAGTTATTCAATAAACAGTTTAAGATAATTACACAGGGATATGGAAATGAATAAAATTGTATCACATGAATAAAATTGTATTCACTAGAAAGTATAAATTTCTAGTGAATCAAAGATTTAAATTTAAAAAATGAAACCATAAAAACTTTAGAAGAAATCACTGAGATTTTAAATAATCTCACACTAGAGAAGGCATTTACAAGTATTTTTATAATTTCAACTATTTAAAATAAATTTCTGATGACAGGAAAATAGTCTTTCAACTAATAGACATGACAAACTAAAAAAAAAAAAAAAATTGCAACACATTTCACAAAGGATAAATTTCCCTAATTTATAAAGAATTCCTATAGATCAAGGAGAAACAATAATAATAACCTAATACTGGTATACTAGCAAAAATGGAAAAAGATATCAACAAATAGTTCACAGGAAAGGAAATTAAACAGCAAATGAAATATATTAAACCTGGCTCAATTGCTGTATCAAAAAATATGTGAAAGAATATAGGCACCCCCCCCAAAATATATATACCATATATATATATGTATATATGGTGTGTATGTGTGTGTATATATATATATATATATATATATATATATATATATATATATATATATATATATAAAATCTCCCTATGTTCATAGCAGTGCAATTTATAATAGCTAAGACTTGGAAACAGCCTAAATGCCCATCAGCAGATGAGTGGATAAAAAACTATGGTACATTTATACAATGGAATACTACATGGCAATAAAAAATAACTCTTGCCGAAACCGGTTTGGCTCAGTGGATAGAGCGTCGGCCTGCGGACTGAAGGGTCCCGGGTTCGGTTCCGGTCGGGGGCATGTGCCTGGGTTGCGGGCACATCCCCAGTGGGAGATGTGCGGGAGGCGGCTGATCGATGTTTCTCTCTCATCGATGTTTCTAGCTTCCTATCTCTCTCCCTTCCTCTCTGTGAAAAATCAATAAAAAATATATATATATAAAAAAAAAAATAACTCTTACCATTTGCAACAGCATGGATGGACCTCGAGAATATTATGCTGAGTGAAATAAGCCAGTCAGAGAAAGGTAAGTATCACATGATCTCACTCATATGTGGAATCTAATGAATCAAATAAACTGATGATCAAAAATAGACCCAGAAGCATAAACAGACTTTTGAACCTCAGAGGGAAGGCAGGAAAGGGTGGGTGGGAAGAGATCGACCAATGAACTTGTATGCATATATGCATAATCTGTGGACACAGACAATGGGGTGATGAGGGTCTGGGGCAGGGAGGATGGGAGCAACTGGAAGAGGTTTATCGGGGGGAAAGGAGGACCTACGTAATACTTTCAACAACAAACATAAAATAAAATACAGCTCTAACCGGTTTGGCTCAGTGGATAGAGCGTTGGCCTGCAGACTCAAGGGTCCCAGGTTCTATTCCGGTCTCGGTCATGTACCTTGGCTGTGGGTACATCCCCAGTAGGGGGCGTGCAAGAGGCAGCTGATTGATGTTTCTCTCTCATCGATGTTTCTAACTATCCCTCTCCCTTCCTCTCTTTAAAAAATCAATAAAATATATTTTTTTAAAATAAAATAAAATAAAAATATGTGCACTTCTAACTTTGATAAATTGCCTTCCATAGAAAGTATTAATTTCTATTCCACCAACAATGTATAAGGGTCTCTATAGCTCTATACGTTGGCAACATGTTTTTTGAAAATATATTTTTGATTTTTTTAGAGAGAGAGGAAGAGAAAGTGGGAGAGAAAGAAACCGATAAGAGAGAAACATTGATTGGATGCCTCCTGCATGCCTCCTACTGAGGATTTATCCTACAACCTGGGCATGTGCCCTGACTGGGAATTGAACTGGTGATTTCTTGGTGCATGGAACGATGTTCAACTAACTAAGCTACACTGGCCAGTGCCAAACTATTTTATCTTTGCCAAATTGATATATTTTACTTAAGTGATTTTGGTGTATATCTCTCATGAATCAATCCATACAATGGAATTCTATGGAATCTTTTTTTTTTTTTTTAAATCCTCACCCAAGGATATTTTTCTGTTGATTCTTAGAGAGAATGGAAGAGAGAGGGAAAGATAGAAATATCCATGTGAGAGAAGCACATCGATTGGTTGCCTCCTGTACACACCCTGACCAGGTCTCAAGCTAGGGAGGAGCCTGCAACCAAGGTACGTGCGTGCCCTTGTCTGGAATAGAACCTGAGACCCTTTGGTCCACAGGCCGATGCTCTATCCACTGAGCAAAACCAACTAGGACTCTATGCAATCTTAAAAATTTTATCACTAACCTCTATCAAGTGAGAAAAGCAATATGCATTACAATATTTAGTATACTACAATTTATGTAAAAAGAGAAAGAACTGTGTTAAAAGGGAGAAATAATATATTGTTTATGTACATAAAATATCTTAATGTATATGCATAAAACTGACAAGCAATTTGGGAAGAGACACTGTGTGGCCAGTTTTAGGAACAGAAGAGGTTTAACTACCTCACTGTGCATGTGTTCTCAAGAGAGAGGCAGGCATGGGGGGGGGGGGGCTGGGAAGAGAGAGAGAGAGAGAGAGAGAGAGAGAGAGAAACATCAATTGGTTGCCGTTACAAATGAGATCCAACCCACAGCCTGGGTATGTGCCCTGACCTGTAATCGAATCTGTGACCTTTCAGTGTATGGGATGATGCTCCAACTAACCAAGCCACACTGGCCAGGGCATAGCTGTCTTCACTGAATGAATGCTTTATGGATCCTTGAAAAGGAAGTCTGTTCTCTGTTTTCAAGGTATAATCTATATTAACAATATATTCCTTAGTACTTATGATATTTAAGTTATGTATATGCTTTGCTTACATTTTTTCCATTTCAACTGTCATGAACTGTAATCTACTACTGTCACCGTACCTCTGTTTTGTTTTTTTAATATTGATGCTATTTCCTTTGCTGCATGTTCATAACTGTTATATCTCCATTGAGAAATGGACCCTTTATCATTCAAAGTGTGTTTCTTTGACTTGCTTAATGATTTTGACCTGGATTCAACCTTGTTTGATTGTGACACCTGCTCTCTTTTTATTTGCATTTGCCTGATTGTACTATTGCCCATCTTTTATTGTCAACATTTATGTGTAAACAGCACAGAGTTAGGTTTTGCTTTGTGATCCAACCTGCCAATCTTTTTCATTTAATAGGTGAGTTAAGCTCATTTACATTGTTGACATGAGAGGTATGTCTGAGCATAGATCTGCCAAATTATCTTATGTCACATTTTTTCCTCTCGACCTTTGTTTTAAAACCCACAAAATGATGTTTGCTTTGTTTTATGTATGTTGCTTCTGTTAATTTGGAAGGCTTATCTTTTGTTCTAATGGGATGATTTTATAATGTGCTTAATCCTCATTTTCTTTGGACAATGTCTATAATTCCATACTATGATCAATAAATTATAAAATGTATTTTCTCTTTTTCTACACACTGATATTGTAAAATATGCAAATATTTATCACCTTTAAAGATACCATAAAGATAAAATATCAATAAACTACCTTTTTTTCTACCTTCCTGTCAGAGTTTTACTATTTTATATTTGGTTACAGCTTTCATATACATATCACCAATTTTCTGGTGATATTTTCATCCACCATTGGCCTTCCTTCCTTCCTTCCTTCCTTCCTTCTTTTTCTCTTGTATTAATTTTCTATAGACCCTTAGCTGTTCTGGTTACTAATCTTTGAGGATGAAGAGTTTTCCTGGACCAGCCATTTTGGTGAATATGCATGCCAGGGGACCCCAGGGCCATGTGCCCACCTGCGGGCATTTACTTTATGATGCCATGTTTTACATTTACTCTTCCCTATCTCCTCTGATTCACACCTGTGGAGCTGTTCACAGTGACGTCTTCTGTGTTACAGGGCAAAGTGCTTCCTGCAAATATGGCTTGACTCTGTGATTCTTTGGTTTGCTCGGTCTCCTCTGCTTCTCAGAACTAAATTGAAGACTTTTTTTTTTTTAATTCACCATAGGGCAATGAAATATGAAGGTCTAGCTATTTCTCACCTCCCCCACCCTGGGAACATGGACACTTTCCAGCCCACATCTTCCCAATACTGTTGGACCCATTTTTGGTTAAATTCTGTGTTATCTACTCTATACCCCAGCCCATTCCTGATAACCTTCATCCTAATTTCTTTGTTCAAAATTCTCCTGCTTTCCTTTGATTGCATATTTGTATTTGATTGTCTTAAAATATATTGCTGTAAGCAATATATTGCTAAGTTTCATTCACCTTGTTGTAAATTTCAGTACACTTACTTTGTATAATATTCCATTCTGACTATACCACAGTTTATTTATCCATTCTCCTGTCAGTGGGCATTTGGGTCGTATCCAGGTTTTTCTGGGGGAAAGTGCTGTGAGGATCATTCACATACATCTCTCCTGGTGTACATGTACAGGAGTCGCTCTTGGACATGTACCGAAGAGTGCAATTTCTGTGTCATAGTTTGAAACTACACGTTTACAAATAGGTCCATACTGGTTTTTAAAGAACAAATTAACCTCTGTATGAAAATTAAGTATAGGAACAATTAAAGTTAAACATCTGTAAATATTATTTATGGTTTCACTTATGCTGTTCTGGTCATCTGACATCTGCTTGTTCTCTACCTAAATTTTGTATTTCTAGTTTCAGCTTACAGTTCACTGTCCCCATTTAGGCTTTTCTATTTAACCTACTTCACACTGTTGATTTTCCTCAGTAAATGTATAAGCTATACTAGCCCACCATTTCATTGCTTTTACAGTACCTTGCAATTATTCTTTAGGTCACTATTACTTATATTTTCATCCTAGCATACGCTTATAATTTTTAAAATTTGAATGACTTGTTCTGGCCAGTGTGGCTTAGTTGGTTGAGCATCGTCCCAAGCACTGAAAGGTCACTGGTTTGATTTCTGGTCAGGGCATAAGCCAGGGTTGTGGCCTCAATACCCAGTAGGGGTGTGCAGGAGGCAGCCAATTGATGTTTCTCTCTCTCCCCACTCTCTAAAATCAATAAAAAACATGTATCTTTTAAAAAAACTTGAATGACTTATCTCAACTCTACCACATTAATAACTACTCCCGTCAAAAACTAGCAAAGAAGAGTATAATTATATGTTTATAGAGGAAATTAGAAATAGATGGACATGTTTATTTAACTAAATAGTAGGAAAGACCTGCATGTTTATAGGGCAGTAAGATTTCCGTGAAATTTTTGTTAACGCATATAGTTGCATCTAAGCTACAGTGCAGAAAACCTAATTCAGAAACCCATGAATAGTCAGAGATCACTAAGAATCCAGGTTTTTCTTCCCATTAGGGCCTTCATTCACATACACAGACTGTGAATTTTGTATCTGGTTGTGTTTCACTCTTTGATTTGATTGGTAAGAAACTTGAAGGTGAATTTCTAGCCCATTTTTTGTAATTCTGGTGTGTACGTTTGTGTATGAACTTTACTTGTGACTTTATTCTTAAAAGCCTTCAATCTATTCATATTTTAGAAAATCATTTCAAATGTCTTCTGGAACACAGTGGGATACAAGTAACTGACCAAATTAATATATAAGTACAGGAATGAATATATAAAAAAATATGATGAATCAATTTAGATAAAATGCATCCACAATTTATGCTGTGGATGCTCAAACCTGAGTTTCCCATTGTTCTTTCACCTGAGGATAACTTAGCAAGGTATTTATTTCCTGTATCTGAGGTTTGTAAACTGTGTGGCCCCAAGAGGGGCAGCCTGAGTGGTGGACTTGCTGTGTCTGCTTCCTTTCCTCCTCTTTGCTCCAACCAACAGGGCAGTTCCTAGTTGTATCTGGCATTTAGATTTTATTTACAGAAAGAGTTTTGTTGCCGAAAAAGAAAGTGCTAACTTGTCTATAGACTACCAACTCAGTATGTACACATCAGCTTATTATATTCATACTAGAGGCTCAGTGCATGAAATTCATGCACTGGGGGGAGGGGAGTCCCTCACCCAGTCTGTGCCTCTCTCAGTCTGGGAGCCCTGGGGGGTATGTCCGACTGCAGGGAGCGGGCCTAAGCCAGCAGTCGGACTCCTTAGTGCTGCTGTGGAGGTGGGAGAGGCTCCCGCCCCCACCACTGTGCCTGTCAGCCATGAGCCTGGCGTCTGGCTGAGCAGCGCTCCCCCTGTGGGAGTGCACTGACCACCAGGGGGCAGCTCCTGCATTAAGCATCTACCCCCTGGTGGTCAGTGCGCATCATAGCAACCGGTAGTTCTGCTATTTGGTTGATTTGCATATTAGCCTTTTATTATATAGGACTAGAGGCCCGGTGCACGAAATTCGTGCACTTGCGGGGTGGGGGGGTCCTTTAGCCCAGCCTGCACCCTCTTGCAGTCCAGGACCCCTCGATGTCTGACTGATGGCTTAGGCCTGGGCCTAAGGCAGCAGTTTGAAAACCTTAGCACTGCCGTAGAGGTGGGATAGGGTCCCCTCACCACTGCTGAACCTGCCAGCAGTGAGCCCAGCTTCTGGGAATGCACTGACCACAAGGGGGCAGCTCCTGCATTGAGTGTCTGCCCCCTGGTGGTCAGTGTGCATCACACGACTGGTCCTTCTGCCGTTTGGTCAATTTGCATATTAGCCTTTTATTATATAGGATACTGTCTTGTATTCTTCATATATTCTTGCAGTCCACAGTTAAGGTGGGTTACAGGCACATCACCAAGCTTCTAGCTCTGCTTCTTTGAGAACATCCCTGAATAGGCCAAATACAGTCTGAAGATATCATAAAATATATATAAGCCTTAGAAATATTTTATAGTATGAAAAAGAGAAAGAGGACTATTCATCTAAGTTAGATTGAGACAGTCCTAAATATAGACACTAGTAAATAGCAAATTCATTTTTGCCATTAGAAAGTAGATAAAACGATCCTATATAATAAAAGCCTAATATGCAAATTGTCCCCTCAACCAGGAGTTCTACCAGGGGGTGGGGCTGGCAGCATTGGCAGGCAGCCGGTGGGTGGGGGGGGGGAGAGGGAAGGGAAGTGTCCCTGGCCGGCAGCCGCTAGGGACTATACCCATGCACAAATTTTGTGCACTGGCCCTTTAGTTGTGATATAATGCCCACCTGCTTGCAACTTTTCGAAGGTGCTAAGCCAAAGAAGAGGAAAGCAGTCTCCTTGTTTTTGTGTACTTGGATGTCTGTTGCATGTGTTGTACACATGGCAGAAGCCTAAGCATCTTGCTACCTGTTGAATTTCAGGATCATTCTGACTGCTTCTCCCAAATAAGGCAGGCAGTGTCCCATTTACATGCATATACAATAATTTCCAGTGCCTTCTCTTACCTCTCAAGACTTTGTTCCTACTGATGACAACCACATCTTACTCTGTTTACTTGTGTAGACTTCTGGTTAAGCTTTTTTTTAAAATTAAATTTACTGGAGTGACATTGGTTAATAAAATTATATAGTTTTCAAGTGTACAATTCTATGATACATCATCTGTATTTTGCACTGTGTGCCCAGAGACTGCGCTCCTTAAGGGTCAGGACTATGTGTGATATTTGAATCCCCAGCACCTAGTATATCTTAGCACATGATCAAACAATAATTAGATGGGAACCAAATTACATGAGGTCACAAGTCCCCTGCCCTACCAATTACTATATGCATGACTATTAAATTAACAAGAATTTGAGAGCTTTCTATGTGAGGTGTCTTATGCACCGGAATGAGCTGTAACTCAGCAAAGAGCCAAACCCAATATGACTTAGCAGGAACCATGAGCCTTAATGGACAGGGATTCTTAGGGATTATCTACTTTCCTCTCTTATAAGTGTAATTTGTGGAGCCCCAAACTTTGTTTTTTTTCCCTTCACTCTGGGGTCAGGAAAGAAAGGGGAGAAGGCACATGACATACCCAGGGCTCGCACTCACCACACTTAGAATATCATAATAAGAACGAAATAATAAACTTTAATTTTAATATGTTACAGTAGAATTATTATTTTGAAGTACAAAAATAATTGTAATTTTTTTTTTACATTTGCAAGTAATATTTTCTGCAGACTATAAATACTACCTGGATGCTGTTAGGGCTATATGATACTTAACGGCCATTTGTAAGCTTCCTGCCACAGGAGAACAGAGACCAGGGAGGGGGAAAAACTTGCGTGACACCAGGAATCAGACCATAAAAGGAACTGAAACTGTCCTGAAGACACTTGATCGCACACCTGCATTCCATCCACATTCCAAGCCCACCCATTCAGCCCCCAAACCCACTGACGACAAGAGCTTCCCGCCAGTGACTGCATATAAGGATGAAACTCCAGCTCCTGAGTGTTGCCATCATCGCCCCAATGTCCCTTGGCTTGGTGCTGTGTAGCCCTTCCCTTAGGATATCCTACCCCCCATCCCCCAACCCCTTTCCTTAAATAAATTCAATTCTTCTTTGTCCACCATCTGAGATGGCTATTTAGCCTGCCCGTGCACCACAACCATGCTAACCTTTCAGATGCTATGAACTGCACACGTTATACAACATTCCTAGGCCTGGACCTACCTTTCTCCTGTATCTTCACATGGAGAAAAGCAGTTGTGCAAACCACTCTGCAGTCTTGAGACCATATCAAGACCTTTTAGAAGTAGTTATCCTGAATGGCGGAACTGGATGGTATCTTTTCGAAACTAGTCTTTATGGTTTTTGGTTTTGTTTGGTTTTTGTTCAATTCTATAGATTGAAAACTTTTTAAGAATTAGTTTAAAATTCTGGGAATTGCTAGTTTTGGAATATCAGATCCTACCCCCCAAAAAAGACAGAAAAACACAGGGAGAAGTATTAAATTCAACAAAAGCTCATTTAAAAGTAAATCACCATCAGTGGGAAAGCTTTTCAAATATAGGGAATTTGAAAATAACAGCAATTAACTAGAAGGCACATTTCATCGCCAAAAGCCACTGAGGAGTTCCATCTTTTTTCCACTATTACTTTTCCTAATCTTTTAAGAATAACAAGAAGAATTCTAAAAATTATAGTGGTTTCTTCTCAGATCTGATGCACCTAGTACTTTGGATGCTGAAAAACAATTATTAAAAAAGTAGGAACAATGTATTGAGGAAACAGGAGCTTTATCATATGAAAAGGATGTAACTTTTTTTTCTAAAATTCAGTTATTCAGGCCAGTTCCTTTATTTGTGCTCTGAACTGCTTAGATCTGGGTCTAAGATAAAAGACAAGAAAACTGGTCATCTTCCTGAGTAGAGCTGAAAGAACCTTTGCAACTGTTCAGAAGTATCTGAGGTCTTGGATCATCTCTCTTTAGCTGCTTTGACTCCTTCCATGTTCCCATCTCTAGTCTATACACCTTCTTCATCCATAGAGATGGCTCTGCACTTCCTACACCTGTAATACTGGGTGCCTTAAACTCAAAGAAAAAGATATGGTGTAGAAACAAAGGTAATCTGGTACATAAAAACATGCAGGTCTATTTTCTGAAAATAGCTTGTGAGCCTAAGAATGCTCACTTGTATAATAGGTTTACGTTGAGAAAGCTCAGAACATGGGGCTGGGATATTACTTAGGATGGAGCCCAGCCATTAGGAAATCCCTCAAAAGGCTCTACACACCCATGTTCTACATCATTACATTGATACATGGCCATAATGCACACACATAGCCTTTGCAGCCCTACTTTCAAAATTGATGTTTATTCAGCAAGATACACGAAGGGAAAACCTAACCTGTTTTGTTACCTAAAATATAATGAAGAAATGACAAATGAGAGTTCCTTAACAGATTTTTTTCATAGTACTCACCTTTTAAAAAACTGCAATGTTACTCCACTGCAACATGTTATTATCATCGAGAATTCAGTTACTGAAAGATTAACCCCTAAGCCTATTATCTATTAATGAACGGGCAGCTTGGTAAAGGTTCTTACTGACATTCTTAGAATCATCTAGCTATTTTAACTTCTGTTCTCCCAAGATTCAGAGACCCATTACAAAACTCTTTATGGAATTCCCTAGTAACAAGGGGTAGTGTACAGAGACGGCTGAGAATAAGATAATAGGATAATGGTGACTCTTGAGCATTAATGACATTTGGATTGCAGCTTGGAGAAAGCGCCATAGAATGTAAATGTAAGAACAAAGCTATGCTGTTCTCCTTAAAGTCAGTAAATTACATAACAGTATTCTGAGTATTTTTGGAAGAAAGGCACCAGATAAGTTCAAAGTCTTATTGCAGGTCAGATCACACAGGGGCCACACCACAGACTATGGCACTTGGTTCAGCCAGGAGGCAAGTCTAAGCAGTCACTGGTCTTGTGGCTTGAAGAACAAGGAAGGAAAACGTCAATAAAATAGAGTCCTGCATCTTACATTAAATTCAAGGAAAATGATTCCCAATTTCCTGTCAAAGCAGTGACTGGTTCCCTAGACCTCCGGAGGGACGTCAAACAGGCACCCTGTTCTCTTTGGCCCATTTCTTCATGATCCGGATGATGTACTCTACTTGGGTGTTACCCGTACTTCTCAGTAGATGGAGCACTTCTCGAAGGGTCTCTCTGAGGAAAGAATTTGAAAGGAAAAGTGATTTAATAGAGAATGAATACTAACAGGTAAAATAAACTCTTAACTATTCTTCATATACTTCTAGTAGGGCATTTTTGGTAACAGACTCTTTCCCTGTGTATTCATAAACCAATTACAAACTTCCTAGCATTCTATCTTATGGTGGCATAGTAAAATGAAAATTCATTTCCCCAACCCAAGTTTTCCTTGTTTATTTATACTATCTATACACATGTATTAATCTTTTTGTCTTAATATGACATGAGTATTTTCATTTTGTGCTTATTCTGCATGACAGAGGAAAAAGAGGGTATATCAACGAGCTGGGGGCAGACTTGGATTCCAATTCTAGCCCCTTACTAACAAGTCACTTAACTTGTCTGGGTCCCAGATTTCTCTTTGTTTAAGGTGGCAATTACCATAAACTGGGTATCACTGCCATATTTGTGAAATTTTACAAAGCCAGAAGAATGGATGATTTCCTCAAGAAAAATAACATATTCAAAATACGGAAAAAAAGAAAGTTAAGAACCAAGAGTTAGCAAATGCCCGGTATTTATGTTTTAAGTAATTTAAATTTAATTAGAATTAGTGTTTTAAGTAACGCATACTAAAACTTCCCTATTACCTTATCAAATATACAGGTAACTGCATATTGATCCTTTTCCCTAAGAGTTCTCTCATGTTTTTGACTTATTTTTTCCCCTCAAAAACCTCTTTTACTTAACAAAATTCTTTTAAACTTTTATTTAGGACTGGAAGTAGATATAAAGCGGGAGGTAATTTTTGATAGATTGTTTACTTATAAAATAATCACACCTGCTATTCATACATCAGTAACCAATACATTCCATGAAGTTATTTTTAGAACACTGAATTTAGTTTTAAGCATTTCAATTTTTGTTACAAATGGAGCTACAAGCCACTTAATTTTGTTTAATCTAATGTCTTAGTATTTTCTGGAATATTAGAGGCAAATAAAGAAAAAATTATTAACCATATCTACTCCATTCCTAATTCTTTGAGGCCTAAACTAAAAGACAAGAAAAAGATAATAGGCAAAGAAAAGATAGAAGAGATTGAGGAAGACTTTGTTTATGCAATGGCCATTCATTTAGAGGCAAATATTTATCTTGCTCTTATATTTGAGAGCTGTAGTATGCTCGATGTCCCCAGGATTAGGATTTAGAATGATGTGATTCTATAAAATAAAAAATTTCTGGAGGAAAAAGGTCAGCTACAAATATATAACATCATAAAGTTTTATTTTTATTCATCATTCTAAAACATCTTATACTTTTGAGTTTTCAGAAGAGGATGTCATCATGAAAACAATGCTTTTTCCTTGCAAACCAGCAAATGAGTAGAGGTAGTGTTTGTGGTCTGTGCACTTACTTGGGTTCTCGCCCAGCTAAGATCATCTGGAAAATGCCCACACAGGCCCCCCTCTTGCCTTCCCAATATTCAGGGTTAGGATCCAGCCTCTCTAGGACATCAAAGGCTTTGGCGGAATAGTAAAACTGGCCCATCTGAATAAAAGAAAGAATTGTGCTAGCACTTGTAGTCACAAGATTACACAGAATGAAACTAAACATAAAGATGCCGTGAAGCAGAATTGTATAAAATGAGTGCATGGGTAATGACAAAATTTTCTGTTAGCAAATTAGATAAATTTAAATTCTTTATTAAACAAAGAAAGAAGAAAATCAGTTTGCATACGTAGACTCAATTTAAATTAGCTTACCTTCATTCAGTTTTCAACAGTATATATTTTTTACATATAGTCAGGTTATTCTATAAGCAACACATCTGTCATTTCTTCTAATTATATTCTAATCTTGAGAATAAATTCCAACAACTGTGATTTGAACTGAGTATTTTTCATGTCTTCTCAGTACATTCTGTAGGGGATTACTATCATTTATTTTATGCTAGTTTGATCATGTTCAACTGAAGAGGATGGTCCTTCCCTGACCTCGTCTAAATTCTCAGTATGCTTAGATGTATGCTGAATACTACTCTAAAAAAACCAACTCTTTAAAACATTTAATTTATTTTGACATATCTTTCCTTGGCCTTGTAGAAAACGTTGAATAACATTAAATTTTGCTTAGATGAGTTTACTTGACTGGCAATCAAAAATGTATAGTGGTATATAGCAATTTCACTAAAGGCTGCAAATTGCTGAGTAGTCCTCTAGCCAGTGTGGTTTAGTTACTTCTCCATTCCTATAAACTGTTCTCATAAACATTTACCAATTTCTTATTTTAAAAATATATTTTATTGATTTTTTTTCAGAGAGGAAGGGATAGGGATAGAAAATTAGAAACATCGATGAGAGAGAAACATTGATCAGTTGCCTCCTGCACAACCCCTACTGGGGATGTGCCCACAACCAAGTTACATGCCCTTGACCAAACCGAACCTGGGACCCTTCAGTCTGCAGGCCGACGCTCTATCCACTGAGCCAAACCAGTTAAGGCCATTTACCAATTTCTTGAAGAGCTCTATTGCATTCTTAGCATAACTTTTTCCTCTACTTCAGGGAAAACACAACTTTCCTCCCTTCAGTTCAAATTATACCGTCATTCATCCTTCCCTCTTTTCTGTCTATCTCACTGGGAGAAGTGTTCTTTTACTTTAAGAGAGTGGAGGCAGGGAGAGACAGAGACAGAGAAACATTGATGTCAAAGAGACACATCCATTGGTTGCCTCCTGCACACACCCTGATGGGAGCCAGGGATTGAGCCTGCAAACCGAGGCACTTGCCCTTGACCAGAATTGAACCTGCAGCCTTTCAGTCCATGGGCTGACACTCTATCCACTGAGCAAAACTGGCTAGGGGGAGAAGTGTTCCTATTCCTTTTCAAAGTTAACCCTTCTTCCTATGTCCTCTTAAGCACTTTTCAGGGTGAAATAACACACATAGAGTATGTTGCATGCTACATAAATGCACAGTTTAATGTCTGATTATAAGGTGAATACAAGTGTAACCACCACGCAGGCCAAGAAAGGAAACATTGACAGCAAAACAGAAGCTCTTTGTGTCCCTTCCAAACCACAACCTTCTCCTTCCCTCTGAATTAACTACTATTCCAACTTTTATGGTCATCAGTCTTTTGACTTTCTTTATAAGCACCTATGTGTATATCTTTAGATAATATAATTGAGTATTGCACTTAGAATTTTATCTATATAAAATAATACTATAAATACTCGTGTCTTGTGTATATTTATAAGATTTACCTATATTGCTGGCTATAACTCTATAATTGTTTTTTAAAAACAATTCTTTATTGTTGAAAGTATTTTTTTTCTTCCCTTTCCTTTCTGCTAATCTTCATCCTGTCTCCACTGAGCCAAACCGGTTAGGGCATGATTCTTTTTAAAAAATTTGATTTCAGAGAGAGGGAGGGAGGGAGGGATAGAAACATCAGTGATGAGAGAGAATCATTGATCACCTGCCTCCTGCATGCCCCCTACTGGGTATCAAGCCCACAACCCAGGAATGTGCCCTGACTGGGAATGGAACTGCAACCTCCTGGTTCACGGGTTGATGCTCAACCACTGAGCCCCACCAGCCAGGCTGTAATGATTAATTTTGACTAACACTAGACTCTCTTTACCTTTACCTGACATTTTTCTCATCTTTTGGATAAGCAGAAATATACCAAAAATAGGAATTTCTGGAATTTGAGGCGAATTTTTAAAAACGCTCTTAATTTTTAAAAAGCTCCCCCCTGCCTTTCCAATGCCCTACACACACACACACACACACACACACACACACACACACACACACACACAGTCAGACCTTTACTAAATGACTGTGTCTTCTTTTTCCTTTTCTGGTTCCTTTGTCTTTCCTGTCCACTGTTTGCATATTAGTATTCCCTAAGGTTTACAACAATTTACTTTTCTCACTTTACTTTCTTATCTGGGCAATCCCACTGTTTTTCAGGGTTTCAATTACTACTGAAATGTTGATGATTTCTCTAAATCTATGTCTCTAGATGTTAGAGGACATCTTTCTTAAGCTTCAAAACCAAATTTTCACATCCTGGGTGAATGGATGCTATCTGAAGATTCACAGCCTTTGGAAATCTAAAACCTCTCTCTAAATCATTATTTCATATACACATAAAAAACCCCGTCATGCTATCTATCTCTGAACTCAGTTCATTCATAACAGAGATGACATTTCTGCTATCACTATGCAAATACTCTCACCAACAGCCATTTAGTCTGTAGGATACTTTCCCCTAACACTTAGCTAATGCTGCATTGTGATGCTGATCTTCAATTTCCCTGTATCCTCATTCAGACTCACCTTGTAGCAGTCATTAGCAATGAGCTGTAAGAGGCTAAAGGACTCGCCAGAGGTTTCCATCTTGAGATAAAGTTCCCAGGCTAGTCTTGGTTTCTTATTCATTATATCTACAAAAAAGAAACAAAGATTTATGCTTTTTAAATGTACAAGAAATAAATTTCTACATCTTGCTATTTTATGGATTTAGTTCTATGTTTCAAATATAAAAAGTAATGCTAAATTGCCCTAACTGGTTTGGCTCAGTGGATAGAGCGTCGGCCTGCGGACTCAAGGGTCCCAGGTTTGATTCCAGTCAAGGGCATGTACCTTGGTTGCGGGCACATACCCAGTAAGGAGTGTGCGGGAGGCAGCTGATCAATGTGTCTCTCTCATCGATGTTTCTAACTCTCTATCCCTCTCCCTTCCTCTCTATAAAAAAATCAATAAAGTATATATATTTTTTAAAATGCTAAATAGCTCTTACATGGAAAGCTCGCAATGTTGGCATTAAGTTGGTTCCCTATCTGAATTATACCGTATTTATTTTTTATTTAAGTTAGTATTCAGATAATTATGTCTTTTTAAGTTGGGTTGATTTCTAGTAGTTCCCACTTAGGTCATTTGCTAAAAAAGAGGACACCTATCATTCATTCAATTCTGCTCATATATTTTCAGCCTCACTTAGAATATCTAACTGCTAAAATTTTCCTGCAACCTTAAAACTCAAGGAACATTTTTTTAAAAAATATATTTTATTGATTTTTTACAGAGAGGAAAGGAGAGAGATAGAGAGCCAGAAACATCGATGAGCGAGAAACATCGATGTGCTGCCTCCTGCACACCCCCTACTGGGGACGTGCCTGCAGCCAAGGCACATGCCCCTGACCGGAATTGAACCCGGGACCCTTGAGTCTGCAGGCCGACGCTCCATACACTGAGCCAAACCGGTTCTGGCTCAAGGAACATTTTAAATCCAGATGAACAGAAGGAGCAATAAAAGATAGTAGAGAGAGAGAGACAGAGAGAGACAGAGACTGTAAGCTAAATAATATTTTAAAAATTATGTTTTTGACATTTTGCCCCATTTTAGTTCTGCATCATAGTGAAAAGATAAAATTAGCTTAACAGTATCATTTCACACAAAACAACACTGTAAACTGGAAACTTTAACAGGAAGAACCTGCCATCTTTCAGGACTGGACATGCTAGGGCAGTGCTACATGGCAGACGTAATCACACGGTAGAATCGTATATGTGCATGGCCACCCTAACGGACCAGCACTAATAACACTGTAAACTGAGGCTCACTAACGACACAGTTTCGGTGTCCACTTGTTTTATAGCACAAAACAAAATTAGAAAATGCTCAGTGTAATTTCCTGCCAGAGGATTTTGCAGCGGGGAACAAAAAGATAATTCTTCAGTAACATTCGAAAGAAGCCTCCCAGCCCAGCTGGTGTGACTTGAGTGGTTGAGCGTAGACCTGTGAACCAGGAGGTCACAGATCCGACTCCTGGTCAGGGCACGTGCCCAGGTTGCAGGCTCGATCCCCAGTGTGAGGCGTGCAGGAGGCAGCCCATCAGTGAATTCTTCTCATCACTGATGCTTTTACTCTTTCTCTCTCCCTTCCTCTCTGAAATCAATAAAAATATATCTTTAAAAAAAAAAGACTCACAGTATGATCATGGGGATATAAAGTGCAGCATAGGGAATACAGTCAATAATATTGTAATAACTACACATGGTATCAGATAGGTACTAGATTTATCAGGGTGATAACTTAGTAAGTTATATAATGTCTAATCACTTGGGTATACACCTGAAACTAATACAATATTGTATGTCAACTGTAATTGAAAAATAAAAAATTACAGTAAAAAAAAAGACTCACAGCATCGAGCTAACCAACTGAGGTAAATGTAATCATTTTTTAACTTCTCACTTTGTATTAAAAGGAAAACCTGCAAGAAGAGGAAAGAAAGGGAATAAACATGAAGATGGTTTTGCAGTAAAAACATTCATATCTGCTTATCTTTCATTAATGCTTAACACAGCCTAATAGATGACCAAATTCTAAACAGGCTGCTAAGATAGTGAAGGACAAAATTGTGGTGATTTTAACATACTACTCTGGTATTCATATCACAAGCTGACAAAAGGTTGGTAAGGATATAAAAGACTTGAACAAAATAATTAACAACTGTACAATACATATTATTTTCAAGAATGCATGATCATGCTACTGGGCAATTTTAAAGGGTTGGTGTTACACAGACCACATTCTGTGACCACAATACGATTAAGTTAGAAATCAAAATTTAAAACCTGAGAAGGATAATGCATGCTTGAAAATCATAAAACATTTTAAAATAACTCAGTCAAAAGAGGAATCATAATGGAAATTAGTTGAATAATTTGTTGACTAACAAAATTCAATTGAATAATTCAACTGAATTATTTTGAATAATTTAAACAAATCACTCTATGAAGTTAGAAGCAAGATCATTGTTAGCCTTATAGTAAAGAGATTGATTCAAAGAGGGGATGAGGAGGTTTCTAGGATTATGATAATATTCTGTTTCATGATTTGGGTTCTAATTATTTGAAAAATCCATCTAGATATATGCTTTGATTTATATATCTTTCTCAATTTATATTATGCTTTTATAAAATTTATCAGAAAAGGAAAACATTTATGTGGTCATAAAATCCATATACCTATTCACATTGTACTTTCTAATGTGACCTAAGAAAAAAAGAAACTTTCACTAGTCCTTTACCCTTGAACATTTTATTTCAGTGAGAAAAAGACAACAATGTTTTTAGACAGAATCATTCGAATGCCTTCCAAAGCAGGTACCCACCTCTTCACCCTCACTGGTATTGCCTGTTGCAGCTTTGGCTTGTGCATAATTAAAGTTAAAGATGTCATCATTATAGAAGTAACTCTGAAAAACATCCCAAGAACAGGTCACATTGAGCATCCTATCTAATAAAAGAGAAACATGGTAATTGGCGTACGACCGCTACCCTTCCCATTGGCTAATCAGCGAGATATGCAAATTAACTGCCAGCCAAGATGGTGGCCGGCAGCCAGGCAGCTTGAAACTAACATGAGGCTTGCTTGCTTCAGTGACGGAGGAAACCAGCGCTCCCCGCCTGCTTTGCCGGCCTCTGAGCCTGCAGTTTAAGAAACATTGTAACGAATATAGAAGCTAAACAAAATCCCAGAAACCTGCTTTCAGCGAGGCCAAGGCCGGGATCTTAGAGCTGGAGTTATACAGTGTTTTAACTATAGAACCGAAACAAACCAGATACCTTCTTTCAGCAGCAGAAGCCTCAGAGCTGGAGCCAGAGCTAAAGCTGGCCCAGAATAAAAAAAAGAAGAAAAAAAGGAGCAGTTGGGAGCTTCAGTCAGCCTGAAAACGGCCCTCAGCCCCTCACCCAGACTGGCCAGGCACCCCAGTGGGGACCCCCACCCTGAAGGGTGTGTGACCAGCTGCAAACAGCCATCATCCCCTCACCCAGGCACCCCAGTGGGGACCCCTACCCTGATCCAGGACACCCTTCAGGGCAAACCAGCCGGCCCCCACCCTTGTACCAGGCCTCTACCCTATATAGTAAAAGGGTAATATGCCTCCCAGCACCGGGATCAGCGGAGCCAAGAGGCTTCCTGGCACTGGGATCAGCGTGACAGGGGGCAGCGCCCAAACCCCCTGATCGCCCTGCGGCTCTGTATGTGACAGGGGGCGGGGCCACAACCTCCCTATCCGCCCTGCTCTGTTCGTGACGGGAAGGTGCCCCAACCCCCTGATCAGCCCTGCTCTGTGCCTGATAGGGGGGAGCTCCCCAATCCCCTGATCGCCCTGCGGCTCTGTGTGTGACAGGGTGCAGTGCCCCAACCCCCCCACCCCATGGGCCCTGCTCTGTGTGTGACGGGGTAGAACCATAACCTCCCCATCAGCCCTGCCCTGACTGTGACAGTGGCGGCGCCCCAACCCCCTGATCGGCCCTGCTCTGTGGGTGATAGAGGGTGGCGCCCCAACCCCCTGATCCGCCCTGCTCTGTGTGTGACAGGGGGCGGTGCCCCAACTCCCCTATCGGCCCTACTCTGTGCGTGACAGGTTACGGAGCCCCACCCCCTTGATGGGCCCTGCTCTGTGCGTGACAGGGGGGAGCTCCCCAACCCCCTGATGGGCCCTGCTCTGTGCGTGACAGGGGGGAGCTCCCCAACCCCCTGATTGACCCTGCTCTGTGCGTGACAGGGTACGGAGCCCCACCCCCTTGATGGGCCCTGCTCTGTGCGTGACAGGGGGGAGCTCCCCAACCCCCTGATGGGCCCTGCTCTGTGCGTGACAGGGGGGAGCTCCCCAACCCCCTGATTGACCCTGCTCTGTGCGTGACAGGGTACAGAGCCCCACCCCCTTGATAGGCCCTGCTCTGTGCGTGACAGGGGGCAGCGCCCCAACCCCCTGATTGGCCCTGCTCTATGCATGACAGGGGGCGGTGCCCCAACTCCCCAATCAGCCCTGCTCTGAGCCCGACCAGGGGCTGCACCTAGGGATTAGGACTGCCCTCTGCCACCCAGGAGCAGGTCTAAGCCAGCAGGTTGTTATCTCCTGAGGGGTCCCAGACTGCGAGAGGGCACAGGCCGGGCTGAGGGACGCCCCCCTTCCCCACCGAGTGCACAAATTTTTGTGCACCGGGCCTCTAGTTACCATATAAAATAGAAAAACATGTTATACAAGATAAACACAAAAATAAGCGTAAGGAATTAGCTGATGCCACCATAATAAAAAGGCCATCTCTAAGAATATCTTCTCTCCGACATATTATATATAGTATTTTGTATACCAAGTCATCTAGAAAATTCTATACTGACCTTAAATGAGTTGAGGTAAATCAGGACATCATCAAATTGCTTGAGCAGGAAGAAACAGGAGGCCATGCACTGTCTCCCTGGTATTGTATCTGAGATGGAATGGGAACAGACACCATGTCTACTCAAGAAACTAAAAGGCATCTTTAGCAGAAATTTCAGTTATTTATAATTTAGAGATAGGAATGTATTAGCAGACAGCTTTCTAGATTCTGAAGTTATAGCTTCTGTTTAGTGAACAAAACCTCAGCATAATGGAGATCACAGTACTTCAGAGTGACCAATAATTTCTCTCCATGTTAGCTCTGAGTTCAAAATGAACACATGCCCTGCAGGCTACAGTATTCTCCAGATCACTTTTTATTTTCTTGCCCAACTCTGACACCTGCACATACAACTAATGTGGCGCGGTCTCCATCATTACTCATCTAAGACAACCCAGCCCTTTTTAAAAATATATATTTTTACTGATTTCAGAGAGGAATGGAGAGGGAGAGAGAGATATAACATCAATGAGAGAGAATCATTGACTGGCTGCCTCCTGCACGCCCCCACTGGGGATCGAGCCCACCACCCAGGGAATGTGCCTTGACCAGGAATCGAACTGTGACCTCCTGGTTCATAGGTTGATGCTCAACCACTGAGCCACACCGGCCAGGCAACGTAGCACTTTCGATCTCAAATGGAAAATAAATTTGCCGTGGAACCACCTGATCCTGATCCTGACCCAACCGTCTGTCTGATATCATATTCCTATCTGAGGCAGCAGACGGTTAGTGTCGCCTCCACACTTGCCATTGGCACTCCCAATCCTCCTTATTCTCTTTCTGCTCAATTTTCCCCATAGCAACTCATCATAGTCATATATACTATATAATCTATTTATTTTTTATGTTTCTAGTCTGTCACACTAGACCGTATGTTCCACAAAAGAAGGGGGATTTTAGTTTTGTTTACTGCTATATCCCCAACACCTCAATAAATTTTTGTAGTATGAATGAGTGAAATGGGGAAAGGAAATATTATTTGATAAATGGTTTTGGTGAAATATTTGGAAAAAAATCCAGGGGTGATAAAAATATTTCACAACCAGTTCAGCATGAACACATCATCAGAATAGATGCTGGCCATAGACAATTGGTATGGACAGCCATACCAGTTCACACTGGTTATGGGCCCTTTTTATAGCTCTTCCTCAAGTCTTACACTGAATCTTGACTGATGAAATCAATACTTTAAGAACAGAAACAAAGCCACAAAACAAACTGTGGGAAATATGGATGAATATTATATAACTGCAGGGGTCAAAGCACTGTCTAAACTTGATACCCATGTTAGAATTCATTATGGAGAGGATGAACTTAATTAAATAAGGTTTAAATAGTTTAATATAAGAAAAAATATGATAGGAAAAGTTAAAAGTCAAATGACCCACTGGGAAAAAAATATAAGAGCTCTTGAAAAATCAATTAAAGTTACCATTTCAAATTTAAAAAAAAACAAAAACAGAATAAAAAACTCATAAACTAGCCCTAATCAGTTTGGCTCAGTGGATAGAGTGGCGGCCTGCAGACTCAAAGGTCCCAGGTTCAATTCCGGTCAAGGGCATGTACCGTGGTTGCGGGCACATCCCCAGTAGGGGGTGTGCAGAAGGCAGCTGATCGATGTTTCTCTCTCAATGATATTTCTAACTCTCTATCCCTCTCCCTTCCTCTCTGTAAAAATAAAATAAAATAAAATAAAATCAATTTAAAAAAACCCTCATAAACTAAAGAATATATTTATTCTTCTCTATTTCTAAATTCTCTCATCCCACTCCAGCTGACATGCTGAAAAGAGCTAATTCCAATATTCTCTCCTGTGTCTGACTTCCCACCTTATAATGGGAAACTTAACAGATGTAGCACTTATTCTTATTCTTTTTAGAATGTTAGATGAATAATATTTTATTTATTTAAACGAGGCATGGGGCCCGCCAACTATGAGTTTGACATGCTTGCCAAAGACTCAAACTTGACCAGGCAGTATACAACCAGCTCAAATTATGGATCATGTTCATAAGTACATATTTCAGACATACCACATTCACTAGCTGATCCTCCCACCAACTGGAAGAACTGCTGGGCAATTTTCATATGATCCCTCTGAAAAACAAAGCAGAGCTTCTATAGAGGAATAAAATGAAAATATTTTATTTATATTATACTTTATGGTTTTAACGTACTTATCAGGATTTAACACATACTCTTGTTTTAAATCCTCCCAAACAAAACCAATTCTGATTAGCACACAACTAGAAAATGATAACCTGAAACTGAATTAACACCTACTCTAGCCCTAGCTGGTTTGGCTCAGTGGATAGAGTGTCGGCCTGCAGACTGAAAGGTCCCAGGTTTGATTCTGGTCAAGGGCACGGTTGCAGGCTCCTCTTGACCCGGGCCCTAGTCGGGGTGCGTGCAGGAGGCAACCAATTGATGTGTCTCTCTCACATTGATGTTTCTCTCTGTTTCTCCCCCTCCCACTCTCTCTAAAAATCAATAGAAATATATCCTCGAGTGAGGATTAAAAAAAAACCAAAAACCTACTCTGGGACAGATAGAAAACAAGAAAAAAAAAATCCATCCCAAAGTTCTATCCTAAAAGTACCTTCACTAAATGAACTCATTCATGTACTCATTCATTCACTTAAATATTTATTACTCTTTTACCATATATTAGAACTTGTAATTATAACTATGGTCATAACAAAGAGTATTTATTAAACAAACTCATTCATATATTCAATAACTTAATTGCCTATCTGTTAAATGAGGCTCTGTGAAATGAGCTGGAGATAAGATTTATTTATATCTCACTTTGTTCCAAAAAGAACTTAATATTATTATTTAGAATATTAGAATTCTAAAAAATAATTCTTATTCTTTTTAGAATGTTAGGTGAATAATATTTAGATTAATAAGAGCTTAATTTTAGACACAGTTTTTGTATTTATAAAAAGCATTCCACAGACTGGTGCAGCCACTATGGAAGACAGTATGGAGTTTCCTTAAAAAACTGAAAATGGAACTCCCATTTGACCCTGTGATCCCACTTCTAGGAATATATCCCAAGAAACCAGAAACACCAATCAGAAAGGATATATGCACCCCTATGTTCATAGCAGCACAATTCACCATAGCTAAGATCTGGAAACAGCCTAAGTGCCCATCAGTAGATGAATGGATTAGAAAACTGTGGTACATCTACACGATGGAATACTATGCTGCTCTAAAAAGGAAGGAACTCTTACCATTTGCAACGTCATGGATGGAACTGGAGAGCATTATGCTAAGTGAAATAAGCCAGTCAATGAAGGAAAAATACCACATGATCTCACTCATTCATGGATAATAGAGACCATTATAAACTTTTGAACAATAATAGATACAGAGGCAGAGCTGCCTCAAACAGATTGTCAAACTGCAGCAGGAAGGCCGGGGAGGGTTGCGGGGCAGGAGGTAGGGGGGTAAGAGATCAACTAAAGGACTTGTATGCATGCATAGAAGCATAACCAGTGGACATAAGACATTGGGGGATAGGGGAGGCTAGGGGACTGTCTAGGGCGGGGGGATAAAATGGACACATATGTAATACCCTTTGTAATACTTTAAGCAATAAAAAAAAAAAATTCTTTAAAAAAATAAAAAAAATAAAAAAAAAAGCATTCCAATAGAAACAATTATTCCCATTTTACAGATGCCAAAATTATAGCTCAGAGCTGTACAATGTTGAAAAAAAAGTCACTGAAAATAAGAATGAAGCTGTGCAATGATTAGATATATACACTGTTTAAAAATTGGGCTCTTTTTAAACAAAGCAACAATTCTTAGCATTAAAGACTTTTTTCTTTTTTTTTTTGTCTTCAACAGAATTCTTTTTACAATGAGACCTGATTGGGGGGTATGGAGAAATGAGGACTGCAGAAGAGCCTATTTGTAAGCTTGCTGCTGGTTGAAGATTGACATTTGTTTTGTTTTTTCCCATACACTATAACTTGGCAAACTGCAGATTACCAGTGATGTCATACTCACCGATCCCATTTCCTGGCCAAGGGCTGCATTGACCACTCCTTTGAGGATATACTCCTGGAAACATGCAATAACACTGATTGATTTCAAAGGAATGTGGAGCTATGAGATATCTTTCAGGTTAATTATTTGCAACAACTCAGTACTTCACATATATTATCAAAAGTTACCCAGGGTCTCTTTTCTCTGTTCTATCCCTGGCCTGAATGAAAGAATTAAGAGATTTTCATTTGGTTCCAGCAGGCAAGTGTCCATATAACAGAACTCACCATATTTGTAAATTCTCAATCTTTTTTTTTTAATATATTTTTTATTGATTAAGATATTACATATGTGTCCTTGTCCCCATGTTACCCTCTACCCCCCCACCCCACCCCCCGCTCATGCCTTCACCCCCCCGTTGTCCATGTCCATTGATTAGGCCTATATGCTTGCATATAAGTCCTTTGGTTGATCTTTCCCCCTTACCCCCACCCTCCCCTACCTTCCCTCCAAGTCCCGACAGTCCAATCAATGCCTCTCCGTCTCTGGATCAGTCCTTGTTCATCAGTTTATGTTGTTCATTATATTCCCCAAATGAGTGAGATCATGTGGTATTTATCCGCTCTCCAGTTCCATCCATGCTGTGGCAAATGGTAAGAGTTCCTTTTTCTTCTTCCTCTTCTTAAAGAATACCTTTCAGCATTTCATATAATGCTGGTTTGGTGGTGATGAACTCCTTTAGCTTTTTCTTATCCGTGAAGCTCTTTATCTGACCTTCTATTCTGAATGACAGCTTTGCTGGATAAAGTAATCTTGGTTGCAGGTTCTTGCTATTCATCACTTTAAATATTTCTTGCCACTCTCTTCTGGCCTGCATGGTTTCTGTTGAGAAATCAGCTGACAGTCGTATGGGTACTCCCTTGTAGGTAACTGAGTTTCTTTCTCTTGCTGCTTTTAAGATTCTCTCTTTATCTTTTGCTCTTGGCATTTTAATTATGATGTGTCTTGGTGTGGTCCTCTTTGGATTCCTTTTGTTTGGGGTTCTCTGCGCTTCCTGGGCTTGTAAGTCCATTTCTTTCACCAGGTAGGGGAAGTTTTCTGTCATTATTTCTTCAAAAAGGTTTTCAATATCTTGCCCTCTCTCTCCTTCTGGTACCCCTATAATTCTGATGTTGGTACGCTTGAAGTTGTCCCAGAGGTTCCTTACACTATCTTCATATTTTTGGAATCTCTTTTCTTTTTTCTTTTTTGGTTGGGTATTTTTTGTTTCTTTGTATTTCAAATCTTTGACTTGATTCTTGGGATCCTCTTGTCTGCTACTGGATCTCTGTAAATTATTCTTTATTTCAGTCAGTGTATGCTTAATTTCTAGTTGGTCCTTTTTCATGTCCTCCATGGTCTCACTATACTTATTGAGGGATTCATTAAATTTATCGGCGGTTTCCATAAAATTCTTGAAAAACCTTATAAACGTGGCCTTGAACTCTATATCCAATCGTTTGTTTTCCTCCATTTCTGCCATTTGTGACCTGTTTCTTTGTCTCCGCATTTGGCAGCTTCCCTGTGTTGATAGAGTGGCCCTGCGCGCCAGGTGTCCTGTAGGGCCCAGTAGCTCAGCCTCCCCAGTTACCTGGGGTGGACACTCTTGGTGCACTCTTGGTGCCTTGGTTGTTGTAGGATCACTGGGAGGAATTGACCTCCAGGCCAATTGGCTGTGAGAATCAGCTGTGTCTAAAGTGGGAGAACTTCTGTGCTGAAGACACCCTTCTGGGGCAAGACTTGCTTCAGTGGGGCTTTGGTGCTCACTGAGTCTGCTCCCTGAGTGTGTCCCTTATGGATCTGAGGAGTTGCAATCTGGATGGTCCCCCTCTGACCACTGGGTACAGTGGCTCCTGGATCTAAGGAGGTGCTAATTCAGCCTCTGCCTGAGGCCACACAGCAGGAGCCACGAAGAGGCTCAGCTGTGAAGCAATGCAAGCCGCTCCGGGGCCTTGGGCCTTCTCTTGGAAGTTCCGGGTCTGCCTGGCTCGGCTGCAGTTAGGTACATTCACATGCAAAAGCCTCTGCCGCAGCCTGGGTGGGGCGGGGTCTCAGGGAATCAAAGGGCGGATCAAGGAGCTATGGCTGATTCTCCGCCCGGAGTCGCGGGTCTCAGTGACCTGCTAATTGCTGCAAGCACCTCTGAGGGAAAGCCGCCTTCAAGTTCGCCCGCTGCCGGACAGACCAGCTTCTCCCCGTATGAGTCCTGGGTCCCCAGAGACTTCCCGGAACCGGAGTTCAGAGCAGTCGGGAGCTGGTGATTCAAAAAGACAGCCGCGTCCTCAGGTGCCTCCCCCTTTCCGCGCGTGAGCGCGCGCGCGCGTGCGAGCCGGCCGTACCTCTGCACTTGTACCTCTGCACTTCACCTCTGCAGCTCCTCTGGCTCTCAGCGTGCTTTTCTTTCCTTCTAGTTGTAGAATTTACACTCAGCCAGCCTTCCTGTTGTTCTGGATGATGTTTGCTCTGTCCTTTGCGGTAATTTTCAATTGTTGTGTGAGGCGGCAATTTCCCGGTGTTTACCTATGCCGCCATCTTAGTTTCTCCCAGTTCTTTTCCTGTAAATTCTCAATCTTAAGCAGAAATAACTCAGTGGGAACTTCTAGGAATTAAGTTTTATTTCATTTCAATATAATGGAAACAAATTAACAGTAAAAATGTTTACATAATAATTTGTATCACCTTGTCAGCCACTGCCATTCTCTGTGACCATTGCATATATATTATTTCCCCTTTTCAATGCTATAGTAACTTTCCTTTGCTAGTGTCTTTCTTTTTTTTTTAAAGTGTCCTCTAATTTCCATCTGTAAAGCATTCTCTTTTGGAGTCCTAGGGCCTCACCTATATCCTTGTCAGACTTGGTTCTATTCTTTAACAGACATCCTCCTTAGCAGCTTTATCAGTTTTTATATGGGTGCTCTCCCTTTTCTTAAGAAGCCTCATACTAGTAAAAAGAATCATACAGAAGATGCTAAAGCTTTTAATGCATTTGAGAAATATGTCTGTTTAGACTTCATGGGGTTTTTCATTCCATAAGTAGGATGACTACTGTGTGCTTAGTGTACATAGCATTGGAGATACAATGCTGACACAAGGAGCTAATCATCAGGTGATGGGCGGAGACAAGTTGCAGGCAATTTACTAACGATATACCAGTAAGTCGTTGCTTTCATCAGAATTCTAGATTCCAGTATTTTTAAACCTCAACTCTTTGGGGGAAATGACCACATATAAGGGAGTTTAAAAATACCCAAAACCCCAGAACATTCATTCTTATGTCAATAGTCTCACAAAACATTCCTAGATCAATACGTGGACTTTCCTGGGATTCTATAAGCAGTAATCTTCTTTAATATGCCTTCCAGCTATTGTTCCAAAGTTCCATTTTAAACAGAACTTGGTTAGTAAAAATATAACACGTTCTTAATTACCTGAGGAGTAGCAGGTTCCAGATCCTTGATTAAGTTATAAGCTTCTTGTACATCATCTGAAATACAAAAAAATAAGTAGCTATACTAGTCCATATTTCAGCAAACTCTTCTGAAACAGTCACCAAAAAGTAAGATCCTTCAGTACTCAAACATTCGTGAGAATTATGATATACTAGAGGCCCGGTGCACAAAAATTTGTGCACTCGGGGGGGAGGGGGGGCGTCCCTCAGCCCGGCCTGTGCCCTCTCGCAGTCTGGTACCCCTCGGGAGATAACGACCTGCTGGCTTAGGCCTGCTCCCGGGTGGCAGAGGGCAGGCCCAATCCCTAGGTGCAGCCCCTGGTCGGGCTCAGAGCAGGGCTGATTGGGGAGTTGGGGCACCACCCCCTGTCATGCACAGAGCAGGGTGATCGGGAGGTTGTGATGCTACCCTCAGTCACGCTCAGGGTAGGGCCGATTGGGGGGGTTGAGGCACCGTCCCCTGTCACACTCAAGGCAGGGTCAATGGGGAGGTTGTGGCGCCACCCTCGTCACGCACAGAGCAGGGAAAATCGGGGCTGGGGCGCCGCCCTCTATCACCCACAGAGCAGGGCCAATCAGGGGGTTGGGGTGCCGCCACTCTCACACTCAGGGCAGGGCCAATGGGGAGGTTATGGCTCTACCCCAGCAGTGGGCAAACTATGGCCCGCGGGCCGGATCCAGCCCGTTTGAAATGAATAAAACTAAAAAAAAAAAAGACCGTACCCTTTTATGTAATGATGTTTACTTTGAATTTATATTAGTTCACACAAACACTCCATCCATGCTTTTGTTCCGGCCCTGGCCCTCCGGTCCAGTTTAAGAACCTATTGTGGCCCTCGAGTCAAAAAGTTTGTCCACCCCTGCTCTACCCCGTCACACACAGAGCAGGGCCCATGGGGCGGGGGGGTTGGGGCGCCGCACCGTTACACACAGAGCTGCAGGGTGATCTGGGGGTTGGGGAGCTCCCCCCTATCAGGCACAGAGCAGGGCCGATCAGGGGGTTGGGGTGCCTTCCCCTGTCACGAACAGAGCAGGGTGGATAGGGAGGTTGTCCCCCTGTCACACACAGAGCCGCAGGGCGATCAGGGGGTTTGGGCACTGCCCCCATCACGCTGATCCCGGTGCCGGGAGGCATATTACCCTTTTACTATATAGGGTAGAGGCCTGGTGCACGGGTGGGTGCCGGCTGGTTTGCCCTGAAAGGTGTCCTGGATCAGGGTGGGGGTCCCCACTGGGTTGCCTGGCCAGCCTGGGTGAGGGGATGATGGCTGTTTGCAGCTGGTCACACACCCTTCAGGGTGGGGGTCCCCACTGGGGTGCCTGGCCAGTCTGGGTGAGGGGCTGAGGGCTGTTTTCAGGCTGGGGGTGACTGAAGCTCCCAACTGCTCCTTTTTTTCATTTTTTTTTTTTTTTTTATTCTGGGCCAGCTTTAGCTTTGAGGCTTGGCTCCAGCTCTTAGGCCTACGCTGCTGAAAGTAGGTTTCTGGCCTTTGCTTACAATGTTGTGATCCTGCTGGCTGAAGCCCGGCAGACTAAAGCAGGTTTCTGGGGTTTTATTTAGCTTCTATATTTGTTACATAGTTGCTTAGAGTTGCAGCTCAGAGGCCTGCAGTGGCAGGTGGGGAACGTTGGTTTCCTCCGTCACTGAAGCAAGCAAGCCTCATGTTAGTTTCAAGCTGCCTAGCTGCCGGCCACCATCTTGGCTGGCAGTTAATTTGCATATTGCCCTGATTAGCCAATGGGAAGGGTAGTGGTCGTATGCTAATTACCATGTTTCTCTTTTATTAGATAGGATTTTATCTGTCCTTTAAGCCTCTGTCAAGTTCAATGTTGAACAGTTATCCTAAAGATAACCAAATATCCTTAGGAAACCCATATTAAGCCATGTAGCACTTAAAAAATGTTCAAGCAAAAAATATAGATTGGGTGTTACATACCAATGACACTAGTTATCTAAGAAAAACAACCATTTTTTTAAATGTTTCAACAACGATAAAAAAGATATATACAGAGGTGAGCAAAAGTAGGTTAAATTATCAATCATCATTACCTAAAAGATAAATCCTAAGTAAGGATAAGAAACAATAACAACAATAATAAGACAAATAATATAAATAAATATAATCATTAAATAAAATAATGAAACAAGAATAAACTCTGTTTCGTGTACTCACAACTATAAACCTACTTTTGCTGACCCCTGTATTAAGCATGTAGGAAATGACATGAAGTCTGTGATTTGCTTTCCAACATCTCAGCAACAACAAAAAAAGAGGGAGGACAGCCGAAACCGGTTTGGCTCAGTGGATAGAGCGTCGGCCTGCGGACTGAAAGGTCCCGGGTTCGATTCCGGTCAGGGGCATGTACCTGGGTTGCGGGCATATCCCCGGTGGGAGATGTGCAGGAGGCAGCTGATCGATGTTTCTCTCTCATCGATGTTTCTAACTCTCTATCTCTCTCCCTTCCTCTCTGTAAAAAATCAATAAAATATATTTAAAAAAAAAAAAAAAAGAGGGAGGACAGATGAAAAAAGACTGTTAATATCTTAAAAACCATTGAATCTGGGATGATTATGTGGGTGACCATACTACTTTTATTTATGTCTGAAAATTTTTATAATAAAAATTGACAATTAAAAGATTAATTTATGAAATATATAAGGTGCTTCTTTTTTTGTTTTATTTTTGTTAATCCTCATCTGAGGATATTTTTCCATTTATTTTTAGAGAGAGTGGAAGGGAGGAAAGGGGAGAAACAGAGAGAGAAAAGCATTGATGTGAGAGAGACACATCTATTGGTTGCCTTCCACAGGCGCCCAACCAAGGCCAGGGATCAAGCCTGCAACTGAGGTCCCTGTCCTTGACAAGAATTGAACCCGGGCCGAAACCGGTTTGGCTCAGTGGATAGAGCGTCGGCCTGCGGACTGAAAGGTCCCAGGTTCGATTCCGGTCAAGGGCATGTACCTGGGTTGCGGGCATATCCCCAGTTGGAGATGTGCAGGAGGCAGCTGATCGATGTTTCTCTGTCATCGATGTTTCTAACTCTCTATCTCTCTCCTTCCTCTCTGTAAAAAATCAATAAAATATATTAAAAAAAAAAAAAAAAAGAATTGAACCCGGACCCTTCAGTTCAAGGGCAAATGCTCTATCCACTGAACCAAACCAGCTAGGGCAGATGTTTCTTTAATTCTTATCACAAAGTATGTTTCTTTGTGCTTACATATCACATAGAACTGTTTGCAAGTTCATGTTTTTATTTTAATCAACACTTAGCATTTTCCTCAGTGAGGATTATGTTGTCTGGTTGGTTTCTCCCATGCATCTAAGAAGTCCCACACTGTTAGTCTGAAGTCCATGATGGAGTGCCACCACCAGTGCGTGGCCACTATTGCCCTGCACTTAAAACAATTACAGCAAATACAAAATAGTTCATGATAAAAAATGCTTAAGAAGATGTGGATGTACATCAAGCATGTCAAACTCAAAGGCTAACACGGGCCAAATAAACAAGGTTTAAGTTTATGTGGGCCACAAAAAAACAAAAGCTTCAATTTTCATAGAAACATAGGTTTACGATTCTGGTCAAGGGTATTAAAAAAAAACAAAACAAAGAAAAGAAACCTAGGTTTATTTCGATAGAGATATGCTCAATACAAAGGGCTGAAACAAATGAGCAATCATTAACATAAAATGAAAGAACATTTTAATAAAAATTAACATTTTTTCTTGAACATTAACTTACCGGACACTATAACTGCACAAATTAATAAGTGTAATGCAAATATTTCCTGTTGCACACACCAAACAAGTCAGTACAAGACTAATGACATGGCAATTGGCTGCTAAAATATTCGCTGCTAATATCAGTGGAGAAAAATGGTGCGCCTGCACGTAAGGTGAGTAAGAGAAATGAATGCAACACGATCATAGAATCAGTCATTAGCGAACATTGTAGTTCATTATTAATAATTACGTATAACAGGATATTGTAAAAATTAAATTACGAAATTTTTTTTCAGTGTTTATGTACAGTTTATTTTGCCTTTAGTCTTTTTTTTTTAATTAAATCTTTATTGTTCAGATTATTACATTTGTTCCTCATTTTCCCCCCCATAACTCCCCTCCTCCCAGTTCCCGCCCCACCCTCCGCCCTCACTCCCCACCCACTGTCCTCATCCATAGGTGCACGATTTTTGTCCAGTCTCTTCCCGCATCTCCCACACCCTTTTCCCCCCCAAGAATAGTCAGTCCATTCCCTTTCTATGTCCCTGATTCTATTATGATCACCAGATTATTTGTTCACTTGATTCTTAGATTCACTTGTTGATAGATGCATGTTTGTTGTTCATAATTTGTATCTTTACCTTTTTCTTCTTCTTCCTCTTCTTAAAGGATACCTTTCAGCATTTCATATAATACTGGCTTGGTGGTGATGAATTCCTTTAGCTTTTCCTTATCTGTGAAGCTCTTTATCTGACCTTCAGTTCTGAATGATAGCTTTGCTGGATAAAGTAATCTTGGTTGTAGGTTCTTGGTACTCATCACTTTGAATATTTCTTGCCATTCCCTTCTGGCCTGCAAAGTTTCTGTTGAGAAATCAGCTGACAGTCGTATGGGTATTCCCTTGTAGGTAACTGAGTTTCTTTCTCTTGCTGCTTTTAGGATTTTCTCTTTGTCTTTTGATCTTGGCATTTTAATTATGATGTGTCTTGGTGTGGTCCTCTTTGGATTCCTTTTGTTTGGGGTTCTCTGCGCTTCCTGGACCTGTAAGTCTATTTCTTTCACCAGGTGGGGGAAGTTTTCTGTCATTATTTCTTCAAATAGGTTTTCAACATCTTGCTCTCTCTCATCTTCTGGCACCCCTATAATTCTGATGTTGGTACGCTTGAAGCTGTCCCAGAGGCTCCTTACACTATCTTCGTATTTTCGAATTCTTTTTTCATTTTGCTTTTCCAGTTGGGTGTTTTTTGCTTCTTCGCATTTCAAATCTTTGACTTGATTCTTGCGCTCCTCTGGTCTGCTGTTGGGAGTCTGTATAGTATTCTTTATTTCAGTCAGTGTATGCTTAATTTCTAGTTGGTTCTTTATCATAACATCGAGGGTCTCATTAGATTTCTTGTAGATCTCATTAAGTTTATCAGCAGCTTCTAGACAGTTCTTGAGAGACCTTAAAAGTGTGGTTCTGAACTCTATATCTTCCATTGACAATTTTGTCCTGTTTCTTTGTCTCCGCATTTTTTTTTAATGCTTTCTTGGTGCACCCCCTAGTGGTCTTTGTGCACCATCTTGTTGTAGTTAAGCCTTGATTGTTGTAGTTAATACTGGGGGGATTTGACCTCCAGGCCAACTGGCTATGAGAGTCCGCTGTGTCTGCAGTGGGAGAGCTTCTGTGCTGGATCTCTAGGGCGGTGCTAATCTAGTGTTTGCCTGAGGCTATCTGGCAAATGGCTCTGTGCAGGGCTTGGGCGGGGCGGGTCGCACTGGATCAAACAGGGCAGGCCGAGCGAGCAGTTATGGCTGCTCTCAGTTCCGTCCCTAGGTCCTCTGCCTCACAGAGTCCCAGCAGCCGCTGCAAACCTCGGAGAGAATGCTGCCTTCGAGTTCCGACCAAAGCCAGACAGTCCCGCTTCTCCCGTTTGAGTCTGGGTCCCTAGAGACTCGCCCGGATCTGGAGCTCAGAGTCTGAAACTCCCTCCCGATTGAAAACAACAACCGCGCCCTCCGCCGCCAGCCCGTTCCGCGCGTGCACTCCGCACCTGAGTATTTCACTTCAGCACTGCGCCTCCTCTGAGTCTGGGTATGATATTCTCTTTCCTCCTAGTTGTAGAATTTCCACTCAGCCAGCCTTCCTGTGGTTCTGGATGATGTTCGTTCCGTCTTTTATGTGTACCCTTGAATTGGTTGTTTGAGGCAGCAGTCTCCGGCGTTAACCTATGCCGCCATCTTGGTTTCTCTCTGCCTTTTAAATTACGGAATTTTTTAAAAAATATATTTTATTCGAAAACCAAGATGGCGGCGTAGGGAGTGGACCTGTGCGTGCCGCTCTCTCACAGCATCATTGAAACTACCAACTATGAGGCAAACAACCACCAATCAGAACCATGGGGAAGTTGGCCCAGTGGGAGATCTACAACTGGAAGAAAAGAAAGAAGCGCAGTGAGACTGAGTGGGAGCTACGGAGGCGCCAAAAACAGAGGTACGCAGTCACAAGCCCGGCGGGCTGCAACTGGATTCACGGTTTTCATTCAATCGGAAGCGGTGGGCTTGCTCGGGGTGGGTCTCTGAGGCCCCAGATCCCACGGGGAGAGGAAAGCGAGGGAAGCTCTGACGCACGGCTGCTCGCCGGCACTGGGGGACGCGAAGTCCTGGTGTCCCGGAGAGGCGAGGGGCGCGGAGACGCCACCAGTGCTATCTGCTCCGAGCTGGCGACTCCCTGAGACCCTGCCCTACTCAATTTACATCCCCATCCAAGCTGTGCCAGAGGCACAAGAGGAAATGTCTATGCTTTTGCAAACTCAAATCCACTGAGCTGGTTCGGGCGGGATCATGAGGCACCAGACCCTACGGGGAGAGGCGGTACGGCCTTGCAGCCATCAGAAAGCGAGGGAGGCTCTGTCGCACAGCTGCTCGCCGGCACTGGGGGACGCGAAGCCCCAGTGTCCCAGAGAGGTGAGGGGCCGCAGAGACGCAGCCAGTGTTATTTGCTCCGCCATGCGACTCCCTGAGACCCAGCCCTAATCAATTTACATCCCCATCCAAGCTGTGCCAGGTGCACAAAAAGACCCACCTGCGCTTTTACAGCCTAACCCAACAAATTGCAGACTTCAACTGCTCGCAGCCATGGGAGACACACTCAAGAAGCAGACCCAGGAGAACCAAGATGGCGGTAAGGAAGAGACCTGTGTGTGCTGCCTCACACAACAACATTGAAACCAACAACTATAGGGCAAACAGCGATCATACGGAACCATGGGAAAGTTGGCCCAGTGGAAGCTCTACAACTGGAAGGAAAGAAAGAACATTGAGACTGAGTAGGATGTGCAGAGTCACCAAGTACAGAGCCCAACCCAACAAACTGCAGATTTCAACTCCTCGCATAGAAAGAAGAGCATTGAGATTGAGTAGGATGTGCAGAGGCACCAAATACAGAGCCCAACCCAGCAGGCTGCAGATTTCAGCTCCTCGCATCTGGGAGGGACGCAATCGGGGGTCGGAGTAGGGACGGCCCGGGTGAGGCTGAAACGGCCCTGGTGAGGTTGGGACGGCCCCGGTGAGGTTGAAGCGGCCCCGGTGAGGTTGGGACAGTCCCAGTGAGGTCGGGACGGCCCCAGTGAGGTTGAAACGGCCCCGGTGAGGTCGGGACAGTCCCGGTGAGGTCGGGATGGCCCCGATGAGATTGAAATGGCCCCGGTGAGGTCAGGACAGCCCTGGTGAGGTTGAAGCGGCCCCGGTGAGGTCGAGACGGCCCCGGTGAGGTTGAATCGACCCCGGTGAGGTCGGCATGGCCTCGGTGAGGTTGAAACGGCCCCAGTGAGGTAGGGACGGCCCCGGTGAGGTTGGGACAGATAATGGGGACCAGTATAGACTGATGAACAGGGGTAGATGCAGAGGCAGAGCAACATTGAACAGACTGTCAAACTACAGTGGGAAGCCTGGGGAGGGTTTGGGGGGGAGGGATTAAGAGATCAACCGAAGGACTTATATGCATGCATATAAGATTAACCAATGGACACAAGACACCGGGGGGGTAGGGGCCAGGGGAATGTCAAGGGGGGTAAAAAAAGGAGACATATGTAATACTCTTTGTAATACTTTAAGAAATAAAAATTATAAAAAAAAATATATATATTTTATTGATTTTTTTTTTCAGAGAGGAAGGGAGAGGGATAGAGAGTTAGAAACATCAATGAGAGAGAAACATTGATCAGCTGCCTCCTGCACACCTCCTACTGGGGATGTGCCCACAACCAAGGTACATGCCCTTGACCAGAATCAAACCTGGGACCCTTAAGTCTGCAGGCTGACGCTCTATCCACTGAGCCAAACCAGCTAGGGCAAATTACGAAATTTTTATTAAAACATTTCTTACATACTGTTATATTGGCTGGGCCGCAAAAATATTCATTGTGGGCCACGAGTTTGACATGCTTCCTGTATATTATATACTCGAGGCCCGGTGCACAAAATTTGTGCACAGTAAGGTCCCTAGGCCTGGCCAGCAATCAGGGCTGATCAGGGTCTTTCGGCTGCCAGCTGGGGCCTACCTTCGCTCCATGCCACCCCCTGGTGGTCAGCGCATGTCATAGCGAGCGATCGAACTCCCAGTTGAACTGAGGGGACACTTTGCATATTAGCCTTTTATAAATATAGATGGGGAAACCCTAGGAAAAAGAAAGAACTGCCAGGGATGGGAAGGAAAAACTGAAATACAATGGGCAAAGAACAGAGGAGAGGAAAGTAGAAAAATAGAATGAGGGAGAAGGTTGGAAGCAACAGAGGAAGAAAGAGAAGCTAAAGAGTAAAGGCACAACAAATAACCAAAAATATTGCTCTGTCCTATGAACTTATTGCAAATAAATTTTAGAAGTATTATGGATTTTAAAAGCTAAGCAAATAGATCAACTAGAGATTAAATGTTCTAAAGTATGTTTATAAGTATGTTTAAAGACAAAATTTTCTTACCTTGACGAAGGTAGTAAATCACTAAGTTTAGCCTTGCTTCAGGAATGACATCAACCAGGGGAGGCAAAACCTGCAAAGCCCCTTCACCTCCTCGGAAGACAACCTAGAGATGGAGAAGCTGAGTTATTATGGCAATGAGTACAAATATATTTATTGGTGGAAATGTTTCAAGAACTGAGACTTGTAAGTGGATACATGATGCCAACTCAAATAGCCCTGGGAATGAGTTAATATCTTGAGAACTTTTATCATTCACTGAATGTATTATTGCCTAACTATTACCTGTGCTTCCAACCATTCGCCTTTCCCCTCCCCTCTGATTTTGATCCTTGTATTTAAATATTTCCTTTTTTACCCCATCTAAAATCTATCTTCACTATCAGTCTTATACCCTTATCCTCCTTTATTTTTATTCATAGCATTTATCACTTCATTTTATGTATTTTGTATCTGTTTATCTGTTACACCCTCCAGCATATAAGCTCCACATGACAAGGAGCTTTGCATTTACTGTGTACTCCCGGCCCCTAGCACTGTATCTAGTATAGTTGGTGTTCATTATTATTTGAAAGGATGCATTTTTATATATATATATTTATTGATTTTTAGAGCGAAAGGAAGAGAGAGAGAGAAACATCAATGTGATAGTGACACATCAACCGCTGCCTCCTGCACACCTCTTCCTGGGGAATGAACCTGCAACCTGGGCATGTTCTCTGACCGGGAATCGAACTGGCAACCTTTCGGTACACAGGATGATGCCCAACCAACTAAGCCACACTACGAGGGCAGAATGAATATATTTTTGAAGGTCTCTATACACATGACCTTGACCTCACTTAAAAAAAAAAAAAAAAAAAAGCATTATCTAGCTCTAGCTGTTTAGGTCAGTTGGTTGGGTATTGTCCAGTTCACCAAAAGGTTGCCAGTTTGATTCCTGGTCAGGGCATATGCCCAGGTTGCTGGCTCAATCCCTAGTAGGGGGTATGCAGGAAGCAGCTAATGGATGTTTGGATCTCACCTTGATGTTTCTCTCCTTCTCCCTTCCTCTCAGTCTAAAAATCAATAAAAAAAATTTTTAAAGCTGTCCTGGCTGGTATTTCTCAGTGGTTAGAGCATCGGCCCATACACCAAGGGGCCATGGGTTCAATTCCCAGTCAAGAGCACGTATCTGGATTGCAGGTTCCATCCCCAGTCCCAGTCGGGATGCATGCGGGAGGCAATTAATTGATGTGTCTCTCTCTCATCACTGTTTTTCTCTCTTTCGTCCTTCCTCCCTCCTTTCTTCCCTCCCTCCCTCCCACTGTCTAAAAATCAATGGAGCCCAGCCAGTGTGGCTTAGTGGTTGAGAGTCGACCTATGAACCAGGAAGTCATGGTTCAATTCCTGGCCAGAACACACGCCCAGGTTGTGGACTCAATCCCCTGTGTTGGGCATGCAGGAGGCAGCCAATCAATGATTCTCTCATCATTGATCTTTCTGCCTCCTTCTCCCTCTCCCTTCCTCTCTGAAATCAATAAAAATATATTATAAATAAATAAATAAAAATCAATGGAAAAAAATATCCTCAGGTGAGGATTAATAAAAAAAAAAAACCATTATCTAAATTATACTAATTATAAAAAACAGTGACCTGCTGGCCTGGTCGCCCCTAACTACCTCCACTGCTGGCCTGGTTACCCCCAACTTCCCCCCCCACCGGCCTAGTTGCCCCTCACTGTCCCCCCTGCCAGCCTAACCGCCCCCAACTTCCCCCCCTTCTGGCCTGGTCGCCCCCAACTACACCCCCCGCTGGCCTAGTTGTTCCTAACTGCCCCCTACCCCCCTCCGCCGGCCTGGTCGCCTCTTACTTCCCCCTTTGCCAGCCTGGCCGCCCCCAACTGCCCCCCTCTGCCAGCCTGGTCACCCCAACTGCCCCCCCTGCCGGCCTGGTGGCCCCCAACTGCCCCCCCTGCTGGCCTGGTTGCTCCTCATGGCCCCCCTGCCGGCCTGGTCACCCTATGCAGCCTGCTGTTCAGTCGTTTGGTCGTCCTTCACTAACCCTCCTGTTGGCCTGGTTGCCCCACGCAGCCTGCTTGTTCAGTCATTGGTCATCCCTCACTAACCCCACTGTGGGCCTGGTCATAGGCAGCCATCTTGTGAGGGTGTAAGGATTAATTTGCATATTTCCTTTTTTTTTTCTGTTTATTATATAGGATTGTGTTATTTTCCATATGACCAACTGTGAACCTACTTATGCCCCACCCTCTATATGGGGAAAAGTAGGTTTACAGTTGCAAGTACACGAAACAGTTTATTCTTGTATCATTATTATGTATTATTTACTTGTATTATAATTATAAACCTACTTTTGGCCACACTATATATTACTGCCCTCCCACTAAGGATTTCCATGCTAAAAGGACCTGATATTTTATAAACACATTTTCTCTCCTCGACAGCAAGGAGTTCCCTTGGAGTAGAGGACTACTTGCTGAGCTATCTCCCTTTGTTCATCTTTCTAATGGCTGAGATGTAGGGAATAGGATAGGACTCAAGTCACTCAAGACGGGGAACTATTCTTCACCAGATTGTGCCTGATGAGTTCCTTCGCAAATTCAAAGGAAGAAGAAGCATTGTCCATCAAGCTTTTGAGTTCTGCCTGAAATTGAAAAAGGAAAGACTTATGAAAACAACACATATGTAGTTCTAACACCACATATTTGCACAATGCTTTATAGCTTCAAAGAATTTAACATGCTATTTCATTTGTTCCCCAGGACTCTAAGAAATAACATAATTATGATTATCCTCATTTTACAGTTGAGAACATTGAGGCCTATAAAAGTTTAGTGACTTGAACCTTATATTAACCAGCAAGTTTGAAATTGGTGAACCCAAGTCTGAAGACTCCTTGAGTTAGTCTTTTCTCAGGGCCAAAGGTAATAAAGGAGTTAAAGTTTCTTTTTTAAAAATATGTTTTTGTTATTGATTTTAGACAGAAAGGAAGGGAGAGGGAGAGAGAGATAGAAACACTGATGAGAGAGAAACATCAACGTTGATCGTCTGCCAATGTCCATCCCACCCCCTACTAGGGATGAGCTGGCAACCCAGGCGTGTGCTCTGACCAGAAATCGAACCAGCGACCTCCTGGTGTATGGTTTGACACTCAACCACTGAGCAACACCGGCTGGGCAAGGAGTTAAACTTTTAGCAACTGAGGCTGACCCTTCAATCTGACCATTCCACCTATATCCTGAATTCTCAGGGTAACTCCTTCCTGCTGAATTGCTGTTTGTTTACATAACTCAATTAAAATGCCTCTTCCCACCCTGGCAGGATAGCTCAGTTAGTTAGAGGGTCATCTTTGTACAAGATTTCAGATTGGATCCCTGGTTAGGGCACATACCAATGAGTGCATACATAAGTGAAACAACAAATTGACATTTCTCTCTCTCTCCCTCAAATCAATCGATCAATCAAATAAAATACCTCTTCCTTCTACTTTATTATTTATTAGACCTCTTCTGCATTCTCTTACCCCCTTAACACCCCTTAGAATAAATGGTCAGTCATTTCCAGTGTCTTTACTAAGACACTAGACTCACCCCTTCCACAGCTTTCTGCTATCTCTACCTTGCCAATCTATGATTTGGGGTAATTCTCTCTTCCTCCTTTTTCTACTTTCATCAGTGGGTAGCTAAGGTTTTGTGGATAAAATGATTAAATTCTTGATTATGCACACTAACTACGATAAGCTGTTCTACGTGACCTCAGACAGGAGTGCATGTCTACTCAGCAATCCTTTTATTAATCTCTTCTCTTGATCACAGCAGCGATTCCAAAGTGTTGGGTAATATTAGGCTAGATAATCTCAAGCTTTGAAATCTCAAGATCCCTTTTATAATCTTAAATATTATTAAGGATCCCAAACAGCTGTTGTTTATGTGGGTTATAGCCATCATTATTTATTGAATTAAAACAAAAAATGTAAGTATTCAATTAATCAAAAAATATAAATCTACTATACATTAACATAAATAACTTTTTAAAATTTAAAACAACTATATTTTCCAAGACAAAAATTTTGTGAGAAGAATGGGACCTGGCCCTAGGGTCTGCCTAGGGCCAGCTGCAGGAAAGATTTCACAACAGGAGTCCAGATGAATATGGGGGTGTGTTTATTAAAGCTAGGGACAGTGAAGCAAGAAAGGGCTTAGCATAGAAAGCAACAGGAGAACTCTGGCTCACTGGGATGTCAGAGAAAAGGGAACCTTGGAGACAGGTTTGAGGATTAGTCTGAGAGGAGCGGCTGCTGCCCATGGCTCCCCTGGTTGTGAGTCTCTTGGGGACCCTCAGAGTTTAGGAGGTGCACGTCTGTAGAGGACGAGGGGAAAGAAATGGCGCAGGTTGGCTCCCTGGAGGGAGAGTAAGAGCTGAGTCCTTTGTCTTGAGGGTTTTTATCTCTCTCTTGCAGGCAGGTATCTTAGGGGAGGGTTTCAGCAGAATATTCATCAGTTTTCCATGTGTGCTCTTTCAAGGTCATGGTCTCCACTGATTGGTCAGTGCCAGGGGGTCATTAGTCCCTGAGCTGGTCCCATCTGTTTTTGCTGCTTTTCTGGGCCTGGAGCTGAATGAAATACAACTGAGGCCTGAGTGTTATCTCTAGGGAGGTGAACTCCTGTATCTGGCTGTTAATTGCTCAACCAGTTTGTTCAGCTATCTGTTCAGTTTCCCTATTCCACTTGTCCTGGCTTACTGGCCTGTCTCACTGTTTAACATTCTTGCAAATCTCTCTAATGTCTGGCTTAATAGAGGACAGCTAGATTGGCATATCTGTAACTGCATTTGAACTATTTTGAAATCACACTATCTCTGGAAAACTTGAACACTTGAGAGAATGAAAGTGGAAAGAGATCTTTTAGTATTCTGAAGATAGTTTAAATCTCCGGCAGGGCTAGCCAGAACTAAGGGTGAGGCAAGTAGGTGCCTACGACACAGATTTAAAGCAGCACCACTCACATCTGTGCAGTATGCAATTGCTGACTTTTCAATTTTGCACCTAAGCAGGTTGCTCGCCTCACACAATCCAGGCCCCAGAACATCCCTAACACAGGATCATTGCCCAGCTAGGATTGCATAGGCCAGCGGTTCTCAACCTGTGGGTCGCGAACCCTTTGGGGGTCGAACAACCCTTTCACAAGGGTCGCCTAAGACCATCGGAAAACACATATATAATTACATATTGTTTTGTGATTAATCACTATGCTTTAATTATGTTAAATTTGTAACAATGAAATTGGGGGTCACCACAACATGAGGAACTATATTAACCCTTTGCGGTCCAATTTTATTTTTGGAATTCAAATAGTCTGGTCCAAATTAATTGATGGGATTGAATGTTGAACCGGTTTGCGGTGTCGACCTCAGCCTCGACGTTGGACCTGCTCCTAGCGCCTGGTCTGTCGAGTCAGCCTCCACGTTGGACCGAAAAGGGTTAAAGGGTCGCGGTATTAGGAAGGTTGAGAACCACTGGCATAGGCAGTTCAGGCAATCATGGTCATATCTGTTTCTTTGTTCAGCCCTGAAATCCCTGGAACCTCCTACACTAAGTTTTACAGATTCCATGAACTATAGTCCCAGATCACAATTTGAGAGCCACTGGGCTAGATTATTCAAATCAATGCTCTCATTGAAAACAACTGAATAAAAATAGACATACTCTTAAACATTTTCTTAAGAATATCAAAGAAAGGAAGAAGTTGCCAGACCAAAAATGAAGGGGAAAACAGAACCTAGAGAAGGTAGCAAGCATGAAAACCATTATTTCCCTGAAGGCTTTATTGATTCTATAAAATTTTTTTAAATATTTATTTATTTTTAATCCTTCTCCATGGACATGCTGAGAGAGAAACATCGATCGGCTGCTTTCCACAAGTTCCACGGCTGGGGACTAAACCCGCTACTCAGGCATGTGCCCTGACTGGGAATTGAACAAGCAACCCTTCGGTGCACAGGACCACATTCAAACAACTGAGCCGCTCTGGCTGGGCTAAAATTAAAACTTTTAGTTGTTGATAGTCTTGCCAGGCAACAAGAACAAAAAACAAAGCTCAGGACCTGCACAGGGAGGCTGGCAGGACACCCTTCCCCACAATCAGCCAGGACTCCACAGAGCTCCACTGGCAAGGGCAGGATGAACAGAACTGGAACATCCCTCACACAGGATCATCGCCCAGCTAGGACTGCATAGGCAGTGCAGGCAATCTCATGCCTTGAGCTTGGTTCAAGGTGGTCCCAAACTGACAGTTCTCCGGGGTGTCTGATGTAGAAAATGCATATCACTTAGGGAGAAAAGTACCTTCGTTGTAGGCCTTAAATTATTACTATACAAAGACACTACACTCCTTGAGGGAGAACCAGGAGAAACGAGAAAAAAACAGAATTAGAGCCACAAAAATTTCATAAATTCAAATTGTTAAACTCAGATCACAAAACAAGTATGCTGACTATGTTCAAGATAATAAAAGACAAGCCTAAAAGCATAATACTGGAAATGATAAAAAGTGAAGATTTTTTAAGAAATAAAGAACTTCTAGAAATATAAAATATTTTAAACAAAATTAATAACTGTATGGCTAAGTGTCATATAAGTGAGCCAAAAATGACCACTGTATATTGGCCCCCAGCTTGTTTATATTTTCACAGCAGGCTGAGATCCATTAACTCAAAAGCTTTCTAAAAAACATTTTTAAAAAATCAGCTTAAATTTTACTCATCCAGTTTGTTTTAAATGTGGCCCAAATAAGCACATTTTTAATCCTTGATATCCTGCCTGGTTTTCATACCTCACAAACTTTCCAGACATCTGCCAGCCATAGATAAGATAAATCCTAGAGCTATAAAGAACCTAACCTGCCCAGCTGGCATGGTTCAATTGGTTGAGCGTCTCCTATGAACCAAGTCACAGTTTGATTCTTGGTCAGAGCACATGGCCAGGCTTCGTGCTCCATCCCCAGTAGGGGGCATGCACGAGGCAGTCAATCGATGTTTCTCTTTCATCAATGTTTCTATTGCTCTCTCCCTCTTTCTTCCACTCTCTGAAATAAATGAAAATATATTTTTTAAAAAGAACCTAAGCTGCTGTTGCCTATCAGACCTCAAGCAGTCTCTGACCCCAACACTCCCTCCCTGCTGCTGAGAGACATCCTCTAGATAAGCTCCTATCCAAATCCCCTCCTCCCTGGAGTGACTGTACCCTCCTCCTCCCATTCTGGATGGTGGTCTCTGTGCCATAGCCTCCAGACAGTCACATGCTCTAAGAGACGCCCCCCTCCAAAACTTTTCAAAGAGCCACCCAAATAAAGTTTGTGGGTGCTATTGTCACCTCATGGTCATATCTGTTTCTTTGATCAGCCCTGAAATCCCTAGAGCCCCCTACACTAGGTTTTGCAATAGGTTAGGCATGTCATAAGAAAGAATTAATGAATGGGAAAACAGGTGTGAAGAAATTCTGCAGAGTATAGCACAGAGAGACAAAAGGAGGAAAAATAACAAAAAGAGGGTAGGATTAGATAATACTGTAAAAGGGTCTAACATATGTGCCTGAGTGAAATATGAGCAACAATGGGTAGAAGAAAAATCTGAAAAAAAATTTAAAAAATTTTTGAGAATTTTCTCTGATTAGACTCATTAATCCACCAATTCAGTAAGTCCCATGAGGACAAATTTTTTTTTTAAGTTCACATCTAGTTAAATAATAGTAAAACTGAAGGAAATAAAAACAATGAAAAGTTTTTAAAATTAAATTTTTATTAAAAAGATGGATTACTTTCAAATAAAGTCAGAATGATAGCTAACTTCTTAACATAAAAATGGAGCTAGATCATGGAAAGATATCTTCAATGGGCCAATAGGTACTCTATACCTAATGAAAATATCTTATAATATATAAAAGCAAAATAGAGACATCTTAAGACCAACAAAAACAGAATTTGCCACCAGACTCTCACTAAAGGAAATGTGAAGGAAAACTTTATTTTTAATTTTTAAAAAATTATTTATTAATTTTAGAGAGAGAATAAAGGAGAGAGAAAATAAATACTTCAATTAGTATCTCTGTGTAGTAACACAGAGAGGGACAGAAACATTGATTTGTTCTTTCACTTATTTATGCATTAATTGGTTGATTCTCGTATGTGCCCTGAGGATCCAGCCTGAAACTTTGGCGTATCAGGATCATGCTCTAACCAGCTGAGCTACCTGGCCAGGGCCCGAAGGATAAATTTTACTTCAATTAATAAGAAAAGAATCCCAGATTAAAGGTTTCAGTTACAAGTAAAAATTAAAAGGGAGACATAGGTGATACTATTAACAATAAAAATATATATTAAAAAATAAAATAGGTACTCCCCCCCCAAAAAAAAGAATAAAAAGGAAAAACTATGATATTTAAATGTTGGTAACACTAAATAAATGAATAGATTTAACAGCAATAATTTTTTAAAAATATGATACTAAAGCCCTGGCCGGTGTGGCTCAGTTGGTTGAGTGTCATCTTATGCACCAAAGGGTTGCCTGTTCGATTCCCAGTCAGGCATATGCCCAGGTTGTGATTTCTGTCGGTCCCATGTCAGGATGTGTACAGGAGACAATCAATCAATGTTGTTGTTTTTTCCTCTCTCCCTCTCCCTTCCTCTCTCTAAAAAAAAAAATAAATAAATAATCAATAAAAAAATATTTTTAAAATATGATACTAAAGAACAAGACAAAAAAGCATATGATTTAGGAAGGTGGTAAATGAAGTGAAAATATTGTCAAATCTTTGTATTGCTTAGGAGGAGAATTAAAATTAACATTAACCTTGGTTAAATGAAGGATGTCTGTAGTAATTTTTATGGTAAGCACTAACATAAAAACAGAGTGTATAACTTCTGAAACTAGCAAAGGAAAAATAGAAGATAAAAATAGCCAATCAAAAACAATCCAAAAAATGACTCAAAAAGGAGAGAAAAAGAAATAGGTGAGACAAATAGAAATTATAGACTAATCAAACTGATAAGTATTGACGTAAAAATCTTAAATGGAATATTAGCTAACTGAATCCTGTGAAATGTTATTGTAAAGCTGTAGTAATTAAGGCAGTATGGTGCTGAGAGCAGGAGTAGACAAATGGATCAATAGACTAGAGGGCCAGATGGACATGGGTTCGAGACCTAAATTTGATACTTGTAAAATCTTAAGTTATTAAAAGTACATTAAGAATTAAGTCAGTCATTACAAATTATTTCATGATTACTAGAGAAGTGCTATTAGGGCTGCTGAAGGAGGAATACATGAGGCCAAAGTGATAGGGAATTATAAATTTACTAGAGGCCCAATGCACGAATTCGTGCACTAGTAGGGTCCCTCGGCTTGGCCTGTGCCCTCTTGCAATCCAGGACCCCTTGGGGGATGTCAGATACTTGGTTTTGGCCTGATTCCCGCAGGCCTGATCCAGACAGGAGGGAGCCCAATCCCCACAGGCCCAATCTGGACAGGAGGGAGCCCGATCCTGTGCGTTGAGCATCTGTCCCCTGGTGGTCAGTGCGTGTCATAGCAACCAGTTGACTGGTCATTTGATTGCTTAGGCCAGTGATGGCGAACCTTTTGAGCTCGGCATGTCAGCATTTTGAAAAACCCTAACTTGCCGAAACCGGTTTGGCTCAGTGGATAGAGCGTCGGCCTGCGGACTGAAGGGTCCTAGGTTCGATTCCGGTCAAGGGCATGTACCTGGGTTGCGGGCATATCCCCAGTGGGAGGAGATGTGTGGGAGGCAGCTGATCGATGTTTCTCTCTCATCGATGTTTCTAACTCTCTATATCTCTCCCTTCCTCTCTGTGAAAAATCAATAAAATATATTAAAAAAAAAAAAAAAAAGAAAAACCCTAACTTAACTCTGGTGCCGTGTCACATATAGAAATGTTTTGACATTTGCAACCATAGTAAAACAAAGATTTACATTTTTGATATTTATTTTATATATTTAAATGCCATTTAACAAAGAAAAATCAACCAAAAAAATGAGTTCATGTGTCACCTCTGACACGTGTATCATAGGTTCGCCATCACTGGCTTAAGCTTTTATACATATAGATATGTAAGCTGCACTGACAATTTCAAATGAAAAAGCATGCCTTTTGGAGATGGGAAGTGCAGTTTGGCAACCTGACTTGGATAGCACTAGACCTACAGAATACTGGTTAACCATGCTACTCACACCAGACTATAGATAGGACATGTGCAAATAAAACTGGCAATGTCCCCAAGATTGATTCAAGGTAGAAAGGCAAAAATATATTTCTTTTCTTTGTTCTTACCAAGGATGAAAATTCTGAAGAGATCAAATTGCAAACCCAGTTTACTATTAAACTGCTGATGCTGGAAACTAGCCAATTAGATAGACTCAAGGGACTCTTTAGTTGAAATGAGCATACCCAAGAATGTATTTTATGGAATATATAAATGGACTGTTCGATTGCATACTGAGCAATTTAATTGACAGGCATTTCTTTTGCCACAACTAACCACCTTTATTGACATAAGCCACAGAAAGTGAATCTGGGCTTATGCTAAAGACATGTGCTCTACACCCTTCCTCCTTCCCTGCCAACTACTACACACTGTTTCCCTGAGGAGTTGAATATCCTGTCAGCATGAAGTAAGTTCCTTGCTATTACATTTTCACAAATTTTACCTTAATATAGTCAATTTGCTGGTTTCAGTTTCTTTCTTTCCTCCTCTTACTCTGGGTGGCATACCAGTAAAAACTCTTTCGGATAAGGGTAGGATTTTAAAATTTTGACACATGCAGAAATTTTACTTTTAAATTTTGGTGGCTTCTGACATAAAGTAATGCCCAAGAAATAATTTCCAAACATGGTCGCCTCATAGAGTTAATTTAAATATATGTGTACAAGACCTGGCCAGTGTGGCTCAGTTGGTTGGTCACCGTCTTGTAAACCAGGAGTCTGCTGGTTCAATTACCACCACCAGGAGGTTTTGGGCTCAATACCTGGTAGGGGGCATGCAGGAGGCAGCCAATTGATGTTGCTATCTCTCTCTCCCTCTCCCTTTCTCTCTCTCTAATAAATTATTCTTTTAAAAAAATTTGTACAAGGTTGGGCAAAATAGGTTTATAGTTGTTTATATGGAAAAATAATAAAATAATTAATAAATAATAACACAAAGTAAACTCTTGTGTTCTGCATAGTCACAACTGTAATCCTACCCCCGCCCCCGTAAATAACCAAATCTGTACATAGCTATAGTATAGAACATGCTATCTACATATATTTATAGCTATATACACGTGTATATATGCATGCATGTGTGTGTGTGAAATATTAAATAAAAGGGGGGTCATAATGTATGGCCTCCTGTGTACTCTCAGTAGTTTCCTATAAAAAGAGAGCTCTAACAGAATTTACCACAGGGTTGTCAGGGAAACGAAATAAAGGATATAAAGTGCTCTGCACAGAACTTATAAGGTAGCTAAGTTCTAAATATTTATAAAACGTCTACCACTATTGATTCTTATAATAACCTTGAAGGAGACACTGAAGTGTACCAACCAAAGGAAGACAGCCAGGAATGAGAAAGGTGTATGCAAAGCTTTGGCAGTCAGAGAGTATGGCGTATGGAGCAAACTCACTGGTTGGGCCGGAGAGGACAAGACTAGAGGCAGGGAAAGAACTGAAATAAGTGATGAGGACTAGAGCAAGTGGCAAAGGAGAAAGCAGACAAAAGGGATATCTAGAACACAGAACTGGTAGGAACTGGTAAATGATTAGATGGGGAATGAAAGAGAAGAGAGTGATGGATATCCTAGGATCGGATGTGATTTATATATTGCTGACACTGAACCAAAGAGCCTCAAAAATATTTTGGAGGAAGAAGTGAAAATATCTGATTTTAACATATTTGAGTTAATGTAGGGCATCTAGGAAAAGATCATCTACAATATATTAGGCATACACAGAGAATTTAGAAGTCAAGATTCTTTTTAGAATATCTGGTAAATATAAATATTGAAGTAATTAGGTTCATATAGAATCATACTGGCAATACTAAAGGTGTATTGATCAAGATAATAGTTTCATGAATAACCCGGGAAACATAGGGTAATTTGAACTGGAATTAAGTTAAAAAATGAATTTCCGTCACTACCTCAGCTGCTTTGCCATTGTAAAGACGAAAATGATTACAGGCCTTAAGATTGAGTGCGATGGTGCTATCAGGAATTTGCTGAAGGTAAACAGCCAGAACTTCTTGAGACACATCATAGTAATCCAACTTGTAGTAACACAGAGCCACATAAACATTAAGGGCAAGGTATTCCCTATTAGATAAAAGAATTAAAGGTTAACAGAAATGCTGTCAAACTACAAAGACTTTTTTAACGGCCAAGAAGAGCAGCAAGGCAAAGAGGATGTGAATTTGCCTTTTGAAGAAAGAAGGCAAGGTGTAATCAGTGTAGGATTTCTCTTTTGGTATTGTAATTTTGGATGTTTTGATAAGTAGAAAAAAGGATGACAATTAGAGAAGCAAGTGAAAAGTTTAAGTCCTACCTGTTTATGTTAAAAAAAAACTAACATACAACATAATTGAGTATAAATGCAAATAAGCACACACCATACAGAAGATGGACAGTCAAGGCAAGTAGACCTGGTGACTTAAAATGGGAACGAATGGGAGACTGTGAAAGTAAAGTAAAAGAAGGGAAAAAAGAGGTGGATGAGATATTTTGGGGATGTGGGAGAGAGGCAAAGTGGTCAGTGATAAAGTTGCAATGTTAATTTTTCCAATTTCATCACCAAGTTACCTAAAAGGTACTGCAGCTTTGAAATTGATACACCTAGATCAGTGGTCAGCAAACACATTAGTCAACAAAGCCAAATATCAACAGTACAACGATTGAAATTTCTTTTGAGAGCCAAATTTTTTAAACTTAAACTATATAGGTAGGTACATTGTTATTAACTTAATTAGGGTACTCCTACGCTGGCCTTTGCTAAAAACATCCTCAATCTGATTGACGTACGTCTGCTGAGGTCGACCCCTTCCAACTCTCCCATCCACACTCGTCTTGTATACTTGTTTCGTCTATCTCCTTTCGTTCATCCTCTCTATATATCCACCCCCCACTTCTTCCAACGCCACTTCTTCAAAATAGATTCGCCCAGGCCGAAAACTGACTTCTGCGCATGGGCCACGAAGTTTCAATTGCACTGTACGTGCGTGCCCGCACATGGTATTTTGTGGAAGAGCCACACTCAAAGGGCCAAAGAGTCGCATGTGGCTCGCGAGCCGTGGTTTGTCAACCACTGACCTAGACCATACAATTTCAATAGGGGAAATATCACTCATAAATGGGGCAATAATTGGTTCTTATAAAGAGGTGGGAAATTATACTAATTTTATATACAAAGCATAGCTATACATACAGTACATAAACAAATAGACAGTATATATGTGGTATTAAAATTTCATGGGAGGGCAATTAGGGGGAAAAAGGGTCTAAAAAGGCTCCTTGGAAGGGTGATAATGAAATAAAGGTGGAGAAACCTTGATCTAGACCAGTGATGGCGAACCTATGACATGCATGTCAGAGGTGACACGCGAACTCATTTTTTTGGTTGATTTTTCTTTGTTAAATGGCATTTAAATATATAAAATAAATATGAAAAATATAATTCTTTGTTTTACTATGGTTGCAATATAAAAAAATTTCTATATGTGATACGGCACCAGAGTTAAGTTAGGGTTTTTTAAAATGCTCACACACCAAGCTCAAAAGGTTTGCCATCACTGAACTAGACAATAAAGAGTTCTTACGCTCACCAGATTAGCTAACAGATTTGAACACATGGTGATACTAGATCTAAAGGACACTATGTCTTTGGCCAAACTAGTTACAGAAGAAACTAACAAAATGAGATTTTGAGTAGGCATAAAAGAACACAGACCTGTTATCTAGCAGAATTCGCTTATAAATATCAATAGCTTCTTGGTAGTGAGATCGCATATAGTGGATTGAGGCCAAACTGAGCTGATCTTCTGTGATGTCCTGGAGATTCTGATGGAAGTTCATCAACTTCTTCTCATCATTAAACTAAAATGTAAGAGAGAAAAAGACATGTAAAGTTTCACATTAGCCCTGGCTGGGTAGCTCAATTGGTTAGAGCATTGTCCTGATATACTAAGGTTGCACATTCCACCCCCAGTCAGGGTACCTACAATAAACAATCAATGAATGCATAAATAAGTAGAACAACACATCAGTATCCCTCTCTCTCTCTCTCTCTCTCTCTCTCTCTCTCTCTCTCTCTCTCTCTCTCCCTTCCTCTCTCTAAATTTAATGTTAAATAAAATTCATATTAGAGTATAGTCAGAGATATCACACCTACTTTATAGAGACTTTAACTCCTCCTCCTCCAGCTATTTTGTCTCTATGTTCTCTCTATTTCCCTTCAGTTCTTGTCTTCTCCTTTGTCTATCCTTCAGAGAAAGAATGAAAATAGCTTCTGGAGGCATAGTCTTGACAATGGAAAGCCTTTAAGTTAGAGATCATATAACTTACTTGATCCCTCTTCCCTCTTTCTCTTACCTTCTTTTTCTTTTCTATTTTTTTCTTGATATTTTCTCCCTGTCCTTATTTTCTTTGTCTCTTTATCTTTTCTTTTAAAAAAAAATATGTTTTTAATTGATATTAGAGAGAGAGGAAGGGAGAGAGAGAGAGGGAGAGAAATATTGATGTGAGAGCAAGACATTGATTGGCTGCCTCCTGTGCGCCCCCTACTGGGGATCGAGCCCACAACCTGGGTATGTGCCCTGACCTAGAATGGAACCAGTGACCTCTTGATGCATGGGTCAATGCTCTACCACTGAGCCACATCAGCTAGGCTTCTTTTTAAAAAAAATTTATTTTAGAGGGAGAGAGGAAGGGAGACACAGGAGAGAGAAACATTGATTTTGCTGCTCCACTTACTTATGCATTCATTGGTTGTTTCTTGTATGTGCCCTTGTATGGCGGGGAATCAATCCTACAACCTTGATGTACTGTAACAACACTCTAACCAACTGAACTACCTAGCCAGGACCTCTTTACCCTTTTTTATATGCTGTCTACAAGAGAGGCATTTAAAATATAAGGATACAAAGAAGTAGAAAGTAAAAGGATGTAAAGAATCATAACAAGCCAACAGTAATCAAAAAAGATCTGGTGTAGCTATATAAAGATGACAAAGTAGACTTTATATGAAAAAGAGTTTTACAGATAAAGACAGGCATTTTATTATGATCTGTGTTTCAATCCACTAGACATAGCAAGAATTTCTAGTTAATTATTTCTTACCATTGTTGGTAACAAGAAAAAGAAAAAAAGATTTTTTTTTTTTTAAATGGGTGAAATTGGAATACCTTGTGAGCCAAATGAAAGAGGAGGCGGTTTTGAAGTCGGCTTTTTGGAGCTAAAAAAGAAAAATCCAAGCTGCTTATTAAAGAACTTAATTGCCTATGGCACTTAGTCCCATGCAGGAATGACATGAGACTCAGATAAGACTTCCCAAATCCTTACTTATCTGTTCCTGGCATATCTCTGCTACATAACAATACATATTATTTTAGTCTAGTTTCCCTGTGTGACAGTATCAAGAACCAGAAGAAAAATGTCCTAAGGCTCTGCTTTTCCCCATCACTTGTTCTACCTGAATCTATTATGGCGGACCACAGCCCACCACTGTGCTGTTCGCTGAACCAAAAACTGGAAATAAACAGTTATGGTCATTTCAATACATGTAGGAATCCATTCTCATTCAGCTGTTCTCCCCAGTATGCTTTGTCAATTCCTTCTGAAATCTCTTTTTCTACAGTTATACCACCATATTTTATTAAGTGCTAGACCAGCCTCTTCTCCATAGATCTTCTAGCACGATAATCTGCTACAATCAAACAGGCAGCCAAGCAAAAAGGTTAACACCTTTCAAGTTCAAAATCCTCTTTGCACTTTTGAAGAATTTTACTAATTTTGTACACTCAATCTTATATCTTTTTACAGCAAAAAGTCATACTTCAATGTATAAAAAAATAAAAATAGTTCTGGCCAGGTAGCTCAGTTGGTTAGAGTGTTGACCCAATATACCAAGGTTGCGGTTTCCATCCCTTGTCAGGGCACATAGAAGAATCAAGCAATGAATACATAAATAAGTGGAACAACAAATTGATATTTCTCTCTCTCTCTCTCTCTCTCTCTCTCTCTCTCTCTCTCTCTCTCTTCCTAAAATCAATAAATAAAACTTTAGAAACAATGAAAAGATATATAGCTACCTTGACCACCTTCTGTGTGTCTAACACTGTTCTAGGCACAGATAAAGCAAGTAACTTAAAGGCCCTTATAAATAATTGAGGAAAACTACATTAGTACATATGACACAATTTGGGTACAAATCAAGAAAGGCTTTAAGTTCCATATTTTCCATGAATTTGAGCTGAAATTCTAAATATGTATGTCAGTTAATTCACTAAGAATTCTACCCTGGAATACATTCTTCCCTAACAAATTTATTTATTTTTTGTTGGTTTAAATATGTTTTTATTGTTTGTTTTTTTTAGAGAGAGAGGAAGGGAGAGGGAGGGAGAGAGAGAGAGAAATAACAATGCACACACTGACTGGGGATGGGGGATCGAATCCACAACCTGGGTATGTGCCCTGACCAGAATCAAACCTGCAACCTTTCGCTGCATGGGACAATGCTCAACCAACTGAGCGACACTGGCCTGGGCACAGGTTTCTTAAAATACATTACCTTGCCCACTTTCTCCACACTTCTTTGAATTTAATTTGATTCATACTCGAATTCTTAATCTTTCCTCCCATATTTCCCTTTGCCCTACTCTTGTTTGCAAATTTGTGTCTACTTCTCCAAAATTACTGTCTTGACAAGTAAAGCAAACGTAATGATGTACAGATTCTTCATGCTGAAAGTACTTGGCTTCTCACTCAGAAGCAGAAACAGCAGCTATAAAATCCACATCCGTAAGAGCTGAACCCTGTCCCCCACTCCCACCAAAAGCATGAACATGCGCCGAAGCCGGTTTGGCTCAGTGGATGGAGCGTCGGCCTGCGGACTGAAGGGTCCCGGGTTCGATTCCGGTCAAGGGCATGTACCTGGGTTGCAGGCACATCCCCAGTGGGAGATGTGTGGGAGGCAGCTGATCGATGTTTCTCTCTCATCGATGTTTCTGGCTCTCTATCCCTCTCCCTTCCTCTCTGTAAAAAAATCAATAAAATATATTAAAAAAAAAAAAAAAAAAGCATGAACATGCTCTCAAGCCAGGGCCTAAGAAAGATACCTTGCTGTTTTTCTTCCCTCATTCTTCTGCCAGAAGCTGTACCTTCTAAGAAAGGGTGGTGGGGAGCAGCACACACAACCTTGGTGTGTTGGGTTGACGTTCTAACCAACTAAGCTTCCCGGCCAGAGCACAAACATAAATTTGCTCAAATCAAATATTCTTTGAAGAGTAAAGCTATTTTTTAACTTTCTTATATCACTTGAACTTTCATCAACAGAAAAAGAAATTAAATAAATTTTTAAATCTCCAAAATGACTCTTACAATTAGTGAGGAATACCAGACATTAAAGGGGCCCATTTTACCTTTGAATCCAGCAGCTTCAGCTTGCTTATACATTCCAAGAAAAAAGTAGGTACAGGCTAGATTCACCCACACTTCAGGATTGCAATTTTCCTCTTTTGTCACATTTTCATATTCCTGAAATATATATTAAGCAGTGATGTTATTTCAGCAATAACGTAATAGATGGGCCATCCTTCTCTGATGGAATAGGATTTTTAAAAAATATATTTTATTGATTTTTTACAGAGAGTAAGGGAAAGGGATAGAGAGTTAGAAACATCGATGAGAGAGAAACATCGATCAGCTGCCTCCTGCACACCTCCTACTGGGGATGTGCCCGCAACCAAGGTACATGCCCTTGACCGGAATCGAACCCGGGACCCTTCAGTCCGCAGGCCGACGCTCTATCCACTGAGCCAAACCAGTCAGGGCGGAATAGGATTTCTTACTGAGATTGGAAAACTCCGTACTTAGGGAATCTGAATGCTCAACTGTTCCCTACCTGGAAGGTTAAAACACTGCAGCCCTGCCCGGTTTGGCTCCATCTTACAGGCTTGATCTCCCCAGGTCGGGCGTGTGTGGGAGGCAACCAATTGATGTGTTTCTCTCATATCTATGTCTCTCTCTCTCTCTGTTTCTCCCCCTCCCTCCCTTCCACTCTCTCTAAAAATCAATGAAAAAATATCCTCGGATGAGGATTAACAAAAGACAAACAAACAAACAAACGAAATAGTGCAGCTAAAGCTCAATCCCACCCATGTAGGACTGTGGTCCATAGACTCTTACACTTGCTTTTTCCTCTTTTTAACAATGATATGAGCTATAAACTGCATAAATGAAAAGTTATGAAAATATTTTATTTTTACTAACTTAAAAAGACATACAAAAGATACTTTATAAAAATGCATAGCATTACTTAACTTAAAATCTGATAGCATTACTACACTACAAATTTCACTTCATTCTAATTGTTCTCTGGCTTTATTTGGCTTTACATTTTTTATTTTTTTTAATTTATTTTTTTAAAATATATTTTATTGATTTTTTTACAGAGAGGAAGGGAGAGGGACAGAGAGTTAGAAACATCGATGAGAGAGAAACATCCATCAGCTGCCTCCCGCACATCTCCCACTGGGGATGTTCCCGCAACCCAGGTACATGCCCTTGACCGGAATTGAACCTGGGACCCTTCAGTCCCCAGGCCGATGCTCTATCCACTGAGCCAAACCAGTTTCGACTTGGCTTTACATTTTTTAAAAGCCTTTTTTCCCCCTACCCACAATCTCTTTCTGAGATTCACTTTGTCAACTACACTTTCCATATACTCTTACTATTTATCAGTCTATACTAGATGCCTTTGTTTTTTCTTATTACATTTGGGTTACTCTCCTTTCTCCTACATCTTTCACAAACACTACCAGCCTCTAGTCCAGCCGTGGGCAAACTACGCCCGCGGGCCGGATCAAATGAATAAAACTATTGAAAAAAAAGACCGTACCCTTTTATGTAATGATGTTTACTTTGAATTTATATTAGTTCACACAAACACTCCATCCATGCTTTTGTTCCGGCCCTCCGGTCCAGTTTAAGAACCCATTGTGGCCCTCGAGTCAAAAAGTTTGCCCACCCCTGCTCTAGTCTATACTGTCCTTTTCACATCTTCTCTTTTCCTTCACCAATTTTGTTGCTTTTGTTCATCTTACCACATTACCTGATCTTGGATACTTTCGTTTTAGTTATGCAGGGTCTTTAAATACCCTTAGGTTACATTTGGGGAGTAAGAATATGTGGGAAATGTTTAAACAATTTCATTTATGAATTAAAAATTGCTTGATATAAAGCATTTATAATTTTATCTAGATCCATAATCTTATAGATTGTTCATTACAATGACCAAGAAAAACAACTTCAAAACTAAAGATAATGTAATCTTTCATATCTCTAAAAAATAACCAAACAAAATAAAAATGAACTTCTTTTGAGAAAAGACTCATAAAAACTTTTCTATCAAAATGGTTTATTTTTCCTTTCCTGAAGACTTACTTAAGAAATAGTTATGTTAATATGTTGTACAACCTCATTAATTTATATCTAAAAGCAAAAGTAAACAAGAGATATACACAAACTTGAACATATAAAGAAGAATTCTGAAGCAACGCATCAAAAAAGAGCCAATGGCTGCCTCCATTAACAAAGAAGTAGAATTGGAAACAGTTTTTTTTCTTTTTACTTTGTACCCTTCTATATTGTTTGAATTTTATCATAAGCATGTATTATTATATACAAAGCTTAATAACATTTTCAAAGCCCTTCTGTTATAAATTTTCTTTTTACTAACCTCCAAAGCTCTCTTGTAGTCACCCAGGTGAAAAGCACAGTATCCAATCCACAAATTAGTATCCTCTTCTTGTTCCCCAACATGACGTTTGAACTTCAGGTTAAAATTTCATGGGGGAAAAAAAAAAATCACAGAAAATATTTTTAAAGTAACCCCTGTTTTGTTTTTGTTTTTTTTTTAAAAAAATGCTACATTAAATTACTGACACATAATAAAAAATCATAAGTAATAGAAACAAATGAATATCCAATTTAATTAAACTGATACCTATATAACTCAGCACAATTACCTTCTAATTATTACAGAAATTGATATTTTAAAACACTTCATGTTTATTTTTCTGTATTTGCTGACACCTCACTCCAGAAAGTACTTAAGCATTATCCTCATAACAATTCTGGGTGATATATAAAAACATAAGAATTATGTGAAACATTTAATCCAAAATAATTGAAAGTAGAGAGATGAAGCAATAAGCTCCAGGCCATAGAGCCAGTAGGGGTGGCGGCAGGGACTTAAAGTCATGTTTGACTCCAAATCCCATGTTCTCACCCTCCATGCTCTACCACATTCAGCTTCATGGTTCAAACCTGTCTCATTAAAATACACATATATTTACTCATAGGTTATAACAGTTGACTGAGGACAAGTCACTAAAGCACTCTCCGACCCTGGAACAGGCTTACCAGGACCTATGGAAGCTAAGGATGCTCAGAAGATTGGCATCATATATCCACTAGGAACAAACATTTATGAATTCTTCAGTCAACAAAAGAAAAGCCCTATGTTGGAGGAAAGGACTGATCCCTAAGGAAGGAGTCTGAAACCTTGGTAAGGTGAGAGGTTTTTTTTTGGTTTTTTTTTTTAAATATATTTTATTGATTTTTACAGAGAGGAAGGGAGAGGGATAGAGAGTTAGAAACATTGATGAGAGAGAAACATCGATCAGCTGCCTCCTGCACACTCCCCACTGGGGATGTGCCCGCAATCAAGGTACATGCCCTTGACTGGAATCAAACCTGGGACCCTTGAGTCCACAGGCCGACGCTCTATCCGCTGAGTCATACCGGTTAGGGCAGGTGAGAGGTTTTCACTCCACAGGTTGATAAATCAAAAACATGGGTGAGGTCCTGGCCAGGAATTACACCAAGGTTTCAGGTCTGATACCTATTCAGGGCACATATAAGAATCAACCAATGGCCATGGCCAGTGTATCTAGGTGGTTAGAGCATCAGTCTACACACTGGAGGGTTTTGGGTTTCGCCAAGGACAGGTAGGTTGCAGGTTCCATCTCCACCTCCCATTGGTTGGGGTGCATGTGGGAGGCAACCAGTCGATGTGTCTCTCTCACATCGATGTTTCTCTCTCTCTCTCTCTCTCTCTCTCTCTCTCTCTCTCTCTCTCTCTCTCTCTCTCTTTCTCCTCATCCCCCTTCCCTTCCAGTCTCTCTAAAAATCAATGAAAAAAAATATCCTCACTCCTTGGATGAGGATTAAAAAAAAAGAAGAATCAACTAATGAATGCATAAATAGGCGGAACAACAAATCAATGTCTCTCTCTCTCTTTCTCTCTCTTTCAAAATAAAAAGAAATTTTAAAAAATATGGGTGAAAAATTAAATAGTGAAACACATATTTACATGTCATTGCTACAAAATATTGTATGCCTTTAATTATTATAAGATGAAGGCATTCTCTGATACTTTCTTGTCTGGGATAAGAAGTTACTCCTGTAGTTAACTCCATCACATTAGAAATTCTCCTCTCACAAATGCTGTGAATTTAAGTTCAGTGCCTTAGATCTGAAGAAATTCTTAGTTTTATTTGAGGTCTCCCTGAATTTATCCCAGGAATTAAGGAGAGTTCATGAGACTTCCTCATCCCTACCCATGGAAATTCCCATTCCTATACATCATGGCACTCTACATAAAGGCAGTGTGGGATTACACATAAGGAAAATGTGGTCATTGCCTTAAAAAAAGAGAGAGAGAAAAAAAAACAGAGTCTGACAAAAATTAGACATATACACACCACTCAGTCCACTAATTTACAGAGCTAGAAGGTCCTTCTAAGTCAACTCCCCACTTTAAAGACGAGAAGACTGATTCAAAAAAGTTAAACAGTTCTAGCCAGATAGCTCAGTTGGTTAGAGCATTGACCGATACACCAAGGTGCCGATTCAGCCCCTGGTCAGGGCACATACATACAAGAAGCAACCAATGAATGCATAAATAATGGAACAACAAATCAACATTTCTCCCTCTATAAAATCAAAAATAATTTTAAAAAGTTAAATAATGTGCTCCATACCAGATCACTAGGAAAAAAATGTAGGACTACCCATGAAGACTGAGAAAGATATATAAAGCTAATTAAAACAATTAAGCCTATAATCATGCTTTGGAGAAATGACTGTGGTACGACAAGCACGGTTGCTGTCAAGCATCACCGGTACATTCTTTGGTGCGCCCCTTCATTCTCCCTCACTCCCCTATAGCATGTGCTTTCCACAAAGCAGTTTCTCACAGTGCACTGTCCTGGGGCACCTACGTCAGAAGCACGCAGGCTACGTGGCTAAAATACAGGCTCCTTAGCACCACTGTGCACTGATTCTGTAAAGAATCAGAATCCCTGTCCTGGCCGTGTGGCTCAATTGTTTGGAGCTTTGCCCTGTGCACCACTTAGGTTGCAGTTTCCGTCCCTAGTTGAGGTGCATGTGGGAGGCAACCTCGCATCTGATGTTTCTCTTTCTCTCCCTCCTCTCTCTCAAATCAATCAATCAATCAATCAATCAATCAATCCATCTGTAAGGCAGAAGCCCAGGAATATAAAGCACCGTAGGTGGTTTGGAGAGATATTAAATTTAAGAACTACTGCCACAGAGATTGAAATATTTTCTGAAGATTTAGTATTTAAGACAATAAGCATGAAGCACAGTAGATTAAATTTAATCAAAATTTTATAACCTAGAACCGGTATAAATCATAAATTGGTCAGGGGTTGGGATAAACAATGTATGAACTGACTATTAAATGACCCTCCATACTTTTAGGCTGGATTCACCACTAGTGGGGCTAGATATAATTAAAAGTGTCCCTCAATAAATATGTCTGTCTTTTTAAAAAATATATTTTTATTGATTTCAGAGAGGAAGGGAGAGGGAGAGAGAGGTAGAAACATCAATGATGAGAATCATTGACTGGCTGCCTCCTGCACGCCCCCTACTTGGGGGTCCTCCGGGAACCCCATCATGTGCCCTGATTGGAATCAAACCATGACCTCCTGGTTCATAGGTAGAGGTTCAACCACTGAGCCACACCAGCCGGGCCTATAGTTCATCTTTAATCAGATTTGTAGCTAACTGGGAAACTGGAATCGTTGCCTGACTAGACGTACAGGAAGCCCCCGATCGCACCCACCTGTACCAGCGCATAGCAATCAGCATGCACACACGCCTTCACCCCTGTTCCTGGCATTCACCTCCTACGAAACAACCTTCTTTGGACATTACCTCCAACAGGGTGATAGCTCCGGTGAAATCTCTCTGTGACAGTAGCTCCTCCAGCTTTGGCATCTTCCTGCCCTTCTTCTTCCTTTTGTCCGTGTGGGGGAGGTCCCCACCTACAGCAGGTTTGGCCCGTGAAAGCATCTGTGAAAGAAACGACAGGCAGCTGTACGATCCAGTTATGATGGCCAGTTTTCCACAGTGACAGCTCCAGGATCTGCAAGTCGAACCCTTCACAACGAACCCCAGAGAAGCCTATTAAACTCTTCGTGGTAACACGTGTTATTACTCCAAGGGCCATGGCCCCGCACTGTGCTGAACCAAATAGCTACTCCCAACTCCTGGATCTTCTCCAGTTAGGGTGCGGCAAGAGATGCTTTCCGGGGGCCTCTGTCCGCTCGGCCTTCCTTCCCTGGGCCTGCTCTCCAGGCCACGCGCAGCTCCGGTGCCGGGAAAGAAAGGATCGGGAGGGAAGCCCGCACCGAGTATTCACAGTTGCATCCCTGTCCCCCATGGGCACGCGGGGAAGGCAGGGAGGGACCACCCTCGGTTGACACGTCTGAACTTTACCGACAGGGGCGCTGGGAACCTCGACGCTCCAGCCCCAGGGTTTACTCAGAGTTCTCCCCCCCTGTCCAGCGCCACTAACCATGTTGGCGTCGGTCCTGTGAGTCCCCTCGACAGGCAGACGGCGAAGGCCAAGCCTCCTCGCTTCTCCGCATCCACAGCTCGCTCGGTCTCCACGGCAACCGCGCGGGGCTGGGGGGGGGGGGGGGGCTGGTCCGTTCGGAGAAGCGCTCCGAGGAGAACCGGTGCTTTGGCTTCTTGGTTCCCGCGCCTTCGCCGCCGCAGGACTGGCAGTTCCTGTCGGGATGAGGTCCTGGGGTTCTCTTACTTCCTTTTTATTGAGTTTTTGGGGTGACACCAACAAAGTTATACAGGTTTCAGGTGCACAATCATCTGTACACTGTATTGTGTTCACCACCCCAAGCCAAGTCCCCTTCCATCACCATGTGTTCCCCCCTAAACCCTCCACCTCGCTCCACACCCCGCAATTACAACACTGTTGTCCGTGTCCACGAGGTTTTTCTTTTCCTCTTTTTTCTTTTTTTACTCAATCTCTCCACTCCCCGCAGCCCCTCAACTCCTCGCCGCCAGCTGTCAGCCTGCCCTCTATGCGTGTACCTCTATTTTGCTTGTTAGTTCATGTTGTTCTTCAGAGAGCGACGTTTTCTGTGCTGCGAGCGAGAGTTTGATTCTATCTCTATGAGTTTAGGAAAAAGCAAATTAGAATGGTATTGTTTTTCAAATACAAGTTTCCTGGGAAAGTAATTTTCAAGGACCACTTCCGATGATTATTGTCCGCGTCGGGCTCCATGGCAACCCCCGTCGCTGCCTGGCACGTGATCTCGATCTCGGGCGGGTGCCTGGAGGTTAGAAAAAAAGTTTCTGCTGAACCGAGGAAGCTGACGTGTGGAGGTGGGAGTTCATCATGACACAGTTTCTTATTTCCATAGATACACCCTCACACAATCGGTACTGTAATCAAAATGTGTTTGGACGATTTCTCTTACTCCTGAACCCAGTTAACACGGCTGCCAGCGTGGTCTAAAACCAACTAGTGCAATGTTAGAGCTGGAAGGGACCTTTAATGGACAGCTAGCTCCACGCTCAGAATTCACAGACCAAGGAACTAACATCTGGAGAAGCGAAGCAATCCTCCCAAATGGATAGGTAGCATAGCTGAACTGAGCTCCCCTTCTCCTCCCCGTCTGCTCCCTCTATGATCGGATTGGAACCTGGGACCCTTCAGTCCACAGGATGACGCTCTATCCACTTAGCCAAACCAGCCAGGGCTCTTCAGAAGGAAGATAAAATAACCTCAAAAAGAATGATGTATATAACGGATTAATTTCCAGAGCATTCACAGATGCCATTTATGTTGCAAGTCTTTCTTCCTGAATTGTTTTCAATTTTCAATTGAGGGGTTATTTTAAAGCAAATAGATGAACCTGATGAAAGGGAGAAAGAGAGTGAGGAGGGAGTGTGGGAAAGAGAGGTTTTGTAATAACTTACATGTGAGGACAGCCTGGGACCCCTTTCTCCAACCTCATCTCTTTCCGTCCTTTCTTTCACTTTATGGTTGGAACACATCATCATTCCCCAACTTGTACACTATTTAAAGCCTCTGGGGTCTTACTTGGACTGCTCTGTGTCCAAGTAGAGCTCTTTTTCCTTCCTTTTGGTACAGATTCAAAACCCTCTGCCTTTCTCCTTTCCTTCTTCTAGGGAAAAAGAAGAGAGGAGAAGAGCCCTGACTGGTTTGGCTCAGTGAATAGAGCGTCAGCCTGTGGACTGAAGGGTCCCAGATTTGATTCTGGTCAAGGGTATGTACTCTAGGAGAGTCTTTCTAATTACCTTTTCCTGTCTGTGCGAGGTACTCTCCCCTGGGGCCCAGTGCTATCCTGTGCTTATTTCTGTCATGGTTCTAGTCATATTGGATGGAAATAATCACTCTTTTCTAATTAGAGTGGTTCTCAAACTTCCTAAGTCTGTGACCCTTTAATACAGTTTCTCATGTTGTGGTGACCCCTAACCATAAAATTATTTTCATTGCTACTTCATAACTAACTTTGCTACTGTTAGGAATTGTAATGTAAATATCTGATATGCAGGATGTATTTTCATTGTTCACAACCCACAGGCTGAGAACTGCTGGTCAATAGAGGATCCAGAAATTGACCCAAGCCATTATACTCAATTAATATTTGACAAAGGAGGCAAGAGCATACAATGGAGTTGAAACAGCCTCTTTAATAAATGGTGCTGGGAAATTTGGTTACATACATGCAAAAAAATGAAACTAGATCACCAACTTACACCATACACAAAAACAAAATGGCTAAAGGACTTGAATGTAAGACGGGAAACCATAAAAACCCTACAAGACTCCATAGGCAGCAAAATTGCAGACATATGTCATAGCAATATCTTTACAGACACAGATCCTAGGGCAAGAGAGACTAAGGAGAAAATAAACAAATGGGACTACATCAAAATAAAAAGTTTCTGCACAGAAAAAGAAACCATCAACAAAACAACAAGAAAGCCCACTGCATGGGAGAACATATTTGCCAATGTTATCTTCAATAAGGGTTTAATCTCCAACATATTGTAAATTGCGCTGCTATGAACATAGAGGGCATACATTCTTTTGGTTTCTTAGGATATATTCCTAGAAGTTGAATCACTGGGTCAAATGGCAGTTCCATATTTAATTTTTTGAGGAAACGCTATACCGTTTTCCATAATGGCTGCACTAGTCTGCATTCCCACCAGCAGTGTATGAGGGTTCCCTTTTCTCCACATCCTTGCCACACTTGTCATTTATTGATTTGTTGATGGTAGCCATTCTGACAGGGTTTGCTTTTTCTTTTTCTTTTTTTCAAAACTACAACTTTATTTTGGTTGAACTGGGCAGTTATAAATTGTTCTGACCTTGGTCAAAATGGCAAAAGGAACACAGAATGAAGGTCCCTGGTCCTGGAATTGGACTAGTTCGGAATTTAGCAAGAATGACAAGGCTTAGACCGGAGACTTAAATCAAAGAGGGATAAAGTAGGACTCCCCCTCCAAAGTATACTATTTCCTTCAAACTCACGCTGTGATTAGCTTGAGTAAGAAACTTCTTGCTGGACTGCTCCTTGACCTCCTATCCATTCCACAGAGTAACTCCAACACACAGGTACATACACAGCTGTTGCACATTTCACAAGGTTTCACCTTATTTGATGTGATTGGTTGGACAAGCAATGCCCCTACTTGACACAGAGGGTAGTGAGGAGCTTTTGACTTGCACAAGTCCAGCCCCTGTTAAGCTCAGTGTAACAATGTGAATGCACATGTGTTCTCTCACCCAGAGGTACAAACTCAGAAAGTGTGGCATGTAAAGAATAAAAATAGGGCCCTAACCGGTTTGGCTCAGTGGATAGAGCATCGGCCCGCGGACTGAAAGGTCCCAGGTTCGATTCCGGCCAAGGGCATGTACCTTGGTTGTGGGCGCATCCCCAGTAGGAGGTATGCAGGAGGCAGCTGATCGATGTTCCTCTCATATCGATGTTTCTAACTCTCAATCCCTCTCCCCTCCTCTCTGTGAAAAATCAATAAAATATATTTTTTAAAAAAAGAATAAAAATAGGGGGAGCACCCATGTGAAAAAGAAAGAAGAAAATAAAAGCATTTGAAAGCAGTATCAATGCGAGGGTGGTAGACAGAGACCAACCCACACAGACATGTTCTGTCTCAGCCCCATGCACATGTGCATCTTTCCTGAACTTGCTGTGATAATGTCATTTGTCCATCTTCTGTTTATTTCACTTCATAAGCTTCTTGTCATCTAATTAATGCTTTAAAATGAAACATGAAATTTCCTTATCAACTCATTGTGAAAATATATTCTGACTTGTTCATCTCCCTCTGCTTTAACCAGAAGATTTCTATGGCTTTTATTACAAGGAATGACAAGGGCAATTATCATTAAAAAACTGAGCAGAACAAAGCTATGGTAATGAGGAGTGCTACAATTCATTCACCAAGGTGATAAAAGGAGAACGCGAACCCACCTCTCTCTTTCTGATAACAAAGCAATTATAACTTGTAAAGTCACACAGAGAAAATAATAATTTAATAGAAAACAGAGAGAATGGTAGGCACAGAGAAATACAAAGGAAAACAGCTATGTACAAAAATAATTCACTTTATCAAAACTTCCCATTATGAGTAGAAAACGACTTGCCAAAAATGTCAGGATGCACGGTAATATTTTTCTCAGAAAAAAAAAACTTTTTTTTTTGCTTTTTTTTGTGATTTTTTTAAATTAAATCTTTATTGTTCAGATTATTACATTTGTTCCTCTTTTTTTCCCCCATAACTCCCCTCCTCCCAGTTCCCGCCCCACCCTCTGCCCTCACTCCCCACCCACTGTCCTCATCCATAGGTGCACGATTTTTGTCCAGTCTCTTCCCGAATCTCCCACACCCGTATCCCCCCCCCAGAATAGTCAGTCCACTCCCTTTCTATGTCCCTGATTCTATTATGATCACCAGATTATTTGTTCACTTGATTCTTAGATTCACTTGTTGATAGATGCATGTTTGTTGTTCATAATTTGTATCTTTACCTTTTTCTTCTTCTTCCTCTTCTTAAAGGATACCTTTCAGCATTTCATGTAATACTGGTTTGGTGGTGATGAACTCCTTTAGCTTTTCCTTATCTGTGAAGCTCTTTATCTGACCTTCAGTTCTGAATGATAGCTTTGCTGGATAAAGTAATCTTGGTTGTAGGTTCTTGGTACTCATCACTTTGAATATTTCTTGCCATTCCCTTCTGGCCTGCAAAGTTTCTGTTGAGAAATCAGCTGACAGTCGTATGGGTATTCCCTTGTAGGTAACTGAGTTTCTTTCTCTTGCTGCTTTTAAGATTCTCTCTTTGTCTTTTGCTCTTGGCATTTTAATTATGATGTGTCTTGGTGTGGTCCTCTTTGGATTCCTTTTGTTTGGGGTTCTCTGCACTTCCTGGACCTGTAAGTCTATTTCTTTCACCAGGTGGGGGAAGTTTTCTGTCATTATTTCTTCAAATAGGTTTTCAATATCTTGCTCTCTCTCATCTTCTGGCACTCCTATAATTCTGATGTTGGTACGCTTGAAGCTGTCCCAGAGGCTCCTTACACTATTTTCGGATTCTTTTTTCATTTTGCTTTTCCGGTTGGGTGTTTTTTGCTTCTTCGCATTTCAAATCTTTGACTTGATTCTTGCGCTCCTCTGGTCTGCTGTTGGGAGTCTGTATAATATTCTTTATTTCAGTCAGTGTATGCTTAATTTCTAGTTGGTTCTTTATCACAACATCGAGGGTCTCATTAGATTTCTCGAGGATCTCACTATATTTATCAGCAGTTTCTAGAAAATTATTGAAAGACCTTAAAATTGCAGTTTTTAGCTCTATATCCTCCATTTCTGTCATGTTTCTTTGTCTCCGCATTTTTTATGCTTTCTTGGTGCACCCCCTTGTGGTCTTTGTGTGCAGTCTTGTTGTAGTTAAGCCTTCATTGTTGTCGGCAATACTGGGGGTGATTTGACCTCCAGGCCAACTGGCTATGAGAGTCAGCTGTGTCTGCAGTGGGAGAGCTTCTGTGCTGGATCTCTAGGGCGGTGCTAATCTAGCATTTGCCTGAGGCTATCCAGCGAATGGCTCTGCGCAGGGTTTGGGCGGGGCAGGTCCCCGGGGATCTATAGGGCGGGCTAGAGAGCAGTTATGGCGGCTCTCAGTTCCGTCCCTAGGGGCTCTGCCTCACAGAGTCCCAGCAACCGCTGCAAACCTCGGAGAGAAAGCTGCCCTTGCGTTCCGACCGATGCCAGACAGTCCCGCTCCTCCCGTTTGAGTCTGGGTCCCTAGAGACTCACCCGGATCTGGAGCTCAGAGTCTGAAACTCCCTCCAGATGATGTCCGTTCCGTCTTTTAGTTGTATTTTTGATTGGTTGTTCGAGGCAGCAATCTCTGGCATTAACCTATGCCGCCATCTTGGCTTCTCCCAAATTTTTTTCTTATTAGTATTCAGAAGGCTACTAGCAGAATGATACAGTAAAAAAGTTCAGCCCATCTTTGAAAGCCATAAGCAGTGAAGCAAAAATAGAGGTAAAGCATGGATAGTAAGACAATACACACATGTACACATATATACACAGGCACAGACACAGACAGACACAAACATATACCCACAAACACACACACATATACATATACACTCAGACATAAATACATACCCACACACATATACACATGTACTCACAAATATGTGTGCACATATATACATACATACTCTTACACACAGATATACATACGTAACACAAAGACATATGCACATATACACATATACCTACACACATACAGAGACACACACACACACACTCACAAACATACTCAGACTTAGAATGGATTGTAAGGAAAAGAATCATGGACCAGAGACCACAGAACTAACATCTGGATGAATGACTGACATTTGGACACAGTGAGAGCCAGCAGCCCCTGTGACCTTCACAATATCCAGAAGCACTCCAGCTGCTGGGACAGTAAAAGCAGTTCCGCTGCAAAGCCAGACATGCCTGGGCTGGCAGAAAGCACATCTGCGGACCAATTCCAGTTCAAGAATTGCTGGTTGGAAAGTGTTAATCAAGGAACTTGAGCATAAAACTGACAAAGGCATTTAAGCTTACGTTTGTAGCCCTGAAATTCACTCCTATAATCTTAAATCACTCCCATTGTTTCATCTTGAAATTGGAAATGGCACTGCTTACCTGTCAGGGATGCTGTGAAGACCGGGTAATGATTATAAAGTACTTAGGAGCTAAGTATTAAAATTACAAGGTACGACACAGGCCAGAATCTGGCCTACGCAGCTGACACAGGCTCTACGCTGCTTCTGTCACACATGCCACTCTCCCTGTGGGGAGCAGGCCTAAGCCGGCAGTTAGACATCCTTAGCACTACATGAACCGGAAGCCGGAGAGGCTACCACCACCACCTCTGCACTCGCCAGCCGTGAGCCCGGCTTCTGGCTGAGTAGCACTCCCCCTGTGGGAGCACACTGACCACCAGGGGGCAGCTCCTGTGTTGAGTGGGATCAGGCTGAAACTGGCTCTCCAGCATTCCCTGAGGAGTCCTGGATTGTGAGAGAACACAGGCCAGGCTGAGGGACCCCACCAGTGCATGATCAGGGTTAGGGAGGGACCGTGGGAGGGTTCCAGGGCGTGTCCAGCCCGTCTGGCTCAGTCTCGATTGTCTGGACCCCAGAAGCAAGCTAACCTACCAGTCGGAGCATCTGCCCCCTGGTGGTCAGTGCACGTCATAGCAAGCGGTTGAGCGACCTTAGCATATCATTAGCATATTACACTTTGATAGGTTGAACAAATAACCTGGCGACCGGACACTTAGCATATTAGTCTTTTCTTATATAGGATATCTGACATTCCCTTTTTCTTTAAGCCAGTTTGAATTGTAGCTTCTGGCAATTGAGATTGAAAGGTTTCTTCTGTTTAGTTACAATCTAAACAGATAGAAGAAATCTAGTGCTGAATAACCAGCCCTAGAGAGATTCAAGTGTGCCCTAAGCTCAAAGAAGGCAGGTATGATTTCTTAAATTCTTTTTGCACCCTCCTTGAGCTCCAGCCCCTGCCTACCCCAGACCCCACCCCTTGCCCTGCAATCACTCCGAGAGTAAATGACTGCATATCTTAATTCAATGCTATACCTTTTGTGTACACACGAACATTGATCTACTAGTATAGAGACATACAGACAGGCAATGCACAGACTTCAGAGATGTGCAAATTCACCAGCACTGTACTCCTCCCTCATCTCCCCCCAGCCTCTGGCAACCACTCATCTATTTCTGTCTCTAAGGATTTGCCTATTCTGGACATTCCATGTAAATGAAATTGTTAGGGGCAGAAATAGAATAGTGCAGATTAGCTATAGTTATAAGGTATATTAATCATGCTCTGTGAAGTATTAATCATGCTCTTAACCTCGATTGTTCTGTTCTGAAAGCAAAGCACATCCTGACCTGGCTAGGAGTTGTACACCCCGGGACCTGGAAGTTAACCTCGGAATGTGCTACTTTCTCCTTATCCGAGAACTGCCCATGGTCATGGAAAGATGAACAACTTTGCTGAAACAATGAAGTCCCAGGCTGTAACCACCCAGAGGTGCCCGCCCTTTCCAACCACCTGCCCACATTGCCTGTAACTTGTAAGTATTACACCTTGTCTACTTCCCCATACCTGTAGTTCCTACTTTACCATGCCATCTTTGTCCTTCTACTCAATATAAGCATATGGGGGTGGCCGGGGAGATAGAGCCAATTTGTGTGGATGACCTGCTGCTCTCCCATCCTGCTGGCGTTGTTGGAATAAATGCTTATAGACAATTCAACCCTGTCTCTGCTTAATTGGCTCAAGTAGTGACTGGCATCCTGTACCCATTTGTTGTCCAGTTTCAAAATAATATAAAGAGATGTCTAAATATTGAAAAACTTTTAAATCTGTCTGGCAAACTATTAAATAAAGTGTGGTATCCTCCTACCTTGACAAGTGTACTATAATGAGGGTTAGGCTCCAATGTAGAGACCTATGACTTCTCAGAATTCTGTGCTTCAGGGGACATCTTGGGGAGAGCCATCCCCAGCCCTCAGTCCAGGCTCTTCTCTCCTCAGCCCAGGCTCCATCCTGAACTAGGAGGGACTTTGTGCATCTGTGTGGATGCCCAGGCCACAAATGCAAGTCCTAGTCACCCATTCACCTGTGAGCTATCAATCCCTGGCAGACATAAACCCTTTCTTTGAAAAAGACTCTCAGGCCCAGCCAGTGTGGTTCAGTGGTTAAGCATTGACCCATTAACCAGGAGGTTATGGTTCTATTGCTGGTGGGACACATGCCTGGGTTGTGGGCTCCATTCCCAATAGGGGGGTGTACAGGAGGCAGCCAGTCAATGATTCTCTCTCATCATTGATGTTTCCATCTCTATCTCCTTTTCCCTTCCTCTCTGAAATAATATATATAAATTATATATGTATGTATATAGGTATACATACATATATATGTATATGTGTGTGTGTATATACACACACACACACACACACATATATATATATATATATATATATATATATATATATATACACACATACACATATAAAATAAATAAGTAAATACAAATGTTTAAAAAGACTTTCAGCCATGGTAGTTATATTTATTTAACAACCCCTTAGCTCCATGGTTTCTTCATACCTGGTGTAGGGTGTGGTCAGAGCCCAAAGCCCCCTCACAACAAGATCCAAGGGAAGTATTGGCTGATAATGCTGTAAACAACCCTGTTGAACTTGCTAAATCTATTGAAATGATGTGTTTTTCAGCAGTTTGAGAGACCGCTTTAAGCCTCTGAATCCCTGCAGAGGCTGTTTGAACTGTGGCTGTAATTATGCAGGGCAGAATATGGCATTCATTGAGTGTACTTGAGAAAAAGCAGTTATTCACGACGACAGCGCTAATACTCACCCAGGTGTTATGAAACACATAATGACACAGACACACTAAAGCAGAGAGGCAAAGTTGGAACTGGCAACTTTATTGCAGTTGCAATCGAAGAGCAGTTTCTGAGTGATGGTAAAAAATAATCCAGCCCTGGCCCTGGCTGGTGGGCTTAGTTACTTGAGCGCCATCCCATGCATAGAGAAGTTGCCAGTTTGATTCCAGGTCAGGGCACATGCCTGGGTTGCAGGCTCTTTTCCCAGTAAGGGGCATGCAGGAGGCAGCCAATCAATGTTTCTCTCTCTCTCTCCCTTTCACTCTCTCTAAAGTCAATTTAAAAATATATTTTTAAAAAAGTAATCCACCTCTAAGCTCAGCGTGGTGTTCCAGGCCACAAATGCAAGTCCTAGTCACCCACTCACCTAGTCCCTGTTACTGTACTTGAGTTCTGGTGCACGGTGATGACGACTTTGGATCCTTGGAATCATGTCCCTGTTATTCATCAGGGTCATGAGTTGCTTAAAGACTATGGAACACAGTAAGAAGTTTTGGCATTTCTTATTGTTATGGATTCTCCTTAAGGAAAAAGTCTCATGAAAAAGAGAACCCTCAGCATTTCTATTGGAGCCACAGTAAGTCTGTTCATCAGCTTTATTGAGTTCTGTTAGAATTTTCATTCTTTTAAAAAAATTATTATATACTAGTATTTTTATTGATTTCAGAGAGGAAGGGAGAGGGGGAGAGAGATAGAAACATCAATGAGAGAGAGAACCATTGATCAGCTGCCTCCTGCACGCCTCACACTTGGGGTCAAGCACACAACCCGGGCGTATGCCCTGACCAGAATTTGAACTGTGACCTCCTGGTTCATAGGTCAATGCTCAACCACTGACCTACATGGGCCGGGAAAATTTTCATTCTTTTGTTCACTAGTTTCACAAATATTCTACCTTACCATCAAAAAGAATATTGGCCCTAGTTGGTTTGGCTCAGTGGATAGAGCATCGGCCTGTGGACAGTTAGGGGCGACCAGGCTGGCAGGGGAGGTTACATAACCTCTTCGAGTTTTTGTTTTCTGAGGTAAGAAAACCCATCTCCCTGATATGCTTAAGACTCATCTGACATCATTTACAAGCAAGAGGCAGTATAACAGTATAATGGTTAAATGTGCAGCCTCTGGAGGTAGACTGCCTGGGTTCAGTTCTTGGCTCTATCACTTATTTTAGCTGTGTGACTGGGGCAAGTCACTTAACCTCTCTGGGCCTTGATTTTCTCACCTGATAATAATAACAAAAGTACCTACCTCCTAGGTTCATTGGTTATGAAAGTGCACAGGAAAAAAAAATTCTTTTCTACCCAAATTCTTCTGGCTGATGTAATAATCAAATTGACATGAGACAAATAACCAGGAGAACATAAACAAATTTATTACATTTGTATATATGGAGGTTCCAGAAGAAACTGGGACCTGAGGACAAAACCATCAGTTAAGGCTTATATGCTGTCTTGAACTATGTAGAAAGGGGGGTTGTGGTTTGGGACTTCAAAGGAGAAGAAATTGCCCTGGCCAAGTAACAGTTGGTTAGAGCTTTGTCCGGATGCACCAGGGTTCCAGTTTCTGGTCTGTTGGGGCACATACAGGAAGCAACTAGTGTGTGAATGGATGAATGGGACAACAAATTGATCTCTCTCTATTTCTCTCTCTCTCTCTCTCTCTCTCTCTCTCTCTCTCTCTCCCGCCCCCCCCCCCTTCTCTATCTGTAATCAAATAACAAAATAAAGGGGGAGGAAAGCAATTCCCATGAACATGGAAAAGCAAATGTTTGGTAGACAAATGTTTGTTGGGCCATCTTCAACAATGGACACGAGAGAGGACTTTGATCAGACGTGTTTTGCAAGGTTCTTCCCTGTCTGTTACACTTAGTTTATATTAAACTGTACTTATCTGTAATTGGTATCTTCCTTCCTAGAGCAGGTCCTCTATCTCAGTTCTTTTAGGCAGTTAGGGGGAAGGTCAAAGCTTCTTCATGAGTCTTTTGTTTCTTAAAAATAACCAGTTTACAGACACTGGTGGTGGTCTTCTTTCTCAGGCAAATCTTTGCTATTCAGGTGGTTTTTGCCTGATGGGAAGACATTTGACCCATTTTACTGGAAAATTCCTTGGCCCATCCTGTGAAGTTTCTGAGGCCCATTAAGAGACTTAAAAATAACAATTAGCTTCCAGGTAGAAGCAATTGCCCCACCCTGTTTGAAAACCTCTCACCTCATCTGTGGACGATTGCCTGAGACTATTCCAGACTGAATCCAATCAGTGTGCAGGCAGAGGCAGGTCTCTGGAGGCTTTGATCTAATTAGTCAGAAAGAGAAGTTTGGGTCCCACCACAGACACCATCCCAGACTGCTCAATGAGGCAAAAGCTAGTGGGACCCAAGAGCCTACAGCTGACACCTACAGGACCAGCTCCATGGGGGAAGGGAGCACAGCTCAGAACAGGGGCAATCAAGAAGTGAGATTCAAGACAGATCCAGCCTTTGGGCTAAGGAGTCCTCGACCATTGAACTATTAGGGGATTCAACCTCTTGGACCTCAATCAGGTTGCCCAGGGCCAGAAAGGGACAGTGACTCACATTCACCTGCACTAGAGAAGCTCCCAGGAGGCCCAGGATAGACACAACAAGGGACCAGATTCAACAACATCAGAGCAAAATCCAGTGAGCCCCACAAATAGTGGATTCAAAGCACCTGTATAACAGCTGGCACAATGACATTGCGGTTGAACTTCACTGGCAGCAAGTCAGAGGGGAGATCTCTCCCACAAGCAGGACATCAACAATCAAGTCAGAATTACAACAGCAGAGCCCAAACAATGCACACAAGGGGAATTCCTAGAGATCCAGCTCAGGTAAACAAATAGACTATATCACTGGACCTCTTAAGACACTTTCTCCATAAGGTCATCCCATAAAGACTGGGAGGCATAGCAGTTCTATCTAATACACAGAAGGAAATACAAAGAGACAACTAAAATGGGAGACAAAGAAACAACCCCAAAATGAGAGAAAAGAAGGAATCTCTAGAAAAAGAACAAATGAGATGGAGGTAAGCAACCTATCAGACATAGAGTTCAAAGCGTGGTTATAAAGATGCTTAAGGAACTTAGTGCAAATTGCAACAGCATGAAAAAGGAAATAGAGGCCATGAACAAGAACCAGACAAAAATGAAGAATGTTATATCTGACATCAAGAACACACTGGAAGGGATTAAAAGTAGATTAGATGAAGTAGAGGACCAAATCAGCGATTTGGATGACAAGGTAGAAATAAGTAGCCAATTAGAGCAGCAAATAGAAAAAAGAATTGAAAAGCAGGAAGATAGCTTAAGGGAGCTCTGGGACATCATGAAACATAACAACATCTGCATTATAATAATATCAGAAGGGGACGAGGGTGAGCAAGCAACAGAGAACCTGTTTAAAGAAATAATGACACACACACACACACACACACACACACACAGACACACAAGAAAAAAATAGAAAGAAATAATGACAGAAAACTTGCCCAACCTGGTGAAGGAAAATGTCACACAAGTTCAGGAGGCACAGAGAGTCCTAATCAAGATGAACCCAAACAGACCTACACCTAGATACATCATAATTAAAATGGCAAATGTTACAGACAATAAATAATCTTAAAGGCAGCAAAAGAGAGACAGAAAATTACCTACAAAGGAGTTCCCATTAGGATGTCAGCTCACTTCTCAATAGAAACACTTCAGGTCAGAAAAGAGTGGCATGAAGTACTAGAAGTAATGAAAATCCAGGGCCTAAATCCAAGACTACTGTAATCAGAGAGGCTATCATTTAAAATTGAAGGTGAAATAAAAAGCTTTCAAGACAAAAAACGGTTGAAGGAGGACATTGCCACCAAACCAGCAATGAAGAAATGTTAAAGGGACCACTCGAAGAAGGGAAAAAAAAGGAGAGAGAAAGGAGCATAGGCATAAAGAAAATAAAAATGCCTCACAGGGAAGGCAGGGAAGGGTGGGATAAGGGGGAGTAAGAGATTAACCAAAGGACTTATATGCATGCATATAAGCATAGCCAATGGACACAGACAGTAGGGGGGTGAGGGCTTGTGCTGAGGAGCAGGAGAGGGTGGAGAGAGGTCAATGGGGGGAAAAGGAGACATAGGTAATACTTTCAACAATAAAGAATTTAAATAAAAAAATAAAAATAAAAATGGCACCCTGCCAGTGTGGCTCAGAGTTTGAGTGTTCACCTCTGAACCAGGAGGTCACAGTTCAACTCCCAGTCAGGGCACATGCTTGGGTTGCAGGCTCCATCCCCAGTTTGGGCTGTGCAGGAAGCAGCCAATCAGTGATTCTCTCTCATTGATTTTTCTATTTCTCTCTCCCTCTACCTTCCTCTCTGAAATCAATAAAAAAAATATTTTTAAAGAAGTAAAAGAAAAATGGCAATAGTAAATACCTATCAATAATAACCTTAAGTGTGAATGGATTAAATGTTCCAGTCAAAAGACATCAGTTGACCGAATGAATAAGAAAACATTATATATATATATATATATATATATATATATATATATATATATATATATATATATATATGGTTTACAAGAGATCTACCTCAGAACAAAAGACACACAGACTGAGAGTGAAGGGGTGGAAAAATATGTTCCATGCAAATGGAAAGGAAAAAAAGCTGGGGTAGCTCTACTCATATCAGACAAAGTAAACTTTAAAACAAAGACCATTACAAGAGACAAAGAAAGCCACTTCATAATACTAAAGGGAATGATTCAACAAGAAAATATAACTATTATAAACATATATGTACCCAATATATGAGCACCCAAGTACATAAAAAAAACTCTTGATGGACTTTAAGGGAGAGATTGACAGCAATACAGTCATAGTAGGGGACTTTAACACCTCACTGACATCACTGGATAGACCTTACAGACAAAACATTAACAAGGAAACAGAGGCCTTAAATGACACACTAGATCAGATGTCTTCTCCCCAGGCAAAAACCACCTGAATAGCAAAGATTTGCCTGAGAAAGAAGACCACCACCAGTGTCTGTAAACTGGTTATTTTTAAGAAACAAAAGACTCAGGAAGAAGCTTTGACCTTCCCCCTAACTGCCTAAAAGAACTGAGATAGAGGACCTGCTCTAGGAAGGAAGATACCAATTACAGATAAGTACAGTTTAATATAAACTAAGTGTAACAGACAGGGAAGAACCTTGCAAAACACGTCTGATCAAAGTCCTCTCTCGTGTCCATTGTTGAAGATGGCCCAACAAACATTTGTCTACCAAACATTTGCTTTTCCATGTTCATGGGAATTGCTTTCCTCTCCCTTTATTTGTTATTTTTAAAAATTTTTAATTGATTACAGATAGAGAAAGGGGGAGGAGAAGAGAGAAATAGAGAGAGATCAATTTGTTGTTCCATTCATCCATTCACACACTAGTTGCTTCCTGTATGTGCCCCGAAAGACCAGAAACTGGAACCCTGGTGCATCCGGACAAAGCTCTAACCAACTGTTACTTGGCCAGGGCAATTTCCTCTCCTTTGAAGTCCCAAACCACAACCCTCCTTTCTACATAGTTCAAGACAGCATATAAGCCTTAACTGATGGTTTTGTCCTCAGGTCCCAGTTTCTTATGGAACCTCCATATATACAAATGTAAATGATGTCAGATAAGTCTTAAGCATATCAGTGAGATGGGTTTTCTTACCTCAGAAAACAAAAACTCGAAGAGGTTATATAACCTCCCCTGCCAGCCCGGTCACCCCTAACTGCCCTCCCCTGCTGGCCTGGTTGCCTGGTTGCCCCTAAGTGCCCTCCCCTGCTGGCCTGGTCCCCCTCAACTGCCCTCCCCTGCAGGCCTGGTCACCCCCAACTGCCCTCCCCTGCTGGCCATCTTGTGTCCACATGGGGGTGGCCACCTTGTGTTGGAGTGATGGTCAATTTGCATGTTACCTCTTTATTATATAGGATAGTACTGGAAGTCCTAGCCATAGCAATTAGACAACAAAAAGAGATAAAACGCATCCAAATTGGAAAGGAGGAAGTAAAACTCATTATTCACAGATGACATGATATTGTACATAAAAAACCCTAAAGACTCCACCAAGAAACTAGTAGACTTAATAAATGTATTTGGCAAGGTAGCAGGATACAAAACCAACATCCACAAATTGATGGCATTTTTATACACCAGTAATGAACTCTCAGAAAGAGAAACTAAAAAATCAATCCCATTTACTACTGCAACAACAACAAAATAAGATGCCTAGGAATAAACTTAACCAAGGAGGTTAAAGATCTGTACCTAGGAAACTATAAAACATTGAAAAAAGAAATAGAGGAAGATACTAGTACAAACAAATGGAAGCATACACCATGTTCATGGATTGGAAGAATTAATCACTAAAATGTCTGTATTACCCAAAGCAACCTACAGATTCAACACAATTAAAATACCAATGGCATATGTCACAGAGCTAGAACAAATACTCTAAAAATTTATATGGAACCATAAAAGACCCTGAATAGCTGCAGCAATCTTGAGAAAGAAGAACAAAATAGGAGGGATCACAAACTATATTACAAAGCCATTATAAACAAAATGGCCTGGTACTGGCAGAAGAACAGGCATATAGACCAATGGATCAGGACAGAGACCCCAGAAATTGACCCGCACTATTACGGTCAATTAATATTTGACAAAGGAGGCAAGAGCATACAATGGAGTAAAGACAGTCTCTTCAACAAATGGTGCTGGATTTCATATCTATGTTTCTCTGTTCTCCCTCCCTCTCTCTGTAAAAATCAATAAACTTTTTTTTAAAAGTTAAATAAATTAGCCCTGGACGATGTGGCTTGGTTGGGCTTTGTCCCAGGCCACAAGCCTGGGTTGCAGGCTCAATCTGTGCATGAGGTAGCTGATTGATGTTCTGCTCTCATTGATGTTTCTCTTTCTCCCTCTCCTTTTCTCTCCCTCTAAAAATTAATAAAAATATTTTTTAAAAAGTTAAATGAATTATATACAGAAAGCATTTAGAATAGTGCTGAGCACATTGTCAGTGCTATATATGCTTCAGTTAAATTTTTAATGAGGTATAATTTGCATGCCATAAAATTTACAATTTTAAAGTGTACACTGTAGTGGCTTTTAGAATATTCACAAGAATGTCCATCACCATTTTATAATTTTAAAACATTTCATCATTCCCAAAAGAAACTTATACTCATTAGTGGTAACTCCCCATTCCCAAAAGCCCCTGGCAACCATTAATTTATTTTCTGTCTCTATGGATTTGCCTATTCTGGATATTACATATAAGTGAAATCATATATGTGATAATATATGTTTGGCTTCTTTCACTTAGCATAATGTTTTCAAGGCTCATCCATGTTGTAGCATGTACCAATACCTCATTTATTTTTATGGCTGAACAACATCCCATTGTATGGATATGCCACATTTTATTTAAGTCTTCACATTATTAAGCATTTAACATATAGTTAAGGAATAGAGTAAAGAAATTAAATGGAGTCATTCTGGTCAAGCTGCTAAATTATTAAAATTAAGTAGGCTGATTCTAGGAACTTCAACTTCTGAACTGTCCAGCTCTTCGTTAATGCCTGGATGCACATCAGATCATTGTGCATCAATGCCCAGACACACACCTGACCCTCAGATGAATATCTGAATGACCTCAAGAAGGAATTGTTCCATTGTCCAGACCACCATTCCTCTGAAGATTACCATCTTGGACCAACCCAGAGGCTAAGAATGCAGGACTGAGTCTTCTCAAGAAGGTACTTTTAAAATATAAGAACCCTCAGCTTTTCTTTCTCCTTTGCCTAGCTGTATTCCAAGTTTGCAAACTCTAAGACCTTTAAATAAACCTTTGCCACTTATTTCTAGCCAAAGCTCCTGACTCCTTTTGAGGACATTCAACATAGCAAATGCTCAGGTGATCTTGTCAGCATCTGACCCAGTGCCTTGGTTCAGGGTCCAGTCTCAATCCTCTTCTATCCCAGGTGGAGTGGTACTCAAGGAAGAAGCACAAGCCAGGGAAGAAGCCCTACCCAGGTGCCTTGCGCCTTAACCTTCCAGTCACTGGTCTCAGAGATCTCACATTCCCTGTGTTCGCTCTCCAGCCACACATGACCTGGTAACCTGTTGTAATTCCCACTCCCTCTCATCCGCTCTCTTCCCTTAATGATCCAGTGGTTCTCAACCTTCCTAATGCCGCGACCCTTTAATACAGTTCCTCATGTTGTGGTGACCCCCAATTTCATTGTTACAAATTGAACATAATTAAAGCATAGTGATTAATCACAAAAACAATACGTTTTCCGATGGTCTTAGGCGACCCCTGTGAAAGGTTCGCGACCTTTGTGTGTTTGGGCACATTGTATTAATTATCCATTGCTGCATAACTATTTACCACAAAACTTCATAGATTAAAGCAATCCTCATTTTTATCTCCCATAGTTAAAAATTTTTTCTTTTGTTAATCCTCACTTGAGGATATTTTTTCCACTGATTTTTTTGAGAGAGTGGAAGGAAGGGAGGCAAGGGGGTGTGGGGTAGGGGGGAGAGAAACATCAATTGGTTGCCGCCCACATGTCCTTGACCGGGAATTGAAGCCATGACCCTGCAGTGTGTGGGCCAACGTTCTGACCACCGAGCTGGCCAGGGCCTCCCATAGTTTCTGCTGAGCAGCTCCGCTGGGTGGTTCTGGCTCAGAGTCGCTCCTGAGGTTGAAGTCAAGCTGGGGCTGTAGTCACCTGACGTCTGGCTCACCCACATGCCAGGCAAATTAGTGGTGGTTGTTGGCAGGAGGTCTTTGTGCCCTGCTACATGGACCTCTCCATCGGGCTGGTTGAATGTCCACACAACATAACAACCAGCTTCCCCAGAGCCAGTGATGAGAGAGTGAACAAGGTGAAAGTCACAATGTTTTTTATGAGTTAGTCTTGGAACTCACACTGTTGCGTCTGCAATATCCTCTTGAGTGTACAGACCAGTCTTACTCAGTGCGGGAGGGGACTACACAGGATGGGAGAAGCGTTGGGGGTTGGTTAGCTGAGTATGGTATCAGGCTTTCTCATCACAAAGTCAGCCCCACCTCGAGACAACTACTTGCTTGTTGCCTCTGCTGTCAGACAAGTGTTAGGAGAAGGTTTGCAGCCTGAAGTTCCTCATTTTAACACCATGGAAGCAAAGCCTATACATTTATCCTCAAAGAGGGAAACAACCCTTCTCACTATAAAGTTAACCCCTCCGCGACACCTACAGCTTTCTCCTTTCCCAGTTCAGTTCTTCTGAAGGACCCTAGCTGCTAGGCAGGTTCAATCTAGGGGAAACCCCTCGTCTGCTCCCTATGTCTGCTCTGCTCTGTCTGGCTGACTAAGACCTCCTGTGACTCCACTATCTCCCAGAAAACACCTGTTTACATGGACTTTGGACATTACATCTGACTCAACCCTCTGGTGTTTATGTACTTCTAATTTCTATGACTTGGCATAGCTGACTCATCGCTGCCGTGTAAGTTTTGCTTCCCTTTTTGATTGGTGCCGGTTCAACAGACTCGCATGGCCTGATACCACACGGATGTGCCCTAGAAACTACAGCTTTGCACTTCCCCCAGCTGTGCACCTCTCTGAAATGTTCACATATGCCCAGATCTTCCATTAAAACAGTAATACACAAGCAAGCAAACAAACAAATCTCCCTCTAACTACCTGAATAATCCCTCTCCTTTTCTCTTCTCTCCTCTGCCTCCTTGTCAATCTTCTAAAAAAATGTATTTTTATTGATTTCAGAGAGGAAGGGAGAGGGAGATAGAAACATCAATGATGGGCGTGCAGGAGGCAGCCCATCAGTGATTCTCTCTCATCACTGATGTTTCTATCTCTCTCTCCCTCTCCCTTCCTCTCTGAAACCAATAAATATATAAAAAATAAAATGAGTGATCCATTTTGATTTCCAACCTTAACAGTCTGAAAAAAACTGCTCTATCAAGGAAACTGGAATCTAAGACTGTACACAGGAGAATTTATTGACATAGGAGCACTCTGGCAGGATACAAGCGTTAGCATCCTGGCAAGGATCAGGGGGATGGTGCAAAATTACTGCCAGGTAGCTTCTAGAAGCCTGGAAAACTGATGGTCTGTGAAGAGTGAGGTTGAAATGCTTATATTTCTGGGGCAGACCGTAGGAGGAAGGATTAAAAGACTCAGGAAAGTGGAAACGCTGGGATAAGTATATGATGTCAGGGCCAGAAGACGCCCCGAGGATTAGGCTCCCCAGGAGGGCTCAGAGGAGTCACATTCATCCAGGGTGTCAGGAACGCAGTGGCGACGGGGCACCAGCTTCATTCAGAAGTTCCCACTACAGAAGCTGCATTTTCAGAAGCCTCCTCCAGCGGGCTTGAAAAGGGGCACTCCCAGGGCATTCAGGACAGACCTGCCAAGGCAGCCCTCTGGTGCCCTTGTGAGCAGAGGAGCCCCCGGGGCTCCCCAGACCTGCTCTTTTGTCTACACGAGTGAACACAGCCACAGCAAGACAAAATTGATCACAGCCTCCCACCGCAGATGTCAATACTTGTGATGAACAGAATGGCCCCAGAGAATCCCCAGCCAGACCTTTTGAACCACATGGATGATTCCAGCATGAACGTGATACCGCAGAATCCAGCTGGCCCCAACTTGGTTCAGGAACCGACCAGTCAGATCGAGGAAGCAATAGCAGCAGCAGCAGCTATTACTAAGGCAACCAAATCAGATTCTTCCAGCCAAGAATGTGCCCACCTCACACACATCAACCAGTCCTCCCCACCCCCCCACCCCCCGGCCCCCCGCCTGCCCCGTAGTTTCAGGTTCCCATAGCTCCTTCCACCTCTTGCCTGTAGGCCCTTGCAATTTGGCACGGGACTCTGTCATCACCAAGAGTCCCACAAGTAATGTCCAAATGCAAGATCGTCCGTTGGAGAGGCTGGAGGCTTCAGTTCCTGCTTTGCTCCCTGATGCCTATATCACAGAGCAAATCATGTAATGGTACAGTTTTCCTGATGAGGAGGAAATACCTGACTATTCTTTCCACTGTGTAGATCAGTATCTCACCCACAGGCCTCAGCCAGAAGAAAAGGGTCCTTAGCATCTTTGCTGATGCAGCTTTAGACCTGTCATTTGGGCAAACCTCATCCAGTATGACAAGCTGAGGCCATTCAGCTTACAGTCTGTGGACGAAAGGGGCCACATGCTGACCTGACAAGCTCAGGAGAGGCCTGCATAGCGGTCTTGCAGACTCAGAGACCTAAAGTAATCACAAAGGATGGTCTGAAATTAAACTTTAACTAAAAGCAGTTATGGTGGGCAGTTATGTCCTAGGCCAGTATCTTCACTGACAAGGTCAACCTTTACCTTAACTGAGCCTATCTGTCTTTTTGCATCTATGATAACATACCCTTGAAATGTCTGGGTAACTTGTGACTTCCCTGTATCTGGAGCCCCTGGGGCACAACCAGGTGTGCTGGGTCCCAACACAGATACCACAAATTCCTTCATTATCATGTTAATCGTTCCTGCACCCACCTAAGGATGTGTCCATCATTTTACTTTTATCCAATCCCAGGGGTTTCCCCGCTTTGCTTTATCCCTCTTCCTTAATCTATCCCAATGAATTTCATGTAACCCACCTACGTCCCTCCTTTGATTGCAATGTATAAATACAAATGTAACCCGCCATTCTTCGGAGCATTATCTCAATTCATTGAGGTTCTGCTTCCTGGCATATGTCGACAGTTTGGCTCAAATAAACTCACAAAAATTCTTTACAGGTTTCAATGGATTTTTTACGTTAACAAGTCTAAGAAACTGCTTGGAATTCCAGAATCCCTCCACTATAGTGCTCAGATCAAAGTGCTAATAAATGCCATAGGACATAACTGAGGGAAGGAGGGGCTGTCTTGGAACTTGGCTCACTGATAGCCATGGATGCTGATGCAATAGATACCAGGCATGGCCCTTAACTGCAGTAGCCAAGGGTTCATAACATCAGAGTCAGAGGGGCAGCCAGGGGATCTGACCAGAAGAGAGCTCCAGAAATTGTGAATAGAACAGAGTTTTCCTAGGAGGAAAAAAGTACTGCTTCACATGTATAATCTGAAAAGAATGAGAATGAGTAATCAGGAGAATGAGGAAGATGGCCACCCAATGAAAGGTCACAATTCCTTGCCTGGTGTCCATGCCTGAATCAGTGTTCAGAAGCAGAACCCAGTGACTGAAAGGTGGCCAGGTTCCCAGAGAGAAGGACCCACAATACTATGGCAAGAATGAACTATAATAGTTTCTCCGATCCTTCTCCACAGAGATCTAGAATATTCACTTGGATGATAGAACACTGGGACATTTTGATGACTGTTGGGCACAAGGTCAGAGGTCAACCAGTACCCTGAAACCTGAAGCCTCTTCCTGCCCCCGTTAGAGTGAGAGCAACTGGAGTCCTAGGGTCCAGCCTCCCTGGACCCACTGGTTATCATTCCCTGCGGGAAGTCATCCATTGTCTTCACTAGCAGAGAGGTGTGGACAAGGATCCCGGAAGGCTGGCGACCCTTGAGCTCTGGCAATGGTCAGGGCTGTGCACCCACTGTTAGTCCAGACCAGGGGTCCTCAAACTTTTTAAACAGGGGGCCAGTTCACTGTCCCTCAGACCGTTGGAGGGCCGGACTATAGTTTAAAAAAAACTATGAACAAATTCTTATGCACACTGCACATATCTTATTTTGAAGTAAAAAAACAAAACGGGAACAAATACAATATTTGTATTTGTATGTGGCCCACAGGGCCTTAGTTTGAGGACCCCTGGTCCAGACAATGGTAGCTGAAGCAACTTCCCCATTTATTATTATGTAAACCTTGCTGATGGGCTAGTCTGCCTGTTACTGAAAATTGCCTGCCTAAGGGCCATGGGTGTATCCCAAACCAATAAAAGGTTGGTGAGGCCTGAGCACCAGTGGAAGTCCTTCCCCTTGAGTTGGACTTGCCCGCCTGGCCCCCCAATATTTCCAGATTATCTCTTGTCTTGTCTCTTTCATTTGCATGCGGCTCCTCTTCCAGATCCTGAACCCTGAACCACGCGGGACGTGGGGGAAACTTTACACAATTCCCCTTAATCCCCAAATGTACAGTTGGGATTGGGAAGTTGGGCTAACCTCATATTGCATCCTTGTGATCCTTCCCGACTGTGATCGCTCTCATCTGCAGAGTAAGAGCTATCACAGTAGGGAAGGCCAAGTGGGAGCATCTGAAACTGCACCATGCCCCCTGCCTCCAGGCCAATATAGTAGCCACAAAATATCATGGCATCCCAGGTTGGGGAGGAGGGCAACTGCTAATGCCATTCTTAAGTATAAAAAAGATGAAGAAATGTTGTTCCTACCATATCTCTATTTAACTTGCCAGTGTTGACCCAGAAGCAATTGGATCAGTGGTTCTCAACCTTCTGGCCCTTTAAAGACAGTTCCTCCTGTTGTGACCCAACCATAAAACTATTTTCATTGCTACTTCATAACTGTAATGTTGCTACTGTTGTGAATCGTAATGTAAATATCTGATATGCAGGATGGTCTTAGGCGACCCCTGTGAAAGGGTCGTTCGACCGCCAAAGGGGTCGCAACGCACAGGTTGAGAACCGCTGAATTGGATGGATCCTAGAGAAAGACTGCGGACTACTTTAAGGAAGTGGAACCCCTTTACACCTGCTGTGCCGGATGTGGTGGCTTGGCTAGAGTGGAGTTATGCAGCCTCAGGTACATGACTGCAGCCATCCATTTGGCAAATGCATTCTTTCTACCCCAATCAGGAAAGGAGATCAGAGATAGTTCATATTCCCACGGAATGGATGCCACAGTTTCGTGTTCACTCTTCAGTCTTCTGTCCTAATACAGTCCGAAGAGAACCAGAGCATTTGGACATCCCACATCACATCACCTCGATCCATTACACTGGCGATGCCACGCTGCTCAGGCAGGATGAGAAAGAGGTGGCGCACACACTGGCTGCGTGAAATAACACATGTACCCCAGAGGGCGGGAGGTAAGTTCTATGAAGTTTCTGGGACCTGATGCTTCACTAAAGATGTTACAGGCCTGGTGGCTAGCAGCGTTCTGGCACATTTTCTCCTAAGTGAAAGACCAATTGCTGCATCTCCGCTCCCTTGCTAGAGAGAAGGAAGCACAGAGTCTGTTAGGAATCTTTGGGCTCTTGAGGAAACACATTCTACACCTAAGAATACTACTGTTGCCCACGTACTGTGTGACACGGAAGGCTGCCAGCTTTGAGTGGGGCTCAGAGAAGGAAAGAGCTCTCCAGCAGGTCCAGGCTGTGATTCCAGCAGCCCTTCTGCTTGGACATTACAATCAGGCAGAGCCTAGAGCAGTCATGGCGAACCTATGACACGCGTGTCAGAGGTGACACGTGAACTCATTCTTTTGGTTGATTTTTCTTTGTTAAATGGCATTTAAATATATAAAATAAATATCAAAAATATAAGTCTTTGTTTTACTATGGTTGCAAATATCAAAAAAATTTCTATATGTGACACGGCACCAGAGTTAAGTTAGGGTTTTTCAAAATGCTGACAGGCCGAGCTCAAAAGGTTCGCCATCACTGGCCTAGAGTATTGGAGGTGTCAGATGGGAAATGATGTAGTTCGACATTCATGGCAAGTTCCAGCAGGAGAATCACAATGCCATCCCCTGGGATTACTGAACGAGGTTATGCCAACTGCAGTGAAGAATTACACTCCTTTCGAAACACAGCTCCTAGCTTGCTGCTGGGCACTGGGAGAGATAATGATTGACCGTGGGTTCAGAACTGGCCATCACAAGCTAGGCCCTACTGGGCACATGAAGTCATAAAGCCAGGGAGGTCCAGCATCAAAGCCATCAGAAGAGGAAACTGGTACATCAGGACTCATGAGCTGAATAAGTAGCCCAGATCTCCATGTCACTCATTACAGTTGCACTGGCACCCCTCCTCCAACTTATATCCTATGGATGTAGGAGGGGGTCCCACAGAAACACCTAAACAAGGACAGAAAGACCAAACTCAAGTTGTAGATAGGTCATCTCACTATGTGGGCACACGCTAAAAATGGATGGTGGCTATATTACAGTCTCACTTCTGCAGGGAAAGGCATGGGAAACATTGGGGAGGGAAAATCTCCCCGGGGGGGGGGGTGCTTTGGGAAGTGCACCTGGTCATCCACTTTGTATAGATGGAGAATAGCCCAAAGTTAGAACATTTGTGGGCCTATGGTCAGTGACGAGTGGCCTGACTGTGGATGGGGGTCCTGAAAGAAAAAGATTATAAAACCAGAGACAAGGAGGTCTGGAATGGAGGACTACAGGAGTGGACACAAAGTGGGAAGTTGTTTGTATCGCATGTCAAGGCCTGTAGTAAGTATCTCTTACAAAAGATGTGGCAGCTTTGACAAAATGATTTGGCCCGTTAATACAGCTAGTCTTTGCCAGAGCCCCCTCTCCCCCAACTGCTGCATGATGGGACTTAAACAGAGAGGACATGGTGGCAGAGATGGAGATGATGCAAAAACCTAACAGCATGGACTGTCATTGACGCAAATGAATATAGCTATGGCCACCTCTGAATGGCCAACCTGCTAGTGATAAAGACCCGTGCTAAACTTTTATATTCCTTAAGGAGGCCAATAGGCTACTTGGTGACCATTGACCATATTGGGCCCTTTTTTCCCTGGTAGGGCCAGCAGTTTACTCTCATAGGAATAGACGCTGATTCCAGATACGGGGTTGCCTTTCATGCCTGCGTGGCCTCGATAGCACCACTCTCTGGGGGCTTGAAGATCACCTGGTCCACAAGCAAGAAATCCCATATAACATGGCATCTGACCAGAGGACTTTCTCTATGGCACAGAATGTAGGAGAGTGGGCTCAGGAACTTGGGATCTACTGTTCCTATCACACACCTCACCACCCAGAAGCTATTGGATAGGTAAGTATTGGAATGGCCAGTTAAAGTTGCAGCTGAAGCTCCAGCATGGAGGTAATACAGTGCAATGATGACATTCCTCCAGGCCATCATAATATATGCCTTTAATCAGACAACTTAATATGGTGCTGTGTCCCCAACAGAAGAAGCACATGGGTCTGGAAACAAGGGGTGGAAGCATGAATGGCCCCAGCTAGCATCATTCCAGGGATCCAGTGGGCTTCCCTATCACCACAATTCTGGGCTTTGAGGAGTTAGAGGTTTTGATCCCCAAAAGGAGTACATTCTTGCCTGGGGTAAGAACAAAGATTCAATTGGGTTATACATTATGGCTGCAACCACGCACTTTGGCCTCCTAATGTTCAGAGACTAACAGGTAAGACAAAGAATTGCCACCTTATCAGATATAATTGACCTGGAGGATGTAGGGCCACTATTAGTGGGGACAGTGTGAGCTCCAGTGACCTATTTGGGTGTCAGTTGATACTCTTCTGCCCAACTGTGACTATGAATAGACAAGAGCAGCAACCCTAGTCTGAGAAGGTGCTTAGACCACTTAGAAATGAGGATTTGGGGGGGCTAATTTTGGGGGCCAGGTAAGCTACTGAGAGCTGCTGAGGTGATAGCTGAGGGTGAGGGGAATCGAACAGATAGTGGTGGAGGTATATCATGAGGCCCTGTCATGGCCTTGCAACCAATTTCTCTGACAGGGGCTATAGGAAATTCCATTAGCTTTCCTCTGGTAAGTTTCCCTTTAGGAAGAGCTGCCCATCAGAGCCAGAGAGATATTCCCTGAATACAGATGGAGAAATAGATACTGGTGGTGCAAAGGTGGACTATAGCAGGCACAATATGTCACTCAGATCCCCCTTAAGCTAGGAATTGTTGCCCAAATCAAGGAGTGTGTTTTAGGTGACAGCCTCCAGCTTAAGCTCCTTCAAGATCTGCTTCAGTGTCTGGACTAGAGTCACGTATTTCTCCAGTGACTCCTCCCCCATGACCAAGCAAGGCAGTGGCCCAAGGTTGGGCTCCTGCTCCCAGCCAGGCTGGAGGACTTATGAGGTTTGCAAGCCAGTCTGACAGCTCTCACAAACCAATCCAGGGTCTTCCCTTAACTTTTCCTGGTGTTACACTCCTAACTCCGTATCTGTCTGCTTCCTGGAGAACACAACCTGTGACAGCACACATTTCAAAATTTCCCCAAACGGCTGCCTTTCCCCTTCCCACCATCCTTAAATCATTTTTCATGGCTTTAAATTGAGGGGGATTTTATATCTTTATTCCCAACCTCTCTAGCCTTTCTCAAGTGTCTTATATACTAATTACAGCATTTAACCTGATAATAAACAAAATTCAACCAAGTAAAATTGAATATCTAATTGGCTCTATTAAGCAATTCATGAATCTGGCAGGATCCTATCTACCAACCAGAAGGGCCTCCAAGGGGTTATTTACAAGATGGAAGGTTTTTTTATAGGCAGAAGAGTGTGGCAGGTGAGTTATTAGCAGGTGAAATTATTACTTTCAGGCCAAGACATCACCATTTTGCGGGGGAGGAAAGGGCAAGGGTTTTTATCAAGGAGACTGCCTCTTCTTCCTGGGCGTTGCGGGAAGGCCTGTGGGGCGCCAGCACAGCCAAGGGTGATCATGAGTGGGAGGGTGAAAGGATTGAGAAAAGACAGACAAGAGAATGAAAGCTGGGTCTCGGTGGGACGCTGCTCCCTGATGAGGAGACAGCGCCAGCGCCCACAAGCCGTGTCTTTATTTTATAGCAGATGCCACGAGGCAAAGTAGGGGCGTGATCAAGTTGTTTACAGCATCCTCGCGAGTTTCAACCTCACTTAACTACATGCACCCGAACTCTATCACAAGGCAGGTGGGGCTACGTGTTCAGACCATAGCTTCAAGCTTACAACGACAGCCCTTGGCTATGATTGTGCTGGGAGGGCCCTGCCCTCCAGCTGGGACTTGCACGTGGCAATGAGAGGACCCTGTCCTTTCTTTAGTCCGAAGCTTGAACCTGGCCAAAACACTGTACCTGCGCCCCACAAAGGCCCACATAACAGACTTTTCCAAATTCTAGACTGGTCAATTAAGATTCTATTCCTTGCCGAAACCGGTTTGGCTCAGTGGATAGAGCTTCCGCCTGCGGACTGAAAGGTCCCAGGTTTGATTCCGGTCAAGGGCATGTACCTGGGTTGCGGGCACATCCCCAGTAGGAGATGTGCAGGAGGCAGCTGATCGATGTTTCTCTCTCATCGATGTTTCTAACTCTCTATCTCTCTCCCTTCCTCTCTGTAAAAACTCAATAAAATATACATAAAAAAAAATTTAAAAGAAAAAAAAAGATTCTATTCCTGGGAGATGGTGAAACTGCAATTAACACATTGTATGCGGGAAACGTGTTTACACGTTTTACATATTTATACGTTCTACCAGTGTAGTAGAGCGCAGGACACGTATTAATACGTTGTTTATAGACTAGCGGTAGAATGCGGGTAACATATAAATACGTAAACTAAAGTTATCGTAATTTTACTGAACGTTGCCATTTGCGCAAAAAATTAGCAAAAATGGCCCGCGCCACCTGTTAGCGCGCGATAAAAACTACCCGCAAACAATGTGTTAAAACACAGGCGTGTTTTTTTCATGTCTTCCCAAACACAAGCTCCTTCAGAGCAGGGACTATTTCTTAAACTTCCCGAGTGACTAATGTAAGGCTACCTACATACAATATACTGTGTTGAATTGAATTGGTTAAAAGCCCTTTCCTGGGAACCTGTCAGACCACAGTTAAGGCCAAGTGGATCAAAGGCAACTATAGAATAGCCAGAGGGAACAAAAAGTCAAATGATCCTGGGTGGGCCCCATGTTTGGCTGGTGTTCATACCAAAGTCCTCTATCCCTGAGAGAGACAGTTCATCTACTACAAATTCCTAAACTGAGGGGAATTCACATTGATCATTTTGTAGAATTTCCAATTTGACGACTGAATCCTATCATCCTAACAAAAGGTTTATTTCTGATCTGATCCACGACCCATTTATTTCACTTGGAGTGTTGCGGGGGTGGGCACACACACTTTTCTCCTCTCCCAACTTGGGCCCAGTGCTTGGGGGCCTGCAGATGAACTGACAATAGGTGAACAGGAGGAAAGACAAGATTTATTTACACATGGGTAGGGGTAGGAGCGCTCAGTGATTGAAAAGTCCTGGAGTAGCCAGAAGATTAAGTCTCTCAATTTAACAAAAGGGGGGAGGGGAGATTAGGGCTTCAATGGGAGAGCATAGCAGGTTCTACTGGGCTTTTTGATGCGAATAGAACGGGCAGTCTGTCTCCGCCAGGCAACTAAATTAGCAGTCAACTCCTTTCCAAGGGTTAATGGTAGCTGTATTTTCAGGAGCCTCTGCTTTAGTCAGATCGAGAGAATTCCAGATACAATTTCGTATGCATCTTTTGTAGGTCAAATGTTTCCAATAATCTTTATATCAACTCTGGAGGTCCAAGTGCGTCCCCACACGGGAAAAGGTCTTGTCCCAAAGCCTAAAGAGAGAAACCTTTCTTAGATCCCGGGAATGCGTCTAAACAGGCCCCTGTGACAGCGATTCCAGGCAGGCCAAGGAAGGTCAGAAAGAGATCCTTTCAAAAGCTCAGAGATGGCAAAGGAGAGGCAGAGGCATCGTCGCCGTTTTTCTAGGAGCGCGTGGTGGTGGGGGAGAAAGTGCATATCGGTCCCGGCCAGGCGGTCCGCGAGCTGGGGCCTGTGGGTCCTATGTGGGGAACCTCGGGTAGCATCCGGGCTCCAGCTTGACGACTCAAGTTTCTTCCCCAAACACAGGAGATAATAACATTCCCCTCTAGGAGTGGCCGAGAAGGGTGACTACCACCGGAGGCTGGGCTCCCGGCCCCGAGTTGGCGCTTGCGAGGTGTGTTCTTTCCCTGGAAGGGTGGGGTGGAGACAGGAAGCCTCCAGGGGGCTCCCCACCCGCCGCACGCGCCGCCCCGGCGGGCTTATAAACAGCGCCCCGGCGCCTGCAGATCACTGTGGTTCTACTTCTTTCGGAAGAAGTCTCGCCCTGCGCGGACCGGGAACCGCGCCCTCGCCAACCTAGAACCCAGCGGGAGCCGCAGACCCCCCCGCGCAGTTGGCCGCCTATCCACTCGGTTGCCGTCGCGGTTGACTTTAAATCTGAACACAGCGGTCGGGGTCAGTGGGACCTGCCCTCTGGACCCGGAGCCGAGTGGGAAACCGAAACCGCTGGGCTCCGCTAACGGCGGCGGGAGAGCGCGCGCTCGCGAACCCCGCGCCCCGCCCGAGCGCCGCCCGCGCCCGCCCCCGGGCTCCGTAAGTTTCGATTCCTCCCCGAGCCGAGTCGCGCGCCGCGGCCAGTCCAGCGCAGAGCAGCGCCATGGCGGACCCGGAGGTGTGCAGCTTCATCACCAAAATCCTGTGCGCCCACGGGGGCCGCATGGCCCTGGACGCGCTGCTCGACGAGATCGCGCTCTCCGAAGCGCAGCTCCTCGAGGTGCTGGAGGCGGCGGGGCCCAGCCGCTTCGTGGTGCTGGAGACCGGCGGCAGGGCCGGGGTCACCCGGTTCGTGGTGGCCACCACCGCAGCTCGGGTCTGCCGTCGCAAGTTCTGCCAGACGGACTGCGGAAACCTGCACCTCTGCAAGCTCAACCTGCTGGGCCGGTGCCACTATACGCACTCGGATCGGTGAGTTCGCCGCTAGGGAATGGGCGGGTCCCGGGCTGGGAGGACGGTCGGGGCTGCTGTCCACCAGGGTTGCGCCCCCGGGGCACCTCGCACCCCACAACCTTTGCCTCCAGCCCCTCACTTCCCTGCGAAGAGCTCTTCCTCCAGCGCCTGCAGACTTTTCCTCGAATGTGGCTAAGGCGATATTGCCTGGGGAAGACTACCTTAAACTCCCTGCTCCCTTAGAATACGGTGCTTTGGGACCCGCCACGGCCTAGAGACTGTGAAGGCAGGTTTGGGAAAGAAGGAGAGCCTCCCCTCCCCGGAGCTTGAGTCTTTACCTCTCTGCTACCTCTGTCCCCAGGCGCGCTCCCAGCACCCCCACCGCGCCACGCACCTGGGCCGTCTCCATTCCTCTCTTTGTCCCTTGTCTGATACCTGATGCGCGTCCGCACCGTCGACTAGAGTGGTCCCATTCGCGGTTACCGATGATGTGTGGGCTCCCCGCGCTCCTTCCTGGGGGCCTCCTCGTGGCCGAGCCATGGACCGCCCGCTCTTGGGGCCACTTTGAACGAGCGTGGCTTACCTCCCAGCAGCTCTTTCTGTGTCCCCGCTTGCTCTTTATTGCCTCAAGGTGTGCCCCAAGGTTTGGGTTACGCTTTTTGGCCCGTCTCCCATCTCTCCCTAAGAGAGCCCATTCGTCTGGGTTCAGCCGTCACATCCACCAGGATGGCTCCCACGTGCCCCTCGGCCTCCTGGGCCGCCCAGGCCTTCCAGCCCAATCTAGGCTCTCGGTCTCCCTGGGTCTGAGCAGCGTCTGTACCCGGATAGGAGTCAATCTCATCTTCCTTTCCCCAGGGCAGGGTATCTGACACTCCCCCCACCCCCTTTTCATCCTTCCCAACACCTTCCTCACCAAGGCCCTTTATTGAAGTCTCCCGTCCCCTGCCTGCCTGGTCCTCCGGTCCATCTCCCTTCTGCATGAATGCCTTGTGGAATTCGTAAATGACTGTCTCTGACCATAGTCTTTCTCCCCAACTTTTCTGTCCCTAGGTAGTGCTGCCCAATTATTTTTCTTATATAGTACTTTTCACCCTGTGCCGTCCTTAAAAACTTTCAGTGACAGCCTAGTGTCCAAAATGGTGGTCAACAAACTGTTGAGAAAAACTTTTGATTACTCACCTCCAATTTTATATGTGTAATAAAATATATATAAAAGACATGTTTTAAATGGATGAGGTAGTTGATATAATATTTAAAAATATTTTTGTGTGTGTTTAGGGTAAAACTAAAAAAAATTTAAAAAGTGCTTGAATGTGCTTTGTTGTTTAAAAAATATGTATGAATATGTTGTGAGGCACCAATGTGCAAGTATTTTTGACTTTTAGGAAGCTGTGTGTACAGAGGGAGAGAACTAAGTCACAGCGAGGATGAAGTCAGGAAGGAAGAAAGGACGGAAAGAGGGAGATACAAAGGAAAGGAAAGGAACATTCTAGTAATATACTGAATAACAATGGAGTAGAAAGGCTTCGTTTTCTCTTTCTGTTGTGAAATTTTTTTCCGCCAACTTGTGTTGGCTTTAAGACCTAATTAAATTAAAAAAAAAATGTTTTATTGATTTTTTACAGAGAGGAAGGGAGAGGGATAGAGAGTTAGAAACATCGATCAGCTGCCTCCTGCACACCTCCTACTGGGGATGTGCCCGCAACCAAGGCATATGCCCTTGACCAGAATCGAACCTGGGACCCTTTAGTCCACAGACCGATGCTCTATCCACTGAGCCAAACTGGTCAGGGCCAAAGTTTTAAATATATATGCTTCTTTTGATTTTTTTACTATAGATATTTAAAAACTATATTAAAATAATGAAAAGAGAATGATGAACCCCATGTACACATCATTTTGCTTCAACAGTTTTAAAATTATAGACAATTTCATTTATTCCTTCCTCCCTATATCCATCCCCAACTCCAATGTGTTATTTTAAACCAAAAAGAGTTCATTTGCTTCATAAATACTATCTAAAGCAGTGATTTTCAACCTTCTTTATCTCGTGACACACAAATTACTGATATTCTTCGGCACACAAAGATTTTGTGCTGATCTGACCCCAAAAAAGGTATAATTTTAATTCATTCACATCAGACAGCTATTGTGGATATGTTTCATAAATATATTTAGAAATTTTGTTTCAATTTCTTATACACCAACTTTAGAAACATTAGTTTAGAAACTTTAGTTTTATGACTTTGAGAAACATTAGTTTTTTGAACTTTATTTTTTGCCTGGTTTAAGACATCAAAACCCATCTTAAGGTCACAAATTGGGTTGTCAACCTTTACTTTTCTATATTTTAAAATAATATGTATATATAACATAGGGATAATTTGGTCAGTGAAAGTTGGAATGGATCTTTTGGGGAATTCATTAAAGTTACTTTTTTTAATGAAGTGATCCATTCTGATTTCTTACATTTATTTGTCTTGTAATATTTTTTATTAACTTTTATTTCTTTTACATCACTTTTGAATTTGAGAATTACAAATTTTTAATCCATCAATGTACATTGCGTCTTCATAATAAGGACCCTTGGGAGAATTTTTTTTTCTTTTTGCCTTGGAGCCTAAAAATATGTTTTTCTCCCAAGTATGTTTTAAAAATGTTCTCCCCATCTTAGCAACTTATAAAACCTTATCTTCTAAAACTTGAAGTGTGCGAGTCTGAGGACTTGATTCTTTGATCACTGGTTAATTACCATTCAGTTTGGTAAACTGTTCTGTTTGAGGACAGTTTGCATTTTGCTGGATTTATAAAACTGCTTCTGTGGGGCTGTTATATGTAAATGGGATCTCTCCTATTCTGTAGTTCATCTTTTCTCTTACATTGCTTTTAGCCATACATTTTAGTCAGCAACATGGCTTGCTTTATTGTTGGGTAATTATTTGTTTTGGTGCATCAGCTTGGATATTGCTGTTTGCTTTGCTGAAATATTATGCCCACTGGTGGAGTTCTAATCCTAGTTCGGACACACAAACCATAACTAGAATTCATTGGGCAAATAACCATGAACCACGCACTCTAATGAGCACTTTAGAATAGGTATCCAAATTAGTCTTTACCATGATTTTTGAGGTAGGTATTTGTAAGCCCCACTTAATGTAAGGAAACTCAGGCCTAGAGCTGTTTAGAAATTTACTGAAGTTCACGTAGCAGATAACTGGCAGAGTTGGTGTTGAGCCTATATCTGCATAACTTCTTGACTAGCTGCTTGTGTGGTCAAATAGCTGTGTGAAGTGTGATCTTTCATTAATTCCAGTTATTTTTTGCAAGCATGATTTCTGTTTAAAACAGGTGTCTGTGTATTTTCGACCAGCTTTGTGGTTTCTGCTCATGTGGCTGTTTCCTCTGTGCTCTTTCCTGTTTGTATGCCTTTCTTTCCTCTGTGGTGAACTTTGGTTGAGCAGAGGTAGGTGGAGAGAGGGTTAGTTGACTGCTTCATAAACTGAAAACAAAACAAAACAAAAAATCCGCAACCACCCAAAAGAACAAAAAGTGCAAAGAATAGTATAACAAGCACCAGAGTACAGTGGGGCCTTGACTTACGAGAGTCCCGACTAACGAGTTTTTCGAGATACGAGCCATCTCTCGGCCGATTTTTTGCTTTGAGTTGCGAGCTAAAATTCGGTTACGAGCCAGCTTCAGATACCTCACCGCTAGTTGGCGCAGCGAACATACAGTGAACGCCACACTGATTAATGGCATTTCAATTCATTGTAATGGTGAAAATTGATTTGACATACGAGTAATTTGAGTTATGAGCTCCGTCACGGAACTAATTAAACTCGTAAGTCAAGGCCCCACTGTATATATATTCTGAGTATATTAATATAACAAAAGTTATATAAAAGAATAAGCTCACAACTCATCTTCCAGAATAAATAAATGTTTGCATCTTTCATTTTTGCTTATCTTTTTAAAAATATATTTTTATTGATTTCAGAGAGTAAGGAAGAGAGAGAGAGAAACATCAATGATGAGAGAGAATCATTGATCAGCTGCCTCCTACACAGCTGCCCCCCACTGGGGGATCGAGCCTGCAACCTGGGCATATGCCCTGATCTGCAATCGAACCCTGACCTCCTGGTTCATGGGTCAATGCTCAATCACTGAACCACACCAGCAGGATAGTTCATTAATTATAACAGCTGTGTAGTATTTCATCAAATGATTTATACCACAATTCAGTACCTGTTCTTCCAATAATGAGCACTGGGATATTTCCAATTTTTGGCTACAACAAACCATGCTGCCAAAAATATACACTTAAGATCAATTCTCTCAGCAAATTTTAGTATACATTATTATTAACTATGGTCACCATGGTGTACTGTGGGGAGCCGAAACTCAGTCCCTGGTCAGGCACCATATGTGGGGAGCTGGCACGGCCATGGCATACTCAGCCCCAGGGCGCCTTATGTGCCATGCCAGCTCAGCCTGGTTCAGTGACCCTGAGTGTGGGGGGTGAAAGGATTGAAAAAAGACAGACAAGAGAATGAAAGCTGGGTCTCGGTGGGACGCTGCTCCCTGATGAGGAGACAGCGCCAGCGCCCACAAGCAGTGTCTTTATTTTATAGCAGATGCCACGAGGCAAAGTAGGGGCGTGATCAAGTTGTTCACAGCATTCTCGTGAGTTCCAACCTCACTCAACTACATGCACCCGAACTCTATCACAAGGCACGTGGGGCCACGTGTTTGGACCATAGGTTCAAGCTTACAACCACAGCCGTTGGCTATAATTGTGCTGGGAGGGCCCTGCCCTCCAGCTGGGACTTGCACGTGGCAATGAGAGGACCCTGTCCTTTCATTAGTCTGAGGCTTGGACCTGGCCAAAACACTGTACCCGCGCCCCATAGTGTACCTTAGATCTTTAGAACTTACTTATAACTGAAAGTTTGTACCCTTTGACCAACATCCTCCCCACACCCCTGACAATTCTACTCTCTTCTTAAATGATTTTGGCTTTTTTTTTTAGATTTCATATTTAAGTGAGATGATGCAGTATTTGTCTTTCTGTAACTGGCTTATTTCACTTAGCATAATGTCTTTTAGGTTCATACGTGTTGTCACAAATGGCAGGATTTACTTCTTTTATGGCTGTATAATGTTCCATTATATACATATTACCACATTTTCTTTATCCTTTCATCTGCCCATGGACACTTAGGTTGTTTTCATGTCTTGGCTACTGTGAATAATGTTGCAATGAGCATGGGAATGCAGATATCTCTTTGTGATAGTGATTTCATTTCCTTTAGATATATACCTAGAAGTGGGAGGGAAAGATGGAGGGGAAAAGAGAGAGAGAGAGAGAGAGGGAGACTTTCATGTGAGAGAGACTCATTGATTGGTTTCTTCCTGCATGAGCCCTAACTGGGGCCAGGAATAGAACCTGTAACCCAGGTACGTGCCCTTGACCGTGAATCAAACCCACCAAGACCCTCTGGTGTATGGGCTGGCGCCCTAACCACAGAGACACATTGGCCAGGGCTGGTATTTCTTATTTTAATTATTTGAGGAACCTCCATGCTGTTTTCCACAATGGCTGTACCAGTTTACAGTCCCTTCACCACTGTGGTGCATTTGGTGTATATTTTCTCATTTATTTTTTTTCTACATATGTGTGTATTTTAAGCAGTATTTAGGATTGTTTTGCCTGTTTTCAAGCCTATAAGCGTCATCAATACCAGATGTATAAATTTTTGCTTTGTTTTCTCTTGTTTGTGCAGCATGATGTTTCTGAGACTCACCCCTAATATACAGAGCCCTATTTTGGTACCGCCTTGAGAACTGGGCAAGATGGACTTCTGCCCTGCACCCTCTGCTCTACAGGCCCTAGTTCCAGCCCTCCTCCAGTTGTGTCCTTACTTTTTAAGGAGCCCAGGAGGCCAAGGAATGCCTCATCACCTTCTCGGCCATGCTCTAGTTCCTGGGACCCTGGAATTCCCAAGCCTATTTCTGGAGCTTGTGTGGGCTTCTTCCCCAGGTCTTCATACATGTGGAAGAAATTTGGCTGGCATGTCCATTGCCTTTGCATGATTGCATGAGCAGTGTGGCACAAGAGCCTGAGTTGGGAAGAGAAGTAGTAGGCTGGAGCTGGGAGCCTAGCTGAACTTTCTTCATTCTGTTATTTCTTACCATAGAACTCTGAGGTCTGAGAATTCTAAATTCCAACTTGGCCTTCCAAGTCATTATAAAAGTACTAGAGGCCTGGTGCACCCGGTGCACGGATTCGTGCACTGGTGGGGTCCCTTGGCCTGGCTTGCACCCTCTTGCAATCCAGGACCCCTCGGGGGATGTCAAACTGCTGGTTTTGGCCCCATTCCTGCAGGCCAGGCCGAGGGACCCCAGGGCCTCTAGTTTGCATATAAGATCTTTGGTTAATCTCTTCCCACCTGCCCCCCTCCCCTCTTCCCGCTGAGATTCATCAGTCTGTTCCATGTGTCCATGCCTGTGCATTGAACATCTGCCCCCTGGTGGTCAGTGCATGTCATAGCTACCAGTCAAATGGTTGAACAGTTGCTTAGGCTTTTATATATATAGATGTTAAGATAGGAAGATAGAACATGTTTTATTGAACCATTTCTTAGCTTGATTAATTAGTTTTAAGTATTTAGACACTTGGTGCATGGACCTCTATTTTATTTTGCCCCAGTCCCACAGATTTTAGGAGAGTGACTGCTCTAGTTCATTCAGATGTATAGCTTTCTTTTGTATGAATGTACACAATTTGCATATCAATTTTCATATTTTTAAAGTGTAGATTGTTTTCTTTTTTTTTATAAATTGTTTTATTGCTTAAAGTGTTACAAAGAATATTACATATGTCTCTCTTTTTTTTTCCCCCCGCCCTTGACAATCCCCTGGCCTCCCCTACCCCCAGAGTGTAGATTGTTTTCAATTTTTTGCTATAACAAACCGTGATGTGTTGGACATTTTGATATATCTTTCCTTGTGCACACATGCAAGAGTTCCCTAGGTATCTAGTAGTGAATATCCAAACTTAACCTTTTTAAAAAATGTTTTTATTGATTTTTAGAGGGACAGAAAGGAAGAGGGAGAGAGACAGCCCCCACTGGAGATCGAGCCCACAACCCAGGCATGGGCCCTGACCAGCAATCCATCCGGCAACCTCTTTGTGCATGGGTTGACGTTCAACCACTGACCCTCACTGGCCTGGCTGTTTCCATTGATTTTAGAGAGAGGAAAGGAGAGGGAGAGACAGAGAGAGACATCAATGTGAGAGAAACATGGATTGATTGGTTGCCTCCTGCATACTTCCCAAGCATGGATAGAACCTGCAACCAGAATCGAGCCCACGACCCTTCGGTGCACAAGAGAATGCCCATCCGACTGAGCCACACTGGCCAGGGCTGTATACCAAGTTTCATCCCTGCAGAAGAATATGAGGGTCCCTTCCTTCATTTCCTTGCCATTTGATATCATCAGCCTTTTAAAATTTGTTCTAATACCAGGAATGTGAAATGTACCTCATTGTGGTTTTAATTATTATTATTTTTAAAATATATTTTTATTAATTTCAGAGAGAAAGGGAGAGGGAGAGATAGAAACATCAGTGATGAGAGAGAATCATTGATCAGCTGCTTCCTGCACGCCTCCTACTGGGCATGTGCCCTTGACTGGAATCGAACCCAGGACCCTTCAGCCTGTAGGCCGATGCTCTATCTACTGAGCCAAACCTGCTAGGTCTGGTTTTAATTCTTTCTATATTCTGGCTTGTAGCTCTTTTAAGTCACATTGCTTGTCTTACTTGGTATCTACTTCTTAGTAGTTGCTTATTTGCTTTTTTTTTTTTTTTGTCATCTTAGTTCTCTGTCTGTAATAGACTTTATTATTATTATTTTTATTTCTTATCATTGCAAACTGTATATAGTTCGGTGGCAATAAGTCATGATGTTGTGCAACCCTCACTACCGTCTAGTTCCAGAACATTTTCATCTCCCCACAAGAAGCCATACCCATGAGCAGTCACTCCTCTTCCTCTCCCCAGCCCATGGTCACCTCTGACCTACTGTCTTTGCAGATTTGCCTATTCGGGATGTTTCCTCTAAATGGAATCATACAAGATCTGTTGCATTGTGTCTGGCTGCTTTCACTTCGGTTTGCCTTTTACTTGTGTATGTCACATGTCATTTGTGTGGGTGTATTTACCCAGGAGGTGTCTACCTGGAAGTTCCTTCTGTTGCTCATTGTGCTCTGTCCGTGCAGTCATGTTGTTAGGCCGATGGCCTTGGGGACCTGCTATTTTCTGTGACATCAAGGCACAGATGTGTGTACCCTGTAAGAATCATTTGGAAATTTTCTTTTCTTTTTTATGTTTTTGGTACGAGAACATTTATTTGTTAAATCACAGAGGCAGAAGAAGTAGTTTCTACAAGAAATGGGCTTAGGCCAGGCCAATGTGGCTCAGTGGTTGAGTGTTGACTCATGACCCATGATTCATGAGCGAGACCCATCGAACCAGTTCCATTCCCTGTCAGGGCACATGCCCAGGTGTCAGGCTTGATCCCCAGTAGGGGGTGTGCAGGAGGAAGCAGATCTTTCCATCTCTCTATCCCTCTCCCTTCTCTCTCTAAAAAAATAAATAAAAACATATTTATAAAAGAAGAAAGAAATGGATTTAGGAAGCAAGTAGGAGGTAAAGGAATGTCTATTGGAGCTTGGGAGTGAGGAAGCTAATGGTAACCTGCCTGGGGCAGGGAGGGAGAGGGGGAGGGGGAGGGGGCAGGGGAAGGGAAAAGGAAAGGGAAAGGGAAAGGCATGGGCTTGCTCCCAGGAGGGAGAGTGCTCATTTGGAAATTTTTCTCTTTATAGATTCTCTGAGTTTATTTTAATTTGATCCAATTTGACTATCATTTTCTGCAGCTTTCTGTAGACAGTAAGAAACCACGACCTTATAAGTGATACTGAATCATGATAAAATCCAAAATAGTGATAAATAGGTATCTGATAACATTTTCTACTTTAAAAAAATAATTCTTTATTGTTGAAAGTATTACATATGTCCTCTTTTCCCCTCATTGTCCTCTCCCAGCCTGCCCCCGCCCCCCAGCCTCCACCCCCTCCCCCATTGTCTGTGTCCATTGGTTATACTTATATGCATACAAGCTCTTTGGTTGATCTTTTATCCCCTCTCCCCCCAATATTTTCTACTTTTAAGCAGAATATAGAGATGGCAAAAATAAATATTTACAATAAGTATAGATTTGTTTTCCTTCTATAAAAGGGTTCTAATATGCTTACTGTTTCTGACCACATTTACTTCCAAACATGTATCTGTTGTGACCTTTACCTGTAGGCTACTTTGGAATTGGCAAGGCCCCAAGATGGAGTGGGAAAGGAGTAAAAGAATCCAGAAGGACCAAGGATATCAGGCCCAGTGAGAAATCCGTTTAACCAAGTTGGAGCAGGGGAGCTGAACTAGGATTGGAAGGAGAGAGTAGAGACCTATTTTATGATCTTTTAACACTCCCCTACTGAGAAGAGACTCAGTATACTTCAGACCAACTCAGAGCACTGGGTTAAGAGACGTCATCTAGAGAGAAGTAGTTTCTGAACTACTTTGATTCCTTGCCCGTCAATAGAGGAAATTTTGATTGTGTACACCTGTCCTATATAATAGTAGAGGAATATGCAAATTGTCCGGGACGCTGTAACATCATGACCGCTCAGCAGGAGGCATGCACAGCAGGAGCGGGTGGGCGGGGCCTTCCATCACTAGGAGGGCTTCCGCGCCCAGCCCAGGGCAGCTCCCAGCGGAGGTGGCCCCCACGTGGCCTGGCCCAGAGGCTGCCCGACCCAGGGGTGGCCCCCGGCGGAGGCAGCACTCGGCGGAGGCGCGTGCAGGCCTGCCCAGCGCTGACGTGACGCTTCCTGCATGTGTTACTGACCTGGGAATGTGGCGCTGCCTACATGTGTCCTCGCCCAGCGCTGACATGACGCTGCCTGCGTGCGTCCCCACCCAGAGCTGACATGGCGCGGCCTGCGTGCATCCCCGCCCAGCGCTGACATGATGCTGCCTGCCTGTGTCCTTGGCGCTGCCTGCGTGCGTCCCCGCCCAGCGCTGAGGTGAAGCTGCCTGCTTGCGCCCCTGCCCAGTTTATTAATCATATACATTTTACTTATTTTTTTTTCATCTCTGACACTTCTATTATAGAGAAAGGGCAAATAGGGAAAATATATTAAAATATTTTCTCTAATTAATTCCCTTTTAATGTGCATGAATTTTGTGCACTGGGCCACTATTTATGTATATATTTATTTAATAATGTAATGTATATGTCTTTTTTTTTTTTTAATACTCACTCTGAGGACATGCCTAGAGAGAGGAAGGGGGAGAGAGAGAGAGAGAGAGAGGAGAGAGAGAAAGAGAGAAAGAGAAACATGTATATGAAAGAGAAACATTGGTTGGTTACCTTCCCTATGTGTCCCTACCTGCGATTGAACATTGTGGTGCACAGGACAGTACTCAACCAACTGAGCCACTTCAGCCGGGCATAACTCTTAATTTGTATATTAAACATTTGATATATTTTTACCTTTTAATAAAACTTTAAAATCAACCTTATTGAGGTATGATTTACATACAGTAAAACGTACCACTTAAAGGTACAGTTGAAGAGCCTTGACAAAGGGATACACTCATGTAACCACCATGGTCAAGATAAAGACTATTTCTTTCAGTCCTAAAGGCTCTCTTGTGCCCCTTCTAAATGAACCAGTTAATTGCCTCTCCCCTCAACCCAGGCAATGATTTTTTCACTCTTTTAGAAAATAAGTGAGAGTTGTAACACTCCCCTCCTCCCCCCAGTGCTGATGGATCCATCTTGGGTGGCCCCCAGCGTTGGAGCAGTACTTCTGGAACATTGCTGTATATCTGGATCACCTGGCGGCGGGTGGGGCGAGCTTATTAAAATGCAGCTCCCCAAGTCACACATCAGAACTTCTGGTTCAGAAGGAGTCGGTTGGGGCCGGGATCTGAATCTGCGTTTTTAACATCACCCTGAGGATTCCTTTGCAGAGGCTCAGGGATCACACTTTCAGAACCAGGATGTGAGGATCACTCCCTGGTAGAGTGAGAAGGCAGGTTTTATGTGTGGCTTCTTTGCAGGGGTGTGTGTGTGTGTGTGTGTGTAAAAGAGAAATGGGTTCTTTAGTGCAGAGTGAATGAAGATGAAGAAAGTCTGTTTTCTCCGAGGTTAGGTGACATAGTCCTTGCTTCTCTATGGGACTGTTGTAGTGTACCCCACGAATCACACAAGGACGCCTCAAGAAGTTGAATTAGGGAGCCACATTTATTTCCAAGCCTGCGACTACGAGGGGGCTAATGCTCTCCAAATCTCATAGTGCCTGAGTGATGGCAGTAGCCATCTTATAAAGGCAAAAACCACATCCTGCTAGACATTGGAATGTGGAATTATCTTGCAAAAGCAGTTTTACAGAAGCAGAATTGAGCAAAGTTAAAATCTTTAAAGGTTATCTATACTTTCATCACCTGGAGCCACTGAGTCACCAGAAAGTATTCCTGGAGACACTGAGTTAAGGAAAGCGATTTTGTGGCTCTGGTCCTCAGACACAGAATAGCCTTTGTGATGTGGGCTGGCAACACACGGGGGTGATTTATGTGAGTTTCCAGGTCTCCATCTGGATACTGAGGTAACTACCCTATTGTTTAAGCAGGTGTGTACAGAAGCCAGAATAGCAGGGTTAAAATTCAAACAGCAGTTTTTACCGAGATGAATGTTACTATGCTTCATTGCTTCAGTACAATTGACTGGCGATACAGGAAATGAGGACATTCCGGTCACCCCATCAAGAATATTTCTTGAGCACATATTTTGTGTTGCAGACAGTAGACTATTCTGAAGCTTCCGCCCCTTCCTTTCTCACTAAAAGAAATCCTCAAATACGGTTAAGCAAGTTAATATTTCTCTCTATTTTAATATTCTTAACTTCCCAGGGGATCCATGTTGGAAGCTTGGCAGAGGGAGAAGGGGGGTGCGTGTGTGAGGAGAGTAGCCTTGTCTGACCTGCTTTGTCTAATCAAGATTTTGGCAATACTGCCACCACCTCCTACTCTACTCTTGCCACGCCCTACACTTTTTCTCCATCCTGATATGGATAGCACCCAAACTTTGCTGCCCATTGGAATCACTTGCAAAGTCTTTAAAAATTACTGGTGCCCGACTCCTACCCCCTAGACATTCTGATTTAATGTCTGACATGGGTATTGGGATTTTGTAAAAATCCTCACCTGAGCATATGTATGTTGACTTTGAGAGAGAGGAAGGGCGAGAGAGAGGGAGACATAGATTTGCTGTTCCATTTATGCAGCCACTGGTTGATTCTTGTATGTGCCCCGACGGAGGAGACACTCCGCAGCCACTCACCTGGACGATGCTCTAACCAACTGAGCCACCGGGTCAGGACGAGGGTTTGCTTCATGGATAACATATTATTCTTTAGGCCAGTGTTCTCTAGATTGTATCTCTCACACATCCTTTTTCACCTGGCTTATATTATGGTGAGCTAGTTCCTGTTTTCTGTGCAAATTAAGTACCTCTTTGTTTTTACCAATCCCCCACCAGGTGTTGAGAAGCTGAGAGGGTGAGGGAGAGACGGGAAGGAGTATTTTGATACAAATTATTGTAAAAAAGACTAGACTCTCCCTTGGTTATCTTCCCCCCCCCCCCCCCCCCCCCCCCCCCGTTGGTCGGTTGTGGAGCCCAGAGCTGCTGCTGCTGTGTTTACCGACTTGTGAAATGGAAGAGACCAGTCCAGGAACCTAACCCACAGGCCTAATCGGACCGCTGCAGCCCTGGTTCTCAGCCCCAGGGCCCCACTTCCCGTTGAGCTAAATCGGTCTCTGAGGGTGTGGCCCAGGTTTGAGTGTTTGGTATTTCCAAACACTCCTGGCAACCTAAGAAACACTCAAACCTGTAGAAAATCTGTATGAGTTTAGCTGAGCCAAACTGACGACAAGGGAAGCAAAATCTCAACGGATTGAGAAAATGCTCTGCAAAATGGCAGTTTTGCATCTTTCTTTCGACATTGCAATCAAAGGAGGAAGTGCAAGGGGGTTACAGGAAATCCACTGGTGTTAGATTGGGAAGGCGGGAGAAAGCAGAGCGGGGAAATCTCTAGAATTGGATAAGAAGTAAAAGGAATAGATATATTTTTTACAGAGGTGGGTGTAGGATAGGTAACAGTTAATTAACATAATGTGAAGATTTGTGGTCTTTGCTCTGGTGTGATTGTGCTTAGAGTGGTGGGGAAAGGCAAATTACTTTGATATTCCAAAGAAATGTTATGGTAAATTAAAAAAAAAAAGACCGTAGACTCAGTTAAGGTAAACATTGACCTTTGTTAGGGAAAAATACTGGCCTAGGACGTGACTCCCACCACGAACTGTTTTAGTTAAAAAGTTACAATTGCAGACTATCCTATGTGGCTACTTTTGGTCTCTGAGTTTGTCAGGCTGCATGTAGGCCTCCCCTGAGCTTGTCAGGTTTGGTATGTGGCGCCTTTTTCGTCCAGGGATGACACCACTCCGAAGGTGGGGGAGGATGTATTTGCCAGGGTTAAAAGAACATTTTGTTTTGTGGCTGGAAGAGCAAAGTGAGGTCATTTGCGTTTATGCGTTTGGCCTGAGATTCCTGAAAGAAACAGTTCTGCCTCTTTCAAGGCCACCTCTACTGTTTTTAAAGGCTATCTTTTATCCCAACTCCTGCTGCTTCAAGTTTATCTGCAAACAATTGTTTTTCCCTGGGCAGTTCATCATGGTTTGTAGGCGAGCTCTTTACTGTGCTAGGAGGTGGGGAGTCCTACGGCTGCAAACCAACCTTTTGGGGGACCCCATTGTCCTTTGTTGGAGAAGGTTGAAAGGTTCAGAGTGGGCTGGGGTCGCACACCTATGACATGAGGGTGTAGTGTATTAAAAGTTTTTATTTCAGGCGTCTGGGTGCAGATGGGTGCAGACTGGGCTGAGTGATGAAGGGGAGTCAGCAGAGAGTGTAAGAAGCGGGGAGAGTTTTATCAGCTGTTGCTGGCTGCAAGCAGTTTGGTGGTTGGCTGACATAAGGGTCTGGTCCTTTGTTCCTCCCTACACCAGGTGTCTCTTGGTTTATCTGAACTATGTGGTGCTCAAGGCTGCAAGTTTGCTGCAAGATAATCTGCTAAGCACAATAAGTTTTTCTCTGCCCCGTTTTATTCTCTTTAACCCTTTCAAAGGTAATCTTGAACCTGCTACTTAATTGGACCAGCAGCCTCAGCACCACTTGGTAGCTTGTTAAAAATGCAAATTCCCTGCCCTGGCCGGTTTGGCTCGATGGATAGAACGTCGGCCTGCAGACTGAAGGTTCCCAGGTTCGATTCCGGTCAAGGGCACATGCTTGGGTTTCGGGCTCGATCCCCAGTGGGGGGTGTGCAGGAGGCAGCCAATCAGTGATTCTCTCTCATCATTGATGTTTCTAACTCTCCCTCTTCCTTCCTCTCTGAAATAAATAAAAATATATTTTAAAAAATGCAAATTCCCATTCCCATCCCCCAGACCTACTGATCAGAAACTCTGGAGGTGGGGCCCAGCAATCTGTGTTCTTACAAAGCCCCTAGAGCAGTGGTTCTCAACCTTCCTAATGCCGCGACCCTTTAATACAGTTCCTCATGTTGTGGTGACCCCCAACCATAAAATTATTTTCGTTGCTACTTCATAACTGTAATTTTGCTACTGTTAGGAATCGTAATGTAAATATCTGATATGCAGGATGCATTTAGGCGACCCCTGTGAAAGGGTCGTTCGACCCCCAAAGGGGTCGCGACCCACAGGTTGAGAACCTCTGCCCTCAAGGCTTCTGATGTGGGTAAAAGTTTGAGACTCAAGCAGTGGGTCTGGGATGGGGCCTGAGGATTTGCATTTCTGACAGCCTCCCAGGTGATGCCTATCCGGGGACCTCTCTTTGAGAACAGCTGCCTTAGAGAACCCCAGGAAGACATGGGAGAGTTTCACACTATTTCTTGGCTTAAGCCCACTAGCCGATACGAAGGACCTGGAGCTGGGACAAAACGATCAGAAGAAAGCGCAAAGGAAGCTTCTGCCACCTTAAACCTGAGCATGGAGGCATCAACCTGCTACACCCTCTCTATGGTTTACACCCGTGGTCGGCAAACTGCGGCTCGAGAGCCACATGCGGCTCTTTGGCCCCTTGAGTGTGGCTCTTCCTAAGCCTTAGGAGTACCCTAATTAAGTTAATAACAAGGTACCTACCTACATAGTTTAAGTTTAAAAAATTTGTCTCTCAAAAGAAATTTCAATTGTTGTACTGTTGATATTTGGCTCTGTTGACTAATGAGTTTGCCGACCACTGGTTTATACGCATCCTCTCTCCTTGGACTCTGCTCTCAGTTTTCCATTTAGTACAGTGGCTTAAGTAACCCAGAATGGTGCTTTTTTTCCCCCCTTCTTTTTTCCTTTCTGACTTGGAAAAGTTTCAGATGTCTGTTTTTGTTTGCCCAGATTGAGTTTTAGTTTGTGTTTTGCGATCTGGGTATTTGAGTCATCTTTGATTTCTCATTTTCCCCAGCCTTAGTTTCCCAAAGTAAACAGTATACTGTTACCTTAGGATTATTGTGACAAATAAATTAAACAACAAAGTTCCTGTCACTTAGTGAATATGTAATAAATGTTAGTTTCTGTACTTCTGGTCTCACCCCCAAATAGATGAGCACAGTCCCACCCCCATCCTGTGGCTGATCAATATGCCGAAATTAGGGCAAAGATAGAGAAGTCTAGGGAATGTGGGGAAACTGAGCAGGGTTTCCGGTGGGGGTGGGGGTGGGGGTGGGGGTGCAGATCAGAAACCAAGGCTAGACATAGATGTTGCAGACTGAGGATGGGTTCAAGGTGCGTGTCCTGGAATCCAGAGGAGCGAGTGGTTTGCCCGAGGATGGAGAAGGGAAATGAGAAGTGAAACTGGATGGGCAGCGTGTTGGGTGGGCTCTTCCTCAGGCAGGGTGTCCTGGCTGAGCTTGGAAAGGCCTGGAACGCAGGCTTCCAGCAGAGGAGCCCCCATTAGGCCCCTGGCTGCCTGTAGATTTAGAGGAAATACTCCAGGGATCTTGGAAGTGCCCCACTCCTCCGTTAGGACACGACAGACACCTAGTTGTGACCAAAGCTGTGTCTCTCTGGGGCCTGGAGAGGGCTGGGTCCTCTTCTATGACCCTTTTTAGGTGGCAGGAGAGCTGCCATAGCCTTGGCTCTGTGTTCAGGATGTCTGGATTGGAGCTAAAGGGAAAAAGACTCTTAATTCCCTCTGATGAGCACTTGTTCCTTACCTCCCAGGCAGAGGGCAGAGCCTGTCTAGCTAGTGGTGGGGTGTTTCCAGCTCCGTATCAAGAGGATCATTAATGGCATCGGCCAGTGGAGTGAGATGCCCTGTGAGGTAATGAGGCTCGCACACAGCCTAAAGCTGTGATGGAGGGGCTTTCTGTTCTGGGTGGAGGCTGGGCCCTTCCTGCTGTAGCTTCTCTTCAGATCACCCCCTCCCATGGGGCTTGAGGGAGTGATAAGGTGGAGCCTTCGCCCAGCTGCTGAGGGCTCTGGGTGGTGAGGGTTGCTGGGGAGCAGTTATCTGAAACCACAGAACCCAAAGCAAGCAGAAAGCTGAGGTCAGCCTTATCTAGAAGTGCCCGAAATGGCTGAAAGCCAGGGCCACCTGGTGGAGAAAGCGGCGAGGGCCGCCTGAGAAAATGGCTGGGATAGAGGCAGTGCCAGAGCCTGGCTCGCTGCCCTTGACTTCTCTGAGAAGCAGGGTGCGTGGGAGGGCTGCAGGGTTGTGAGGGGGCTGGCAGTTACCCATTCTGTGATTTTTCTCATGAAGGCTCCACTGCTGGATCTGAAGGCAATTCCAGAGAATTTCAGAAATGCCTTACACACAGGCGGCAGCACGAGAATGAGTGACTTTCAAAGATTAATTCTTAGAGAATAACTTTTACCTCAGATGTTTACATTTAAAAACAAATGATCAATTTCAGCAAGATCATTTTGCAAAGTCATTGGCATTTCTTTTTTCATAGTAATAATGAACTAAAAAAATAGTGGCAACAGATAAATGTTTACTATTTGGGAAACGAAGGAGAACTGTTAAAAGAAAGATTTTAATTCTCAATAAGGAAAATAGAACAAGGCAAATAAATGGAGATATTTATTAAGTGCAAATTAAAAATATAAGTCTAATTCCTACCTATTTGAAATAGCAAAATAATAAAACTCAACGTTAATGTGCTTGTGGGGAAATAATCACACTCACATATTGGTATGTTTTCTGGAGAGCAGTAGATCAAAATGAAACACAAGCTGCCAAGAAAATAATTGTGTCCTTTGGGGAGTACTCCCAAAGGAATAATCCCAGGAAAATAACAGATAGGAAGAAAGGTTATTTGTATAAAGATAATTGTAGTCACACTATTTATATAGTGAAAATCTGGCCATAACCTAACCACCTGATAAATTGATAATGGTTGTGCAAACTAGAAAATAGAACATCCCATCATATATATTTTTTTATTGATTGATTTTGAGAGAGACCAAAACATCAATTTGTTATTCCACTTATTTATGCATTCATTGGTTGCTTCCTCTTTTTTAAAAATATATTTCTTTATTGATTTCAGAGAGGAAGGAAGAGGGAGAGAGAGATAGAAACATCAGAGTCAGCAAACTATGGCCTATGGGAGGAATCAGGCCTAACACCTTTGTTTGTAAATAAAGTTTTATTGGAACACATAAAAAAAATGATGAGAGAGAGTCATTAATGCCCCCTGCATGCCCCCCACTGGGGATCGAGCCCACAACCCAGGCATGTGCCCTTGGCCGGAATCGAACCTGAGACCCTTCAGTCCATAGGCCGACACTCTATCCACTGAGCCAAACTGGCTAGGGCTGGTTGCTTTTTTTATGTATCCTGACTGGGGATCGAACCTGAAACCTTGGCGTATCAGAACGACACTCAAACCAACTGAGCAACCTCGCCAGGGCAATATCCCATCATATTAATAACTATTGCAATCATAAGTCTGAGAACTTTGGTGATACATTAGGTAGCATATATAGATTAAAAAGTGGAGTGAGTTTGTTATGTAGACATTGCTAACTGTCAAATTCTGTTTGTCCGATGAAACCATCAGTGTTCTCAGGGCTTCTCAGTGATCTCAGTCAGTGCATCTTGGACTTCAATGTGATTTCATCATTTGGAGATATTGTTGGAAGATGGATTTTGATTCAGTAGGACTAGGGTAGGGGCTGAGATTCTAAATTTCTGACAAGCTCCCAGGTGCTACTGGTTCTCCTACCACACTTTGAATAGCCAAGATCTAAATCTTTGCCACTTAGTATGGTGGCCACTCGTTATATGTGGTTATTCCAATTTAAATTAATTAAAATAAAGTAAATAGAAAATGCAGTTCCTAAGTCTCACTAGCTCTATTTTAAATGCTCAGTAGCCATGTAGGGCTTACATCTTGGAAAGCTTGGATGAGAGAGCAATCTCATTGTCAGAGAAAATTCTATTCGGGATAGTGTTGGCCTACATAATCAAAGACTTAAAGTGAAAGGGGTTTTTATCTCTTTCTGTAGACTTCTTTGAATTCTACCATTAAGAGCTCGTTATATTCCTTTATAGTCACAAATTATACAGGTATACATTGATATATAAGATGAAGAAGAAATAAAGCAATGAACACTTTTGTGTAATTAAAATCTTTGATAAATGGAATTCAGTTTTCTCCCTGACTCTATAGTCAGTCCATAAATGTGTTATTCTCATTATTCTTTGTCTCTTGTTGAGCAATCATTTCTAATAAATTGGTTTCAGTTTTTTTAAAAAATATGTTTTTAAAAATTGATTTTAGAGAGAGAGAGGAAGGGAGATAGAGACAGATAGAAACATCGATGAGCGAGAAACATTCATTGGCTGCCCTCGAAATGTGGGTTGACTGAGGGTTGAATTATGCCCTGACTGGGAATTATACGGGCAACCCTTTGGTGCATGGGAGGATGCTCCAACCAACTGAGCCATTCTGGCTGGGCCATCAATTTATATTTTTAAAGTGCAATTTCTAAGCAGGACCAACCTGTACTAGTTCTCAAAGGATGTGGGTCTTGGTTTCCAATGACTGAAAGTTCCCTGGATGATTTTTTAAAATTTTTGTGAATTGGAAATACTGACAATTGTCATTTTCCCCCCCCAGACATTTGTGCAAATATTCTCACGATGTTCTCTCAGAAGACAACTTTATAGTCCTGAAACGTCATCAGATCTCTGGACTGAACAAAGAAGAATTAGCAGTGCTTCTCGTCCAAAGTGACCCTTTTTTTATGCCTGAGGTAAGTTATGATTCCTTGGTTTAAAAAGCAGGAAGAATGTGTAATTGGCAGTGTTGTATCATGGATGTGTTCGAGTAAGACCAGGAAGAAACTCAGCACCAGGGCTCTCACGGGGCAACACCAGCAGATGGCTTCTGTTGGATGACCTAAGAGACTCCAGCAATTTACTTCCTGCTTGAAGGGTAATAAGAATTGGAGTCTGGAATGTCTCCTCTGCTAGGCTGCTAGGGAGCCTGCTGTGAGCAAGTGTGATCTGAAAATGCAGTAGTAGGACGAATTGAATGCTCGCTCCCTTTTATTTATTTATTTGTTTATTTATTTTTGGTTTTTTAAAATATATTTTTATTGATTTCAGAGAGGAAGGGGGAGAGAGAGAGAGAGATAAATATCAATGATGAGAGAGAATTATTGATTGGCTGCCTCCTGCACACCCCACACTGAGGATCGAGCCCACAACCTGGGCATGTGCCCTAACTGGGAATCAAACTGTGACCTCCTGGTTCATAGGTTGACGCTCTACCACTGAGCCACGCCAGCCGGGCGTCTGCAGACTTTTAAACTAGCGTCCTCCAGTCCTGCATCAGATGGCCTGGCCTCAGGCATAATAATGTTTCTTCTGCCCTCCTTTCAGTAGGAACTACATCTCTGTAGAGCTAGATATACCTACTTCCATAGCCATACAAAATTATCTTCTTTGGTTGATCTTTTGAGAAGCTTTGCCACATTCTGTCTGGTAGAGACTTGATTCTGCATTTTCAACGGTTGCAAGTAAGACCCGCCTGTCTTCTTAATGAATTGATATCTACAGGTGGGCCTTCCTCCTGGAGGTGCCCTCATAATGGAGGCCTCACCTTGGGTCCTGTTTGGTCCTATCCGTAGCTCACCATTTTACTCTGATTCTTCCAAAGGATTATCAAATTCATATTTCTTTTAGTGAGTCTGCAGGTTCCTTCTGCCCCAAAATCATGATCAATTGAATATAAGTCATTAAAGACGGTGGCATACGCACGCATTGTCCCCTTTGGTATATGCTTCTGAAATTTCTGTGTAGTCAAATTTGCCTTAATGAATGTGTAGCAGACACAGGAAGGATTTTTGTCTCTGACTCTCATTCTCTCCTCTGTAGATATGCAAAAGTTATAAGGGAGAAGGTCGAAAGCAGATTTGTGGCCATCAGCCCATGTGCGAAAGACTCCACATCTGTGAACACTTCACCCGAGGGAACTGTGGTTTTACCAACTGCCTCCGGTCTCATAACCTAATGGACAGAAAGGTGCTGGAGATGATGAGGGAGCACGGACTGAGCCGGGAAGTGGTGCAGAACATCCAGGACATCTGCAACAGCAAGCACAGCCGGAGAAGGCCCGGGTTGAGAGGTGAACCCTGTCTACTGTCTACTTGTAAAAATATATATATATTTTTTTATTGATTTTTAGAGCGAGAAGAAGGGGGAGAGAGAGAGAGACAGAGAGAGAGAGAGAGAGAGAGAGAGAGAGAGAAAGAGAGAAAGAAAAAAATCAATGTGAGAATCTAACATTGATCGTGCCTCCTGGGGATTGAGCCACAATTTTCATGGTGCATGTGATGACACTCAACGGACTGAGCCACATCGGCCAGGGATATACTTTCTACTTTTTAATGGAATAAAGAGAAATCACAAGGAAAGAAAAGTCACCTACAATCACTCTACCTCACCACGTAAAACCACCTTCATTTTCCCTTCGAGACCTTGTCCACGTTCATACACAATTTTTACATAATCACAGGGGTGGTCAAAAGTAGACTTACAGCTGTTTGTATGGAAAATGATGCAATAATTAAAAACCAATCAGGTTTTAAAAAATGTTTATCATTTTCTTTTTTTATACATTTGTGTGGGGGTTTTTTTGTGTTTTTTTTAAATATATATATTTTTTATTTCAGAGCGGAAGGAAGAGGGAGAGAGAGATAGAAACATCCGTGATGAGAGAGAATCATGGTGGATCGGCTGCCTCCTGCAAGTCCCCCACTGGGGATCGAGCCCACAACCCGGGCTTGTGCCCTTGACCGAAATTGAACCTGGGACCTTTCAGTTCGCAGGCCGCTGCTCTATCCACTGAGCCAAACCGGCTAGGTCTGTTATTATTTTTCTAAAAGCTACTTGATAAAGCTTATTTTTTAAAAATAAAAAAAAAATTTTTTTTAGATTAACCAGTTGTTTACATTTTATCACAATTGTTTCATTGCTTTCTATCTCTGTCCATATATATGCTCACACATGTAACATTTCTGTGTTTAAAACATTTGAGGTATGCTGTCATCAGGAGACTCCACACCTAAATATCTGAGCATGTACCTCCTCAAGGCAAGGTCATTCTCTTACATAAACCACAATACAATTACCAAAGGAAATTTAGCAATTAATACATGCAATTTATTTTATTGTTCTCAATACTGTTTCTTTAAAAATGTGTTTGTTATTTTTTAAGTTGCAGTAAAGTAGAAGATACAATTGACTATTTTAACCATTTTAAGACAGTGCAGTGGCATTAAGTACATTCATTCACATTGTGTGCAAGAATCACCATCATCCATCTCCAAAACTTTTTTTTAAAAAATATATTTTGATTTTTTTACAGAGAGGAAGGGAGAGGGATAGAGAGTTAGAAATATCGATGAGAGAGAAACATCAATCAGCTGCCTCCTGCACACCCCCCACTGGGGATGTGCTCACAACCAAGGTACATGTCTTTGACCGGAGTCGAACCTGGGACCCTTCAGTCGGCAGGCTGATGCTCTATCCACTGAGCCAAACCAGTTAGGGCTCCAAAACTTTTTCATCTTCCCAAACAAATTCTGTGCCCATTAAGCAATAACCCGATTTCCCCCGCCCTTGGGAACCATTTTCCTTTCTGTCTCTATGAAATTGATTACTCCAGGAATATCATAGAAGTGGAATCATACAGTATTTGTCTTTTTGTGACTGTCTTATTTCACTTAGCATAGTGTCTTCAAGGTTCATCTAATCCATGTCAGAATTTCCTTCCTTAAAAAAGTTATGGCCCTGGCCGGTTTGGCTCAGTGGATAGAGCGTCGGCCTGCGGACTCAGGGGTCCCGGGTTTGATTCCGGTCAAGGGCATGTGCCTTGGTTGTGGGCATATCCCCAGTGGGGGGTGTTCGGGAGGCAGCTGACCGATGTTTCTCTCTCATGGATGTTTCTAAAAATATATATTTTATTGATTTTTTACAGAGAGGAAGGGAGAGAGATAGAGAGTTAGAAACATCGATGAGAGAGAAACATCGATCAGCTGCCTCCTGCACATCTCCTACTGGGGATGTGCCCGCAACCCAGGTACATGCCCTTGACCGGAATCGAACCTGGGACCTTTCAGTCCGCAGGCCGACGCTCTATCCACTGAGCCAAACCGGTTTCGGCAATGGATGTTTCTGACTCTATCCTTCTCCCTTCCTCTCTGTAAAAAATCAATAAAATGTATTTTTTTAAAAAGTTATAAATATATTATGCCTTGGTGGGTGTGCTCAGTGGTTAGAGCGTTTTTCCATGTACTGAAGAATATTGGGTGTAATTCCCGTTATTGGCATGTACCTGGGTTGCAGGCTTGATTTTCAGCCCTGGTTGGGGCACATGCATAAGGAAACCAATCAATGTGTCTTTCTTGCATTGATGTTTCTCTCTTTCTTTCTCTCTCTCTCTCTCTCTCTCTCTCTCTCTCTCTCTCTCTCTCTCTCATTCCTCTCTCCCTTCTACTCTCTCCAAAAATAAACGGGAAAATATCCTAGGGTGCAGATGAACAACAACAATAATTGTGTAAAAATGCACTTAATATAAAATTTACCATCTTGATCATTTCTAAGTGTTCAGTGGCATTAAGTACATGCACATTGTTGTGCAACCAGTCTCCAGACCTCTTTTCATCTTTCAAAACCAAACTCTTATTATAATCACTTTCCATTTCCTCCTCCTCTCAGTTCCTGTTAACCACCATCTGGTTTCTGTTTCTTTGAATTTGACTTCCATGAGTGGAATCACACAGTATCTGTCTTTTTGTGACCTCCTTTTTTCACTTTGCATAATGTCCTCAAAGTTCCTTTAGGCTGTGGCCTGTGTGAGAATGGCCTTCCTTTTTAAAGCTGAATAATATTCTGTGGTATGTATACCCCACATATTGTTTATCCACTCATCATGGGTATTTGGGATGCTTCTACCTTTTGGCTATGGGAATGTGTTAACGCTGCTTTGAACACGGGTATACACTATCGCTTTGAGACGCTGCTGTCAATGCTTTTGTGTATGTGCTCAGAAGTGGGATTGCTGGATCACATGGTAACTCTGTTTAATTTTTTGAGGAACTTCCAGACCATTTTCCTCAGTAACTGCACTATTTTACATCCCACCAGCAATGCACAAGGGTTCTAATACCTCCATCTCCTTGCCAGCACTTGTAATTCTTTTTTTTTTTTTTTTAATATTAGTCATCCTAATGGGTGTAAAGTGAGCAGTACTATTTCTTAAGCATTTTTATATTGTTTAATGGTAGGAACACTTGCCAATTTTTAATGTCTTTATGAGGTGGATGTTGAAGAGGCGAATTTTGTGAAGCAAATAGAATACATAATTCTAAGATTCTTTTTTTTTTTTGTTATTAAAGTATTACATATGTCTCTTTTTTCCCCCGAGTAGCCTCTCCCCGGCAACTCCTCCCACCCTCCCCACCCCCCATAATTCTAAGATTCTATGAGAGGTAATAAACAATTAAACTTCCTTATATTTGAGAAATACTTTATAAGTTTACAAGGAAAGGACTTGCTCCTCACAGCAAAATAGTGAAGAAAGGCAGGAGTGTTTTAGCCTCACTTAATGGAGGAGGAAACTGAGTCTTGGAAATGGTAAGTGACTTTGATTGCAAGCAGCCTTAAGTCAGCTTTAGGAGAGTGAAGGGCGATGCTCTGAATAAATAAAAGAAATGTTTCCCAGGCCTCGCACCGCTGGGCAGTGGCAGAACTCGTGTTCTGATCCTGCATCTGATGTCTTCTCTCCCGCACCATGGTGCTCTCTCAGCGGGGGACATCTGGAGGGCTGGTTTTTGGCGTTGTTTTCCAATATGAATTTATTTATTTACTTTTTCTTTTTTTAAAAAAATATGTTTTTATTCATTTTAGTGAGAGAGGAAGGGAGAGGGAGAGAGAGAGAGGAGAGAGAGAGAGAGAGAGAGAGAGAGAGAGAGAGAGAGAGAGAGGAAGGAGAGAGAAACATTGATGAGAGAGAGACATCAATCTGCTGCTTTCTGCATGTTCCCTACTGGGAATTGAGCCCTCAACCCAGGCATGTTCCTTGACTGGGATTTGAATCTGACCTCTCGGTGCATGGGACAGCGCTCAACCAACTGAGCCACACCGGCCAGGGTTATTTATTTAAAAAATATTATTTTGTATTAGTTTCAAGTGTACAGCATGTGGTTAGACAATCATATCCTTTACAAAGTATCCCCCCCTATTTCTAGTACCTACCTGGCATCACACATAGCTATTAAAATACTAGAGGCCCGGTGCACGAAAATTCATGCACTGGCGGGGTGGGGTCCCTCAGCCTGGCCTGCTCCCTCTCACAGTCTGGGAGCCCTCAGGGGATGTCCTACTGATGGCGTAGACCCGCTTCCCTCTGCAGGCTGATCAGGGGAAGGCACTGCCCCCATCACTCCGCTCCTGCTGCCACTGGCGGCCCTCACAGCCACTGCGGCTTTGTCCGGAAGGATGTCTGGTCTATCCGATCTAATTAGCATATTACCCTTCTATTAGTATAGATTATTGACTGTATTCCCTATGCTGACCTTACATCCCTTTGACTATTTTGTACCTACCAATCTGTACTTCTCAGTCCCTTCACCTTTTTACCCAGTCCTCCAACCCCCTGCCCTCTGGCAATCACCAGTGTATTCTCTGTGTCTATGCCAATATGAACTTACTGTATGCGAGAGAGATCTTTATTATCGCTTCCAGTTAATCTACTTAAGTAACTACTTTGTTGACAGGAGGAGGATGTTTGCTTTTACTATGTTCCTGCTGCCCTCTGGTTTGGAAGAGAAAAAACCTTCCGCACACACAATAGCACAACTCACACACGTAAACACTCATGCACACTGCACACACCACACATGCATACCACATGCACACACTTCACATACACTCACAAACACATGTGTGTCATACACTTCCTCCTATCTGCTTCCCAGGGGTGTGACTCAAGGTTGTAGAGACACCAATTCTTTTTGATATTGCTCACTTAAGTTTGGGCAATGGGTGGGTTGGGAGGGAGAAAGTTGAAGAACCTCGGGAAACTTCCTAGTTTAAGTGAATTTAGACCTTTACACTGTCATTTCATTTTTTTTTTTGGTTTAAGTTTTATGAATTCTTAACTTGTTAGGTACATCCACATCACAATATGAGCAAAATCTAGATGATTTTTGGAAAATCCTGCCTAATTTGCACTAATCTGCCTCTCCATTCACCCTGTCAGTGGTGGATAGCCCCACCTAAGCGTTTGGGGGCTTGGGAGCTACATCTGAGTCCCAGGAGTGAAGCCAACAGAGCCAGGGTCAGCCTGGCCCTTCTCGTTGGCGGCCTGGTGTTTTCTGCTGTGTAGGGAATGGCAGGATGCCTTCATCACCATGAGTGCCCTTCTCAGGAGTTTTACACAGCACGTTAGGATAAGTAATTTGATAGAACATGGATAGCAAACCTGGGAAGGCTGAGAGGAATAGTGGTCAGAACTCCATCATGTTTCCCAGGTGATGAGGCTCAATGGTTGAATGTCGAACATGAGCCATAAGGTGATCGGTCCCATTCCCAGTCAGGGCACATGCCCAGATTGCGAGCTCAATCCCCAGTGGGGGCGTGCAGGAGGCAGCTGATCAATGTCTCTCTCATTGATGTTTCTATCTCTCTATCCCCCTCTCTCCCTCTCTCTCTAAAATCAATAGAAACATATATATATATATTTTAAAAAGAACTCAATCATTTTAATGCTACTTTTCATTGTTTTTGTCTTTTCCTAGGTCCTGCACGTAACCGGGACCCAGCAGCGAGAGGTAGAAGCAAGAGTAGAGATCGGTTCTTTCTGGTCAATCAGGAGTTCCTTCCATCTGCCCCAGCTTCAACTGAGACACCCAGCACACCCAGTGCAGATCAGATCGGCCGCAGGTCTCCCCAGGATGATGAGCCTGTAGAGGATCTCACCTGCAAGTTCAAGCATTTGGGAAGTCAAGATGGCCCTCAGCCTTCCTCAGCCTCACCCAAGGCCACCAGTCTGGGAGGAAGCAGGCCAGTGGGAGGAACCCAGAAGTTTTCAGAGAATGGCAATCTAGAGGACCTCTTCTATGACAGTACAGCCAGCAGTCACCTCACTTCTGATTTGACACCCACTTTCAACCAGAAGGTGCCCACATCCTGGCCGAATGACCAAGGCACCAGTAGAGAGAATTTGTTTTCTCCGAGTCAGGCTGCCTCATATTCTCCTCTTGGTTCTCTGCAAACACCTAACACCGTGACCACCAGAAAAGGTGTGGGCATGCTGTCCCCGGGCCACACGAATGTCGAGGGCAGAAGTGGGAATCCAGAAGCCCAGCATTTCCCACTTTCTAATAATAATTTGGATGGGATGGCCACAGACACCATGTCCACGAGATCTTTAAATTACAAAACCGCAACCAGTAGGCAGAGAGAAAATTCATTACCTAGGAATCAGGAAATCAGAACCACTCACCCTACTCTGGACCCCATCATTGTAGATGATGGTAAACACAGAGAGCAGGTATTTTTCCACAACACAACAAATGGCTCGACTAAAGTTACATTTGAATCTACTGATGCCACTGATTTTGACTTAACGTCGGCAGTCAGAGTCAGGGTAGATAAAGATGTGTTAGGCTCTGCAAGTCAGAATCTGAGACCCCAGGCCCTGCGCACACTGGGGGAGACCACTGCCCACACATTAGTGAGCACTGTGTCCAAAGTACCACCTGTGACGCCTTCCTCAAACAATGGAGCTACAGCCCCTGCGGCCCATGTTCAGAACCCTGCTCAAATGCCTGTCACCTCTGCCAGCGAGCTTGCCCGGAGGACACCCGGCCGTGCGTTGAGTAAGTCACTGAAGGACAAAAGGGGCCCCATGTCGTGTCTGCAGCAGAGCCCCTGTGGCTGGCAGTTTTGCTTAGGATGTTCCCCAGCAGTTATTAAAGGGCAGCGAGTTGTAGAGGGTTTGAGTTAAGGGGTGGTACTGGTAAGGAGACTGACTTAGAAGGTGGAAGGACCTACCAGTAGAAGAGTATGGAATAAACCGCTACATATATTGAGAACAGGAGTAGTTGGACCATGGTTTAAGAAGTCAACATTGCTGTCATGTGACCCTAATGTTCACGTTTGTTTTTATGGAGGACTTGTGATGAGCAACACATCAATCAGGAATTTTCTTGACCATGGCCCAGTTTGGGATATTCTCTCCCACTGTGAGATCCGGTGCCTTGATTTTTGGTTTAAAATTAAGATCAGATTACATGCCTCCTCTTCTGTTTTACAGATTCTGTATCTGACGTCACAAATACCATGGATGATCCTGGTTCAAAGGAAATTTGTCTTGACCATCTGAATAACAGTTGTCTATATAGTGAGTAACTTAAGGTCTTTCTAGAAGTAGAAACTATTAATAGTGGCATGGCTAACATTTACTAAGCATTTACTATGTGTGAGGCGCAATGCTAAGAACATTACATGCATCTTCTTTAAACTTTACACCAACCCTAGAAATAGGTTCTCTTGCTAACCCATTTTACAGATGGGGAACCTGGAGGCATGCAGATGTTACGACTTTATATGTACAAGTAGCCAGGTTGGATTTTGACCCTAAACTGCCCAGCCTGCCTGTGTTCTTCACCAGTGCATGCTATTATACTTTCTTCTTTTGCAATTCAGTTTTAGGTGAAATATTATGCTCATTCAGGGACCTATCTTTTCATGTACTAAAAACAAGCAAATGAACAACAAATTCAAAAAACAAAGGAATCCTAGCAGACACCCTTTTCAAAGTTCATTTCCTGTCATTATTTAGCACTAGAGGCCCGGTGCACAAAATTCATACATGGGTAGGGTCCCTAGGCCTGGCCGGCTATCAGGGTCGATTGGGGCCTTCTGGCTGCTGGCCTGGGTCTTCCTTCATTCCGCACTGCCCCTGGTGGTCAGCACATGTCATCGTGAGCAGTTGAACTCCTGATCTCCCAGTCGAACTCCCGAGGGGACACTTTGCATATTAGCCTTTTATATATATATTTATTGTCTCGCTTGTGGCCATGCATACTAAAGACACCTGTGCTCCACAGGCCCAGTCATCTGTTGGTCATTCCAGCTGAAGAGCCACCTGGTCACTGTCCCCTCCCATCAGGCTTCCTATAGAAATTATTCCCGTGAGACTGTGCTTGGACAAATTCCTGTCCTCTCACTTTTATATCTCTTCTTCCCTTCCTTCCTCTGTCCCAGGCTTGGACATCATGTCTGATTTCGTTTGCTTGATCACTTGGTTTTTTACCTTTGAAGAGGAGGATTCTGCCCTGTGCTCTCTAAATCAAAAGTCTTTAACTTAAAATTTTCTTTTTCATTGTCATAAAATACATATAACATAGATTTTTTAAATATATATATTTATTTATTTCAGAAAGGAAGGGAGAGGGAGAGATACAAAAGGTAACTGTACATTTAGAATGACCTCAGATCTTCATGTGGGTAAAGGGACTTTTTGGGGAGTAGAGAATTGTTGTTTTCTGATGAGTCTCTGTGGGTGATAAAGGAACCTGGAAATACGGTTATGGGGCAGTGCAGGCAGCAGCCAGCATGAGCAAAGGTGGAGACAGCATGTGCCTGCATGCGGTCTTGGCTGCGTGGGAAAGGCAGGCCTCGATGGGAACGGCCTTAGTTGAATTGGTTACAGTCCCACTGAACCCTCCTCTCTTTCTTTGTAGAAGGCTGCAACAAGGTTCACTTCCACCTGCCATACCGGTGGCAGGTGATGAATGCCAACACCTGGGTGGACCTCCAGCCCATGGAGAGTATTGAGAAGGCCTATTGTGACCCCCAAATCTGCATGTAAGTTGGTGGCTGGACTCTGGCTTGTGAGATTCACAATATCATCAAAGGAAAGCATAGTGTTAGGCTTATGGGAAGAAGACACAATTTTCCTTCAGAATCCCGTTTAGTTTTAGATAAAAACAGCAAACGCCTACTGAGTTAAGGAAAAAAAAAAGAGTGGATCTGAAGTCACGCAGAGCCTGGATAATGCTAGGGATTCTGAGAATATTTGCTGATTCACGCAAAGTAAACATGACACGATTATTAGTTTAGTTAATATTTGTCATTGTGTCGTGCAAATAAACACCATGCAGAGGCCGGTTTATATTTCTACCAGCTTATGGAAGAACTATTAAAAGTACTAAATGATTACCTCAAAAGAGCCTTTGGCTTAATTTCACAGTTTTAGAATATGATTTGAGCAATTTCATACAGTTCCAGTGCAGAATTTTGTTGTAACTTTTAGCATTTTATAACTTCCTTTTTGTTTTCTGTTTTCTTTCTCCTAGACCCTGATATCTCTGATTCTGTCAGGGCTGAAATAGGTGATACCACATATGACAATATTTATAAGATGCATCCTAGTTTAATAAGGAAATTCCTTGGGGGGGAAAACAGATCTCATACATTTCATCATCTGCAAGTTTAGTGAATTTTTGGTGGAGATTCTGCTGCTGCATTTGGCCACTAGAGGGCGGCATCAGCTATTTTCTTGTTTGTAGGTGAATTTCGCCCCCTCCCCAGATAAATTTGAAGTAGAGTTTCTTAACCTTAGCACTATTTACTTTTGGGCCAGAAAAAAAAATAAATAATAATTTTTTGGAAGGGATTGGTGTAGCAGCATTGCTGGCCTTTAACCACTAGATGTCAGTTGTGATAACCAAAATGTCTATAGACATTGCAAATGTCCCCCTGGGGACAAAATCATTCCTGGTTGACAACCACTGATCAAGGAGGTGCTTCTTGGAGCAATAATTCTCAAGCCTTTTAGTCTCAGGACCCACCTCTCTACAGTCTTAAAATGTATAGAGGATCCCAAAGAGCTTCTGATTATATGTATTATAGCTATCCACATTTATCATAGTAAAAATCAAAACTGAGACAAATTATTGATTCATTTAAGAGTAAATTCATTACATGTTAATATGAATAATATTTAACTACATTTATATAATTATACAGTTTTGTGCACATAATTATAGCTATAGATATGTATAACTAAAAATAACCGTTTTCCAAAACAAAAATTCATTGAGAAGAACGACATTGTTTTATATTTTGGGAAATCTATTTTGAAATCACACATGATGTGGCCTCTTGAAAACTCTGCTGTGCACCTGTGAGTGTACGTAAGTGAAAAAGGCACATAATGTCTTAATATTATGAAAATATTATTACCTGTGAAGTGGTCTTTTGATAAACAATTGAAAAACTGACCTACTGTGAGTTTCTAACTCACTTTCTAACCCTGAACCATCTTATTTGGGAGAGTTTTTGAGGAAAGAATGCATTTTGTGATACCACTGAATATGTGGGGTAGGCAAGTGACATTACCTCTCTGTGTTTTAGCTGTTTCTTTTATGTGGTAAGACCGGCAGGTGTATCAAGAACATCTGAAGATCCCTTTCAGCTCTAAAATATCAGTTCTGTGCTTTTGTTAGGGAAGACCGGATTGTAGAAAACAGAGGTCAGTGAAGCATTTTGATTAACTTTAAACTTTCCCCCCTCGTCAGCATACCTTTCGGAAATTTAAAAATCAATTTCCAGAAAATGACTTGTGGTTCTGATCCCATCCGACGCATCTCCACACCGTCGTCCGTCACACTGCCGGATAATTCTGTCTTCACCACAAAATGGATTTGGTATTGGAAGAGTGGAAGTCACAGATGGGTTCCGTATGGGGAGAAGGTGAGTTCTCTTCCTCCCCTGGAGGCGCGTGTTTAAACTTGCCAACTCCAGGAGAGAACCATGACTAACGTGTTTGACGCCTCCATGGTCCCCCATGGAGAGTGGGTGTGGTGGAGGACGGGGTGCTTTTCACAGCATACACAACTGTATCGGCATTGTTTTCGCAGGCATGTGCTGTGATTGCAATTATAAACAAAGACATACATTATTTTTAAGAAATCGCTTGAGATGTGAGTCCGCTGCATGCCCCTCTACCCTCACTATCAAGGACTGGGCTAGGACCTTGAGATAGCTTTCTATGTATTAGTGCATAACTGTACAGATCACGCTTCCCGCCAGAAAACAGGGAGAGTGTAGGATCAGCAGGCTGACACAGAGGGTCGCTAGGGTTCCCTGTCTGAATTCAGGGGACTTGAGAAGGTGGGCCTGGAACATTTGAGGCGTACCCACATAGGGACATGCCCATTGGGGTAGACATTTAGATAAGCAGAGCTTCTCTCTCGTGTCCCTTCCTCTTTTTGATTCATAGGATTAAAAAGAGAGAAAGAGAGTCCGGCTGACGTAGCTCAGTGGTTGAGCATTGACCTATGAACCAGGAGGTCATGGTTCGATTCCCAGTCAGGGCACATGCCCGGGTTGCGGGTTCAATCCCCTGTGTGGGGCGTGCAGAAGACAGCCGATCGATGATTCTCTCTGATCATTGATGTTTCTCTCTCTCTCTCCCTCTCCTTTCCTCTCTGAAATCAATAAAAGTATGTTTTTAAAAAAAGAGAGAAAGAGAGAGAGGGAGCACACTGACGCAGCAAATGAAAGCAGAGTCATGAGAGAGAGATAAAAAAAAAAAAAAAAAGCAAGAGATGAAGGTAAAGCCAAAGACAAAACGGGCACAGGGAACACCAGCGTAAGGTTCGGCATAGTTAGAGGTTGATGAGCCGTGAATCTGGCCCTGAGCTGTCTGGCTGCCAAAGCAAACAGAGGCAAGCTGTCACGGGATCCCTGTGTCTCCCTGGGAGGAACACACCGGTTCCTCAGGAGCAGCGCCACTCTTCTGTTAATGGGGCCTGAGAAAAACATCTGCCACGGGGCTGGGTAGAAGGGACCGTGGGTGCTGTGGCGAGAGGTTCTCCCAAGTCACTCCCGTAGCCCATGGCTTCCCAGCTGTCCTCATCTCCGTACAGGTTATCAAACAACCTTTCCCGGAACCCCAGCGAGCGCACGGAGTAACAGAACTTAGCTTCCCTGGGGAATAGGATAGGGGCTCAGAGCTTGGTGTCTTGACCCCTTTGTCGCCTCTCTGCTGCGCTGGCCTCTGGAGCACCTTGGGGTGAACTCTCCCATGATGTTGAGCTTTGTACAGGTTCTAATGGTCAAGCCAAGGATGATGTCAACATGCAGCTTCTTTTTTTTAAAATACAGTTTTATTGATTTCAGAGAGGAAGGGAGAGAGAGAGAGAGAAACATCAATGAGGAGAGAGAATCATTGATCGGCTGCCTCCTGCACGCCCCTACTGGGGATCAAGCCCCACAACCCGGGCATGTGCTCTTAATCAGATTCGAACCTGGGACCCTTCAGTCTGCAGGTCGACGCTATCCACTGAGCCAAACCAGCTAGGGCAAAGTGCAGTTTCTTAAAAGTGATTCTGTGAGGTGCCCGTGGAAATAGAAATGACGAAGTCAAGTTAATTAGCTTTGGTTAAAATAAACTATAGGTCTCAATGGTTCTTATGCCAAATAATTGAAATTTTCAGTAAGCTAAGGGAAAAGCATTGGGGAATATTTGCATTTTAATGACATCAGGGTTCCAGAGATTAAAGGTGGGAAGAGTGGGTGATCTCAGTGAGAACTTGAAAGAGACAGTAAGCATTAAAAAGGACATAAAAACCACAAGAAAGAACCAGTCAGAAGTGACGAGTACAATATCTGCTAATAGGGTCTTTCATCCAGTCTGCCGTGGGCTGCCACCCCTGCCGTAGATGGGGACAGTGCAACGGGGGCCACCCCTGGCCCCTTGCTAGAGTCGACATACTTCCCTTTACCCACTGTTCTGATTTCAGACCCTTCATAAATGTCTTGAGGCCTGAGAAGTATGTCTTGATATTTCAGGGGTACTTCTAGTCCCCTTCATATAGTCCCTGTCAGTGGCAAATTCAAGTGCTTTTTCAGTGTTGTGGACTAAGTAGAGACGTAGTCCATTGTATTTGCTTACTCTGGCTCGGCGCAGAGGAGGAGGGATGGGCCATTTACATTTGGACAGCAGTGCACCCACTGGAGCTTTACCTGCCTTCACCACAGCTCACCCTGCTTTCTCATGTGGTGGGCTAATAGAGCCACCGGGGTCTCCTTCGTGCTAGAGTGCTGGATTCTGTGATCAGGGCAGACACGATGTCCGTACGGTGGGTCTGAGTTGCTCGGTACACTTGGGTCATATTTTATGGAAGGTGTAAAAAGATTATTGCAGCCCTAGTGGTTTGGCTCAGTGGCTAGAAGAGCATTGACCTGCAGACTGGAGGGTCCCAGGTTCAATTCCAGTCAAGGGCACATGCCTGGGTTGCAGGCTCAATCTCCCTGTGTGGGGCATGCAAGAGATGGCTGATCAATGATTCTCTCTCATCACTGATGTTCCCTCTTCCTTCCTCTCTGAAATAAATAAAAATATACTTAAAAAATATTATTGTGAAGAGCTATATTTTTCCAGCATCCACTAAGTGTAGTTCCTACAGGGTAGACTGTTCTCTCCTGGTCCTGGGATGGGGGAAACTATAAAAGGGGAGCCTTTATGATCTGGTCTGGGAGGCAAAATAATCCCTCTTTAGATCCCAGGGCTAAAATAAAATTATGTAAGATACAGTGGTAGAGATTACTTAAAAGCCTACCATTACTTAAAAGTCTTTACTTTTTTTTTTTTTTTAATTAGGGTGACAGTCGGCAAATTTCGAGCATCGATTCCTCATACCTGGAGTCTGTCTTCCTCTGCTCTCCGAGGGGCATTGTGCCGTTTCAGGCGGGTTCTGAGAACTTTGAGTTGAGTTTCCAAGGTAAGAGTCTGCATTTGGCAGTGGTGCCCGTCGCTGGAATGGGCATGAGTGGACATGCAGGGGGCAGCTCAGAGGATGTGGGTTCAGGGTTCTTTTTAGCAAGACCAGCAGTGTGTGGTGTGGAAGCCAATGGCCATCAGAAGACCCATGCTCTAGTCTTGGCTCTGACATACAGTAGCTATGTAACCCCGGGAGCAGCCCCTGGCCTCTCTCGACCTTAGTTCTCTCATCTGTCAAATGGGGGCATTGGGCTAAGTGGTTTCTGGGGGTTACTTCCAGCGTCACCATTCTAAGTTTCAGATTCTGGGCATGCTGCTTCCCAGCTGAGGCATAATTTTCAGGTGCTGATGACGACAGTGGAGACCCTGGGCCTGTGGGTGCCTTCAGGGTAGTAGAACCTTGCTGATCCTCTCAGGCGTCATCCTCTAGGTCACTGTTCGGTTTCTCCATTACGTTTTCTAAAGATCTGCCTGTGGCTGTGTTTATCTCAGCCACCATGGTCAGCTTCTACCCCTCTGTCTGTGTGTTTAGTAAGAAATCAGGGCAGCACTGCCTTCCCTATGACTATGTGGGCCCTTAGCTGCACCCTTGGGACACTCCCTGCAGATGGTCACATTCTTGGTCTTTCAGGACCTGCCCTGCAGGTGCTCTGTAAGAGGTAAAGGAGACTTGCTCAAGTCCTCAAAATGCCCAGATGGTACCTGAGATTTGGACTCTGTACTCATTACTAGTGTAGCTTTGAAGGACCTATTATACCAACACTAGAGGCCCGGTGCACGAAATTCATGCACTGGGGGTGGGGGAACGGGGCGGTGGGGGGCGGCACGCGCAGTCCCTCAGCCCAGCCTGTGCCCTCTTGGAGTCCGGGAGCCCTTGGGGGATGTCCTACTGAGGCCCACTCCCCGAGCACTAAGGATGTCCAACTAAGCCATCAGTTGGACATCCTTAGCACTGCCGCAGTGGCGAGAAAAACTGCCGCCACTGCCACTGAGCTCACCAGCCGTGAGCCCGGCTTCTGGCTGAATGGTGCTCCTGCACTGAGCGTCTGCATCCTGGTGATCAGTGCACATCATAGCGACCAGTTGTCCCCAGTTTGGTCAATTTGCGTATCAGCCTTTTATTATATAGGATTTTTGAAAAGCAACCTGGCAATACATATCAAGGAATAGTAAAATGTGCTTGGCTTTTCATCTTCTCAGGAATATTTCTTTATTTCTTTTTAAATATTCCTATTGATTTTTAGAGAGAGAGAGGAAGGGAGAGGGAGAGAGAGATAGACACATCAGTGATGAGAGAGAATCATTGATTGGCTGCCTCCTGCACGCCGTCCCCCCTCCCCCATTGAGGATCGAGCCCACAACCCGGGCATGTGGCCTGACTGGGAATCGAACTGTGACCTCGTGATTCATGGGTCGATGCTCAACCACTGAGCCACACTGGCCGGGCTCTTTCTTTTTTTAATATAAAGCACTTCACGAATGTCTGGGTCATCCTTGCACAGGGCCATGCAAATCTTTTCTGTATTGTTCCAATTTTTGTATGTGTGCTACTGAAGTGAGCACTCAGGAATTTTTCTAAGGAAATACTTCATTGGAAGAAAAATAAAAAGCTGTAGGCAAGAAGGTCTTTATTGCAGCCTTACCGAAAGAACTAAAACAGGACATGACTCAACAAATTGGGCATTACATTTTAGTGGAGTATTGGGTACTTGTTAAAATTCTGATTATGAAAACTAGTAAAAGCAAAAATTGAAATTGTTAAATGAAAAAGGCAGGACCCCCAATTTCTGTTTCTGCACTTCCCTATTTGTATGCTGAAGAATCTAAAATGGAAAAGATCTTTATTTTTTATTTAATTTTTATTGTTTAAAGTATTACAAATAGTAGTACAAAAACGGGAAAGATTTAAAAATGTAATGTGCATGCTAGTGCAGCAATGTATGTAATGGGACCAAGACTAGAAGGCAATAGAGATAAGTAAAAATCTCTTCTGTTGGATGATGAAATGAAAAATGGCTTAAACATTTTCCCCCTTGGTTGGTAGTCTATCATTTAGAGTTTGTCAAAGAAGAAAACCAATGTTCCAGGTTCCTCCGTCTGGAGCAATTTGATCAGTAATCTTGTTCACTTGCAACAGAGAAAGCAGTTCAGAGCAGTTTACAGGGTCCGGACTCCTTTTCTCTTAGTTCTTATTCTTACATTCTCTCATTCATGAACCGAATATTGGAGCGTCAGCTGCGTGCCAGGCACTGTTGTAGCCGTGGGCAAGCCAGGCATTTCCAGAAAGTGCTCACAGCCACGGGGAAAAGAAGCAATGTGGTGAAGCAGCGAGAGAATGGGGGAGTCTTGGGATGCGCCTGCTTTTATGGGAGGAGGAAACTTTGAAAGGGGGGGTGCAGCCCACCAGGAGAGGGAAGACCAGCACTTCAGCTGTCAGCTGTAGACAAGCCTGAGGTTTCAAAGAACAGCAAGAAGGTCTGTGAGAGACGAGAGCAGGCACAGAAACTTGGATGTTTTATGAGCCGGAAATCAGGAGAAGGTTGTGACGTGATCCGATTTGCCCTGTTTGCTCTTTTGTTGTTGTGTATCTTTGTTTCATCTTACATCAACTATACTGAGTCATATTTGCTACAATGACGTGCATGCATTTTGAGCGTGCCATTGGATGAATGTTGACAAGTGCATGCAACTTCTCTCCTCATCAGGATAGAGAACAGCGTCAACAGTCGAAGAAGTTTCCTCATGCCTTTTTGCCACGAGTCTTCCCCTGCCTCCAGCAGCTCTGCTTTCTGTCACTATCAATTTGTTCGATCTATTCTGGAACTTCCTGTCAAGAGAGTCTTTTAGTGTGTGCTGGGTCTACAGCTGGCTTCTTTCACTCTCAGTGATGTCCTTTAGATTTAGCTATGTTGTTGCATGTATAGTAGTTCTTCCCTTTTTGTTGCTGAGTAATATTCCATGGTCAGGATCTATCATGGTGTGTTTATCCATTCACCTCTGGATGGGTATTTGGGTGGCTACTGGGAACATTCAACTGCAAGTCTTTGTGTAGATACAGGATGTCATTTCTCTTGGGTAAATACCAAGGAGTGGGATTGCTATATCACATAGGCAGTGCATGTTTATACGAAAAGGAAATCATTGTAGCAATATATACAAGGATTTCCTCTTCAAGGCAATCACTCTGGTTAAAGCTTGGATCTAGGTCTACAGCATGCATGAATTGAAAATGGCATTTCAGCCGAACCGGTTTGGCTCAGTGGATAGAGTGTCGGCCTGCGGACTGAAGGGTCCCAGGTTCGATTCCGGTCAAGAGCATGTACCTTGGTTGCGGGCACATCCTCACTTGGGGGCGTGCAGGAGGCAGCTGATCGATGTTTCTCTCTCATCAATGTTTCTAACTCTCTCTCCCTCTCCCTTCTTCCCTGTAAAAAATCAATAAAATATATTTTTAAAAAAGAAAATGGCATTTCATACTTCATGTAGAAAAAAACCTTCAAAATATATAATTATGTCATGTAATCCTACATAATAAAGAGGTAATATGCAAATTAACCCTCACACCCTCACAAGATGGCTGCCTACGACCAGGCCGGCAGGGGGGTTAGTGAGGGACGACCAAACGACTGAACAGCAGGCTGTGTGGGTCAACCAGGCCGGTGGGGGTGCAGTTAGGGGCAACCAGGCCGGCAGGGGGGGTAGTTGGGGGCAACCAGGCCGGCTCCTCCCTGACCACCTGTTGCTTGGTGCACTGCTGTATCCCGCAAGGGGTCCTGAACTGCAAGAGGGCGCAGGCTGGGCTAAGAGACAACCCCCCCCCCCCCGCCAGTGCACGAATTGCATGCACCAGGCCTCTAGTGATATATAATCATTAATGCCTGGTTTAGGGCAGCTCACATGGATGATGTCTTGTTATCTGGCTACCCTAGCTCTCTTCTTTACCACCAGATTTATTGCTAAGATTAGATTCATTGCTAAATGCTATTTACATCTTTGTTTTCTGGGTCTTATAAAAAGGGCAGTGAAGTTTACAAATTTTTATCATGAGCAATTTCCATCCAAAAGTCTTTCCTCTATTTATACATATACTGGTCAGACATGAATATTTGCTGTTTTACTAGCCTCTGAAAAATAACAATAAATCATTTTCTAGGACTAACCCTTAATTCTTGTTGGTTTTCTTTTTTTCTGTCTAAAGGGATGATGCAGACAAACATCATTTCCAAGACCCAAAAGGATGTTGCCAGAAGACCAACATTTGTGTCTGCCCGGGATGTGGCGCAGATGAAAAGAGGGCCAGAGTAAGTGTTTTGAGGCAGTGCTTGCTGGCAGGTGTTTGCGGCGGTCACACACTGATCCCATCGACCCACTCGAGTTTGGAGCCTGTTTTCTTCTCTTTTTAAGATACGTTTTTATTGATTTTTGAGAGAGGGGATGGGAGAGGGATAGAGAGGTAGAAGCAACTGGGAATCAAACTGGTGACCTCTTGGTTCATGGATCGATGCTCAACCACTGAGCCACAGCGGTTGGGCGGGAGCCTGTTGTCTTGATGTTCCTGCTTGCATTCCATTGCAGCTCCCTTTTGCATTGCCTGTGAGTGAGGTGTTTTGAAGCAGCACAGTGTGATGGGAGGAATACTAGCGTAGGACATCTATCTCTAACTTATAGGGGACTTTGGGTAAATCTCTTCACTCCCCTGGGGCTCAGCTTCCGTAGCTGGGAATGGCTGGATTACTGGGGTGTGCCTAGAAAATGGTCAAAAGCGCTGAGTGTGGTTTTGCTGTGGGTTCTTGTGTGTATCCTTAGTTTTGTTGAGAGAATTTATAAAGGTGGGAGGCTGTGGAAGAAATGGAAAGAAAAAAGTGTTGAGGTAGCTGAGCAAGGGGATTTGGAGAAAGATAAAGTTGACAAAGGGGATTTTTAAAGGAAACTTTGCTGTGGGGGATTCAATGTAACTCTCCTCTGTGTGCTCATGAAACTCAGTAAAATCTGCATTATCCATGAACATTTTTGGAGTTGGATTTTTTTTTCGGAGTGATGTGTGATTACGTAAAACAGATTTCAAGCCTGGCCGGTGTCCTCAGTGGTTGAGATTCCCGGTCAGGGCACATACCTGGGTTGCTGGCTCAATCCCCAGTAGGGGGTGTGTAAGAGGCTGCCAATTGGCGATTCTCTCTCATCATTGATATTTCTCTCTCTCTTTACCTCTCCTTTCCTCTCTGAAATCAATAAAGACATATTTAAAACAAGACAAAACAAACAAAAAGAAACATTTCAAGGCGGGTGCAAAATCAAAGTGTTCTAATTAGGTTCTTTTGGTGGTAGGAATTAAGATATTTCGTGAAAGAGGGAATTAGTTAAAGAATAAACATGGTGCCCTGACTGATTTGGCTCAGTGGATAGAGCATCGGCCTGCAGACTGAAGGGTCCCAGGTTCGATTCCGGTCAAGGGCATGTACCTTGGTTGCAGGCACATCCCCAGTGGGGGGCGTGCAAGAGGCAGCTGAATCGATGTTTTTCTCTCTCTCTCATCGATGTTTCTAACTCGCTATCCCTCTCCCTTCCTCTCTGTAAAAGAATCAATAAAATATATTTAAAAAAAAAAAAGAATAAACATGGTGTAATAAGGAAAACATTTTACAAAAGTTCAAGGATGGGAAGAACTGAGCTATGTCAGGCCTCAGGAGTGGAAGTCGGTTCCAATTCTGCTTTAGAACCTGAGCAGCCTGGGCTCACAGGTCCTTGCCTGTACCTGTTCATGTGACCAGGTTAACAGCCCTGACTTTTTTTTTTTTTTTTAAGTTTTTTTTTTATTGATTTTTAGAGAGCGAGGGACAGAGAAAGAAACATTGATGTGAGAGCAGAACATCAATCAGCTGCCTCATGCATTTCCCCTACCAGGGACTGAACCCGCAACCCGGACATGTGCCCTGACCGGGAATTGAACCTGTAGCCTTTTGGTGTATGGGATGTAGCCCAGCAAACTGAACCACATTGGATTTCCAGATGCTTTTCTCTGGCTACTGCCAGACCATTTTAACCTCAGAATTTCAGTCTTCATATCCCTTTAGCTTAACTTTCTGCCACTACTGCCTAATGTTCTCTGAATTTCTTTTTTCTTTTCTTTTTTTGCTGAAATGACAAAATTTTATTTTTCAATTACAGTTTACACTTAATATTATTTTGTATTAGTTTCAGGTGTACAGCATAGTGGTTAGATAATCGTATACTTTACAAAGTCTTCCCCTTGATATTTCCACTCTCCACCTGGCACAGGACACAGTTATTACAATATTGACTATAATTCCCTATGCTGTACTTTACATCCCTAGTGACTATTTTATAACTTCCAATCTGGACTTCCTTTTTAAAAAAAATGTTTTTACTGATTTCAGAGAGGAAGGGAGAGGGAGAGAGAGCTAGAAACATCAATGATGAGAGAGAATCATTGATTGGCTGCCTCCTGCACACCCCACACGGGGGATCGAGCCCACAACCCGGGCATGTACCCTGACCGGGAATCAAACCGTGACCTCATAGTTCATGGGTTGATGCTCAACCATTGAGCCACACTGGCCGGGTCCAATCTGTACTTCTTTATCCCTTCACCTTTTTCATCCAGCCCCCCAACCCTCCTCTCTTCTGGCAACCATCCGTCTGCTCTCTGTGTCTACTATGAGTCTGTTTCAATTTTGTTTGTTCATTTATTTTGTTCTTTCGATTCCACATATAAGTGAAATCATATGGTATTAGTCTTTCACTGACTGACTTATTCCAGTTAGCATAATACCCTCTAGATCAGGGGTTCTCAAACTACGGCCTGCGGGCCACATGCAAACACAAATATTGTATTTGTTCCCATTTTGTTTTTTTACTTCAAAATAAGATATGTGCAGTGTGCATAGGAATTTGTTCATAGTTTTTTTTTAAACTATAGTCCAGCCCTCCAACGGTCTGAGGGACAGTGAACTGGCCCCCTGTTTAAAAAGTTTGAGGACTCCTGCTCTAGATCCATGCTGTTACAAATGGGAAGATTTTAATCTTTTTTATGGCTGAGTAATATTTCATGGTAGATATGTACCACAACTTTTTAATCCACTTGTTTATTGATAGGCACTTGGGTTCCTTTCATATCTTGACTGATAACTAGAGGCCCAGTGCATGAAATTCGTTCAGGGAGGGGGGGAAACCCTCAGTCCGGCCTGCACCCTCTCCAATCCAACTGCTGGTTTGTGCCCGTACTTTTAACACATTGCCTACCGCATAGAAATCTCTAAGACATGCGCCAGGGTCTGCACGTTTTGGGGCAAACTGCACGTTATTTAAATAATCATAACTACAGATCATAAAGCACTTTAGGTGTTGTTTTTCAATGTTTTACAGCATTCTCGTGAGTCTCAACCCTACTCAACTACATGCACCTAAACTCTTTCACAAGGCACGTGGGGCTACGTGTTCGGACCATAGGTTCAAGCTCACAACCACAGCCGTAGGCTATGACTGTGCTGGGAGGGCCCTGCCCTCCCGCTAGGACTTGCACGTGGCAGTGAGAGGACCCTGTCCTTTCATTAGTCCGAGGCTTGAACCTGGCCAAAACTCTGTACCTGCGCCCCACAGTGGACAAGACAGCGTGTTGACATCTAAGGTCCTTAACAGATGACGCGCGAATCACGAGAAAACCCCTGAGCTGTACGCGATGTGTTAACAGATGACAGCTCCATTGTTGTTTCTTTCTTTTCATGCTTAAACCCATTGGAATTAGTAGGTATTCAAAGTGTGTATCCATTTTGGGGGGAAACCCTTTATATCTCTAGTCAGTGGTGAAAGGAACCAATGGTGGATTTGGAACCCCCAGACAGGGAACCTTGCTCACTCCCCGCATGTCTCCCTACTACACTTGCCGCATGTCTCCCTCGGTGGCCGGCCCAGGTGTGCGGGAGGCTTGGCTTTCTTCGTCGCCCCAGGAAGGCTTGGCTTGGGCGGCGGCCATGAAGCTGGGTGGAGCGGGCAGAGGCTTGGCTTCCTTGGTCGCCCTGGAGCTGTGTGGAGCGGGCGGGAGGCTTGGCTTGGGCAGCGGCCATGGAGCCGGGTGGAGTGAGCGGGAGGCTTGGTTTCCTTTATCACCCCGGGCAGGCGGGAGGCTTGGCTTCCTTCGTCATCCCGGGTGGGATGCTGGCTTCCTTCGTCACCCCAGCTCCGTGGCTCCAGCTGGTGCCGCCATCTTTGTGGCTATGGGCGCTTCCATCTTTGTTGCGGAGTGATGGTTAATTTGCATATTACCCTTTTATTAGCATAGATGCCGCAATGAGTATAGGGGTGCATATATTCTTTTGAATTAGTGTCTTGGGTTTCTTTGAATATATATCCAGAAGAAGAATCACTGGGTCATAAGGCTTTTAAATTTTTGAGGACCCACTATGCTGTTTTTCACCAATCTGCGTTATCACCAGCAGTGCACAAGGGTCCCTTCTCTCCACATCCTCACCAACACTTGTTGATTGTGGATTTATTGATGATAGCCATTCTGACAGGTGTGAGGTGATGTCTCATTATTGTTTTAGTTTGCAATTTTCTGATGATTAGTGACATTGAACATCTTTTCATATTTCTGTTGGCCATCTGTATATTCTCTTGTGAGAGTGTCTGTTCAGATCCTCTGCCCATTTTTATTGGATTGTTTTCCTCTGAATTTCTTTTAAAAAAAACACATATTTTATTGATTTCAGAGAGTAAGGAAGAGGGAGAGGGAGATAGAAACATCAATGATGAGAAAGAATCATTGATCAGCTGCCTCCTGCACACCTCCTACTGGAGATCGAGCCCACAACCCAGTCATGTGCCCTGATCGGGAATTGAACGTTGACCTCCTGGTTCATAGGTCAATGCTCAACTACTGGGCCACACCAACCAGGGCTCTTCTGAATTTCTTAATCCAGACTCCCAAGAATAAGAATCAGGTTGGCTTAGCCATCTAAGGTCCCGTCTAGTTTTATAAATATTCAAATTAATAAAGTAAAAATATTGCAGGGTTGGGAGGTGTAAAGTTGATGCCCTTATGAAGCCTACATCTGGTGGACTAGACAATAGAATTTACTACTTTAATTAGTGATACTTTAGCAGAGCAGTAAGACAGGGAGCGGGTGCTCCTTTCATCTGGCAACTAATGAGAGCATTGTAGCTATTCCTTGTTCCTTCAGTTCTGGCAGGATGTCTCGACAACATTTGTTTAAACTGTATTCCTTACTACGACCTATAGTTCTGACCTTTTAATCATTTCCATACTCCCATTTCCTTTTCAACTTCCAGCTGGGTTGTTTTTTCTGTGTACCTATACTTCCAAGGGAAGAAATTAGTTTGTGGCATTTCCAAATATTTTATGAAGTCAGCTCATTGTCTCAAAGGTTTACATGTCACAGATGTCTGATACATTTCCATGTACCACTTCCCTGGGAACATCCTCCCCATCAATCATGAACCCAGCATCTTTCATGGCCCAGCTCGAACGCCACTTTCCCATACAAACCTTACTTGGTACTGTCCCCAATCCTCTCCTTTGCCCTCCAGAAACACATTGTAAGTCTCTTATAATTCTTACCCCATTCTATCTTGTAACACAGTTATGTGTGTAACTCTCTTCCCTAGCCCAACTCTCCCTGCCTCTTCCTTCTCCTTCACAATGATCAGCTCCTCAACTCTTTTGAAATATTTTACATAATGAATGGTATATAATGATACTAAATGGACAGCTAAGTTAGTGAGTGAATAGAATGAATTAAGAAAGCCGTGTTGGTGGGAGGTCATGTAGAGAACCAGATTTAATCCTGCCATCACAAGCCCGGAGGAGACACATTTGCTTAAGGATAAAATAGGGCTGTGAGTACTGTCCTGCGAAGTCTAAAGGGAAATGAACTAATAAATACTACACTTCCTTCTTGATGGGCTCTTTAAAACAGTTTAATCTGCTCTTCCCTATACAAATTCAGTATGGAAATCTTGAGTTTAGAGTACAGCTACCTTGAGGCCAATTTCTCATTCCAAAAGAATATTCATTTTACAAAAGAGGTCTTTAGATAGTTTTTCCCCCTTAAAGCATTTTTAAATTTAATTTTTTCATTATGGAAAATTTCAAAGTTACAGTAGAGAAAATTGTACAGTATATCCCAATGTGTTATTGGGGGGTTATCTGAAGAAGCCCAACTTCAATGAGTGTCAATATTTTATCATTCTTGTTTCATCTATCTCCACCATCATCTCACAGTTTTTCTTTTGCTGAAATATTATCATGTAAATTTCACACATCCTATCATTTCACTATAAATACTTCAGGTGTGTCTGTTTTAAAAACATTACATAATGCCATTAACCCATCTAACAAAATTGACAATGAGTCCTTAATATCATCTAATATCTAGTTCATGTTCTATTTTTCCCCATTGTCTCAAAAACGAGTTGATATATTCCAATTTGTATCAAAACACGGTATGAATGCCCTAGCTGGTTTGGCTCAGTGGATAGAGCATCAGCCCAAGGACTGAAGGGTCCCAGGTTGGATTCCAATGATTAGTGACATACCTGGATTGCAAGCTTAAGCCCCGGCCCTGGTCAGGGCATGTGTGGGAGGCAACCAATTGATGTGTCTCTCTTATATCAATGTTTCTCTCTCTGCCTCTGCCCCTCCTTTCCACTCTCTCTAAAAATCAATGGAAAAAATACCCTTGGGTGAGGTTTAATAAAAACTAACCAAACAAAAAACAACAACAATAAAACAAACATCATATGAATATGTCGTTTTCTAGATTTGTCTCTGAAGCCTATTTTAATCTATTACAGTGTCTCCTCCTCGACCTTTCTGTTAAACCTTAACCGGGGATTGAACCTGCAACCTTTTTGGTGTATAGGACAATGCTCCAACCAACTGAGCCACCTATCTAAGGCCACTTTTTTTTTTTTTTTTAAGAAACCAGGTGATTTGTTCTATAGAATCTTCCAAATTCAAAATATAGCGGATTGTATCCTCATGGGGTTGCATGTAATTTCTGTGAATTAATGGTTAGATTTAGAGGACTGATTAGATTCAGGTTCCCTTAAATTTTTTCTTAGTTATTTTTTTAATATATCTTTATTGATTTCAGAGAGGAAGGGAAGAGAGAGAGCTGGAAACATCAATGATGAGAGAGAATTATTGATTGGCTGCCTCCTGCACGACCCCTAATGGGGATCAAGCCTGCAACCCAGGCACATGCCCTTGACTGGAATCGAACCTGGGACCCTTCAGTCCGCAGACTGACACTGTATCCACTGAGCCAAACCAGTTAGGTTTTTTGTTTGTTTGTTTGTTTGTTTTTGTTTTGTTTTTAATTGACTTGAGAGAGAGGAAGGGAGAGGAAGAGAGAGATAGAAACATTGATAAAAGAGAAACATCAATTGGCTGTCTCCTCCATTTCCCCTACTGGGGATCAAGCTGGCAAACCAGGCATGTCTCCTGACCGGGAATTGAACTGGCGACCTCTGGTGCATGGGTCAACTTTTAATCACTGAGCCACACTGGCTAGGCCAGGTTCCCTTTTTGGTCAAGAATCCTATATAATAGCCGAAACCGGTTTGGCTCAGTGGATAGCGCGTCGGCCTGCGGACTGAAGGGTCCCAGGTTCGATTCCGGTCAAGGGCATGTACCTGGGTTGCAGGCATATCCCCAGTGGGAGATGTGCAGGAGGCAGCTGATCGATGTTTCTCTCTCATTGATGTTTCTAGCTCTCTATCGCTCTCCCTTCCTCTCTGTAAAAAATCAATAAAAAAAAAAACATGTTAAAAAAAAGAAGAATCCTATATAATAAAAGGTTAATATGCAAATTGTCCAGGGGGCGCGGTCCCAGCCAACCGGACCCCACCCATGCATGAATTCGTGCACCAGGCCTCTAGTACTATATAAGTGGTGCTTTCTACTTCTTGTCACTTTTTATGAAGAGGTCCCGTAATGTCTGATTGTCCTATCTTTAGTGATGAAGATGGGAGTGTGGGTTCGTCATTTCAGTCTGGTCCGTCCATTGTAACATTCTTTATCTGATCTCCTACTCAATGGTTTTAGGAGCTATTGATGTTCTTTGTTGTGTAGATCTATTATTGCCTGAGGGGTTACAAAATGGTGTTTTCCTAATTCTCTCAGTTCTTCTCTAATAGCTGTTATTTGTGTATAAAGAAGACTTTTTCTCATGCATGGTTACCCTGAAATACAGTTCATAGGCAGCTGGATTCTTTCCCCTGTACATTTAATATCCTTAAAAGTTTATCATTTGACAAAAAAGCCGAGGGACACATTTACTTACTGCTAACAAATTAGGACTTTAGAAAGTTGAGCAGAACTATAAAAAAGAGCCCTAGCTGGTTTGGCTCAGCAGATAGGACACTGGCCTGACGACTGAAGGATCCCAAGTTTGATTCCGGTCAAGGGCACCTGCCCAGGTTGCGGGCTCGATCCCCGGTTGGGGGCGTGCAGGAGGCAGCCGATCGATGATTCTCTCTTATCATTGAATCATCGATTCTCTCCCTTTCCCTTCCTCTTTGAAATCAATAAAAATATATTAAAAAAAAAAAAAGAAGAATCAGTGCTGAGCCCCTGCCCAGTTCCCAGCGGGAGGGACATGAGTGTCCCTGGGCCGCCACGGTCGGACGGGGTCCTGATGGGGAGGCCGGGGAGCGGACCCCGGGTTTAAGTGACACTTCTCCAGATGGAGGGTTAATAGAGGACCTGCCTGGAGAAGACAAAGCTGTGAGCCATTGGCAGAAGCATTGCTTTCTCACTACCTGCTGGATCTGCAGAGATCAAAACAAGCCCTCCAGGAACTCATGCAGAACCACGGGAACAAGAGGTTTCAAAATTTAAAGAATGTCATTCTGTGTTAGATATTAATGCTTTGTTCACTGAAGCCAAACGCGTTCATGCCAAGTTGGTAAATATAAGGAAGGAAATGCTGGTGCTTCACAAAAAGACATCAAAAGTTAAAAAAAAAGAGCACTAAACTGCAGCAGAAGAGGCAGAAAGAAGAGCTGGGAAGGGAACAGCAAGGAGAGGAGGAATTTGAAAGAGAAAAGCAGTTAACTGAAAAGTTGAATGTGTTTGTGTGTTCTTCCCTGCCCCTGTCCCACGTGCTTTGCATTTAAGAAGACTTAAGAGCAGACTGACGTTAAGGTGGTGCCTCATACCATCATGTCCTGATTGAAATCCTTCCAGGAGTGCTGCCTCTAATGTTCATTTTAGCCATTTGAGAAGCTGCTTCTCCCCCCGCCGTCCCCCTTAAGTAAAAAACAAAATGTCATTTGGTTGGACATTTATGCGTAATTTTTCAATTTCTGTTTTACTTCATTTTAAAATTCAGTATTTTTGGCCTTGAATCACATATGAACTGGAAAATGGTTTGCTTGTTTTTTAATAGTCTAGACTTTAAATAGTTAAAAATTAGTACGAGCGTTTTAGTTTCCTAATAACTGTGGAATTAAGTTTCAGTTTCTTATTTTATGAAATGACGTGTCTCTTTTGGCATACAATGCTGGCTTTTGGCAAAAAAAAAAAAAAGAATCAATGCTTTTTACACTTTAAGTGAATGGGAAAATAGCATTTAATTAATTTACCAAAGTTGGAATAATTTCTGCATTTTTTAAAAAGCATGAGTGCTGGTACATCTGTATCAGAAATATGTAGGGATGTAGTCCAAAAAAAGAGAGAAAAATACCAGGAGAAAATTATCTGAGAAATCTTTGCTTAGTGGCTGGAAGTTAAGGACAGAAAGTACTTGGGCCTACGGGACAGGGGGCAAGTGAATTGTTACTCTCTCTTCTTTGTAGCCCGCAGCCGGCACAGACCCTGCCAGAGCCTGGTATCTCGGTATTTCATCCTAAGCAGAAGCTTCCCTTCCCACCATTGAATGGATATGAGGTACCTGGTTTTTACTTTTCCGTGGGTGGCTGTGGGAAGGTGGGGAAAAGCACTTTGCTACAAGTGTGTGTATTTGTTTGAATGAAAGAACACATCGCTTCTGTGAAACTCTGGGGTCAAGATTTAAAGGTGGGCGGCTAAATGGTGATGGTGTCACTTTCCCAGGGACGACTGCCCTGTCCCAGGAGCCTTGTCGTCTCCAGAGTCCTGCCACACAGGATCTCACTGGGCAGACCCTCTGACAAGCCTGTGAGATAGGTGTTAGTACCTTACTTTATGGGCGAGAAAACGGGAACTCGGAGAGTGACAGTGACTTGTCCACTAGTTGGAGTTCAAAGGCTGGTTTCAAGGGGAGACACACAGACTGTGCCTCAGCACGTCACCTGGTGCGGCTGGGGCGAGATTTCCTCGGTCGTTGAGGCTGCGCGTCATGCTCAAGCTCGGGGTACAGGCTGCTTTGCTCGGGCTGCAAGGGCACCTTCAATGGCCTTTAACTCGCCAGGTCACTGGACTAAGGCACGCACCTTGGGGGTCTCCCTTTACCTCTCTGCATAATGCTTCGTTAGCCACGTCAGCCTGAACAGACAGGCCCAGTGCCAACTAGTTCCATGGAATAAACTGCCAGACCGGGCAACCTAAACCAGCTTATCCCGCCTGCTGTCAGAGGCCTGGCAACGATACTCAGTGGCATAGGGGGCCACACATGTGGCCATCGCATGCTTTAAATATGTCCTGTTTCACATTTTTACATTTAAAAATTTTTTTTTTAGTTGTCAGAGATCAATAGCTATGGCTCGGAATATGCCAAAGTAAGTGGGTATGTTAGAGCGACGATGAAACACGTCAAGATTGAGAAGATCAGGAAGCTCAAGAATCTGCAGCTCTTGGATACTTTTCAAAGGTTGGTGGCCATGTGATCAAGTTTCTTCGCGAAGAGTTTACAGGGATTCGTTGAGGCCTATCCTTTGAGATGTATAGTCCCTGGTTTCTTTCAGTAGTCAGCAGTTTCTTCGATCTCTAGTTCTCATTGTGTACACTGGAGCTTCTCTCTTTCAGTGTTCGTTTTGTAATCCAATGATTTCACGTGTCTGTCATTTAAAAGTTTTCACCAATTTTGTTTTCTAAAGCTGTTTTCTTAATGTCAGTAGCTCCATTCTGAACGCTGGTGAAATGACATTTTAAGGCAATTAGACTCTAGTTGGCATTAATGTTGTTAACCATTGTGGGAGAAGAAATGTTCTCGGTATTAAGTTTCACATTTCCTGTGTTAGGAAAAAAATGGAGATGAAGGTCACCGAAAAATACCTATTTTGTGCCACACACCGCGCTCACGTAGATTCTATCTGTGCGAATAATTTCGACTGGATCTTGCATGGGACTTCTGAAGGCACCTATGGAAAAGGTTTGTGCTGGAATAGGGAAGCCTGGGTCGTAGGTCATAACGCGGGCTGTGCGTTGCTTCTGTTATGAGGTTGTGTGATTATTTTATATGAACCAGAAAGTCCAAACTTCCGTAGTCAAGGAGAGAAAATAGCTCACCTGCCTTAAGTGCCCAAATTAGAGTGGCAAGTTGGCCTGGGACCTGATGGCCACACCTGAGTCCTGCTCCAGTCTTCCGTTTTCGGAAGAGAAAACTTCCCTTTTTTCTGAAACACCTTAATTCTCTGAGACTCTTGGATCTCATACACACTTGCAAGCTACACCACCTGTTGGCTATTACTCAGTTCTGGCTGTGGCTCTCTCTGACCATGTCCATCCCGTAGAAGCCGCAGGAAGTAGCCTCCATTGCCACGAAGAGGTTCTGATAAAAGATGGGAGCAGAGGCCTCCCCATTGCAGGCCATGCGGGGTCCCCTGGGGACTGAAGTCACACAGGTCTGTCCACACATGAAGTCTTTTCAGCTCTCTCTGTTTGCTCCTCACCTTCCTGCAATTCTTAGAAACAAAACCAACAAAAAAAACAAAGTCTCTCTCGTCTTAAAGGAACACATAATAGTTTATCAAGGTTCAAAGTGGGCTCAATTCATACAACTAAGATTAAAATCATACACGCACACCTCAAAAAAGCAAAAAGCCAATTAGTCAACAAATATTTTTCATTGATTTTTTTAATGTTTTTATTGATTTTGGAGAGAGATGAAGGGAGAGGGGAAGAGAGAAACATCCATGTGAGAGAGAAATATCAGTTGGCTGCCTCCCGCACGCCCCCTACTGGGATTTGAGCCTGCAGCCTGGGCATGTGCCCTGACTAGGAATCAAACCAGCAACCTTTCGGTGCATGGGGCAATGCTCAAGCAACTGAACCACACCCTCCTGGGCAGTCAACAAATATTTTTGAGTACCTGCTATATGCTAGATGTTGGGGACACAGTGGTAAACAAGTTAGACATGCCCTCCCCTCCCCAATTATTTCACATGATTAATAAAATGATTGCATGTGCAGCTTCTGGGGAGGAAAAGAATATGTCCTGTGGACATCTAACCCAGCTGGAGAGGTGTTCCCCAGGAAAGGCAGATAGGGGTTCCTCTGCCATCTAGAGTGAGTCAGCATGTAGAGTCAGGGACAAGTGATGGAAAGTATGGCCACACGACAGATTTGGGACATGACCCTAAGTGCATCGGAAGCTAATGAAGGGTTTAACTTGGTCTTATTCCGTGTGTTGTCTAGTTAACAAAGCCCATTATTTTTTGCAGTGCATTTCTAGAGCCCATTCTGATCGTCAGAAGCTGACTATGATTCTCTCTTTTTCCTTATATATTCCTTCCAAAGATTCTAATTCTCTCTGAGGCAAAGAATGTGTCTGGATAAATAAAAAATGGTTATGTATCAAAAAAGTGCAAAAAAACATAAGAAATGAAAAACACAGCACAGTGTCTTTGACAGTACTATCTCATTACATCAGTTATACCAGTTGAATGTTAAAACCTGAATAAAGTAGATTTTAGAAAGTCAGCATATTGGAAAGTCTAAGTGTGACTTGTGGAACAAATCACATCCAGCTAGGGCAAAAAAAAAAAAAAAGATTTGAGAAGAGTGTTTATGAAGATGAGACACGGTGGCAAAGGCTTGGGAGGCTATAGATAGTCTAAGATTTCTAGGACTAAAGCAGAAAAAAAAGGTCTTTACAAGTCATGATTGTATTTATGAAAAAATAAAAATAAAACCATATTAGCTTAAATGTGCATATCTGTATGTACATGCCTAGGAACAGGTGTGTAAGAGAATTCCCACCAAGCTGTTAACTGTTTGGGAAGGAGAGTGGGAGTGGAAATGGTAGGTCAGTAAAGTCAGACTATCATTTAAAAAAAAAATATATATATATATATATATATATATATATAATTTATTTTTTTAAATATATTTTTATTGATTTCAGAGAGGGAGAGGGAGAGAGAGAGATAGAAACATCAATGATGAGAGAGAATCACCGATTGGCTGCCTCCTGCATGCCCCACACTGGGGACCGAGCTTGCAACCCAGGCATGTGCCCCTGGCCGGAATCGAACTGGGACCCTTCAGTCCGCAGGCCTACGCTCTACCCACTGAGCAAAACCGGCCAGGGCAGCCGTGGGCAAACTACGGCCTGTTTGAAATGAATAAAACTATTGAAAAAAAAGACCGTACCCTTTTATGTAATGATGTTTACTTTGAATTTATATTAGTTCACACAAACACTTCATCCATGCTTTTGTTCCGGCCCTCCCGTCCAGTTTAAGAACCCATTGTGGCCCTCGAGTCAAAAAGTTTGCCCACCCCTGGGCCAGGGCAATACTTTTTATTGACTTCAGAGAAGGGAGAGGGAGAGGGAGAGGGAGATAGATAGAAACATCAATGATGAGAATCATTGATTGGCTGCCTCCTGCACTGGGGATTGAGCCTGCAACCCAGGTATGTGCCCTGACTGAGAATCGAATCATGACCTCCTGGTCCATAGGTTGATGCTCAACCACTTGAACCACACTGGCTGGGCCGGACTGTCATTTTTAACTCTAAATATTGTTGAACATCATTTACCCAGAATACCCAGTAGCGTACCTATTCACGATAAGCAATATTTCATGAATTCAAACATCTGAATTATTAAAAAAAAGCAAAAAATCATAAACATTTGCAAAAAAGTATTTAACATTTACTACTATAAATACTACAGATTCATTTTTCCTATTACTTTTTGCATAGAAATCAGACTTTTCAATATATACTCATTTCATTTAAACAGGCAGAAAAGGCCCTAGCTGGTTTGGCTCTGGATTGAGAGTCGGCCTGCAGACTGAAGGGTCCTGGGTTCAATGCCAGTCAAGCGTACATGCCTGGGTTGCAGGATTGATCCCCAGTGGGGGGGCGTGCAGGAGGCAGCTGATCAGTGATTGTCTCTCATCATTGATGTTTCCATCTCTCTCTCTCTTCCCTTCCTCTTTGAAATCGATAAAAATATTTTAAAAAATAAATAATATAAAAGGGCAGAAAAGCATGTGGCATTGATAAAAATAAAAATAGGAATATTTTATTTGTTAGGAACTTGTTGATCTGCTGAGTATGGAAACCTCAGTGATTATCAGAGGGTGCTTTAGAGTTGAGGATGAGGAATCAACTGTCTTTGAAAAGCTCTGCCAGGGTAATGGCTTGCCATTCTATGCCTCTTCCTGTCACATTTTTCACGACCTTACCATCAGTAGTAAATGACCTGTGTCCCTTACAATATTAAATGGCCTTTGCTGGAATATCTTTAGTTCATCAGTTATAATTCAACTCACCCTGCATGAATTGCATCATTGTGATATCTCCACTTGGTCATTGCACCCAGTGGCTCTCACCATCACAGTGAGCCCTGCACACTAGCAAATGTTTCTGTTATTCCAGTAGGATTATGCACTGTATTCAAGTTTACTTGTATAATAATATAATAAACACTCTTTAAATACAAAGGAAAGCCCTAACTGGTTTGGCTCAGACTCTACGGTCCCAGGTTCGATTCCGATCAAGGGCATGTACCTTGGTTGTGGGCACAACCCCAGTAGGGAGTGTGCAGGAGGCAGCTGATGGATGTTTCTAACTCTATCCCTCTCCCTCCCTCTCTGTAAAAAAATCAATAAAATATATTAAAAAAATAAAAATAAAAATAAATACAAAGGAAAGCTTGTAAGTATCAGTCAGGTATTGTTGACATATACTTAGTCCAGTGACTTTTTTCAAACTTTTTCGTGTCATGGCACACACAAACTAATTGCTAAAATTCTTTGGCACACCAAAAGAAAAATAAAAAGGTATAATTTTGATTCATCCACACCAGACAGCTATGGTTGTGTTGGCTGCTGTTGTTTTTTTATTTAACAATCTAAGGGGGAAAAGGTCAGCACCCCTGACTAAATAGTCAGGTATTGAATGTTTTAAAAATTCTTGCGGCATACCGGTTGAAAATGGCAGGCTTAGCCAATGCCTGTCATCTAATTGTGTGTAAATAATGTTATAAACTACATACTTCCTTTTATAATAATTCTTAACCTTTTTTTCTTATTATTTCTAGGAAATTACTTTACAAAAGATGCCATTACTGCCCATAAAAACTTCCAGTCTGATCCCCAAAACATCGTTATGTTTTTTGCCCGAGTCCTGGTCGGAGATGTTATTGAAGGAAAGAGGAGTTACACAAGCCCTCCTCCACCGTATGACAGCTGTGTGGATTCAAGGTTGAATCCTTCCATTTTTGTCATCTTTCAGAAAAATCAGATTTACCCAGAATATGTGATTGAATATACCGAAGCAGATAAAGCCTGCGTGGTTAGTTAGAAATGATGAGGACACCATCACAAAGGATGCCATAGCCATTCCGTCCACTTATAAAACCCGATCGCCGCCGATAACCGTTAAACTTTTTTACATTTTCTCAATTACTTATCAAATGCCTTAGGTCTGTGGTTCCCAAACTTTGTTGCACATGTGAATCATCTGGAAACAGACAAACAAAAATCCCAGTGTTCAGAATGCATCCCCTTCCAACTAAATCACTGTTTCTGCGGGCGAGAGCCAGGCAGCGGTGTGTGTCGTAAATTTTGGGAACCACTGCCTTAACTGTAACTGTAACTGTAAAGAACGATTTCTAATACTGTGATTGCAGCAACTACTGTCTCTCCCAAATACTCTTACAGTTTACTGTATGGCACGGTTTTGTTTTGGTTAAATTGAAAAAAACTTAATTTGGGAACTTTGAGAGAAATCTAAAAATGCCTATTGAAATAAGCACATAAGACAGTACAGCCTTGGATAATGATTGTGAAAAGTTGGGGGAGGGGAATGCTTAGGAATATCCGGGGGGGGGGGGGGAGTAAAGGTAATTTAAATGCCATTACAGACACAGCCTGCGTACCGTACCATTGCAGTGAAACTGATGTGGGGCATACATTTCGTTATCTCTACGTTTATTTAGGGGGCCCCATCCAGGTCGACTCTGGAATTCATAAAAAAGAGTTGCCAAGTGTGGCTCAGAGAGAAGTACCAACTCGAGTTAAGGGCCCATTTGAGGTCTTAATATCATTATGTCAAAGTAGACTCTTAGGTTCTGATCAATATGATTCCAGAGAAGGCTTTTCTCAGGTTGGACTTTCATGAGGTGTGTGTATTGGGGGAGCACTGAGGCGCAGTTACCCGAGTCACACAGGCATGACTGACAAACTGGAGGGCTCCTATCGTCGTTCGCTGTGGCAGATGAGGCTCACCGAGGAATTAGGAGCAGGGCCCTCCTGTTGCAGGATGGGCCCCCTAAGGAGACAAGATTTGTTTCCTGGTGAGCACAGAATCAGAACTAATAGGATAATGCCTCAGACAGGCTTTGCGCCTGTAAGAGGCTTTTTTTTTTTTCCTAATGTAACGAAATGTATGGAATTGTTGTGCAGTCAGTTTTTAGAGCAATTAAGCTGCCTGGACCAAGTTCCTTATTATGAGTCAGGTTTTTCCTTTCAATTTTCCTTTTCAAACATTCCATCCCAATCTCCAAATATTCCTTATAGATCCTTCCAGCAGACATGTTATAAAAACTAATTAGCATTTGAGGTTTTATATGTCAGATTTTTAATCAGTACACAGCCTGCTACAATTCTTTGGCTTAAAGGATCCACCAGTAACAAATGTTTAGAGGACTTTTTAGCATAAAGTTGTTTTCTGGGAGGTTTGCCACAAATACTCTTGTTTACTTCTTCCTTTTTCATGGTAGTTTCCGTTCTGGAGTTTTCATTTCCTGATCTTGACCTTCAGTGTTGCAGAGATCCAACTTATACAACTCTCTCCGACCGCCCATTAGACATCTCTAGTGGGATATTTCACAGGCATCTCTGCTTTACCAGGTACAAAACAGGATTCTGGCTCTGCCTCCCTCAGATGAACCAGTTCCTCCCCAGGGTTCTGTATGTAAGTACGTGGTATCACCATCCACACATCTGCTCAAACAGCAATCCACAAGTTGCCCTGGACCCCCTCCCCCTACCTTCCCCTGAGCATCTAAGCTGTTCTCAAGTTCTGTTTTCCCTCTTAAATACCTTGGTCTCCTTCTACATTGTTCTTTATTTGGCAGCAAGAATGGCCATATTTTAAAATTTTTTACTTAATAATCATCATCTTTCAAAACACAAATCTGATCATGCCTTTAGAGTAAAGTTCAAGATCATTATCATGGCCCCACATGATCTCTGCCTTCCCTACCCTCCATCATTTATTTTCTCCCACACAAGCCGCTCTGGCTTTCCTCCAGTCCTTTGGGATCTCTCACATAGCTCATTGGTCTTCAATTAGCATCGCTGCCTTCTTTTTAAATGGCAGATACTTTGTAACGTCCACATTATTATCCTCAAAATGCAATTTAGTGGTAATGTACTCTCTCTACCTAGATACAATTTTAGAAATACATTTAAAATTAAGTAATGTTAATATAAAAGGGAAGTTAAAAGTACATAACTTGGATACAACTATACTAGAAGACCTAATTAAGTACTCAGATGTTTACATCTATTTAGAATGAATAAGCAGGTAGGAGATTAGAAGCTTTTTTGTACAAAGAAGTATGGGAAAATGAAACAGCAGGGATACAAGTGGACATTAGAATAGAAACTAGTGACATAATAACTTACTTGCATATGCTGATAATAAGGACACCTTAATTGATGTGGATATTTTTAAAAAATATATATTTCTTTATTGATTTCAGAGAGGAAGGGAGAAGGAGAGAGAGATAGAAACATCAATCATTGATCGGCTGCCTCCTGCATGCCCCCTAATGGGCTATATCCCTCTTCCTTCCTTTCTGAATTTCATTATGTAAATGCTCCGGCATGACTACGGTATACGACATCATGAAATAGATATTTATTCCTGCTTTGAGTGAATACCTTTGGATTTAGGAATCGATCAGAGGCTACTTCCTATAAAGAAGTACAGGAAAATGAAAGATAAGACACTAGACACTAGAATGAAGACCAGTATTAGGGTAAGTGATAATAGACCATTACCTTATCTGTGTATGGTAAGGGAAAGAGCGAAATTACCTTACTGTAAATAAGGATAATAAGACAAGGCAAATTACAGATTGTCTAAGAGGAAAACATATATATTCTCTCAGGTGACCTGTAGGTCCTACATAAATGTCCAGCGGACATTAGAAAGTCGTATAGATACTGAATAATTCTTCGTTTTGTGGGGCTAACCCATATATTGCAGGACATCTGTTATCCCTGGTTGCATCCACTGAGTGCAAATAATAATTCCCAGTTATGAAACCAAAACCCATCAATTTCTTTTTTCTTTTTTTTAAAATATATTTTATTGATTTTTTACAGAGAGGAAGGGAGAGAGAGAGAATTAGAAACACCGATCAGCTGCCTCCTGCACATCTCCCACTGGGGATGTGCCCACAACCAAGGTACACGCCCTTGACCGGAATCGAACCTGGGACCTTTCAGTCCGCAGGCCGACGCTCTATCCACTGAGCAAAACCGGTTTCGGCCCCATCAATTTCTAAACTATCACTGGTGAGAACCACAGATTCGGTTAACATCTAGCATCTTGAGATTAGCGTGTTTACCTTCATAAGGAGTCCTATAGATTAGATAGGATGCTTGCCTCCCAAATCCGGTTTTTAAAATAATTTGTGCCTTGCTTTGTTAATTTTTAGCGTCTATCCAACTCGAGGTTGTCTGCTTTCTGCATTAGTATGTAAGCTCCTTGAGGGCCAAGCCAACTTGCCTTGTTCACTGTGCTGGACCCCATAACTAGCTGACTGCTTCAGACCTTGATAAAATAGTGTGGACGTTAGCTCAAGTATTTGTATTTCATTCATTGAATTGTATCTTCTTCTTCAAGCTCAATTAGAGACTAATAAAAAGTAAATGCAAATTTTTCTCTGCTGCCTTCATTTGCTTTATTTCTAGGTATCTCCACAAGACAGCCAACTGCAGACACACACGATTCAATGAGGGATAGAGAATGTGTTTTGCCCCTTCCAGCTTTATCATTCCAGGACTCAATGACGAAGGAGCCTTCAGCACATGGCTGGGAAAGGCAGGGTGGTGGTGGCAGAGAAGTCCACAGCCTGTGGGCACATCTTTTGTTGAGGAGGAGGAGGAGAGAGAGAGAGAGAGAGAGAGAGGCTGGAAGCTGCTAAGATATCTTTTTTCCTGTGGTCAGGGGTAGGACCAGGGCGAGACTGAGGCACAAAAGTTAAAAGTGTAAATGGTCTTCAGAATTTTCCTTTGAAAGCCCTTCTCATTCTTTCATCACAAAGCTTGGATGGAGAGAGCGGAAAATCCCTGTGTGGCAGCGTAGATTTGATGAAAGTGAAGGCAGAATTGCCATGATTTGGACCTCAAGGTAAATAGCAACCTGTTGCTTGTCTGGAGCATGGAAATGCCACCAAACCAAGCATGAGCAGGTGTTTGAGTTTTTCCAATTAGTCATTTATCCTCTTTGTCTATTTTCTCGGGCATGTCTCAAGTTTTCAGACATATTTAACGTTGCTATTCCCCAGGTTTAACCTCCCTTCTGTGCTTCTCATTCTTCGTTTTTGCTAAGTGATCTTACCAACTTTCACAGCTTCTGCCACCTAGTACTTTGATGTCACTCACCTATATTTCCCTTCATCTTCCTTCAACTCTTGATCTGAATATACAACAGTCTACTGAGAATCGATCTTGGATTGTCCATTGCAAACTAAATATAAAAATTGAGATTATAATCACTTAAGTCGTGTTTCTTTTCCATTATTCCTTGTCTTGCTTTTCTAGAAATCCATTCTTAACTGCTGCCAGGGATATTTCTAAAACACATATCCTACAGCATGGCCAGGCACTGTTTTAAGTTTAGGCATACAGCAAATGAAATTCCTGCTTTCGCACACTTGAATCCTACAAATGCATAAGTAAGCAAGATGAAAAATCAGTGGTAGTTTTCATGTAAAGGAAGTGGGGGAGAGAGAGAGAGAAACATCAACGATGAGAGAGAAACATTGATTGGCTGCTTCCTGCACGCCCCACACTGAGGATTGAGTCTGCAACCGAGGCATATGCCCGGGAATCGAACTATGACCTGGTCCATAGGTTGACACTCAACCACTGAGCCACGCCGGTTGGGCTGGGGAGCTACTTTAGATTGGGAGGTCAGGAAAGGTCTTGCTGAAGAGAAGACTAGAACTGCCAAGCTCAGAGTTGAATGACAAAACGGAGATCTCTAGATGAGGGGGGAAGCATTCTAGGCAAGGGATCATGTCACCTCCCTCTCCCCCACTAACGAGTTCCTGAAGTGGCTTCCCAAAGTCTTCCTATCTAATAAAAGAGTAATATGCAAATTGACCATCACTCCAACACAAGATGGCCAGCAGCAGAGGGCAGTTGGGGAAGATCAGGCCTACAGGGGGAGGGCAGCAAGAGAGGACCAGGCCAGCAGGGGGAGGGCCGTTGGGGGGGACCAGGCCAGCAGGGGGAGAGCAGTTGGGGGGATCAGGCCAGCAGGGGGGAGGCCATTGGGAGGGGGACCAAGCCAGCAGGGGAGGGCAGTTGGGGGGGATCAGGCCAGCAGGGGGGAGGCCCTTGGGTGGGGGGCCAAGCCAGCAGGGGAAGGGCAGCTGGGGGGATCAGGCCAGCAGGGGAAGGGCAGCTGGGGGGGACCAGGCCAGCAGGGGGAGAGCAGTTGGGGGGGATCAGGCCAGCAGGGGGGTGGCCATTTGGGGGGGGACCAAGCCAGCAGGGGAAGGGCAGTTGGGGGGGATCAGGCCAGTAGGGGAGGGCAGTTGGTGGGGACCAGGCAGCAGGGGGAGGGCAGTTTGGGGGGACCAGGCCAGCAGGGGGAGGACAATTGGGGGCAATCAGGCCAGCAGGGGAGCAGTTAGGTGTTGATCAGGCTGGAGGGGAGTGGTTAGTGGCAATCAGGCAGGCAGGCAGGCGAGCGGTTGGGAGCCAGCAGTCCTGAATTGTGAGAGGGATGTCTGACTGCCCATTTATGCCTGATCTCACACTGGGCAGTCGGACATCCCTAAACGGGCAGTTGGACATCCCTTGAGGGGTCCCAGATTGGAGAGGGTGCAGGCTGGGCTGAGGGACATACCTTTCCCGCCCTCCTCCCCTCCCCCTGCACAAATTTTGTGCACTGGGCCTCTAGTCAGTATATAAGTCTAAACTTAATAGCATGGAGAGAAGGTCTTCTGACATCTGGCCACTTGCCTTCCTCTAGTTTCTTTACATGACATTAACTCATTCGATCCTCAGAACCACCCTATAAAATAGCAATGAGGCTAGTTGAATTCCCAGGTTATGTCTTATTCATCTTTGTACTGGGTCACTGCATTAGCCGTTGGCTCAATAAATGTTCATTAAATGAGCACGGTGTTGGCAAAAAGGATGGTTGCTTAGTAAATGTACAGGTCTAGACCTGTGCTGTCCACACAACTATCAAGTGAGCCACGTGGGTAATTTACAATTTTCTCATAGCTACATCAGAGAAGTAAAGAAGCAGATGAGCCTAGCCAGTGCGACTCAGTGGTTGAGCATCAACCCACGACCCAAGTATTTCTGGTTTGATTCCTGGTCAGGGCACATGCCTGGGCTATGGGCTTGATCCCCAGTGGGGGGTGTGCAGGAGGCAGCCTATCAATGATGTTTCTCTCTCATGATGTTTCCCTCTCACTTCCCCTCTCTTTAAAGATCAATAAAAACATTTTTTAAAAAGCAGATGAGATTATAACATTTTATTTAAATGTCAATATAACACGATTAACAAAGTTATCAGTGAGATATTCTGCATTCTTTTCATTCTAAACCTTTGAATTTCAGTGTGTGTGTCTCACACATCACATCTCAATTTAGACTGGTCACATTTCAAGTGCTCTACAGCCACTTACGGCTGGCTGGTGGCCACGTCCTCACTTACTGACTTCCTAAGGCTACCCGCACCTTCTACCACATGATAGAACATGAGAGACAGAAATTAGCCGTTAACAACTGTGGGCCAGCTCTGACAAAAGACTGCTCACATTCCTGTATACCTGTTGGAATTTAGGATTAATTTCTAGTTATTTATTTCTCCGACTATCCCGAAGAGACAATAGTCAGATGCCGCAGAACCTGGGAGACTCTGCTTATTTGCACACGAACTTCCAATCTTCTGCCCACAGTTAATACACAGGAACAGACACTTAAACAATCACAAAAGCTTATTCAGTGTACAACAGGCTCCAAGACAACACTTTATTCTGGCTATAGGTGGCAAGAGATGTTATGACAGATGTTATAGAATCCAGATGTTAAAACAGGAATGGAATGAAGGATCATCATTGCCCCAGGCACAAGGAACAGCTCACTTGTTGCCAGATTTCTTAATTCCACTTGTGGCCAGGGGGCCCTTCACTGCCTTGGCGTTTAGTTCCTCAAGTTTCTTCTGCTCCCCTTTTTGCTTCTGCTTGAATGCCTTTACTTCGCAGATTTCCTTGGGTTGCTTCTGGCCACTGTCGCAGCTGGATGTGGGGCCTACCAGTCCTTCCCCAGGAGTAGACACTTCTTCCTTGCAATTAGCCTGTTTCACCTTCTCCCATTCCTCTGTCTATAGCTAATGTAAATCCTTTCACCTTTCTCTCCCCCTCTCCCCGCGACCTACTTCATGTATAAAATGGCTTGCAAGCCCTGGCCGGGTTGCTCATTTGGTCAGAGCATCCGCCCCGTACGCCAAGGTTGCAGGTTGGATCCTTGGTAAAGGCACATGCAAGAATCAACCAAGGAGCCCAGCCCTTGTAGCAGGGTGGTTGAGCCGGGACTTGAACCAGGAGGTTGCGGACGGATTCCGGTCAGTGCACAAGCCTGCGTTGCAAGTTCCATCCCCAGAAGGGGTTGCAGGAGGCAGCCTACCCATGATTCTCTTATCGTTGATATTTCTGTCTCTCCCTCTCCCTTCCTCTTCTCTGAAATCAATAAAAGCATATAAAATAAAAAAAGAATCAACCAACGAATGCATAAATGATCGGAACAACAAATCTAGATTTCTCTCTCTCTACCCCTTCCTCTCAAAAAATAAAAAAAATGAATTAAAGCAAACAAACATTTGCAAAACTCCAGTAGGATGGACATGCTGCTGGTAGTTTAGACGCCATGCCCAAAGAATGGCCTTATTTTATTTACTTATCAATTTATCTATTTTGCTAATAAACCCTGTCTTTTAAACACTTCAGCAGTGGAAGTCAAAATTTTTTTGAACTCACATTACCTGTTTCATCTTTGCAGCCCTTACCAGTCCCTCAAATTCTCTCATTTGTTTGCAAGATCCCCCTCCCCTCGCAGGCAGGGACTCACCCTGACCCGTGCCCGGCACAGAGCAGGCGCTCAGTAAGGTGCTGTCCCTGCCTGGTCCGCCTCCAGGGGGGCCCGCGGGCCCACGGCCGCCGCCCCCCGCCCTCCCCAGACGGTCTCGGGATGCTGGTTTGAAATCGCGGACGTGACTGGGAGGAGCCTGGCCGCCTCGGATTTCCGCGCTGGGCCGCGCAGGGAGCCGGGGCGGCCATGGCGGAGCCCACCGTGTGCTCCTTCCTCACCAAGGTGCTGTGCGCCCACGGGGGCCGCATGTTCCTGCAGGACCTGCGCGCCCACGTGGAGCTCTCGGAGGCCCGGCTCGGCGACGTGCTGCGCCAGGCCGGGCCCGACCGCTTCCTGCTGCAGGAGGTGGCGGTGCAGGAGGGCCCCTGGGACGCCGAGGCCGAGGTGGCGGCGGGCGCGGGCGGCGGCGGCCCCTCGGCCTGCAGGGTGGTGGCCGTGTCCTCCGCGCGCCTCTGCGCCCGCTACCAGCGCGGCGAGTGCCAGGCCTGCGACCAGCTGCACTTCTGCCGCCGCCACATGCAGGGCAAGTGCCCGAACCGCGACTGCTGGTGAGCGCGCGGGGGCCGGGGCGCGGGGACCCGGGCCGGGGGTGGGCCGGGCGGCCTCCTGGACGCAGGCGGCGGCGCGACCCCCGCGCACGGGCCTGGCCCTTCGGGCTGGAAGCGGGACCCAAAAGAGATGAAAAAGGGGGTCGTGTGCCCGGGTGAGTCAGGATTGGGACTTTGGGGTTTACGCCCGAACTCCTTTTGGGGGAGCGTTTGCGAATCCCGTCAGGGCCTTGGACCCTTTATGCAGAGGTTGCCTCCTCCCACCCAGACGCACAGTTTTACGGAAGCTGGTCTCTCCTCTCTCGGTTTAGAAAGACCAATCTAGTCCGAGCCCCAGGAAACGGAGGGGTGGATGGATGATTTGGGAGAGGTCGCCTGACTCTGCCTTGGTTTACTCAAGCTTCCCAAAGTGGGGTGGGGCAGGCTTTCTTTTTAACGTTGGTGGCACGGTGGTGGCTTGTGGGGATGGGCAGCTGTTTGGGGTGGAGAAGACAAGTGCACTCACTTGCAGAACAGGTGGGCACCCTCTGTCAGGGCAGGTGACTGGGGGTGGGGGACACCCTTGGCTTTAAATATCCTCATTGAAAGTGAGGATGACCCTGGGAGGGGAGTTGCATCAACCCAGCTTTCTTATTACCAGAGCCTGTTAGGCTGCAGTACCTGGTGTTCCTGTTTATTAACTTCACGTCCAAGTTGAAAGTGACCCTAGGGCTAGGCAAAGAATGGGACCGACCGGCCTCCTCACCTAGGCCTCTGATCCAGAGCCTTGTGTTCTAGGTCTACCTGTACCCTTTCCCATGATATCCACACACCTGTCAACATCCAAGTCCTGAAAAACCATGGGCTTTTTGGCCTCAATGAGGCCCAGCTTCGGATTCTGCTTTTACAGAACGACCCCTGCCTTTTACCAGAGGTGAGTCACCAAGGAGTCACCCTCATTGTCTGCCCAGTGGAAAAAGTCAGGGGAGAGCATGGCAGCCTTAGGTGTACCGGGGTGGGGGGTGGGGTGGTGACCTTTCTGGAGTCTCTGATTTTACTAGACTTTGATACTCAGGGAGTGATGGACCCCTGTGGTATAGAAATAATTATAAAGGCTACTGGTTTTTTGAGTGTTTACTAGATGCTAAGCAGTTTATATACTTTAGTCCCTTAATAACTTGCCCCCATTTTACAGGTGAGGAAACTGAGTCTCAGATAGATTAACGTGCCATAGGTCACATGATAAATGGCAGATTTGAATGTAGGTCTGTCTATGAAGCCGGTGTTGTGTGAATTGCCTGTTTATGCTTTTGCCTATTTTTTTTTTATGGAGGCATTTTTCTTTTCCTGTTAATTTATACAATGTTTTTAATAAGAATTCATTTTCTGGTCATATTTGTTACAAGTATTTACCCCCATTTACTTTTTTTGCGGTCTTAGATACAAATTTTAATTGCTTCAAAGCAACATGACTCAGTTTTATACTTAAAGAGTACCCATTATAACTGCTATTATGGTGAAGTTAGTATGTTTGTAACCGTTTAGCTAGACACAAATACTTTTTAAAAATAAAATAGTTGGATTCCTAGCTCTGGCCGGTTAGCTCAGTTGATTGGAGCATTGTCCCAACGCACCAAGTTTATGGGTTCGATCCCCCATCAGGGCACATACAAGAGTCAACCAATGAATGCATAAATGGATGGAACAGCAGGTCAATGTTTCTCTCTCTCAAATCAGTATATAAATTAAAAGCCCTGGTCAGTTTATTCAGTGATTACAGTGTCATCCCATGGACCGAAGGGTCTTGGGTTCAATTTCCAGTCAAGGGCATGTGCCTCAGTTGCAAATTCGAGCCCTAGTCCTGGTTGGGCTTGTGGGGGAGGCAACCAGTGGATGGTCTGTCACATTGATGTCTCTCTCTCTCTCTCTCTCTCTCTCTCTCTCTCTCTCCCTCTCTCCCTCCCTTCCTCTCCCTCTTCCTCCCTCTCCCCCTTCTCCCACCCTTTCACTTTCTCTCTCTAAAGATCAATGAAAAAATATCCTCAGGTGAGGATTAAAATATATATATATTAAAAAAATAGTTGGTCCCTAACCGGTTTGGCTCAGCGGATAGAGCGTCGGCCTGTGGACTCAAGGGTCCCGGGTTCGATTCCAGTCAAGGGCATGTACCTTGGTTGCGGGCACATCCCCAGGGGGGAGTGTGCAGGAGGCAGCTGATCGATGTTTCTCTCTCATCAATGTTTCTAACTCTCTATCCCTCTCCCTTCCTCTCTGTAAAAAAATCAATAAAATATATTTAAAAAAAATAGTTGGAACCCTCAAAATAAAATTTTATAATAAACCACCCATTAAAAGTTGAGTTTTCTAATCTGGCACAGTGATTCTATTACAGACACTCCCGAGTTGCCAGAAGAGGAGTGAGAAGAAGGGAGGGTGTTGGGAAGGAGAGGGTAGTTCATGATTGTGGTCCCATTTTAATGCTAAGAGATGGCAGGGTCTGGAAGGGAAGAAGGCCCCAAAGCTGGAGCCTTTGGTTCAGATGGCAGAGGCTGCCCTCAAGGCAGCAGCGTGTACCCACAGGCAGCACTGGAGTCAGCCTTAGGAGCCAGGAGGTTTCTTCCTGGCGCCCATCTCCTTTCTCGTTTCTTCAGGTGTTGAAGTCAGGTTTGGTATGTCATGAGTTAGGTACATTCCAACTACGTTGCCAGGAGGGACACAATGCCTGATCATCTTTTTTGTGTGTGAGCTTAAGAGCGATTTTATTTTATTTTTTTAAATATATTTTATTGATTTTTTACAGAGAGGAAGGGAGAGGGATAGAGAGTTAGAAACATCAATGAGAGAGAAACATTGATCAGCCGCCTCCTGCACACCTCCCACTGGGAATGTGCCCGCAACCAAGGTACATGCCCTTGGCCGGAATCGAACCTGTGACCCTTCAGTCTGCCGGCCGACGCCCTATCCACTGAGCCAAACCGGTTAGGGCAAGAGCAATTTTAGGGGTGACAACCTGACCCATCCTTATGAAGGTCCCCACCAGGCGGGTCTTGGTTCACGTGGGACAGACCCAGTTTATATCACTTGCCCTAATGTAATTATTATAGTGCTGCCTAAACAAATGCCCTTGTCTGGGTGACAAATGATCTGTTCACATTACCTGTCTAGGTTGGTTTCCCTACACAGAGGGATTTAGGTGTGTGTGATTTCTTGAAGTAGGGCTCCTTGCAAAAACTTGGTAAGATAAAATAAGAGGGAAGCAGGTTACAGGGAAGGACAAGCTACAAGCAAGGCAGTCAGGCTTTGAGGATTCATGGCGGGGATCGAGCTGTAATTACCCTGAAGAATTGAGGCAAAGGGCCAGCCTTTAGTACCTGCGTAGAATTCACTCATTGGCTACAGACTTTGGGAAAGTAAGGTAGGTCCAGAGAAGGTCAAAGTCAGAGAGAGGCAGCTGTTTGTTAGTGACAGCTGGGGAGATCTGGGAGGGAGTACTGTAACTACCCACCCACCCACCTTCCACCCAATGATTTTATAAAAAGTGCATTTTTTTTTTTTTTTTTTTTTTTTAGTCCTCACCCGAGGGTATTTTTCCATTGATTTTCAGAGAGAGTGGAAGAGAGAGGGAAAGACAGAAACATCGACATGAGCGAAACACATCGATTGGTTGCCTCCTACACATGCCGTGACCAGGGTCCGGGGCGGGGAGAAGCTGCAAGCGAGGTACGTGCCCTTGACTTAAACGGAACCTGGGACCCTTCGGTCTGCAGGCCCAAGCTCTATCCACTGAGCCAAACCGGCAAGGGCCCACCCAACGATTTTAACAGCCATTGGTGACCGGAAGTTGTCAGTTGGAGAAATGGTCATTTATTGGCTTAAAAGATACAGTGCAAACCAATGTTTTCAGTGTTGCCTCATTTCTCTCCCAGGTCTGTCTGTGCTACAACAAAGGTGAAGCCCTGTATGGCTACTGCATCCTCAAGGACAAATGCAATAAGTTTCATGTGTGCAAGTCCTTTGTCAGGGGAGAGTGCAGGCTTCAGAAATGCAAACGGTCCCACCAACTCATCAACGCGGCATCCCTGAAGCTGCTGGAGGACCAAGGACTGAATGTGTCCAGTGTCGTTAATTTCCAGATCATCTCTACCTACAGGCACGAGAAGCTGCATAAGATGCTTGAAAATAAAGGTGAGAATGTCAGACGTAGACTAAACTCCTTCACTGAGGTAGTTTATTAAAAACACACACATATTTTATTGATTTTAGAGAGGAAGGGAGAGGGAAAGACATAGGAACATCAATGATGAGAGAATCCTTGGTCGGCTGCCTTCTGCATGCCCCACACTGGGAATCGAGCCTGCAACCTGGGCATGTGCCCTGATTGAGAATTGAAACGGTGACCTCCTGGTTCTTAGGTTCATGCTCAACCACTGAGCCATGCCGGCCAGGCCTCACTGATGTCGTTTTGACCTGAAGATGAGTCTGGGGAGAAAGTACTTCAAGTGTTTAGAGCTCTGTCCTAGGGGAAGTTTAGGACAGTCAATGTTTTATGATACAGAGCTGTGATTGTAACCAAAGAAGGGAAGGGATGGAGTTATTTCCAGGGCTGCCAGCTAATGGCACCTGCCCAGTGTGGGAACAGTGTAGCTCCTTGGTAAGTTGGGGGTCAGGAGGCAGATAGGCCAGTCTTAACAGCTTCATTAGGAAAAGAGAGGAGGGAGATGGGCCAGTGACTAGAAAGGTAAGGGTAATGTAGGGATGGCTTTCTTTTATTAAATTGAATTAAAGTTTTTTCTTTTTTAATTGTTAGGAAATTTTAAGCACATTACTGAAAAATTTGGATCATAGAATAAAGATAAAAATTGCAAAGGATCACTCATTCAAATGCACAGTAATTGTTACCATTTACTCTCGAGCCCTTCAGTTTTGTTACTATACGAAGACTAGTCCAGTTGTAGTCAAAGTATGTTTGGTTTAGCATCTTAAACTGTCACTCTATACAACATCATAACCATCTTCCTATCTCGAAGCTTAGTCTGTCATTTTTTAAGGTCTACAAAGTATGATTGGTGTTCTTTTCATTGGAATGCTTTCAGGTTACTTATTCTGTTAGATTTGCCTGTAGCTGAAAATCAGTTTCAGTGGGTGGTAGACTCAGGAGAATTGTTGATGGGAAAACCATATAATTAAATCAGAGTCTCTAAGCTTTTACTATGGACTTTTCTTATGTTGGGATGGTAGTGGCCGACTTTCTAGGCAGGTAGTGAGAAGGTGGGGAGGGTTTTGCATATAACAGTGTCGGAGGCTATCTAAGAACCCTGAATGGTGGCAGGGACCTTCTACTGTATATTATGTATAGAGCCTGTCATTATCTTCATCTGTTGTTTTGTGGCTCTCCCCTATCTATGAAATAGTTTCTTTCTGGTTGCTCTGTGTGTGTTTAATATTATATATATATTTAAATATACTTTAAAAAAAATATATTTTATTGATTTTTTACAGAGAGGAAGGGAGAGGGATAGAAAGTCAGAAACATCGATGATAGAGAAACACCGATCAGCTGCCTCCTGCACACCCCCTACTGGGGATATGCCCGCAATCAAGGCACATGCCCTTGACTGGAATCGAACCTGGGACCCTTCAGTCCGCAGGCCAACGCTCTATCCACTGAGCCAAACCAGTCAGGGCTAAATATACTTTAAAAAAAATATATATATTTTATTGATTTTTACAGAGAGGAAGGGATAAAGAATCAGAAACACCGATGAGAGAGAAACATCGATCAGCTGCCTCCTGCACAACCCCCAGTGGGGATGTGCCCACAACCAAAGTACATGCCCTTGACCAGAATCGAACCCGGGACCCTTCAGTCCGCAGGCCGACGCTCTATCCACAGAGCCAAACTGGCCAGGGCTAAATATACTTTTATTGATTTCAGAGAGGAAGGGAGAAAGAGAGATAGAAACATCAGTGATGAGAGAGAATCATTGATTGGCTGCCTCCTGCATACCCCACACAGAGGACTGAATAGCCCACAACCTGGGCATGTGCCCTTAACGGGAATTGAACCTGGGACCCTTCCGTCTGCAGGCCAGTGCTCTTTCCACTGAGCCAAACTGGCTAGGGCTAATATATTTTAAATCCAGAAGACACAAACTCTCCAAATCTAGAATGTTTTTCTGAGATCTGATTCGCTGGACTAATGCTCCCAATATAAAATGAAATTTAGAAATGGTAAAAGGAGTGTCTTAGGAAACCTCATCTCTTCTTTTTAGATAATTCAGCTTCTTCTGTTGAGCACTCACTGGGCCTTGAGAAGCAAGGAAGACCGGTTCCTGGGGCTGCAGAAGCTCGTCCCCTGGCTTCTGCCCCTGCCCAGTCGGCCAAGAAGCCATGTGCAGGGAAACCGTGAAGGACGTCGCTGAAGTAAGAAGAAGCTCAAGAAGCTCATCCAGTTGGAAGGTCTGGAAACAAAGCTTCCGTTTTGAGCTTTGATTTGCAGCTATTCATTCATTTAATTATTTCTTTAAAATACCTACCTCACGGGGTGTCGTGAGAATGAAAGAAGAAGGAAAAGGAGACGTTGTCAGATTTGGAGGATAAGGTCGGAGATGAGGTTGGAGCAGGCAAAGAGAGGGTAAACCTGAGTGCAGATGGGGTCCGTGCTGGGCAAGGCCTGGGATGGCAGCTTCTGCCTGCAGTTCCTGAGAGCTTTCCCGGGCCGGCTGGCAGAGCTCGTAAACAGGCAGGTTTCGCTGACTTGCTCTGTGACCCGGCCACATGTTTGCCTGCATGCTCATATATACAGTTTGAATACATCAACCTCATAAGCATCTTCTCATATTTGTTCACATTTATCACGCATCATCATTTTTGTGCACAGATACATTCGTATATCATAGTTTTCTTAACTGCTTCCCTTATCCTGGGAAATTTTGATTCTTTCTAACAAATTTGGAATATAACTCTTTTCTTAAAATCCACACAATATTGAATTTTTAAAGTTAGTCTTTTGCTTAGCTTATAGTTGCAAAATGATACTGTCTTTTGATTTGCATTTCTTTAGGTTTATGTGCAAGTGAATATTTTTATGTGTCTGCTTTCTGTAGGTCTTTATTTTGTGCATTTTGCACATGCCCTTTAATTATGGGGGCCTGTAATTACCTCTTTTGTGCCAATGGGGGATGGCCTTTAGTTAGGCTCCTTAATTTTTATGAAAGGCTGTCAGCCATACTGTGCTCATACAATATTCACCTCTTGTGGTTGCATCCTCGGGCAACACAGAGAGTATATAACTTTTGGGTGCTCGCCAGAGATTCCTACCTCACTTCTGCTCTGCCCTTATGAAACTTTGTCCAAAGCCCAGTTGTTATGGTTTGAAGGATGTGTAGTTCATCCATTCCTCAAAATTCTATTCATTCTTTTATGGATCAGGATGGACCATCAGAGATCTATATACCTCGCCCACTTCATGTTCACTTCCCCCTCCCTCTCCTCTCTTCCCCCACCCAGATGTCTTCATCCAGTGATGCTTAGATGTTTGGTTCTTTGTTTCCATCAAAGGGTACCACAGAGAAGCACTTTATGGAACCCTTCCCTGTGTTTGCTGTCGTAATAGCCCCACATGTCTGTGTGGAGTGTTTTTAGAAATACTGAACTGTCCTGCAATAGCATGACATTTGAGAAATAGGGGCAAGGTAGTGAGTTTTTCATAAGGCTAACTTTATTTAATTTAGAAATATTTTTGTCGTGAAGTTCTGTCTTTTGCATTGGGGGTGGTATTCAAAAAAATGTCTTTTGTAAAGGGAGAAATTGCTGTTTTCTCCTAATGGACAGTAAAAGTCATGCAACTTTTGTTAAACTTTTCAGTTTGGTTGTCAACAATGGTGTTTCTGAAGCCCTCACAGCTTGCATATCTTGTTTCTTCTTCCTAGTTCTGATTTCTCCTGGTGCTGATTTTTAAAAATATATTTTTACGTTTTTATTATTATCATTATTTACATTATATCACTGTACTACATATATTTTTGTTGTAAGCCATCGTCAGTCCTTAATGGAAACAGTGTAGTATGTAAATGCTTATCCTTTATATGAAGAGACTTGGTAGACTTTTATATTATCGTGTTTCTTTCATATATCTTTTAATTATGTGCTTATATATGAGGCTATTGACCCTTTGTAATCTTTGTTGCAATATTTTATTCAGTTCTATAATATTTCATTTTAATTTTAGTTCTTTGGTATTCATTCTGTAGAAATATTTTATGTAATCGTACCTGACGATCAGCTGTTACAGAGTTAGACTCAGAGATAAGTTTTCTTTGGCAATTTATTGGGCCTTACGAGATGAAGCTATACATCTCTAGACTCCACAAATTCAACATATCCTAAATTGAAGGATTACGTTTTCTCCAAGCTGTTCTTCCCCCTTCCCCTTTTCTTTTTAATTTTGGAGTTTTCACCATCTAATGACTTAAGCCCCAAAACTGCAAAGTGCCCCAATACTCTTCTCTCTCCTCGTTCCCAGTGTCAAATTGGTTACCTAATGTTGGAGATTATTTTCCCCTCGAAAATCTCTCAAATTTTTATCCTTCTCTGTGCCTTTCTTCACATTCCCTACACACTGCCTTGTTTAAAACCCTCGTCACCTCTTACAGAACTCAGTGGTTTTCAAGTCATGTCTTGCGAGTGTCTTGTGGGAGGTGCTAGGTTACGCTCCTTCAATGGTGGTTGCCCCATTTTAATTGTTAATGTAATAGACTTTTGTGGATTTCATTGATCTCCTTACCACCCTTCTCTCCCTCTGCCTTCCCTTCTGCTGCCTGGTTGATCTTTTGAAATCCAGTCCTAATCATATTGCTTTTTCCTGCCATTACCTTTATTGGTCCCCATCACGTAGGGAACGAGTCATAAACTCAGACAGCTACAGGGACCAGAAAGGTGAGTTAGTGGATGAAATGAGCTGGATGTAAGAGGAAGCGGGTAAAGAGGAAGTGCTGTGGCAAATTGTCCCGTCGAAAAGGGGCCACTGCCTCTCGTTTTCATGTGGGAACTTGGTCCGGTTTGTCAGATTGTCCATTTTGACAAAAGAAGCCAGAAAGCCAGATTTTCTGATCTTTAAATATTAAGTTTTTAAAATGCAGGCCAATATTGTGTGTACTGACCTACTTGTGGTTTTTGGAACGGGCCGTTTGATCCGGTGCCTCTGCGTTTGTAAGTTCCCTCCCTCTCGGTGTCACCCTTCTTCCCTTCACCTGCCTTAAAACCTGGTAAAATTAGATTCTTTAACCCTTTGCGGTCGTATTAAATTTGGACATGGGTGTCATACTGGTCGGAATTAATTTCCATTGAAAGAGCAGTGATACATAACATGCAAGATTATGAAGGATAAACAAGATTTATTAATTCTTTTTTGGAACTACGTCACTACTAGTAGAATCACTACAAACGTTATCTATCACTTTCTACGTCAGAGTCAGTATTCAAGGTGCCAAAATAAAACTCTTCATCGTTACTTTCAGATTCGCAGTACACTTCTTTCGGTAACTTTCTTTTTGCCATTTTGGAGTATTATTTTGAAATATCTTAACAAGCGAGAATGCCTAATGATAGTTAAACGTAATTTGTAAAGCTTTATTTGAAATTCTGCGAAGTATCTCCGAAGCTTGTCGATTTCTTCACTCTCAAAAGGCGACTGACTCGCCACGGTGTTTTGCATGGCGAGTGTGGAACGACCGCGTTTGTTTATATTGAGTTTCGATATCTCCGATTTGTCGAGGCATTGTTCTGGTTCGTGACAAGGTCGCTTAGACACTTAAGAGCTTTCAGAGAAATTATGAACTGATACATGAATAGATAGAGTTAAGATGCGTATGGTTCCTTGCTGTGGTGGCTGAGAGCAGACAAACGACCGCAAAGGGTTAAATGCCGGGTTAACCTTTCCTGACCCCAAGAGAGTTCTCAGCTCTCTAGCATAGCACTTACTTCCTTACATTGCAGTGCCTTGCGCTTTTATTCCCTAGCTTTGAGCAAAAACATTATTTATTCTTCTTGGCAATTCTAACACTTGGTAGTTAGATATTTTTGCCATATAGCAAGTTAAACTCTGCGTTTGAATCAATTGAATTAGCATTATATTGGTCTTCATTGTTCTTTTTTCTTCCCACATATATATTTTTAATTTTCAAAAAAATCTTTTTCTCCCTAAGGAATGTGTTACATAAGGTGTAAAGATCTTTTTAATGCTTCAATTTGAATTGTCTAGGTCTAGAATGAACACTTTAAGAAAATATTTGTCTTTTAGTGAATTGCCTTTGTGCTAACAGCATTTAGTTTTTTTCTAAAATCATAGCTGCAAAAATATTTGTCTTATGTATCTATTTTCTGTTAAATAAAATTGTGATAAAAAGATATTTTTTGATATTTCTTCATTAAACATTAAGTTAATTATTAGTTTTAAACAAATATTATCTACTTAAAGGAAATAACAACTATTGTTTGTTAGAAACTTTTAGTAGGAATTGGTATCTTTTAATATAATCATATATTTTTATTATCATTTAAGTCACCCAATATTATATTAATGGCTTTCACTATATTAAAACATCCTTAAATTCTGAGTAAACTCTACTTGATTATGGCATTATATTCTTTTGATGTATTTTCCCCCAATTAGTAACTTTTATTTTAAGTGTGTACATCTATACATTTATAAATAAAATTCATTTATATTTTATATGTGTATTTAGTAATTTTTTTGTTTTTATTGATATATATTCAAAGTATAATTTTTTTCTGAGGGTTGTTTTGAGTTTTTGTAAACTGATTTGTAATGTCATTAATTTTTTCCCAGCTCTTTTGAGAAATAACGGACACATAACATGTGGAAGTTTAAGGTATGCAAGGCTATGATTTGATGCATGTATACTTGCAAAATGATCACTACAATGAGGTTAGTTAGCACATTTATCACCTCACATTCATTGTCATGTTAACAATAATGTATTATTATATTACTGAGTTACTCTCTCTATTACCATTTAGGAATACTTTTCCAAAAGATTTTTTTTGAAAATATAATTATATATCATTATGGAAATTTTGGAGAATACAGGAATGTATTAAGAAGTAAGTAAGCCCTAGCCAGTTTGGCTTGGTGGATAGAGCGTCAGCCTGCGGACTGAAGGGTCCCAGGTTCGATTCCGGTCTAGGGCACATGCCGGGGTTGCGGGCTCGATCCCCAGTGGGGGTGTGCAGGAGGCAGCCGATCAATGATTCTCTCTCATCATTGATATTTCTATCTCTTTCCCCCTCTTCCTTCCTCTCTGAAATCAATAAAAATATTTAAAAAAAAAAGAAGTAAGTAATAATCACCCATAATACTACTTTGTAGAGACAATCACTGTTAGTATTTTAAGATACCTTTTTCAGTCATTTTTTTATGTACATATTCTTAAATATTGAGAGTATACCATATATACAATTTCATCTTATGCTGTTTTGGATTGATATTATCTTCTAAACATTTTCCTATATAATTGAAAGCACTCATAATTATACGTGATGGTTTTATTATGTTTTTTTTTATATATCATTTATTTCATTATAGTCCTGTTGTCGGATATTTATTGTTTGCTACATCTGGTACATAAATCTTTGTCTGCGCTTCTGATCATTTTCTTAGATGTGACTATACTGTTCCAGAGATATGAATATTTTAGTCAAAAAAGTATTTCAAAATTGTCTGCCAGAGTGGCTGGACCCTTTACACTCTCAGCAGCGTGGGGCTTGCCACTCTTCACCAGCATGTGTTGTAGGTACTTCCATCCTGATGGAGAGACAGGATACCTTTTGTTTCTGGTGAGTTCTGCTGAGCAGATGTTTAGAAAAGTACATTGGTACTAATTGCTACTTAATTACATGTTAAAGGCTGTATTTTTTTAAAAATATATTTTATTGATTTTTTACAGAGAGGAAGGGAGAGAGATAGAGAGTTAGAAACATCGATGAGAGAGAAACATCGATCGGCTGCCTCCTGCACATCTCCTACTGGGGAATGTGCCCGCAACCGAGGTACATGCCCTTGACCAGAATCGAACCTGGGACCCTTCAGTCCGCAGGCCGACGCTCTATCCACTGAGCCAAACCGGTTTTGGCTAAAGGCTGTATTTTAATCTATTATGCAATAACATGATTATGTTCTGTGCAATTTCTGATGTTTTATCTTCACTGAGATTATCTTCATGGTCAGTTTGTGTGTGTGTGTGTGAGTGTGAACTGACCATGTGTTTATCTTACAAGGATAAAATTTTACTCTCGCGGTGCCTCAGAGGTGTTCACGCTCAGGTGTTTATCTCCCAGATAAATTTTTGTTTTATGCAGAAAGTGAAACTGCTTTGTTGGTAAATGTTTCCCTCCACGTCCCGCGTGGTTCAGGGTTCAGTATCTGGAAGAGGAGCTGCACACAAATGAAAGAAAAGACAAGAGATAATTTGGGAATATTGGGGGACCAGGTGGGTAAGTCCAACTCAGGAGGAAGGACTTCCACGGATGCTCAGGCCACACCAACCTTTTATAGTCAGAGGTAAACTAGGCAGTGGTTACCATAGTTACACAGTTCTTGTGAGTTTCACCTGTTTTGACCATAGTTACACTTCCTGCACTTCCCTCAGCCTATTAGCTTCCCAGATAAGATCTGGGGAGTGTTATAAGGTCAAGCCTAATTATGCTAAGAGGACTGTGCCCTGTAAGCTGGGACTTGTTTGTGACCCTGCCAACAGGTCAGTCCGAGGCTCAACCCTCTATCAGTTTCCCACACTGCCTCCCTCTAATGCGCACGGCGGGCTCTCGGTTCAGTGAAGTGTCTGCTAACCTGAGTTGACCGTATCTGCTTTCAAACTTCGGAGGGGCTGCTCTGGCCAAGGAAAACTTGGAAATGCCTCAGACAAACCTTCCTTTGAGTCATACTCTTTTCCAGGCCCATCAAAGCACACCAGAAAACAAAGCATTTCCTTATTTGGTCTCCCGACTCCATATGTGCATGTTGCCCCCTCTGTTCTCTCCAGGTGTTGGGGTTCCTGACATCTGAAACTTCTTTCTGAAACAATGTCTAGCTTCGCTTCTTTGGGTCACTGTGTCTCCAGCCATAAGCCCCTGTACCCACTTTAACCCCATTCCTCACACCTACCCTAACCTATGAGCTAGGAAGGAATTTTCCAAGTGGCTGCATTCCTGGGCTCCCCATCACTCACCTCGCTGGCTGAGTAGTTCCTGCACTGGAGCACAAGGGACAGTGACAGAGGCTGCCGGCTCCATGGGCACAGTGCTCTGTGTTAGTTATCTGGGTGACAGAGGCACATAGAGTCCCCACCACACAACTACCCTGGCATTAGAGCCCACCATCCTCTTCTTCCCATCCAGGACTCTCCATATAGAATCTAGTGAGTGTCCAAACCGCTCCAAGTCAAAAATACAGCACCAATCAGAGCTCACGCATCATATAAAGATACTAGAGGCCTGGTGCATGACATTAGTGCAGTCTCCTTAGGGAGAGTGGGCCTAAGCCACAGTCAGACATCCTTAGTGCTGCTGTGGAGTCAGGCTGCTGCGCTCCTCAGCCATCAGCCCGGTTTGTGGCTGAGCAGCACTCCCACTGTGGGAGCGCACTGACCACCAGGGGGCAGCTCCTGCATTGAGCATCTGCCCCCTGGTGGACAATGCATCATAATGACCAGTTGTTCTGCTGTTTGGTCAATTTGCATATTACCCTTTTATTACATAGGATATCATCATTGCCTGGTTGGTGTGGCTCAGTTGGTTTACTGTTGACTCATGCACCAAGAGGTTGCTGGTTTAATTCCTGGTCAGGGCACATGCTTGGGTTGCAGGCTTGACCCCCCAGTAGGAGGCAAGCAGGAAGCAGCCAATCAATGTTTCCCATAGATGTTTCTGTCTCTCTCTCTCTTCCTCTTTCTCTAAAAACTCAACAAAAACATTTAAAAAAGATATATTATTAAGATAGGTTAGGTTAGGCCACATTAGCAAACAACCATTATATCTCATGACACAGCAGTAAAGATTTACTTTTCACTTGTGCTCATCATGGTCAGTTTCAGTTACGTTCCATGTCCTTTTCACTTTGGGACCCAGTTTGACAGAGTAGCCCCCATCTGGACCAGTGCTGGTGTCGGCAGGAAGAAACCTCAGGCTGGCTCTTACAGGGTCTATCTGTTCTCATTGCATTGGTCATGTGGCCACCCTATGCACAGCAGGACTGGAACATATAATCCTACATGGAGAGGTAAGGCAGGTCACATGGCCAAACCTAATGTCACTGGGCAAAGGCGATAATGCGCCTTCATGAGGCAGCAGTAAATATCATTAACTATATAATATAGTCACCCACAGGAGGCAGCTCAGACAAGTGGTCTTCCTTGTGCTGCCATGGGGGTGGGGGGCAGTTCCCTTTAAGAATGCTAAGAATTTCTGATGTTGGCATACATTTACGGCTTCAACTGAGATGTGCTAAACACTGACAATAAGCTGACAATGGAGGCAAAACAAGTTACTGCAGAGTTCTTGTTCTGGCCAGCAACTGGAGGGACCCAGACCAGCACAGAGCACCTGGTTCAGGAACGGCTTGGATGTGGGGCAGAGTGGCTAAATCGTTCAGGCTGGGTGAACCAACTGTCCCTGTGTGCCTGGGACTGAGGGGTTTTCCTGAACAATGCCAGGCACAGCAGGACAACTGGTCACCCTACCATAGGTTCTCTTCATGCTGCCCCTTTTATTCAACAATGGCTTCTTGTGAAGCTGGGTTGAGGAGGTAGGTTGATTCATTGTGTAGCATTTATAATCCCTGATTGAATCAGCAAAGTATGGGAAGGTGTGTGTGTGAGCACCTGTGCCTTTATCAGGGAAGGAAAAGCTCATTTTGTGGGAATAGATATTGCTTATGATTCACCCAATGAGGCAATTGATGCTACTTGTAAATCACCACAGGCAATCCACACTGAAACAGACATGCCCTATAAAAAGCCATAATAGGGTTGATGGTTGATGCCACTCCATGCCTCTGGGCCTCACTTTGCTTCTAAGACAATAGGGCAGCGACAGCTGGCAGATAGCAGGCCAAGATCTTGAGACACCCTCCCTTGTAACCACTGAATGCCAAAGGTTTACAGCAAAAGGACTTCATCGCAGACCTGTGCACCATCCCTTTCCCTAATCCCTGCTATAGTCACCAGCTTTGTGATAATTTTCTCATCCACCCTCTGCCCTGAACCTCCGTGTGCACCAGCCACTGCCATTCAGTTTATGGAGGAAGGTGTCCCCTTCCATGGACTTCCTAACCACCTTGTCCCTGATGGTTTGCATTCTGGTCCACCTGGCCCTGCCCATCGTTCTATGGCAAGAAGGAAAATGTTGGCTGAATTTCAGAGGTGTACTTCTGCTCTTACAAGTTCTCCAGATAAGACAGTTGGTCTGTCCATCTCTTGCCACTCATTCCACTTGGGGGTTGGTGGATAACAAAACCGTATACTTTTCCCATTGAGAATGTACTCACCACCTGTCAACTAACATGAGGACTGCTATTTCAGCTCTAAGATCTGTACTAAGTTAGGTCAACCCTTACAAGGGGGTGGATTCCAACTAGCATGGTTATACTCCAGGGGCCTCCCATAGGCGTGACTGGGAGGAGGCCAAATTAAGACATCAGTGAATTTGTAGGCACTGTTCCCTTTTTTTGTCTCTGAGAAGAGATTTATATTTGCCCTATAAAATCTGTATCTTTGACATATGAAAGGCTTATATCTGCTGCCCAATCTTCTGCAACGAGAAGACAAAACAGGATTTGTCATATAAGCGTCTGGGTATTTGGCTCATTTAGAGGTTAGAGCTCATCTCTCCAAATATATATATATATTTGGTGTGCTGCAGAATTTTAGTAATTAGTTTATGTGTGCCATGAGATGGAAAATGTTGAAAATCGCTGGTATATTGTATCATGTGCTTACCACCCCAAGTCTAGTCTCCTTTCCATTTTTTGTCTCTATGTTAACTAGATGCCTCTATGCCCAATTTTAAGAAGTTTCAAGTGAGAAGAAAGCTACTAGCTAGAATAAACTCAACTGCCTGGCAACTAAATCCATGTTTACTCTCTCCTGGTGTCAACACTCTGATTCTGGATCCTGGGCTCCATTCCTGACCTTTGGCTTTTGACTTTTATTCAAACTAGTGAGTACTGGTTAACTCCTGTCAGTGGTTTTTCCTGTCAGTCTTGACTCTGCCCATGGGTCATACAGCCATGCTACAATTCCTACATCCAAGGCAAGCAATGTCTGTTTTAAAATGTAGATTTCGTTTTTATTCAGGTATGCCGAGGCCAACAGATCAGGAGAAAAGACAGTCTATTGCTCACGGTTCCCAAGAGGAGGGGCAGTCACACCACGCAGAGCCAGAAGAGAGAGCACCAAGGCCAGTCACAGGCAGCGGTGGAGAAGAGGAGAGAGAAGGAGAAGGAGTTGGAGAGAGAGAAACTGCAGTGGATGCGTAGGTTAAGCAGGTTTAGGATTGGTTAGTTTGAAAACGACATGGGGCTCTAGGCTTCAGGCGTTGCCTCTAATTGTCTGATGCGTAGCTCTGAGATGACGGGGCAGAAGAATAGTGTCAGAGCAAGTAACGCAGGCGGTGGGGGGATACGGGCTCTGCGTTAGTCGGCTTGCAAACTAAGCAAAGGAGAGAGCGTGGGACGGGAGGAGAGGAAGTTGTTTTCTATCTCTAGGAGTTTTAGGACTCCTCCAACCCTGGAGGGGCAAGCCCTCTCTAGTCTCCAAGGCCCCAGATATCAAAATCTCAGGTGCAGAAACTAAAAAACATGGTTAATACAGTATTTCAAACACATTCCGTTCTTCACAGGCAGGAGTTGGCATTAGTCATCCACCCAAATCCAGGACTTGGTGATATGCTGGTGGTCACTTGGCTCTGGATTTGTTGCCTGGTCATTCATAATAATAATATATATTGTTAACACTTATTGTGCCAACACTGTATATGGCAACTATACGGGTAGATTGGTTGTAAAAATGGCGCAATACTCTGTCCCTCCCTATATCCATGTCCTTTGCCATGTGACTTTGTAGCTCCTCCCATCCAGAGGGAGTTTCTTTCCCCATCCCTTGATTCTGGGCAGGCCATGTGACTTGATTTGATGAACAGAATGCAGAAGAAGTGATGGTTACACACCTAGGATTTTGGAGACCTTGGACACTTCCATTCATTCCCTTGGAACCCCCTCTGAAGAAGCCTGGACTAGCCTGCTGCTGGATGAGATGACCTGGAGGAGAGTCCAGTTTCCTCAGCTGAGGCCATCCTGGACCAGCCTCTAGCCTGCTGTTCCCCAAACAAGTGAGAGCTCAGCCAAGATTAGCAGAGCTGCCTCCTGGCCCTGCAATTGGCCATCAATGCATGAGTGAGCCCATCCAAGACCAGAAGAACTGCCCAGGTGACCTGTAGATCTGTGAGCAATGATAAATGCTCTCTGTAGCCTTCCTGTGGGTTTGTTTTTCTAAATGGGTAGATACTTTTTATATATGCATTTTCTTATATATTTTGTTTGTTAAAAGTGACAGGAAGAAAATTCTGAGATGTCCTAAGTTACAGCAGGTCAGAGGGTGGAAGGAAGAAATGGAAAAAGGGGGTTATTCAGTTAACAATTGCAGTGCAAAACCAATAAAAGACTGCTCAGCCCTAGCTGGTTTTGCTCAGTGGATAAAGCTTCGGCCTGTGGACTGCAGGGTTCCGGGTTCGATTCTGGTCAAGGGCACATACCCAGGTTGCAGGCTCAATCCCCAGTAGGGGGCGTGCAGGAGGCAGCCGATTAATGATTCTCTCTCATCACTGATGTTTCTATCTCTCTCCCTATCCCTTCTTCTCTGAAATCAATAAAAATATATTTAAAAACAAACAAAAAACTGCTCACACTCCTTAGTGTGCATGGGAATTATTAAATTAACTCCCAGGTGGCTATTTCTAGATGATCTAATGAACTCTCACGTGGCCATTTCTGAGGTCATCTAAACGGAGAGAATAGCCAGGCACTCACTGCACCCCAGGAGCCTCCACTTCTTGTTCACTGACCCTGCTGCACCTACCCAGGACTAGCCTCACTTCACCTCCTGCCATCCTCCCGTTTGTCTATAGCTAATATAAATCCTCTCAGACTGGCTGATATCTTTCTCCCCGCTACTTGACATACAAAAACTTTTGCAAAACTCCAGGACTAAGGACATGTCTGTCTTTCCTGTTAGCCTTGCTGCTGGTGGTTTAGCCTTGATGCCCCAAGACCGTCTTCTTTTTGCTAGCAATCGGCCAATAAACACTTTCTTTCAAAAAGACTTCAGCTGCCCTGGTTGGTTGCTCAGTGGTTAGAGCATCCACCTGCAGACCAAAGGGTCTCGGGTTCATTTCCTGGTCAAGGGCACCTACCTCGGTTGCAGGTTCCCCAGCCCCAGTAGGGGTGCATATGGGAGGCAACCAATCAATGTGTCTCTCTCATGTTGATGTGTCTCGCCATCCCTTTCTCCCTTCCTTCTTCCTCCCTTCCACTCTTTCTAGAAATCAATGGAAAAAATATCCTCAGGTATAGGAGTTAAAATTTTTGTTGAACAAAAATATGTAGAACTATATTTTTAGAAAGACTTTATTGTTTTTTTAGAATAGGAATTTCTGAAGAAGTACTAGACTAGCAGCTTAATCAGGGTTGTAATAGAAGAGCATTGCCTAGCACTGGAAATAAAAAATAAGCTGAGCCTGAAATTCAAAAGTAATATCCACTTGAACAGGCGGCCTGTGGGCTGACTCCCGTGTACTGCTGGACGAAGGATATAGTAGGAGACAAGTTGGCAATATTATAAAAGGTCTAAAAAATAAGCATGCACTTTGACCGAATAATTACCGTTTCAGAAATTTATCGTGTCATAATAAAAGATGGGCAGAGGAATTTACCTACAAAGCTGTTCATATTTGTTAGGGTCCTGACAAGAAACAGATGGCACACAAACTGGGTAAGTGTGGAGAATTTAATGAAGGACTACTTATAAAGGCCTGGGCAAGGTTAAGGGAAACCAAAGACTGGCAGAGTGTTTAAATTAGCAGTGATGGGGACACCATGCCACCCTAAGCATGAAGGTACAAGGGCGGGGGGTGAGGGGCTAATACAAGAACCCAGGGAGAGTAGGCATAGGAGAGAACCTCCTACCAGATGCGTTTAAGGTCTTATGTTCAAGGACATAGCCAATTAGTAGTGCTTCAGGAAGGGAGGTGGGATAATACTCTTGCCCCTTTCTTTTCCCATGATCAGATTCCTTGCTGGTGCCTTCCCCACTGGCCAAACCCACAGGAAGCCAGAGAGGGTAGAAGCCCAATGATTGATTCTTGCGAAGGTCAGCTTCCTGGAGCAAACAGCATGGTGGATAAAGGTAAAGCATGGACCAAGGGCTAAGAAACATATATAGCACAGTGTTTGATGTAGCCTTGCCTATAATGGTAAAATATTGGGAACCACCCAGCTGTCCCACATTACGGAATTTGCTGAACAACTTCGGATAGGTTAATGTCTTGGAATACAACACCACCATTAAAAATGATGTTTTGAAAATATTTTATTAAGTTGAAAAGATGTTTTATATATATTGTTGAATGAAAGACAAATTTTTATGTATATTCAGATCCCAGTTTTCTACCAGTATTGTGTGTGTGTGTGTGTGAGTGTGTGTGCATGTATGAGAGTGTGTGCATTTATGCATTTAAAGTATCTGGAAGAGCATATGGTCTAATGTTAACAGTGCTTTTTTTGAGGTGGTGCGATTACAGATAATTTTAATATTTATAACTTTGCTTCTCTGGATGTTTTGCTTTTCTTACAATGCATAATAAGAAATTAAAGTTCTTTTTTAGGAAAATGAGAAATAAGACATGATCCCAAATTAATTTCATGAGGTAAATAGGTGCTAGTTTTAACACTAAAAAGGAAAATTGCTTTAAAAATTATATTGGAAGCCAATTTCATTTGTTACAAAATTCTTAAATACAATTCTGGCAAAGCAATAGTAACTATCATTGTTCACAATTAGATGCAAGTCACACTGCTGAGTGACTTACCTGATTCAATTATTTTCATATAACATTATGAAGTAGGTATTGACATTTCCATTTTTAGGTGAGGAAATCATGCCCAAAATTTCATGGTTGTTAAAAGGTGAAACAGCCCTAGCTGGTTTGGCTCTGTGGATGGAGTGCCTGTGGATTGAAGGGCCCTGGGTTCAATTGTGGTCAAGGGCACATGCCCGAGTTGTGGGCTTGATTCCCAGTAGGGGGCATGCAGGAGGCAGCCAATCAATGATTCTCTCTCATCATTGATTTTTCTATCTCTCCCTCTCCCTTCCTCTCTGAAATAAAAAAATATACATGTTTTTTTAAAAAGGTGAAACAATATTCAAAGTCAGGTCTGTCTTTCTCTAAACCCAGTGTTCTCAACCACACCACGACTGAGTAGAACTTAACTCCAAACATAAGACTAGCTGATCACAAAGAGATTTCTGAATGGATTACATCAAGTCAACAAAATGAATAGTGAATATCAGAAGACTAGACACAGGAAAGGCATTGTGTAATATTTGAAAGACTCTCAGAAGTTAGAAGCAGGTAGATATTTCATTAACTTGGTGTCTTTAAAAGCAAACGTCAACATCACAGTATAAATTAACTAACTGGTTACTATCATAATTATGTAGAATATTTCTAGAGATTATTGTCATTGCTTTAAGATAGCCAAAAAGTGTTTGGAAAGAACAAGATCAGAACATTTCTAGAGTAACCTGACGGAAATCCAACCATTCATTTAGTAAGTAAGAACCTACTATGTGGCCGGTACTGTACCAGGCATTGGCCATCTAGTGACTCCATTTAGCTAACATGAATATGGAGCTTGCTGGGGGTCTGGCTCTTTATGCATATGTCTCCAACTCACTTAATCCTTATAAAACTCCATGAGGTAGTTACAATGACTGTTGTTCCATTTTATGGATGAGGACTCTCAGGCTCAGAGTGGCTAATATGTCATAGCTATAAGTGGTGGAGCTGTGACAAAAATACAGATAGTCTTGGCCCGAGAGTCTAAGCAGCTAACCACTGCGTAAATACCCATCTTTAAAGAAGAAGTAATTAATGGTCTCTGTCCTCGTGGCAAACATACACATGAAACCAAACCCAAACTTAAATATACAGTAAGTGCTAAGAAAGAAGAGACTAACATGATGGCTTACTTAGATGGGGACGGGGCAGTCGGCGAAGGCTGGAGTGAGGAGGAGCCCATCAGATGAAGGGTGGGTGAGGCAAAGGGCACGGGAAAGCCCCTGAAGAGGCAGCGCCTGGAAGGGTGGTCCCAATGGCTGAACTCCCCTGCAGGAGTCTGAGAACCATTGCAGGACGTGCTGAGCAATGGATTTGATTTGAAGGCTATTGGGGATTCAATGTTTCATTTTTATGTAGTGTTTTCACTACACATGTTTGATCTGCAGATGTCTTTTTTTAAATTAATCTTACAGCTAATCTTTCTGCACATAGGACTTCCTCAAACTTCTGTGGTCATGGGGGACGGTTGCTGAGTTTGATTTTGGACTGAGTCTCTGGCAGATAACCCCTCACACCCAAACCTAGAATTTCAGGTGGATTCTCAGAAGGCTACAGGGACATAGTGATGAGGATGGTGGGGGAACTCAGGTACAGATAAGGAAACTCAGCTTCAGGAAGTTGTTTTTGCCATAAATAGCAGGGCCTCTCATGAACCATGATCAGGATTTATGATTGGATCTGAACAGCATGGTATAAGTTGGCAGTGTCTATACTTAGTTTACCACATGTGTGTTGTCTAGGACTGTGCTGCCCAATATGGCGGCCACTAGCCACATGTGGATTTTTAATTTTAAGTAAAATTAAATGTCATTAAAAATTCAGCTCATCAGTCACACGAGCCACACTTTGGGTGCCATTAGCCATTTGTGGCTCGTGGATACTTCACTGGACAATACAGATTTATAGAACAGCTCCATCATCGCAGAAAATTCTGGATAGCGCCAGCCTAGAAGTTTCTTAATTTGGCCTTTTAAATGGTGGAAGAGTTCCACGCAGAGTTGTTTGTGGGCAGATAATTTTATCATCCAGCTTCTCATGACTTTCATCCAGAGCCTATAAAATTCCAATTTTGTGAGCTTATTTTATTGTTTGGAGATTGACCTTTCCTAAAGGGCAGAGACCGTGTTCTTCCTCTATTTCTGTGAGAGCCTTCGGTCACTGAACTGAGCAAACATTTGGTGGTGCCAATTACAATAGCTCACCAAGTGCCGTCCAAGGCCAAATTACTGTCATGTATGTTTTTAATGTACAATCTGCAGCTGGTGTTTCATAGTGTATAGCAGAGGAGTCCAGCGTTTCTTTCTTTTTTAAAAATATGTTTTTAGTTATTTTAGAGAGAGGGGCAGGGAGAGGGATAGAGAGATAGAAACATCGATTGGCTGCCTCCTGCAGTCCTCTACTGGGGATCAAGCCCGAAACCCCAGGCATGTGCCCTGACGGGCAGTAAAACTCTTGGTTCATAGGTCGACGCTCAACTACTGAGCCATCCTGGCTGTGCCAGCGTTTCTTGACATACTTTGAAGTACAAAAAGTTACTCTGTCAGTGTCAGGATGGTTAAGTAGATGCTGCATCCCTCCTGGCTCTGGTGCCAAATATATGTGGACAAACTCATGCTCCCCTAATTAATTAATTAGGTTAATTATTAATTGGGGACCAGGGAGAAGTGAAGTGAGGGAAGAGACTGGCTTAGAGCTTAGTTCTTGTACTTCCATTTATTCATTCCACAGCATGAATTGAGCCCTACAACCTGCCAAACACTGCACTAGGCACCGGAGAATAATAAAGAGACGAAAACAAGGAGGTCTCTGCCCCTGAAGAACGTACAGACACGTGGAGTTTTGTTCCATGTGGTCAGTGCAGTGACAGAAATATCACAGGGACTTGTGGGCGCACAAAGGAAGGGCCACACACTCAGCTCAGGGAGGTCAGGAAGGCTTCCCGGAGAAGTGATGCCCTGCCCACAGCAACAGGAGCCTCAAGAGCAGCGAGCTCTCCAGGGAAGGGTGTCCATCTCGGAATCTGAGCGAGCACGGAGTTTTCTAGAGAAGCAAGGAAAGCTGTGTCGTTCGTGTGGCTTTGGCTGTATTTATTCAGGTAATTGACCCAAACTGATGGTAAGGTGAGCTAGATGGGGACCTTGAACATAAGGTCCCCATTATCCTCATTACTATCATTATCCTCATTCTGAATTTGAGCCAGAGTGGATGCGTTTCAGAACACAGTCATATGTGAGTTGGAGTTAGTCGAGTGCCAAAGAATGAGGGAGATTCTAAAAACAGCTCTCACCAACTGTTGCCATGATTCTGCTGTGGATGTTTGGCATTTCTCAGGAGAGCTGCCTGGGGCTTTGGGCTGTAGTGAGAAATGACCATGGAGAGTGTGGGCAGAGGGGGGAGCCAGCTGATCTGTGGCAACTTGTTCGTTGGGGGTGGGAGTTTGGGGGAAAGGAGTGAGGAAAAGTACAACAGACAGGGAGATGAGGCCTGGAACCTGCCTTAAGAACATTCTTCTTTGCCAGTATTGTTACGACTCTGCGAGAGGGACAGACGTTTCCAGCCCGTTCCATCCAAGACAAGGATCTTGGTTTTAAACATTGTATCTGCGGTCATGGCACTTTGAGGCTGTCTCTCTTTCCACTGGCTTCCCTTTGATACGAAGGAGGTCTTCCCTAGGATTGAGTTAAACTGATTTCGTTTAGTACCAGCGGTTCTCAACCTGTGGGTCGCGACCCCTTTGGCGGTCGAACGACCCTTTCACAGGGGTCGCCTAAGACCATCCTGCATATCAGATATTTACATGACGATTCATAACAGTAGCAACATGACAGTGATGAAGTAGCAACGAAAATAATTTTGTGGTTGGGTCACAACATGAGGAACTGTATTTAAAGGGCCAGAAGGTTGAGAACCACCAGTTTAGACCATGGCAGGTCTACACTGTTTGCTGCAACTGGCCGTAACCTGCCTATTTGGTCTGTTGTCCCCCAATTCCTTATAAGTAGCTCTTCCTCGTCTTAGGCAAGGGGCACATTCTGTTCATTTCCACCTTCTTGCCTTTTCAGTGTCTAACTTGCCTTTCTCCCTTTCTTTTCTCTGCAGTACCCTCTCGCCTGCACTGCTTTTTCCTTCCTTTAACAAATGTCCCCACTGTCCCCACTGTCCCAGACCCCGCGTAAGCCGCACACAGTCTGTGAAACCTCCCTACCTACTGCTGCCCAGTCTGATTTGTTTCCTTTTTTTTGGATTTTCATATTTATAGACCAAATCCTGCTGTTTAACTGTGCTAAGGGAGAAATCATTTAGAGACCACCTGACGTCTCCATCTTGACCCATCGTCACCTGACTTTCTTCTCTTGGAGGAAGACATTGCCTTCTAAACATTTTTTAATTGAAAAGACAAATATAACAGCACCACCAAAGGAAAGAATGCTCACAATCCTGAAACAGGCTAGTACGGGAATAAATACAGCCAAGCCCACACTAGTAAGCCAGGACAAGCAGAATAGGGAAACTGAGGCACATAGTTGATTAGCACTTTGCAGCCACCTGGCACATCCTATCTTCCCTAACCCAGGGACGCTTAAGAATACATGGCTAGCACTTCTGCTCTCCAACCAGAGGGCAGATAGCTTACATCACCCAACTCAGGGAGACGGATAACAGAAATCCAATTAGTGCCATTTGCCAACCACACCCAAGGACAGATGAAGCTAAGAGAATAAATCTCATTTTAGTACACCAGCATAAAGCTGATGAATATTCTATTGATCCTCCCCTAAGACCTTCCCTCAACACCCAGCCTTTAAAACCCCTCTAAAATGAAGGTCCTGGGGCACGCTCTCCCAAGCACCTCCCCCACCTCTTCCCTCACAGGCATCTCCTAAACTCGAAGGGGCCTCCCCCCAACACTTGATACCAGGGCAGCAATGGGCAGCGGCAGTTCCTTTCAGGCAAACCCCTGAACCTGTCTCCAGGCCCCCTTTTCTCTGACTTCTCAGTGAGCCAAAGCAGACCATCTCGGCTCATTTGCCCTGACCTTCTTGTTTCGTTCTCCGCAGCTTTAATAAACATCCTCTAAAATTCACCTGGACTCGTCTGTGAAATTTTTCCTGTACAAAGTCAAGAACCCACACACTACCAGCCAGCTCTCGGCGGACCCGTTCAGGGCCAGGTCCCCCTTCCAGTAACAATCCCATTATCTTAATACAACATTTTTAAGTATTGCACAATTCCTTTCCGGTCATACATACTGTTTTATATCAGCTCATAAACCATTTTATATTTAGTTTTTGTCCCCCGTTTAACATTATCACCCAAACACGCCCTGTGGTTTTTCACAGTCACTGTAACAGAAGCATAACATTCTCTCTTGTGACTGTAATGTAATGTCCTTAAGCCACTCTCCCAACCCTGGACATCGTGTTGCTGGCTCTGGCTTTTCAAAAGAATTACATGTTGCTCTGGATCCCAGCTCCTCTTAGCTCCGAGAATTTATTCTAACTGTTATCCCTCCCTTGCATTTTAGTCTTTCATTGTCTTCAGACACCTTCTCTTCTGTCTGCAGGGATTTTTAGTCTTTCTGTCCTAAAACATATCTCAACCTTGCCAGATACCATTCTCTGTAGCCTCCATTATTTCCCCATCAGCTCATTCTTTTTCTCATGTTATTTGCCTCTCCCTACCTCCCCCATTTCAACAGAAAGTCTCTCTCCCTTTTTTTAAAAAGATTTTTTTAAAATGTATTTTATTGACTTTTTTACAGAGAGGAAGGGAGAGGGATAGAGAGTTAGAAACATCGATGAGAGAGAAACATCGATCAGCTGCCTCCTGCACACCCCCTACTGGGGATGTGCCCGCAACCAAGGCACATGCCCTTGTCCGGAATCGAACCTGGGACCCTTCAGTCCGCAGGCTGATGCTCTATCCACCGAGCCAAACCAATTAGGGCAGAAAGCCTCTTTTTAATGACTGCATATCAAGTCCAAAGAGATCCCCCCCCCCCCCCCCCCCCGTCCTCATTGTTTCTGACATTGACCAGTCTCTTCCGAAACTTCCCTCCGAGCCTTTGGGGTCATCACGTTTTGCCTGTGCTCCTCGACTCCTCTTCAGCTTTTCCAAAATGAAGGTCTTTCTCAAGGGCCTGTTCCCAGCCTTCTCCTTCTCTCCTGTTTTCCCAGGCACAGTCATTCACTCTCACAGCTTAAGCTAATAGCTCTGTACAAATGATTTCCAGATCTGTATTTTTAGCCCAACCTGTCTCATCTCCCCAGCCTGCGCCTCACCTCCACCGCCCACTGCTGCGTTCACATTGCTCCCTGGTGCTGGCCCATCTCCTCACAGCCAACGCATTCAGTACCCAAATGCTTCTTTCCTCCTAACCCGGCGTCTCCAACTGACTTCCCTTTAGCCTTGCATATGTGGCCTCAAAACCTCTGAATCACTTTTTATTCTTGTCTCTACTAATATTTCACCAGTTGGTTTAACATCTGGAATGTGTCTCTTCCATTTTCAAACCCACAGTTTTCATTCATTCATTCATTCATTCATTCATTCATTCATTCCTCACCTGAGGACATGTTTTTATTGATTTTAGAGAGAGGAAGGGAGGGAGAGAAACATTGATGGGTTGCCTCCCATATGCACCCTGATCGAGATTGAACCTGAAACCCAGGTATGTGTTCTGACCAGGGATCAAACCTGAAACCTTTTGGTGTATGGAATGATGCTCCACCCAACTGAGCCACCTGGCCAGGGCCCCACAGTTTTTATTTTTATTTATTATTATTTTTGGTTAATCCTCACTTGAGGATATTTTGTCCATTGTTTTTTTAGAGAGAGTGGAAGGGAGGGGGAGACATACAGAGAGAGAGAGAGACATTGATGTGAGAGAGACACATCGATTGGTTGCCTCCTGCATACACCCTGACCAGCTGGGGACTGAACCTGCAACCAAGGTATGTGCCCTTGACCTGAATTGAACTGGGGATACTACAGTCCACAGGCTGACTCTTTATCCACTGAGTCAAATCAGCCAGTGTTCTGAAGTTTTTGTTTAAAAAAAATTAAATATAAAGTTTGTATGTTCTTGTGTTAAAAATTCAAGTGATATCAGTTGTATTAATCAGATGTAATAGTATTATAATCAGATGTATTACTATATAGGGCAAGCATGTCAAACTCAAAGGCTAACATGGGCCAAATAAACAAGGTTTAAGTTTATGTGGGCCGCAAAAAAACAAAAGCTTCAATTTTCATAGAAACGTAGGTTTATTTTGACAGAGACAGGCTAAATACAAAGGGCTAAAATAAATGAGTAATTGTTAACATAAAATAATAAAACATTTTAATAAAAATTAATATTTTTTCTTGAACATTAACTTAACAGACACTGAATAACTGCACAAATTAATAAGTGTAATGCAAATAAACCTATTTTTCTTTTTCTCCAAAAGCAAAATATTTCCGGTTGCGCACACCAAACAAGTCAGTACAAGACTAATGACGTAGCAATCGGCTGCTAAAATATTCGCTGTTAGTATTAGTGGAGAGAAATGGTGTGCCTGTGCGTAGGGGAAATGAATGCAATATGATTATAGTAATCAGTCAGCGAACGTTGTAGTTCGTTATTAATAATTATGTATAACAGGATATTGTAAACATTCAGTTACAAAATTTTTATTAAAACATTTCTTACATACCATTATATTGGCTGGGCCCCAAAAATATTTGTTGTGGGTCGCATGTGGCCCGTGGGCCGCTAGTTTGACATGCTTGCTATCGGGCAAAAAATGAATATTCCTCTTCATAAAAGTGAACATTTCTCTTCATATATTTACTCTCCAAATTCTCTCTATACACTATTTCTTTTCCCAGTGGATAAATGAACTGTGATATATCTATTCAATGGAATACTAGTTAGCAATAGAAAGGAACAAGTTACTGATACATGCAACAACTGGGTGTATCTCAAAGACATTGTGCTAAGTAAAAGAGACCAGACACAAACGGCTATGTACTGTATGATTCCATTGATAGTAAACTCTAGGAAAGACAAAGCTATAGAAACAGAAATCAGACTAGTGGTGGCCAACGATTGAGGGAGGGGCAGGGGCTAGACTGCAAGCTGGCACAAGGGAACTTTTCAGGCACAAAAAACAAAGTTCTATATCTTGAATATGGTGGTGGTTACAGGACTTCACACATTTATCAAAACTCATTGAACTGTACACTTTTAAAAAGTAAATTTTATCTGATTGAATTACCAAACTGAATCTGCCTACCTTGATTTGAGCCTGACTTAAAAAAAAAAAAAAGAGGAAAGAAGCAAAAGCAAAATCATATCTATATCTATCTATAAGCCTAATATGCAAATTGTCCCCTCGGGAGTGAGACCAGGAGTTTGATTGCTTGCTATGAGGTGCACTGATCACTAGGGGGCAGCGCGGAATAAAGGAAGACCCGGGCCGGCAGCTGGAAGGCCCCGATCTGCCCTGATTGCTGGCCAGGCCTAGGGACCCTACCTGTGCATGAATTTCATGCACCGGGCCGCTAGTACATATATATATATATTTTGAAGTGGAATTTTCTGCACCAGATCGTGTGCTGATTTTAAATTTCAATATAAGGCCAAATTGTCCTCTAAAATGGCTATACCAATTTATACCTCTACCAGTATAATAGAAGAATGCCTATTTCCCCACACTCTGGCACAAATGGATATTATCAATTTTTTAAAAGTTCTGTCTGTTTGATGGTGAAAAATGTTACTTCAGGCACGCACTGTTAAGATCCCGTCCAAATTGGTCTCTCTACTTGCAGTCTTTTTTTCTCACCTTATATATTGTTAATAGAGTAATCCTTCTTGTGCTTAGTTCTAATAATATCTCAAAAAAATTGTTAATATACCCCACTGCCTACAAAATGAAGTCCAGACCTTTAGCTAGATATCCGAGTCTTTATTCTATTCTAGTTTACCTTATCTCTCTGTCTACTACTGTCTTATCATTTTTAGTAGAAACGTTGGCTCAACTTCTAGCTTGATGGTTCTTACCCTTCTTCTAGGTTTATTGTGATGTAATTGACATACAACATTGTGTAAGCTTAAGGTGTCCAGTGTTATGATTTGATACATGTATATATTGGGAAGTGTTTACCACAATAAGGTTAGTCGACACCTCTTTCACCTCATATAATTACCATTTTGATGTTGTTACTGTGAGAACATTAAAACTCTACCCTCATAGCCATGTTCCAGCACATAATACTGTATTGTTAACTGTAGTCACCGTGCTGTGCTTTAGATCCCCGGAACTTACTCATCTTAGCACTGGAAGTTTGTACCCTTTTACCAACATCCTCCCATGTCCCCCAGAAGACCACCACTCTGCTCTCTGTGTCCTTGAGTTTGATGTCTTTATGTTAATCCTCACCCACCCGAGGATATTTTTTCCATGGATTTTTAGAGAGAGTGGAAAGGAGAGGGAGAGACACAGAGAGAGAGAAACATTGATGTGAGACAGACACATCGATTGGTTGCCTCCTGCAAGCGCCCCAACTGGGGCCAGGGATCAAACCTGAAACTAAGGTACGCACACCCTTGACTGGAATTGAACCCGCAACCCTTCAGTCTGTGGGCCAATGCTCTAGCCCTTTAGCAAAGCAGCCAGGTTGAGTTTGAGGTTTTTAGATGTCATATGTAAGCGAGAGCTTATAGTATTTGTTTTACTCTGTCTGACATTTCAATTAGCATAATGCCTTTAAGGTCTATCCATATTGTGAAAAATGACATGATTTCCTTTTTCATAGCTGAGTAATACTCCATTTTATATATATCACAATTTCTTTATCCATTCATCCATTGGCAGACAGGTTATTTCTCTGTCTTGGCTACTGTGAATAATGCTGCGATGAGCTTGGGGGATGGTGCACATATCTCTCCATGATAGTTATTTCCTTTGGATGTATACCCAGAAGTGGGATTGCTGGATCACATGGTAGTAGTTCTGGTTTTTATTTTTTATTTTATTTTTTAAAATATTTTTTTTATTAATTTCAGAGAGGATGGAAGAGGGAGAGAGAGATAGAAACATCCATGATGAGAGAGAATCATTGATTGGCTGCCTCCTGCACGCTCCCCACTGGGGATCAAGTCCGCAACCTGGGCATGTGCCCTTGACCGGAATCAAACCTGGGACCCTTTGGTCAGCAGGTTGACGCTCTACCCACTGAGCCAAACTGTTAGGGCTGGTTTTTATTTTTTGAAGAGGCTCCATACTGTTTTCCATGGTTCTTGCTCCTGGCTGCACATCAGAATCCTGGGGAGCTCTTTAAAGACCTGATTGCCCAAGCCTCATCTGCAGAGAATTGGATTTAATTGGGCTGAGGGATGGCCTGGGGTTCTTTTTGTTTGTTTATTTGTTATTTTTTGAGTCCAGGTGATTTTATTATGCAGTCAGAGCTGTGAACCTCTGATCCAGTACACTAACTAAATAAATCTCATGCCTATCTCCCTTGATGTCCTTGTTCATACCATCCCCTCAACCTGGAATACTTGTCCTGTCCTCCTTAGCTGTCCACATCCTTCTTGTCCCTTAATGACCCCATAAGACCCAACTCACTTGCAACTCCACCGTGAAGTTTCCCTGGGTCCCCCATCAAGTAAGATATCTCCATTTTTCGGACATTCTATAACTTCCTTCTGACATGTATCATGGTCTACTTTGCAAAACTGTTATTTTTAAACTTACTTTTTTCTATAAGATTGTCAGTTCTTTGAAAAACTGTAGCAAAATTAACCTTGTTCATCACTCAGTACCCTGTTCTGTGGGACAATTACTCAGTAGGAGCTCAGTAAATATTTTAAAAATGTTTACTTTGTTCTATAGCTTTTTCTTCATTTTGTACAGTTGCTGTCTCTGCCCGGAACCCCTTTTCCCATGGCTCAGTGTCACCTTGTTAGAGCGACAAATATAGTCACTTATTTATTTGTGTATTGCCTGTCTCTTCTCACTAGCATGTAAGCTCTGTGAGGAAAGGTCTTTATTTTGTTTGCTGTTGTATCCACCATGCACATGCCAGTACTTGGCATATAGTAAGTGTTCAGAAAATATTCTTTGGGTTTAATAAATGAACTGGATGGACAGTTATCTTCTTTTGTATATACCTTATAACAACCCCCAGCAGGCAAGGTAGGCATAATCAAGCCATCATCAGCTTAATTCTCAGACTCTTGGCGTTCTGAGCAGGAATATGGAAGCGCAGTTGCCACAGGAATATGGGGCTTGTTTCACTTTCTCCTCCCACACCTCGTTCTTTGCTTCACTCCTGTAGGCTTCATGATCTCACCCCACCTGCATGTCCAAGTTCCACCACTTCCCTGCAGACGGCTGCCCCTTGGCCATTCCAGACACACCCGCTGTTGGCCCACCCTTTGGGAGAAAGGCCACACAGGCCCTGGAAGGGAGCCTGGGCCAAGTGGGCAAGGGGATTCTGGGCTCCTAGTGGGGTATCCGCTTGTCCTCAGACTCCTTGCCCTGTGGGGAGGGTGTGGTTGGAGGAGGCCTGGAATGGGGCCCCTGCAAGCTGGGGCTGTTTGGTGTTAGTCTAAGGGGGATTGATCCTCTCCTCTCCAAACCAGACTGTAAGCCCCCTCTCCTAGAGGTTGTGTCGTTTAACTGGAAAATGGAAGGTGTGGGCTGAGCTTGAGGTAAATAAACTAACCTCTTTGGCTTGTTTATAATAATAAAAGCATAATATGCTAATTAGATTAGACCTCCTTCTGGAAGACCTCCCAGACAAAGCCGCAGCTGCGGGGGGGGGGGGGTGCAGGTGGGGGCTGAGGCAGAGGCAGCTGCTGTGGCGGTGGCTGGGGGGGGGGGGGGCAAGCCCGTTGCACGAATTTCATGCATCAGGCCTCTAGTTTATCTATAAAATGAGAACTAGATGAGATAATCTCTAAAATGGCTTCTTTAATATCTCCCTCCCTGCACACACACACATTCCCAACTAACAGGTCATAGCAGAATGCCCAGAAGTGTTCGCTAGTATGAATGCCCTATGGCCTTGACTTAATCTATTCTCATATCAGACAAATGCATGTAGGTATGTGTATACATGTGGGGGCACACACACCCTACCTTGTACCACTCAATCCGTCTTGGATTTTTGAGTCACAAAACTTACCAGCTGAAATGTTAGAGCCCTGGGAGACATTTTTCTAAACACTGAGGCAAAATGCTCCAGATCCCAACAGAAGTCATATTCAGTTTTATGCTTTCAGAGCTTGGGGACTATGGGACCCTAGGGATCTTACTTTCCTTAGAAAATTGGTGACCTTGAGTCATTTCTATTATCTTAAAGTTGAGGTTTTTATTTCTGACTGATGTCAATCCCTTCTTAATGGCTGGGTAAACATTTTATTTCCTTGAGTTGCCTGAGAATTAAGGGGGGGGGGGGCTTTTTCTGACTCCCTGGGTTTTAGTGTTGGTAGGTAGACGCTTACTGGAGGCTGGGGCCAAATCTGAAAGGTTAAACCTCTTTCCTGGGCAGGTGGATGCTCTGGTTCAGATGAACAGATGTATAATGAGGGTTCATCAGTGCTATGGGCAACCCTAAGCAGGATGACACCAGCTCCAAGCTTTATATTAATTTGGTTGGAGAGGCACAGCATAATTTCATAGAAGATTAAATAACATAACAGGACAAGACAATTTATCACCTCAAGGCAGTGGTTTGTGGTCAAACGCAGTTTTTTTCACAACGAGTTTAGAGAATGAAGGAAAGTGTGAATAAGCGGTCCCAGGTCTGGGGCCATCATATCGGGGAGCCGACATGCGGGGACAGGCAGTGTCTCCACACAGTTCCTCACCTGGAGTTTATGAGCTGGAGGCAAAGTCTGCAAAGCCTTCTGTTCATGGTGGGGGGTCGGAGGAGACCGGTTGCTAAGAACAGGGACTGCTTATGATGCCGAGGCATAATGAGCACACATAAGGAACATCAACAAAAGCTATCCTCAACCTTTATTCTCAACTCTCTTCCCTGAACCGGACAGGTAGGTGCTTAGAGAAGAATGCCTCAGTCTTATTCTGAGAAGGGGCTCTTGCTGCCCAGACCGGTGAGCTGCAAGGTTGGGTCTCACAGGGGAACGGGAATGGAGCCTACTGCACTGCCACAGGACGCGAAGACTCAAAACTGCCAATTCCACGTTGCAAGACCCTTAAACCACCATCCTCAGAGTTAGATGCCGGGCACATAGCAGGGACTTGACAAACGCTAACTCCCCCCTTCGCTTTCCTCGTTTCCTTGGGGAGCCCTAGCCCACCAACGCTAATCCTCGGACATTCTCTCCACCTCCCACGAGCGCTGCTGTCCCTAAAAGCGCCAGGATGAGTGGGGTTCTCTCCGGCTCCTCTTCAATTCGGTTCAACAGGAGCCTTCTGAAGGCCTACTACGTGCGCGCTGTGCGGGCTTCCCGGTCGGAACAGAAGGCAGAACCCCTAGACTCGAGAAAGGATGGGTCGGGCCGCGCGCTCTTCTCACCCCCTCCACTGCCCGTCCTCTGCTTTGTCCCCCCGGCAGCCCCGAAGGCTGCCCTGCAAACGCAGGCGCCCCGCTCACACCTGCCGCCCCGCACACAACCGAGCAGAGCGAAGCCGGGCGCCGGAGGAGGAGGGAGAGGCCGCCGCGTTGTGCTGCCCGGTTTCCGGCTCCGACCCCTCCTGGCGGGCCTCCTTCCCTCGCTCCCGGCGCCCCCGGGGGCGGAACGCGCGGGGCCACCAGGCGGCGGCGGGACCGGTGTGGGGTGCGGGCCCGGCGGCGCCGGCTCCCGGCCGAGCCCAGGCCTCCCGCGCCCCTTCCCGGGAGGCGGGTCCTGGGGGAGGACCCGGCCCCGGCCCCGACCCCGCGCGGCGCAGCCCCGCGCATTCGCGCCCCGCGCCTGCCGCCCGGCTGCCCGCAGGCAGGCGCCCGGCCGGCCGGGAGGTGGTGCTCGCCGCCCCGCGCCCGGGCCCGCGCGTTGCCGGGCAGCGGCTCGAGGCTCCGAAGGGGGCGGAGCGGCGAGGCGGGCGTGCGGCTGGCGGCCCCTGTCCGTGGTTCCGGCCCCCGGCCCGCCCCCGCCTCGCCGGCCTCCCTCCGCGCCGGTGCGCGGCGTCCCGTCCCAGCCGCAGCCGCAGCGGCCACCTCCCGGGTCTGAGCGCGCCGAGCCGCGAGGCCGGGTCGGGCGCCGGTCGGGACCGCCGGGGGCGCGGCGCCGACGCGAGGCGCGGCCATGGACGGGCAGACCCGCGCCGGGGTCGCGCTGGTGCCGGGGCCGAGCGGCCACGGGCCTTCCGCCCGCCGCCGCCGCCCGGGGCTGCTGCTCCCCGGCCTCTGGCTGCTGCTGCTGGCCCGGCCGGCCTCGTGCGCCCCAGGTAAGCACCGCGGGGACCCTGCCTGCCTTGATTGCTGCTGTTTTCAAAATCCTGCCTTCCCCGCCCAGACTCTTTTATTCCCCACCGCTCCCTCGCCCTCCTGGCTGGAGATGCTCTTCCATTCTTCTCGGGCCCAGCCACCGAAGGCGCGGAGGGAAGAAAGGGAGAAAGCCGGCGGATGGTGGCCAATCTTGCTAATGATCTGCAAAGCTCTCCTGTTATCCTCGGAGTCCGAGGCGGGTCTGGTGGCTTCATCTCCCAACGTGCCTTTATTTCCTCTGCAAAATCCAGGCAGTGGAATTGAATGCGTGCGTGGCCGTGGCAGGGTGGTATATGAAATGTTAGGGGGTACGTTATTGTCAGGCTGAAGGGGGACAGTGGGGAGGGGTGTGTGTGCCTTAAGGCGGTGTTGCATTACTCTGAGTAGCCCTGCGCCCCTCAGATACAGGGATTCCGGCGGTGTGGTGTCCCCCAGTGCACCAGGACACAAAGAACATTCAAAGAATATCTCTTGGAAAGCGCCCTGGCCACGGGTCTTTCCAGGGAACTAGCGGTTGCTTTTACTTCTGCAAAGGCATTAGTACAATAGAGTGTGACAATATTGTGATTTCCGAGTGTCAGGGCATGAAAGGAGTCAGGGTTGTTTCTATAATAGATGCAGTTTACTGACGGCTCATCAGGACGGAATTAAGAGGCATGATTTATGGAGAAGCGTGTGGGCGGGTTTTGTTGTTGAGGAAATGATTTAATTCGTATTGCTTCTCTGAAATGTTTATTTGTCCACCCTGAGCATACACACAGGATGGCCTGGAAACCATCTCTGAGCTGACAGGCTGTGAGCCCGTGGTTGTCCCCGGCGCGCTCACACTTGACCACTTGGTGGGCAGAAAAGGAAAGGTGGGATGAGCAGCCCTGGGTGGGCATGGAGCAGGAACAGAAAGCCATGGAAGCGATGCCAAATCCTCCCTTCCCTTGGGGGGATGGCCAAAAGACTGCCAAGTGGCTTTGAAAGGAAACGGAACACATTTGAAGGTGTCCCTAGGACCTCACTGTTGGAACGATAACCGGCACCGTGTAGGCGATGGTCCAGTAGGAGCCCAGGAAGAGACTTCAGGGATCAGAGAAGGGAACCACTCCTTCGACTGAAGAGGAAACTGCCATGAGAAGTGACTTGCTCAAGGTCACAGGCTAGTTTGTGCAGAGTCATCACCTGTCAGTCACCCTGCTGCCCTGACCCGCAGACTTGACCTCACACCTGAGGTCTCCACAAAGATTTCCCACAGCTGGGTGGAACCCTGCCTCAGAAGGCCACACCACAGCCTGGGTGACAAAATGGGTCTCTTCCCAGCAGTGTACCGAGGGTGCGAACGACTTTGCCTAACGCAGCGCCTCAGGTCTCAGTTCTGCTCCCTGCATGCTCCGCCCGGTGTGTCCATGTGTCCAGAGAGGACAGGAGACCCTGGGCTTTCTGGGAGAAGAGATGTTCATGAAGACTGCCCTTGTCTTTAGTCAACAAAGAAAGCCCATCTCATACTAACGGAGTCATCAGCTGCGGGACAGGCCAACTAATAATTTCCATTTACTGAGCGCTGCCTGTGTGCCTGGTGCTGTATTTTATACACAAGACTCAATCTCCTTGTGGGCTAGGCATCATCGTCCCCATTTTACAGATGAGGGAACTAAGGCTGCCGGCATTTAGGTTAGTTGACTCCAAACTCTATGCAGTTAACCTCCGTACAGCTAGCTTCCCCAGGCGAATGTGGCCAAATGGATATTTTGTAGATGTGGAGAAGTAAGTAATTCTTTGATAAATCTGATATCAGTAGTGGAGCTGTTTGTTCTGTCCCTTCGTAACTTTCTCTTCTTTAGAAGTCCATTCCTGTTTCCCCTCAACCCACAATACAAATACAGAGCCCTGGTTTATTGCACTTCACAGGTGTTGCGTATATATATTTTTTTACAAACTGAAGGCAAGACCCTCCACCAGCACAAAGGTTAGGACTTGCCTTATTTTGGTGGTCTGAAACCCGACCAAAGCTGCAGTATCTCCTTGGTATGCCTGTGTTCAACCTGGAGACATGAAATGAATTCTCTGTCCACTCTAGAGCTGACATCACAGAAGCAGAGACTTCGTCCTTCCATTCATTTGTGCATTGGCCTCTGGTTGGCGCAGCTGCTTCCAGACTGGGTAATAGACTGGGAAGCAGCTGTCCTCAAGGACCCAATTGGAAACACAGAGCTGTGCGCAAGCAAGCGCAGACCCCTGGTGCGGACGGTTCACGGGCAAGATTGCCTTTCAGTTGTTTGGTCCTGGTCTCCCCTCTGGCTGTGAGTCCTGAGTGTTTTCACCATCAGAGTGGGGATGGAGGAGGCTTGGCTGAGCCTGACATGGTGGTTCTCTTTCTGAAGGGTAAGCGGTATTAGTCAGAAAATGGTGCGTCTTAATCCTGTTTTGGATTTCCTAGGTTAGACACCAGCCCGTTCCGTGGCTCTGAAAACTTCCTCCTCCTCAGGAGGTTTCTCTTTCCTGTTAACTTTTGTTAAATGGAGTCCGCCCTCCAGTTGGTCTCCTAATTTCAGTCTCTATTTAAATTTCTATGTCTTATCGATTTCTGGTCTTTTTCCATTTCATTCAGCATTTTGAGTGTTTAAACATTTATGAGTTTGGTCTTGACTGTTCACTGTTGTGGAAACAATTTGTAATACTTTGAACTTGCTTTTGAATATTGTGCTTTTAGGAGATCCTACACCCACAACGTAAAAGGAAAGAGTCGTGTCCATTTTTTCATCGTATTGAGGGATAAGTCTTTCTCAAAATAGTTATTATGAAACATAACTTTGCAAATTACTTTGCAATTTAGAAATTACTGGAAGGTATAGAAAACAGGTACCCACACTCCTACAACCCACAGATAACACTGTAAATAGTTTTGCCTTTTCTTTGTTAACATTAAAAAAAAGAAAATTGAATTATATGCACAATGTATTTACCTTTTTTCACTCAATAATTGAGTTAAGCATTTCCTTATTCACAATTTTCCATCCTAATAATTACTTAATTATTCATTTATTATTTCCAGCTTTTTTGGCTGTTATAAACAATGCTATGTTGAATAGCTATGTAGGTAAGGCTTTGTCTATATATCTTTGTGTGGGTTTTTTTTTTTTTTTTTAAGTCTACATTTCTAGAAGGGAAATTAGGATGTAACATAAATCTAAGGCCCACCAGGCTGGCTCTTTGCATGTTTTGGTCAGTGTGGTGAGTGCCTTATAGGTGCTCAGTAAGTGGCTGTTGAATGAACAACAATTTTATATGAAGCTGCAATGCTGAAATAAAGCCTGGCAGTTTATGTGGTAGCCTGATTCACATCAGCACTAAGATTGAATATTATTTTAAAAATCCATTTTAAATACATTTGTAATACATTGTTTTGTTTTTTTAAAAAATGTATTTTATTGATTTTTTTTTTTTTTACAGAGAGGAAGGGAGAGGGATAGAGAGTTAGAAACATCGATGAGAGAGAAACATCGATCAGCTGCCTCCTGCACACTCCCCACTGGGGATGTGCCCGCAACCAAGGTACATGCCCTTGACCGGAATCGAACCTGGGACTTTTCAGTCCGCAGGCCGACGCTCTATCCACTGAGCCAAACCGGTTAGGGCATGTAATACATTGTTTTAATTTCTTATTACTTATGAATTGATATTTTTTGTTTATTTTGTACTTGTATTCCATTAATTTTCTCTGTGTTTTTGCTCAGAGAATTACATATTTAAATGTGTAATTACATGTTTAGTTATTGTGGAATTACATATTTATTTTTTAAATATATTTTATTGATTTCAGAGAGGAAGGGAAAGGGAGAGAGATAGAATTATTGATTGGCTGCCTCCTGCATGCCTCCTACTGGGGATTGAGCCCACAACCTGGGTATGTGCCCTTGGCTGGAATCGAACCCCGGACCCTTCAGTCCACAGGCCAACACTCTATCCACTGAGCCAAATCAGCTAGGGCCATATTTATTTTTATTTATTTACTTATTTTTTGGTTAATCCTCACCCGAGGATATTTTTCTATTGATTTTTAAGGAGAGTGGAAGAGAAGGAAAGACAGAGAGAAACATCGATGTGAGAGAAACACATCGACTAGTTGCCTCCTGCATGAGCTCCAACCAGGGCTCGGGCCTGCAACCAAGGTACGTGCCCTTGACTGGAATTGAACCCTGTACCCTTTGGTCCACAGGTCGAAGTTCTAGCCACTGAGCCAAACCAGTTAGGGCTGGAATTACATTTTTAAATCTTTCTTTCTATGTATGGATAGCAACCATTTTTTCTCCTGTGTGTTAACAGTTTCCCCTTCCAATGGAGTTTTACAAATTTTTATATAATTTTGAAATTCAGAAGTGTTTAGTTCTTTTGATTAGCAAAATTGGCCATTTTGCTTTTCTTTTTGTATTTTTTCCATTTCATTTATACTTATGGCAGGTTAAATTTTTATCTTATTTGATATACTATTTCATTAGCCATTTTGAGGCAAATATTTGTAACTGGGTCCCAGTGCACAAATTCATGCATCTTGAAAGGAACTGTGGGCCGCGATGCTGCGGTGGACACGGGTGGGTCTCTGCCCATCCTTGTGCCCCTGCCCGGCCCCTCCCACCAGGTCCCCTCTCGGCCAGCAGCCCTGCTCCCACTGCTGCTGACAGCGCTGGTCCCGCTTGCACGGAGAGATTGTGGCTGGCACCAGCAGTGGCTGCAAGCAGCAGCTGCTGCCCCAATCACCCCTCAGGAGCAGGGGGAGGTAAAGAAGCCCTCAGGGGCGATCTATCGGGGCCAGCAGCCGCCACTCACACCCGCTGATGTTGCTGAGCGATCGAGACTGGCACCTGGCACCGGCAGTGGGTGTGAGAGGTGGCTCTGGTGCCAGCAGCGGGTGCAAGCGGGGCTGGTGCCGACAGCAGGTGCAAGCACCAGGTGGGACTGTGGCACAGGGGAGCAAAGAATTTTCAGTAACCACCAGAGGCTCGTCTGGATGGACAGTGACCAGCGCCCCTCCTTGGTCTTGGTGCCCCCGCTCACTTGCTCCACCATCCCGCCGTGGCTGACCCCCACCATGTTCCGTGTTCTGCCTGCTGCAGATGCCTGCCATATTCTGCGTGCACCCCCTGGTGGTCAGCGCACGTCATACATAGCAACTGGTTGTTTGGTTTTTCTGCCATTCCGTCTATTTCAGTGGTTCTCAACCTTCCTAATGACGCGACCCTTTAATACAGTTCCTCATGTTGTAGTGACCCCCAATTTCATTGTTACAAATTGAACATAATGAAAACATAGTGATTAATCACAAAAACAATATGGAATTATATATGTGTTTTCTGATGGTCTTAGGCAACCCCTGTGAAAGGATCATTCGACCCAAAGGGGCCGCGACCCACAGGTTGAGAACCGCTGGTCTATTTGCATATTAGGGTTTTATATATATAGATACTTTTTGAGCGGTTTAGTATCCTGTAAATAAAGACTAAGATAAATATTTCAAAAGTGTGATCCCTCCACCTTCTGCATCAACAACATGAGGATGGGGGGGGGGGGGCGTTGCTTGTTAAGAATTTAGATCTCTGGGGCTCACCCTTGACCTACATTAGAATTTTTGGTGGGAGTGCCTGGGAATCTTCATTTTTAACAAGTTCACAGCTGATTTTAAGGCACTTTAAACTTTGGGACTACTGATCCAGAGACTATAAAATCCATTAACTGAAAATGTCATAGCCTTTTGGGGGTATGGGCACTTAATATGTTGCAATTGTCTTTCTACTGTTAGAACAGTTGGTTTAAGATCGTGACATTGAGACAGTTTTTTTGGTTATATCTAGTTTGCTTGGTTTTCTTTGGCTTGTGAGTCAAAGGACATAGAGGACTTCATTTTAAATTCTCACGCCCGTTCCCTTGGGAACAGCCGTTTGCAGTCTTTGTCAGGAAAAACCTCACTTAATCCCGAAAACAGAAGCCAGCCGGGCTGTTGTTAAAAGTCGCCTGGGACCTGGGAGCCGCAGGTTTTCTCCCAGTGCCCGGGGTGCTGGAGGCAGCTAGCTAATTACTGTAATTATATTCGCACTGGGTTGATTTTCCCAGATAGGAAGATGCTGCTCTGACGGCTCTAACTTGTTGCCAAGCTGTGGCCACCCACCTTTCATCTGCAGCTCTGTGACAGCATTTCTCCCTCACGTACCCGGGCAGCACGATTTGTTGGAAAGCACATTGACCTGTGAGCTGGCAAACCTGAGTGTGCTCTTTATGCTGATAACTGGCTTTGTGTCTGTGGACAAGCCACCTCGTCCGGGGTTTCTTCATCAGTGTAAGATGGGTCGCTCCGATGATCTCTGAGTTCTCTTTCAGCTCTTCCATTTCAAGCCCACATGCTGACCACCTCAGAATATGCTTGTTATAGGTTGTAATTGTCCTGGGGTAATTATCTGTTGAATGCTTGTGAGTGTTGTCATCTCACTGTCCTAAAGATGTTCTAGTCCAGGGACCTGCAGAAAGCAGTTTACTCTCCCCATTGCATTCAATCCTTCTTTTTCATAAACCCTCCTCTCCCCTCCCCTCCTGCAGCCACACCCCCAGGACACCTACTTTGCTCTCAATCTTCCTCTTTGTCTCTCACCCCCAACCCCACCCCATAGCCCCAGCCTTGCTTGGTAATGCTCTAGGTGTGCTACTGCTGTGGCATGCAGCTTCGGGCGTTGCTTCTCCTCATTGGTGACAATCTAACCTTGCTACTGAAAGTGTGATACTGCGGCATCATCGCCATCTGGAAGCTCATTAGAAATGCAGAATCTCAGGCCCCACTCCAGACCTTCAGAATCTGCATTGCATAAGGCCCTCAGGTGATCTCTCTCTCTCTCTAAGTTTGAGAAGCACTGGGCTAAGAGGTAATGCCTCCCGTTCCAACCTTCTGGGAGTGAGTGGTGTTGGCTCGCTGGGGCCTGAGTCAGCCCAGACTGCTCTGGAGCCAGTCCAGATCTTCAGGGACCTTGAGATACACCTGCCTTTGGGATTGACTGAATCTATGTGAATATGTACAAGAGCCCTATTGACCAGGCAACTTCAGAACAAAATGGTTTGGGGGAGAGAAGACAGCGACTGGCAAGAAGGTGGGAGTGGGGGGTGGGGAGAATGTGTGAGAATAAGGGAGCGATAGAGGAGTGTGTGTGTGTGTGTGTGTGTGTGTGCGCGCGCGTGTGCACGCGCAGGCGCTAGAGACAGTTAGGTCCTGCAGGACAAAATGGTTTTCTAGACCTGCCCCGATTCATAACCCATTCATTCATTAGCATACTGAAAAACTACCATACCAGTTGGTAAATAGCTGCTATATGGCATCCCCATCTGCCTAAATTCCTTGGGTTTACATGCCTTCCCTCTGGATTCTTTTCCTGATTCTTCTCCTAGGATGTCCACCCCTCCCCCCCCCCCGCCCCCTTCCCAAGATTCAGGAACTGAAGGGTTAATGCTCAGCTAGCAGGAACCTCAGGACTCTGCTTTAGAATAGCAACCCTTCCAGTTGGTCAGTGCACATGCCTACCTGTTGTATATGTTGTATATTGTATTGAGTATCACCAGTACCTTCTTCCTCCCTCCTTCTCTCCTTCTCTCCTTCTCTCCTTCTTCCTTCCTTCCTCCCTTCCTTCCTTCCTTCCTTCCTTCCTTCCTCCCTTCCCCCCTCCTTCCTTCCCTCCCTCCTCCCTCCCTCCCTCCCTCCCTCCTCTTCTCTCTCTCTCTCCTTCCCTTTTTCCCTTTTCCCTTCCTTCCTTCCTTCTTTCCTTCCATGCATCCCAGATCCAACACTTTAAAAAAAGTGTGTTAAATGGATGCATTTGATGGTAGTTGAAGTCATAGACCTGGAAGATCCAACTGAGGGAGTGCATGTAGTTGGAAGAGAAGAAGGCTAAGGACAGAGGCCCAGGAAACTCACATTCAGGACAGGGGAAGAGAAGGAGGAGCCCACAGAGGAAACTGGCCTGAGAAAGCAGAGTCATGAAAACCAGGGAGGGGAGGGTTTTCATATAGGTGGTTGTCACATCGTGTCCCATGCTGCTGCGTGGAACTGTTTCTCAGAGGATGGTGTGAGGGCCACTCGGTCAGAATCACCTGGGGCTCTTGTTAAAATCCTGCACTCATAGTCAAGCTAGACCTACTGAATTAGGGGATGCCGGAGGTTTTGTAGTTTTGAAATGTTCAATAAGCTCCTCAAATGATTCTCATGCCTGGTGAGGTTGTGTTACCCCTGTCATTTAGGTGGCATGGGGTTGATGGAGGTTTTAGAAAGAGGTTATAGATTTGATCATGTTTATAGGCTTCAAGGAAGAATCAGTAAAGATATAGTGAATAATTTAAGAAAGAGCAGAAGTAATTGAAGGATAATTCACCCAAAGTGAGACGTTCATGTGGGCAGGCGGGCTGACCACAAGCAGGACTGGGGAGAGACAGTATTGGGAGAAGGAAGTGGAGGGGGCTGGTGGAAGGTGGGGAGTGAAGTCTAAGGTGATGGGAGAAATTGCAGTGATGCCAGTGCACCTGTGATGTGGTCTTGCCCTGCCGCATCTGGCATTCCAAGTGAGGCCAGGGAAAGGCAGGCCATTGGCTGAGTCGGGGTTGGGAATCCCAGGCAGGTGTGGTGAAGAGCCAAGGGGAACAGAGGGATCTGGCGAGACATGGCCTGGATGCTGCAGTGTGGAGCCGAGCTGGATGAGGGAGGACCAGAGGCAGTGGATGGGCAGTGAGGTGGGCGAGGGCTGGAGGGGTTGGCAGTGTTGGCATTTAAGGTTTCAGAATGGATCAACTCTGGGCTTGGTCTTGGTTAACGACCCAGGGCAGGGTAGCCGTGGGAGTCAGTTGCTGTAGTGAAATGTGGGTGAAAGCCTTTGGGTGTATAATCTGTGGATGTTGGATTTGCTACGAGTGAGGTAGAAAGGACTGTGAGTGGGACTCCAAGTCCTCAGTGAATGAAGGTAAGTGACCCAATGACTTCTCATGTAGGGGAAGAAATATGTCTTCATTCTGTCCACTTTCCTCTATCATCCCCACTGCCCCACCCTCATTCCAGCCCCCACCATCATTCCTCCAGTTACTGACACGGCCTCCACTTCTGCTCTTGCTCCATCCACTTCATCCTCCACCTTCAGCTGGAGGATCCTTCTGGAAACACATCTGCTCACGTCACTTCCTTCTTGCTTAAACATCTGTGCTGGCTGCCCATGGTTTTCATGGTGCTCCAGTCTGAGTCTACAGCCTGTGTGTGCCCTCAGGTACTAGGTTTATGGGGCGCGCTGGGAGTGGGGATCCGATGTAGGGGCTTGTGAGAAAATGCCCACAGTGGGTACAGACTATTCCCAAAATGTTGGTGCTGAGAGGGACCGACAGAGGGGAAGTGATGTGATTTGAAGACTGAGATTTGCCCTCCTGTGATCCAGGGCCAGCAGCAGAGGCAGACCTCCCTTTTCCACCCAGGGTGTAATTTACTGGGGCCGAGCAGCATCTGTCAGAGGGCCAGCTTCTGCTTTGGGAGGTGCCGTGTTTGTTCCAGCAGTGAAATAAGGCAGTGAGTTAGGGGGTGGTAAAGGGGTGGGTAAGTAGGGCCACCTGTGCAGGTGAGGCAGTAGAGAGGAATAAACCAGAACGGGTTGGGATGGATATTGGAAGAGACGGATGTTGCTGGAGAGGGAAGCAGTCAGGGTAGGGGTGACCTCTCTCAGGGATTTGGAGGTGATGGCACCAGGGATTCCTTTTTTTAAGAATTAAAGATATTTTTATTGATTTCAGAGAGGAAGGGAGAGGGAGAGATAGAAATATCAGTGATGAGAGAGAATCATTGATCGGCTGCCCCCTGCACGCCCCACACTGGGGATTGAGCCCACAACCTGGGCATGTACCTTGACTGGGAATCAAACCGTGACCTCCTGGTTCATAGGTTGATGGTCATCCACTGAGCCACACCGGCCAGGCAGGGGTTCCTTTTAGAGAGGAGCAAGACCGAAGGAGAAATAGGAGACGAGACCTGGAGACAGGCTTGGAGGAGCGGGTGACTTCGTGGAGAGTGGTGGAGGAGACCATCTTCTGAGAGGCGGGCGAGTGCCAGGTGGAATTGGGAGCTTGAGAAAATACAGCTGATTTCCAGAGGAAATTGAGAAGGGGCGACTGAAGTGGCAAGGCCTGGCTGAGGTTGGGAGGCCTGACTCTGCCTGACTCTGCTCGCCTCTCCGGCAGCCCTGGGTGGCCCCAGCCATGGGCAGAAAACGAACAGATGACAGTGGTCCTGGGCTCCGCTGGGATGGGTGTGTCTAGGCAGGCGGTCAGGAGGTCAGGTTCCTGCTGGTGTTGGGCAGGCTGTTCACCTTTGCGGAGTCACTTGAAAACTCTCCTTGCTTCTTTCCTTGGTCCCTGGTCTCCTGTTTGGGCTGTGGAAGGAGCCCCATCTCCACTGTTTTGGGTGCTAGGATTCACTGTGGAGCCAGACAGTCAGGCTGCTTTAAAACACTGGGCGTATACTCCTGGGAAGCTCTCAAAGGGGGAAGCCTCAAGCGTACAAAACACACCATCTTCTGAAGCCAGCTTCTAGGGGACTTGGGTGAAGCCCAGGAGACAGGTGTGAACTGGCGGGAAGTCGCTAGTCGCTAGGCCTTTGCTGCTGTGGGTGAGGCCTGAAGACCACACTGAGCTTGTTACAAAGGTGGACTCTCGGGTCCCGCCCCAGAATCTTCCTTTTAAGAGCATCTTCCCGCGATTTGTATGTGCACTAAGGGTTGGGGCGCTCTAGCCAAACGGCAGTGTCTCATTGAGGTTGGGTGCATGTCAAAGACTTTTGGTTGTTACCTCATTGGTGGGGAGAAAAATTCCGCCCAGATTTCAAGGTGATTGGGAAACGGAGCCGCAGCAGCAGGCTCAGAGCTGAGCTGGTGTCTGGCTGGATGTGCAGCCTAAGCGCCCTTGGTCCAGTCCTTGGTTTCCCTGCTCTGATCTCAGCAGGAGTCAGGGTGGGTGATTGCCAAGGATTTCAGGAGCCTCTGCAGAGAGCTGATGCAAGCAGGTGTCAAAACTGACGTGTGTGTGTGTGTGTGTGTGTGTGTGTGTGTGTGTGTGTGGCGGGGGGGGGGGGTGACGTCTGTCAGCGGATGCATGGATGCACAAAATGTGCTGTATGCACTCAATGGTAGTATTATTCCTTCTTAGAAAAGAAGGGCATTTTGACACATGCTACAACATGGCATTGTGCTAAGTGCGGTAAGCCAGTCACTAAAAGACACTGCCTGTGCGATTCCACTTATATGAGGTGCCTAGAGGCACCAGAGTCATGGAGACAGAAAGTAGGATGGTGGGTGCAGGGGCTGAGGGGAGGCGGGAATGGGAGTTAGTGCTTAATGGGTACAGAGCTTCAGTTTTGCAAGATGAGAAGAGTTGGTTGCACAACAATGTGAAAATACTTAATACTACTTAGAAATGGTTAATATGGTAAATTTAATCTATGTGGGTTTTTTAAAAACCACAATTATTGGAAAACAACAACCTAAAGTGAGGCTGAGTGGGTAGCAGTTGGTTGGTTAGCAGGAGCGAACATCAGTCAGAGCCAGGGGCCACAGCGGTCTGGGGACAGGCCAGGAGCACAGACAGGCTGGGCTGAGGCCTGTGACAGGCTGGGGTGGAAGGACGACGGGCACAGGGCACACTGGGTGGGAGTGGTGGTGGCGGTTGCGGGGAGCAAGTCAAAGGCTTGCTAAGACAGAGCTGCTTGGCTCTGTGGCACCAACAAGGATCTCCAGGTCTCTCTGCCTTAGGACTGCCTCACCTCTCAGCTGACCTCCCCCCTCCCCTCTCCCCCTCCCCATCCTGCGTTGTTAGGTGTTTTTCTCTGGACAGTCATTTGATGGAGGATGGGATGGGGGACAGGGTTGAGGAAAGGCATTCTTGGAAGGGGTGGGAATTTTCAACCTGGGCCTTACTTAATACAGTCTCAGGAATTTAAAAAATCAAATTCTTCTTCCTAGCCCTTAGAATTTGGCTTTTAAATATTTTTATGTATTTTCAGGATAACAATAGCTTTACTGGTTTTTCCCCTGATTATAAAAGTGATATGTGTTCATTGCAATAATTTGTACTTACTGTTCCCTCAGCCCAGAACATTCTTATCTCAGATACTATCTACATGGTTTACTGCGCCCCTTCCTTCAGGTTCTGCTCAAATCTCACATACTCAGGGAGGCCTTCCTACCCGTGTTTTTTAAACAACAACCTCCTCTGCAATTCCTTGCTCCTGACTCTGCTTTATTTTTTCTCCACGCATTGATCACCATCTTATATATATATGTGCCTGCTTCTTCTCTGCTTCCTTCCACCAGGGTAGAATTTATCTGTTTTGTTCTGTGTTTGTTCATTTGTCCAGCAGATCTTTCTTGAATGCCTGCTCTGGGGGCAATGTCTGCCCTGTGCTGGGCCTCTCAGGATGCATCAGTGACAAAGTTAATTACATAATGTGTTTCTAGATGATAAGTGCTATGAATCAGTGGAACAGACAAAGGGCTTGGGAGTGAGGAGCTGAAGTTTTAATCGGGTGATGCGGGAGGACTCCTTGACCAGGTGACTGTATTAATTTGCTGGGGCTGCCATAGCAAAGTGCCACAAACTGAATGGCTTCAACAAGAGAAGTTTATTGTTGTGTAGTTCTGGAGGCTAGGAGTTCCAGATCAAGGTCAAGGGGCCATGTTCCCCCTGAAGGTGCTAGGGAAGGGACTATGCCCTTGCCTCTTTTTATAAGGTCAGATTGAGTAGGGTCCACTCTCCTCCAGTGAGACCTCACCTAAACTCCTTACATCTGCACCGATCCTGTTTCCAAACGAGGTCACATTCTGAGGTACTTGGGGTTAGGACTTCAATTTAGGGATTTTGGGGGGACATGGTTTAAACCCGTAACAGTGACGTTTAATCTAAAATTTGAGGGAGGCAAAGGGACAAGCCTTGCAGGGTTTGGGGGGACAGTGTTCCCAGCAGATGAAGTAGCCAGTGTAGAGGCAGAAGTGTGCCTGGTGTTGGGGGGTGGGGAGGGGCTGGTGTGCCCAAGACAGAGAGGGAGGGGGTAGAGGAGTGGGGGGCAACAGGAGCTGAGGTGTGAGAGGAAGTGGGTGCTGGGGTGGAGTGTCAGAGGCCCCCAGGACTTTGGCATTATTCCAGGTAAGGTGGGAAGCAGTTGCAGCGTTTAGGGCAGAGGAGTGATGTGATGAGGCTTGAAATGTAAAATATATTGCACATTAAATGAATTCAGATGGTGCGAAAAGATGTAAGGTAGAAAGTGAAAATCCCGCCACCCGGAGATAAACACTATGCCATTTTGGTGTTTCTCCTTTCAGACCTTCCCCCCCTACACATATAAGCACACACACACACGCAAAGTAATGGTCTCATACTCCACATGTTTGCTGACGTGCTTTTTTCACTTCACACTTTATCATAGAATCTTTGCATTGCCAGGAAGAATAGCCGCTTCATGGTTTTATTCGATGCTGTGGATGTTCCCTGCTTTATTGAACCAGTTGCCTGCTGATGGAGAATTATGTTGCCTTCAACTTTTGCTGTGGTAAAAACACTGCTTTGAGGATTTTTGTACATATATCTCTACGCACCTTTCTAATTATTTCCTCACGATACATTCCCAGAAATAGAATTGCTGGACTAGGCAGTATTCATGTATTCGATTTTGATATTTATTGCCAAATTGCTCTCTAGAAAATCTGAAGCAATTGACATTCTCTCTAGTAATGAATTAGTGCCATTCGCTTCTATCCTCCATGAGACAGGCTGTTACCAATCTTTATTATCTTTGCCAAACTCATGGGTAAAAACAGACCTCCTTTAAGGTTGCATTTCTTTGCTTGTCCATTGGCATCAGGGTACTCTCTGTATTCCTTTCTCTGGTTCTCTCCAGAAATCTCAGCGCTGACCTGGAAATAATTACCCAACAATTACAGAGTGCTAGTCACGTGCCAGACATCGTGCTGGGCACAGTGTATCTTGTTTAATCTATACAACAACTCTACTAGGTAAGCACTGTTATTACCCCATTTTACAGATGAGGACGCTAAAGATTAGAGAGGTTCACTAACTTGCTTAAGGTCACACACTAATAGGAGTCCTTGTAACCCTAGGGGTTGAGGATGTGCATCCCCCAGCCAGGGTTTCCTTTGCTGTGGGTCCATGTGTAAGGATGACTCTGTGGCCCTGGCTAGTTTGGCTCAGTGGTTAAGCATTGGTCCCTGATTCAGTGCTGTTCAAGGGCTTGTACCTCGGTTGTAGGCTCCATTCCTGGCCCTGTTCAGGGTGTGTGTGGGAGGCAACCAGTTGATGTAGCTCTCTCACATCCATGTTTCTCGCTCTCTCTTTCTCCCTCTCCCTTCCACTCTCTCTCAAAGTCAATGGAAAAATGTCCTCAGGTGAGGATTAACAACAACAAGAATGACTCTACGGCCCCGCTGGTGTGGCTCAGTGGTTGAGTGTCAATTCATGAACCAAGATGTCACTGGTTTGATTCCTAGTCAAGGCACATGCCTGGGTTGCTGCCTCGATCTCTAGTAGGGGGTGTGCAGGAGACAGCCAATTGATGTTTCTCTCTCATCAATGTTTCTACCTCTCTATCTCCATTCCTCTCTTTCTAAAATTAATAAAAACACATATGTATATACATATATATAATTTTTTTTTAAAAGAATGACTCTATGGCCTTGGCCTGGAAGCTCAGTTGGTTAGAGTGTCGTCCCCATATGCCAGGATTGCAGGTCCAAGGTTGTGGGTTCAATCGCCAGTCAGGGCACATATAAGAGTCAACCAGTGAATGCATAAATAAGTGGAACAACAAAATCGATGTTTCTCTCTCTCTCTCTCTCTCTCTCTCTCTCTCTCTCTCTCTCTCTCTCTCTCTCTCTCCCTCCCTCCCTCCCTCCCTCCCTCCCTCCCTCCCTCCCTCCCTCTCTCCCCCCTTTCTCCCTCTCTCCCCCCTTTCTCCCTCTCCCTCCCTCCCCTTCCTTTCCCTCTCTTTCTCTCTCTCTCTCTTCCTCTCCCTCTCTAAAATTAAATAAAAAGATGATGTATTATAGAATTATATACTTGAAACCTACATAATTTCATTAACCAATGTCACCCCAATAAATCCAATAAAAAATAAACTGAAAAATAAAGAACAACTCTATGATCTCTACCATTGAAGTGCTCACTCACAGTCTTTGCTTGCTTGCTTGAGTGAATCCTGTGGACAGAGAGCCACAGTCTCTGTGGGCCTGGCCAGCGCCTGGCCTGTGTCAGAAGTCTTGGCTCTGAAGGCACATGTAGGACTTGGCACATCGAAGGTGCTCATCAAATACTGTTTAAGAGAAATGAAAGAAGCAGGCTTTTGAAAGCTAAAGTATTTTTAAAAAGATATATTTTTATTGATTTCAGAGAGGAAGGGAGAGGGAGAGAGAGATAGAAAACAACAATGATGAGAGAGAATCATGGTTCAGCTGCCTCCTGCACGCCCCACACTGGGGAATCCAGCTCGCAACCCAGGCATGTGCCCTGACCGGGAGTTGAGCTGTGACCTCTTGGTTCATAGGTCAACACTCAACCACCAAGCCACGCTGGCTGGGCTGAAAGCTAAAGTATTGCATGACGATGCCATTTTGTTTTATTTTAGCAGACAAAAAATTAAAATGTTAAAAATAAACAATTTCAGGGAGTTAAAAATTCATCTTATGGACTCCCATTCCATATCCTCCAGCAAGAGGGCAATATTTTTCTTTATACCAAGTTTTCTTACTGCGTTTCCTCTCTTGTCATGTCCTGGATCATATCCCTGTGGTTTTGATAGTATTTCTACTTTGTTTTGACTATATTATTTTCTTGTGGTTTGTTTCCAACAGCAGAGTATGTGGTTGTAATACATCCTTTTTGTTAATAAATTGGTGTATTCCACTGGTTTGAAATCAATTTCTCTTTGACTTGGACATTTTGGTGGGAGGAAGTTGATGCCTTAAAATAAGTACCTTGTTCAAAACCCAACCTGTGCTCCAAGCTGTCCTACTTCCATTGTTTTATATGCCCCTTGAGCCTTTTTGCTCTTCGTAAAACACAGTGTATTAACGCCTTGAGTTCTTGCCTGGATTGTCTAAATAATTTCCAGAAATCTTAGACCTGAAACTGTTCTAGTTTTTTCATCACCATTTATATTGATTTTATTCACTGACAACCTTCAAGTTCTCTTCCTTCCAAGTTCAGCTCCCCATGACAGAACATGTACTATAGGATGTGCATTTTATCTGTCAGGATAAACTGGTTGTGCTTCGGAAACAACCCCCAAATCTCAGTGGATTTCAATGGTGACTTTTGACTCCACCATCCTGATCTTTCCCTTTAGCTCCTTCCTGCACCTTTTGAATTTTGTCTGGTTCTGGAACTTTTGTTTACCGGATCCAATGTTTTCTCCTTCCTTCTTTGTCTTGGGTTTTCCAGTGCCAGATACATGCCTGCAGGTAGTCCAGTTGTATGGAGGCCCCACTCATTCATGCATGGGAGGTCCCATGCCTGCATTATTCACCTCACATTTTGTGAGCATTCACTGCCATGTGCTGAGCGCCATGCTAGCTGTTGGGATACTGAGATAACTATGATCTTTTAAAAATGTATATACATACATATATATAATAGACTTGGCTTTTCATAAAATGGGGTCATGCTGTCTATATAATTTTGCACTCTGCAACTTTCATTTTCTTGCAAACATTTCCATGCTATAATATTTTTGATGGATGCATAGTATTCTGTTGCAGAGCAGAATTGGTCATCTTTATTGGTATTCATTGTTGCCATTGTATACAATGCTGTGATGAGCCTCTTTGTACCTAGATCTTTGAGTTTCTGGATATTTCCTTTAGGATCCATTTATAGAACGAGAATAGCTGGATCAAAAAGGATAGACTTTAAAAGAAAAGAACCCTGTGTGTGTGAACCAGAATAACTTTTTCAAAATATGTCCTCTGTGCTGGGCTTTTAGAAATAGATTTATAGTTTGTGTGGGTCAGTAATTCTCTAGAAAGAGAGAACCTGGCAGGACTGTTGTTTTCTAGCTGGGACTGTTGTCTGGTTATGTTTTGTTTAATCTCATTGTGAACAGATGTTCACCCACAAAGGGGTCACTACTCGAGGCACCTTGAAAGATCCCAAGCCCAGCAGTTAGAGAGGGCTTTGGCATTGGGCATCTTGACCACACCAGATTTGTGAACAGGTCAGCACTGCTGTTTCCTGGGGACTGATGATATGATCTGGGGGTGAAAAGATGGAGGAACACAGGGCTCCTTTCTGGGGCGTCACATCTGTTATCACCCAGTCCAAGCTGTCTTTCCTTTGTTAAGCGCTCTTCCTTGACTCTCCTTTGTGCCACAGTTGTGTTCATTATCTCTATTCTGACTGTTTCTATCATGTATTACAGTGATTGATTGATCGATTGATTGATTGGTTATTGTGGTTAATATACATAACACAAGATTTACCCTTTAACCTCACCCAAGGACACTTTTTTAATCATCACCCAAGGACACTTTTTTAATCCTCACCCAAGGACACTTTTTCCATTGATTTTTAGAGAGAGTGGGAGAGAGAGGGAAAGACAAAGAGAAACATCAATGTGAGAGAAACACATTGATCAGTTGCCTCCTGCATGAGCCTGACCAGGGCCGGGTCTGGGGAGGAGCCTGCAACCAAGGTATATATGCCCTTGACCAGAATCAAACCCGGGACCCTTTGATCTACAGGCCAACGCTCTATCCACTGAGTCAAACCGGCCAGGGCTAACCATTTTTAAGTGTACAGTTGAGTGATATTAAGTACGTTCACATTGTTGTGTAGGCATCACCCCTGGCTAGCTCCAGGACTTATCATCTCATATGGAAACTCTTACAATGACTTGTTTTTAATTGCTTTTACTACCAGACTGTGAGCACCTCAGGGTCAGGAACATTGTGTCCAGATCCCAGGAATTTGGTGCTGCCTCTGGCACATAGTAGGAGCTCTGAGTGTTTGAATGAAGAGGTGGCAGAGCCACCCGAGGATACTTCAGAGGAGGGCCGTGTGTGCTGACAGTCGAGTCCTGGCTGTACTGTGTGGGGATCTTTTCTGTCGCTCTTTGTGGCACCATTAGCCTCTTGGGCATCATGGCTCCAATACCCCGTGACTGCTGTGACTGAATTAAACTGCACGAATGCTCTCTGCTTCATATTCTTTCAGCAGTTTCTATGACATTCATTGGCTCTTATTAGGAGCTGATTTTTTATTATTGTTAATCTAAATTTTTATGATTACATCCTGCCTCCAATTTAGAGTATTAGTTCTTTGGCAGCATAAAGCATCTCACATTGTAATATTACTGCTGATGACTAATATACTACTTCATTGAAGCTAAAATGCCGCTGACAGTGTGATGGACCAGTTATTTTCTGTACCTCTGAGAAAGAGAAAACAGGAAGAATAAAAGCTGCTCCTTAACCCATGGCACACCCTTGGTTGTAAGGGCATGCTAATTTCAGATATCTTAGAATGTGAAAAAAATGTCTTTGAATGAATATATCACAGTAGATAAGAAATCAATGCTTGATCAGGTTATTTTGTGTCATGTGCATATTTGTGTTATGTGGAAGGTAAATAAGAATATTTATAAACATTATAGGAAATGGCCTTAAAATTTCATATTATGAAAATCCTGAATTAAATTCCCATAGATTCTCGTCTTGGGACTGTGAATCCCATTTTTCTTTTTGAATTTAGCACTGTGTTCTTTCCTAAGGTGGCCTTCCTCATTTTATTTCACTCATGTTGCTTTCATATTTTTGTTTTTCACTAGATATTTCAGTTTATTTGTTGTGTGTTCTTTTTGGGGGGGAGGGAGGGGGTAGTTTTTCATGTGGGAAGGGTGATCCTTATTTTAAAGGCCTCACCTCATGGAACCTTCTAGAACATTTCCTTCGGATCCAAACATCTCAAGATTATCACAAAGTGACAGAAGTGATGAGAACAAGAGTTAATGTCTCTAATGCCAAGTACAAATTCCCATAGTGAAAATACATTTTTAGACTAGAGTATAAATATTTTGTAAAAGTGGCCAATTAGGTGATTATTATAGCAGCCGGTTAGAGCTTCAGGCCCCGGGAATTCACACCAGCAATTTACAGTTCCTCTTGCTTAGCTGTGAGTGACCTTCATGAACATTGCTCGACCGATGGAGTCCTTCATTTATTCCTGAGCTACACTTCTCTGACTTTACTAGCTGAGAAGAGCAGGACCAAGAAAGCATGTTTGTTTTTATTTTCCACTTAAGCTTCCTGATGATTAAAATGCTCACTTGCCTGAGCTTGATTCCTCTTATGTGTAATCTTGTTTAGACCTAGAACCCCAAATTCTTACCTTTCTAGGCCATCTTATTAATCATTACACTAATAGTTGGCATTTTTTGAAAGCTGGCCATGTGCTAGTTCAGTGGCTCTTGACCTTGGGCACATGAGACTCTCCTGGGACATTTTAAAATTCCAGCTATCCCCAGACTCTCTGGGAGTGGAAGCCAGGCATCGGTTGCCTGTACAGCACCCCAGGTGCTTCTGATGTGCAGCCAAGGTTAGCCCTTTCCGTGCATTATCTCATTTAATCTAATGGCCCCGCGAGGCGTGTATTCTTGTCCTTGTTTTATAGACGGAAACACTGAGGACAGGATTGATTAACCCGACATAGTGGAGACGCCAACCCAGTTCGTCTGATTCCAGACACTGTGCTTTTAATACATATTAGTTATGCCTTGGAGCCAGACGGTTTGATGAAAACAAAGCAGTTGAGTTCTGCAATATTTATAAAGGTAACTCTTTCACATCGATTCAGGAAACACTTTTAAAGTCCTGGCTATTGTGCAGACATCTATGTTGTGTTCTTTCCTCTTGTAGTTGGCTCATCATGCTGTATCGGCTTTCCACTGGCACAGGGGTATTTGCCCAATTGGCCTTTATTAATAACTCAGACGGTCCCTGAATGATCCCAGTGACTTGTTAGGTTTTGGGTGCGTGCTTAAGATCTGTAGTTACTGCAAGTCGGGTTTTTTTTGTGTGTGAAGAAAGCAGGTGTTATCATGGAACAAGTGGGTTTATAGCTTAAGCCAGTGCAGTTGTTCATCTGGGAGCTGTTCGCAGAACTGCAGAGATGGCCATAAGCAGTCCCCAGGGCCAGCCTGGCGAGTGCTCACCTGCCACAGAGGAACTGAGGAGAAGGGATGCCAACTGTGTATTCCAGGAAAGGCCTGGGAAGGAAAGGGAAGGGAAAAGAGAAGCTGGGCTGGGGCAGCCACAGGGGTGAGGAGAAAATATTACAGGGAGAGAAAGTCTCTGATGCTTGAAGGGGAGTGATGAAGATGTGGGAGGAGGGAAGGTCCAGGAAGCCTGCATTCCTTGATGCCACGTTTGGGATTCAGGATTCAGGATTCTCAGAGAGGAAGGTGTGTGTGTGTGTGTGTGTGTGTGGAGGGGGGGAGGGAGGAGGGAAGGGGTGCACCTGACCTTGTGGATGAAGGAATAATGAACTGTGGTGACAGAGATGGGCTGAGCTGAGGGTGATGGGGGACCTCATGTGAGATGGCGCAGATAATTTTGGCAGAGTAGGAGAGATGGATGATCTGATGAGAGAGAGGGTGAAGGTTCAACCCCAGGGGAGAGCAGGAGTCGCTGAGCTGGTGGCTGGTCCCCTCTGCCTTCAGCCGGCAACAGGGGATGGTGCGGAGCCCCGCTGGGCGATCAAGTGGAGTGATTATTCTTGTGCTGTGCAGCCCTTAAATGTCTAGTCCCCTTTAAGTAGAGTTAAATATAATTCAGATTCCAGAGTGGTTTCCATTCAGGTTTTCAAAAATTCATCTCCTCCTCACACCAATTCAAGCTCACAGAGCATAGTCCCTTTTCCTGAAGACCAGGAAGGCTGGAAGGAAGGTTGGAGGCAGCCTTGCCTTTTTTGACAGCTGAGTTGAGTGGTTTAACTAAGTGACCTGCCTAGTTTGAGCATTTGGTGGATCTTTTAGATGTTTTTTAAGGGTTTTGCAAGTTTGATAGAAATTTAGTTTTTGAATTTTTATATATCTCTGTGTACCTACACTTTTATCAGTACTTGTAACTTAAAGTACAATGTAGGTACAGAAAAGCACTCTTAAGTGCCTTGCTGGATGAATTTGCAGAAACCAAATACAGCTGTGTAACACCACTGAGATCAATAAACAGGGCTACCTGCCCCTTCAGAAGCCTCCTGTGTCCCCTTCCACTCCCAAGCCCCACCCCCAGGGGAATCCTTATCCTGATTTCAAGCTGAAATATTAAATTAGGGTGTGTAATCATGTCATGCACAAATCTGAACACAGTGGAGTCCACCAACTGTTAGCTCATGTTGCCGGGTAACTTTTGTGTGTGCAGATCTTGCAATAAGATGGGCTCAGCCATTGTCTTGAAAACGTGGCATTAATTAGGAGGGTTGTGGCTTGGCACAGTGTGTCGACTTCAGCTCTGTTCATTGCTCTTGTGAACTCACACACGCTGCCCCCATTCCTGCGGGGGGCTGCCTCAGATGTGTTTGCTCGCTCCGTGCGGCACACCCGTAGGTCTCATAGGCAGTTCTGGAATCTGTCCCAGGCCCTGTGCCTCCCCGGCCTCTGTGTTCATCCCAGGGAACACCCACGATCTTGGGTAACCTGAGGTACTCGTAATGTCAGCAAAGGTTTCCTGGTATTCATCTTTCAAGCGTGAGCCTGAAGAATCGGTTTCATTGGCCTGCAGATGGATGGATAGATAGATAGATAGATTTATTTATTTATGTTAAAGGATTGCCCACATTAAAAATATTGTCAGATTTCACGTCCAAATGAGGATTTCGGGTTTCTCTTGGAATGCCTGAAGGCCCGCTTTCCGGGGCTGGGCATTTCTTTCCTACGTTAGTCTCTGCAGCCCCCTTTTCCGACTGTGTGCTCTTTGTTTTGTGCGGCTCACTCCTGGGCCTCTGCTCTGGTTGGCATCGGTAGCGGTGTGGTTAAGTGTCTTCTGAGGCCGCTATAGTGAGGACTTGAAGAAAATTTGCAACGTTTTGTAAGTTTAACTCAGGGTTAAGCAATTTATCTATTTCCCAGCAAATACATTGTCTAAATCACGGATCACGATCTTCCGGCTGGAATCAGCAGGCATGGTATTGTATTTTGTTATTTAAACGTTTTTCATCCATCTAGCTTTCGGTGGGTAGGTCATACTGTCACCTGGTTCAGAGTTTACTAACGGAGTGTATGACCCCGTCCGTGTGGAGACCAGTGGGGTCCAGTGCGCAGGGCTTGAGGCCGGCAAGCTGTGTGCAGATCCCGGGTCCACGTCTGACTAACAGGTGGCCTTTGCAGGTTCCTTAAGCTCTAGCTTCCATGTACTCATTTGCAAAATGGGGTGTTGGGGACATGAAATGACATTATGCCTGAAAAGTGTTAGTACAGAACTTGAGTATAGTGGGCAGACAATAAATATTAGTGGCCATTGATGTTAATATGATTTTTGTTGTTTTCCATGGTAGCTCATTTTATTTACTGTTTAGTCTTGCAGAAATGGGTCAACACAGGGACCACAATGGAATTCAATGGAATGAACAGTGATTCTATATTGATGGACTTAAACACAGTGAGATGGGTGTGGAAGGGGGCAGGCTTACATTTATTGCATCCCGCTTGGTGTGAACACATTGATAAATAAAATTCAAGTGAAGAACCGCTGTGGTTTTCCTACACCAGGAGGCAGTGGAGCTGCTGGGGTGGCCGGGGTTGGTTACCTGTCCTCATCGGCCGCTCTCCCTACGCCACCCCGTGAACCGGTGCATGCCACTGGTTCTCAGCTGGGCAGTGCCACCTGCGGGGGCACTTGGGGTCATTGTCAGAACACAGGGGACATTATAAATAGCGGGTGAGGTCAGGAATTCCAGAGAATGGGGACCTCTAGATGGCCTGCCCAGAGGCTGCTGTAAGGCCTTTGTTATTATTATTATTTTTAAGTTCAAGTTCTGTTTTAGAATATCTTTGGTCTGTGAGAGGCTCTCCTCCCTGCCCCTAAAAGGAATAATTGTGTCATGACAGAGAGTGGTTTAACATTCTCACTGAGGATGCCCTGTGCTCCTGATTTGAATAGTGTCCGTAATCAAGAGTCTTTTTCTCTTAGAGGCCACTGATTCCTCTAGAGAAATCAACCAAGGCTTACATACAGCAGGAAAAAAAAAACTTTATTTAAAGAACACATTATAACCCGCATTTAAAACAGAGAAGAAAAACCTCACTCAGTAAATGTAACAATGAGTGTAATGTTATTTGGTTTCATATTCTTCTGTGAAACCAGTTGAGGAAAGGAAGATGAGAGGCAGATAAGAGCCCAGGGACTGGGGAGAGGTGGGGGAGGGATGGGGCGGGGTGGGGGGGAGGGGGGAGAAGGAGTGGCGTTAGTAAGCTCAGAGATGGGGGGGAACCAGCTCAAACATGTTCTTTGTCAAAGCTTGCTGTTGACCTAGACTGCAGATATATTTAAAAATTGCTGCTCATACATTAAACAAGAACCCTTTATAACCTTATTTAGAAATTGGTCTGACCTGCCCTGGCCGGTGTGCTACAGTTAGTTGAAGTGTTGTCCTGTGCACCAAAGGGTCATGGGTTCGATTCCCAGTGAGGACACATCCCAGGTGGTTAGATCTCTGGTTGGGATGTAAACAGAAGACAGCCGATCCGTGTTTGTCTCTCACATCCATGTTTTCCCCTCCCCTCCCTTCCTTTCTTTCTCTCTAAAAGCAATAAAAGACATGTCCTTGGCTGAGGATTAAAAGAAATATGAAAAAAAATTGGTCTGACTTAAAGGGTGATTTTAATCTGGGTAGAAGAGAACATGTTACCAGTCTGGTTTTAACGTGGGGATGCTCTACTCTGGGCGGTGTGGCTCAGCTGGTTGGGCATCATCCATGCAATAAAAGGTTGCTGGTTCGATTCATGGTCAAGGCACATGCCCGGGTTGCAGGTGTGCAGGAGGCAGCTGATGGATGTCTTGCTCTCACATTGATGTCTCTCTCTCCCCCTCTCTTTCTTTTTCTTTAAAAATCAATAAAAACTCTTAAAGTGGGGATGGTCAGAAGTCACAGTCGTTGGATGAGATGGCACGTGTGAGTTAATGCTTTAAGTAGGAATTGTACTTTAAATGCATAAAGTTGATAGGTGAAGTACAAACACAGAACACTAAAAGGTCTCATCCTTCTCAAAAGCAAGATAGCCACCTCTGTGGACCAGGAGTGGCACAGAACTCTGAATAGTTAGCGGGGTCAAGGTCAGCTTCTGCCAGGTGGAGGGGCTTGATTTGGAAAATGCAGCTGAGAGTTGAACACAACAGATGCTAACAGCGCAGAGGTAGTACCCCGACAGCAGCTGTCAGGTGTTACAGAGGTAGTAACACCTTCTTTCTGAGAAGCTCGGGCCACAGGGGAAGGATCTGGCATGAGAGTCTTAGAGCTAAGGCCCTGGGTCTGAGTTAACATGTGCATTTCTGGGTCCCACCGCCTTAGAGAGTCTGGGGAGAGGCCTGGAAACCCCTAGTTTTAAGAGATCCTCAGGTGATTCTGAGAGCAGGACCGCCCTGAGAATCACCATACTAGTCTAACGCAAAGCCAGCTGTAGGATAATAAGAGCTTAGTAAAGGTAAATCAGGATGAGGGTGTTTAATTTGTACCTGGGAGCTTTTGTATTTGAGCCCTCGAATTGATTTCCTTTAAAAAACGGTAGTAAAATACACATAACCTTTAATTACTCTTAACCATTTGGAAGTGTGTAACTCAGTGACATTAAATACATTCACAATGTTATGCAAGAACTCAACTGTCTAGTGTTGGTTGTAGGTATTTCATATAAATGGAACCAAAATATATGCTTTTGGGGCTGCTTTTACTCAGCGTAATGATTTCAGGCTTCATTTGTGTTGAAGCATGTATCAGTACTTCCTTCTCTGTTATGGCTGAATAGTGTTTCATTGCACAGATACACCACATTTTGTTTATCCATTCGTTAGTTGATGGACATTTGAGTTGTTTCTACCTGTTGGCTATTGTCAGTAGTGCTGCTATGGACATTCTTGCACAAGTGTTTGTTTGAATACCTGCTTTCAGTTCTTTTGTGTATATACCGAGGAGTGGACTTACTGGGTCATATGGAAGTTCTGTGTTTTAACTTGTTGAGGGGCCGCCATACTGTTGCCACAGCAGATGCAGCAGCAGTGTATAACCAGAGGACTCTGTTACTCCACATCCTCCCCACCACTTGTTTCTTTCCTATTTAAAAAAAATATATATGCTTTTATTCATTCATTCATTTATTTATTTATTTTTAGAGAGAGGAGGGGAAGGGATAGAGATAGAAACATCAATGATGAAAAACATCAATCGACTGCCTCCTGCACGCACCCCACTGGGGATCATGTGCCCTGACTGGAAATCCAACTGGTGAGCTCTTGGTCCATGCTCAGCCACTGAACCACACTGGCTGGGCTATTATATTTATTAATTAATTTTTAAAATTAAGGCCATCCTCGGGGGTGTGAAGTGCTATTTCGTTGTGATTTTGATTTGCATTTCTCTAACGATTAATGACATTAAGAATCTTTTCATGTGCGTGTTGGCAAGTATTTTGCTTTTAAGTTCAGATTGGTTCAGATGGGTGTTATTTTCTTAGTTCAGGGTAGTAGTTTGGTGTGTTGTGCCTGGGACGGCAGGTGCTGGCGGCAGACAGACCAGGGCCTGAGTCCTGGCTCTTACCAGACCCTGGGTGGACTGGAACTCTTGGGCCTGCCTTTCCTGTGGGTGAAGGGGTAATGACAGTACCTCCCCTGTCGGGCTTTGTGAGAACTGAGGGGGACACGGAAAGCATCCAGGTGCAGAGTGAGCACCCTGGCGCTGTTGTCATCATCGTTGTCACAGATGAGGAGATCTGTCATCATCTCTATGCTTTTTCTTGTGTGTCGGGCATGCTCAGCTGCCTTAGCTTCCTTAGCGGTTGAGGACAGATAGCCTGGAGGGACACATTTTAGTTGCCCGTCTGCTCTCTGAGGCCCCAGGGAGCCATTTCCAGGTTGCTGGAGCTCATAGGTCTTTTGTATTCTTGGCTGGAGTTTTCCAACATCTGGCCCAACCTTCAACTTAACCTTTGCAAGTCAGGAGTGAATGTGTTAGCAGCACGGTGCCTGGGGAAGCCCATTGCTGGGAGGTTCTTGACCTTCTTCAGGCCTCCCCATGGGCCTGAGCATCCTTAACCAGGTACAGAAAGGGTCCTCCCGTGGCAGCACCCCTGTGCGGTCCAGATGCAGAGCTGACCCCAGGCACTAGCCTCCTGCCCCTGTGGATTTCGTGTCTGAGATGTTATTTTTACTGTATCATTCTTTTAATTACTGTTTAACACACCCTAGGTTGATAGGCCTGTGTTGAGATGCAGTGAGCATAGTTTTCAAACTGGGGAGGTATTTCTAAGGTATGGATCCTTGTTTGCCGTGTGATTGTGAAGACATTTTTGCATAGCTATTCAAGAACCATAATCCTGAAATGGCCCTTGTAAAATCCAGGGTGCAGTTCAAGACCCACCTCCCTAGAGAGGCAGCGTGATGGTGTGGAGAGAGCAAGGGGTCTTGGCGGGGGACGGATCTGAGGTCAAATGCTGACGGCACCACTTACTAACAGTGGGCCTTGAACAAGTTACGTAATTCATCTTTCGGAGCCTCAGTTTTTTTCCAGCAATAAAGTGAGAAGGATAATGGAGTGCCTGGCACAGAGTAGTCATTGCTGACATGGCTAGTAAGCCTTTCAGTTGACCATTGCAACATTTATTTTTTTGTAGTAAAATCTACATAACAGAAAATTTACCATTAAATTTTTTTTAAGTATACAGCTCAGTGGCATTCACCGCAACATTTTTAACCTTCCCTGTTTTCTTTGTGGGGCTCGGGCTCCCTCATCACCACACCTGGAGGTCACACCTGAGGGCAGGACTCCCCCCACACTGTTATTCCATGAACTGCAGGTTCCCTAACCCAGGGGAAAGCAGGGAGGCCTGGGAGTCTTGGCTATTAACAGGCTTTCTCAGGGTCATGAAAGGATTCTGCGGAAAGTATTAACTAGTCTCCAGTTTTGGAGGCGGTCGGAGAGTTCTTGCTTCAGTCCACACGGGGATTATACTGTTTATTCACACGTCTCTGAGTATGGGATAGGGAAGAAAAAAATTCTTTTTTGCCGTTTTCTAGAAATTTGAGTTAAGGGGTTTGGGAAGAAGTAGAAATTGAAACTGATTGAGCATCATTTTTTTTTTTAAATGTTTTTATTGTTTTGAGAGAGAGAGAGAGGAAGGGAGGCGAGAGAGAAATGTTAATGTGAGAGAGAAACATTGATCAGTTGCTTCCTACATGTACCTTGACCGGGGATCGAACCTGAAACCTGGGCATATGCCTTGACCTGGAATCAAACTGGTAACCTTTCGGTACATAGGATGACACTCAACCAACTGAGCAACACCAGCCAGGGCTAACCATCATGTTTTAAGGTTATTTTAGTACTTCATTAACCTCTCCTTTGGAAAGGAACTAAAGTGAATATGCTGTTTTGGAAATAGTCTGACCCTCCCTCCCTCCCTCCCTCCCTCCCTCCCTCCCTCCCTCCCTCCCTAATTGTCATAATTTCCAAGATTTCCTTTATTCTTTACTCATTGTCTTTTTGGAACTTTGAACATTAGAGAGAGAGATGGGGGGAGGGGAAGGTTACTCTAAATACATGCAGTGTCAGTAATTTATCTGTAATCTTTTGAAAGAATGGTACAGAAATCAGCATCTTTCTATTGAATTACTAATCAGGTGACTCAAGAAAGGTTCTCAAACACACACACACATTATTGCTTCAGATACCAAATAGTTATTCTTCTTCCTATAATTATATCTGAGTGTTAGAAATACTTTTAATTTACACAGGCTTTAAAAACCAAACTTGCTAATTAAATAATGGATGGAAGCAAGGATCGTAGTGTCTGCTTAATCTTAGGTGAAGAGTTGATGAGGAGTCTTGTAGCAGGTAGAGCAGACTGTCACCACCTAAAGCCCCTGATAAAGTTTCGTATCACTCAGAGTGGGACAGCCAGATGTTAGGCACCTCCTGATGTGATGCAGTAGGAATACAGAGGACCACCTAGAAAGTATCCAAAAATATTGATCCTGAATCTAGTGAAGGCTCTCGATCTTAACGATCAGTTATAGCAAGAATGTCAAACTTGCGGCCAACACATGTGGCCCGTCGACTGCAAGTTGGACATTCTTGAGTTACAGATTTGGGGATTAGAAGAACATGTTAAATGACACCATAAGAATATAGTCAGCCAAAGATAGATTATGGGTCATCTACAAGGACAGATGACCTTTTTCTGTAACAAGTAAATAGAGCTTAATTAAAAAGAAAAAAAAAGGAGGGGAAAACTGTTTTAGCATAAAAGGGACTTGGGGAGATACCAACTGAAGCCACGTGTGCTCCTGGTATGGGCCCTAATTTGAAAACAGCAATTGTACAAAAATATTCTGAGGCCATCAAGGGAAACTAAGTATAGACTGGATAATTAGATGATGCTAGGAATTATTTTTCATTTTGTTGGCTGTGATAATGGTTGTGGTTATGATTTTTAAAAGTCTTTATCAGAGGTGCTGAAGTACTTATGAGTGAAATGAATGGTGTCTGGGCTTTGCTTTACTTTAGCTAAACAAAATAAAGTTGTGGGGGTTGGTGAAGTGACCATGGCAGAAAGTTGGTGTTCTAGTCTTTCAACTTTTGTGTCTGTTTGAAAATTTCATAATAAAAAGTTAAAAATGCTGAATTGGTTTATTGGTGACATTTAAGCACTTTAAATAGGAAAAACAAATATGGAACTCTTTATATATTGTTAGAACCTCAGTTTTGGGAAAATTGCATGTTGGCTTATCTGTATATTTGGTCTAGTAGAGTTTCTTGGCAAATTAGTGTTTACATTAACTTCATGTCATTCCTCATCCTGGAGTCCCAAGGAGGCCTCAAATAAACCAACAGAAGTCATAATTATAGATATTTAGAGACTTAACGCTACGGGTAATTGCTAATCAGTAGGCTCTTCATACCAATAAGCAGACAGAAGAGGGGGTTTGGGAAAGATCGTCAGTGAATGGAAATAAGTAAGGATGAGAATAATTTGTGTGCTTGACTGAACTGGGTTGTAGGAGAAGTTTATGTAAATAGCACTTTATTTGGTGTGATTGCTAAAGGTGGCCCCTTCTGACTGTTGGAGAATACTGGGTTCTCCTGCCACCCCTTAAATGAACGCGGCTTTCTAGGGGGTGGGAATCGAACTTTTTTCTCTTTCTCTTCCTCGATGGGTTCATTTGACTTCAATTACCCTCTTTCTGCAGATAATCACCCAATCTGTATCCTCCGTCCAAATTGCTCTCATGAGCACTAGAATCACGTCTCCACCCACCTGGAACTGGCTTCCTGCCTCCCACGCCAGCCTCGCCCGAGCCGAGCCGGGCTCCCTTTGCTGGCTCTGCGCCTTGCACACCAGCTATTTTCACATCTGTCAAGATCTTTCCCACTGCAGGCCTTTGCACGTGCCGTCCCCTCTGCCTGGCACGGTCTCCCCCTCTTTTTTTCTCCCGGTTCCTCATCCTTCTCCTACATTACCTCTTCAAACCACCTTTCCTGACCTTCTCTGTCCATCCTCCTCGGTCGTAGCACTTCGCTCATTTCCTTAGCGATCTTCTCATTTTATAATTAGTGTGTCTGCCTCCTCTTCTCCACTGTAAGGTCTATGGGCAGGGGGCCTTTCCGTCTTGGTTGATACTTCATACCCTGCCCTTAGCTTATGTGATCGGAAGATATTTGTTGGATTTATGAATGATTGAATAAATGAATGAACATGTCAGGCGTTGAGCTAGACATGGGAGACAGACTCATAAAAGATACAGTCTTTTCCTTCCAGTGGCTCATCATATTAGGGAGGCAGATGAGCAAGCCCCAAATTCCAATTTATTTATTTTATTTTATTTTATTTTATTTTTTTTTGCTTTCATTGTTTCCAATTTTTTTTTAATTTTTTTAATTTATTGCTTAAAGTATTACAAAGGGTATTACATATGTGTCCATTTTATCCCCCCGCCCTAGACAGTCCCCTAGCCTCCCCTATCCCCCAGTGTCTTATGTCCATTGGTTATGCTTATATGCATGCATACAAGTCCTTTAGTTGATCTCTTACCCCCCTACCTCCTGCCCCCCAAACCCTCCCCGGCCTTCTCGCTGCAGTTTGACAATCTGTTTGAGGCAGCTCTGCCTCTGTATCTATTATTGTTCAAAAGTTTATAATGGTCTCTATTATCCATGAATGAGTGAGATCATGTGGTATTTTTCCTTCATTGACTGGCTTATTTCACTTAGCATAATGCTCTCCAGTTCCATCCATGACGTTGCAAATGGTAAGAGTTCCTTCCTTTTTAGAGCAGCATAGTATTCCATCGTGTAGATGTACCACAGTTTTCTAATCCATTCATCTACTGATGGGCACTTAGGCTGTTTCCAGATCTTAGCTATGGTGAATTGTGCTGCTATGAACATAGGGGTGCATATATCCTTTCTGATTGGTGTTTCTGTTTTCTTGGGATATATTCCTAGAAGTGGGATCACAGGGTCAAATGGGAGTTCCATTTTCAGTTTTTTAAGGAAACTCCATACTGTCTTCCATAGTGGCTGCACCAGTCTGCATTCCCACCAGCAGTGCACAAGTGTTCCTTTTTCTCCACATCCTCTCCAGCACTTGTCGTTTGTTGATTTGTTGATGATAGCCAGTCTGACAGGTGTGAGATGGTACCTCATTGTTGTTTTGATTTGCATCTCTCGGATGATTAGTGACTTTGAGCATGTTTTCATATGTCTCTTGGCTTTCTGAATGTCCTCTTTTGAAAGGTGTCTATTTAGGTCCTTTGCCCATTTTTTGATTGGATTGTTTATCTTCCTTTTGTTAAGTTGTATGAGTTCCCTATAAATTTTGGAGATTAGGCCCTTATCAGATATGACATTGGCAAATATGTTTTCCCACACAGTGGGTTTTCTCGTTGTTTTGTTGATGGTTTCTTTTGCTGTGCAGAAGCTTTTTATTTTGATGTAGTCCCATTTGTTCATTTTCTCTTTCGTTTCAAGTGCCCTAGGAGCTGTATCAGTGAAGAAATTGCTTCGGCATATGTCTGAGATTTTGTTGCCTTTGGATTCTTCTAGAATTTTTATGGTTTCCTGTCGTACATTTAAGTCCTTTATCCATTTTGAGTTTATTTTTGTGTATGGTGTAAGTTGGTGGTCTAGTTTCATTTTATTGCATATATCTGTCCAATTTTCCCAACACCATTTATTGAAGAGTCTATCTTGGCTCCATTGTATGTTCTTGCCTCCTTTGTCAAATATTAATTGAGCATATTGGTTCGGGCCGATTTCTGGGCTCTCTATTCTATTCCATTGATCTATATGCCTATTCTTGTGCCAGTACCAGGCAGTTTTGAGAACAGTGGCTTTGTAATACAACTTGATATCTGGTATTGAGATCCCACCTACTTTGGTCTTTTTCAGGATTGCTGCAGCTATTCGGGGTCTTTTTTTTATTCCAGATGAATTTTTGGAGAGTTCGTTCTAGATCTCTGAAGTATGCCGTTGGTATTTTAATGGGAAGTGCGTTGAATTTATAGATTGCTTTGGGTAGTATGGACATTTTAATGATGTTGATTCTACCAATCCATGAACACGGTATGTTCTTCCATCTGTTTATGTCTTCCTCTATCTCTTTTTTCAACGTCCTGTAGTTTTCTGAGAAGAGGTCTTTTACCTCTTTAGTTAAGTTTATTCCTAGGTAGCTTAATTTTTTTGGTGCGATGGTAAACGGGATTGTTTTTATAATCTCTCTTTCTGAAAGTTCACTATTGGTGTATAGAAATGCCTCAGATTTCTTGGGGTTAATTTTGTATCCTGCTACATTGCCAAATTCATGTATTAAGTCTAGTAGCTTTTTGATGGAGTCTCTAGGGTTTTGTATGTATAATATCATGTCGTCTGCAAATAAGGACAGTTTTACTTCCTCTTTTCCAATTTGGATGCCTTTTATTTCTTCTTCTTGCCGAATTGCAATGGCTAACACTTCCAGTACTATGTTGAACAGGAGTGGTGAGAGGGGGCATCCCTGTCTTGTTCCTGTTCTTAGGGGAAATGGTGTTAGTTTTTGTCCATTGAGTATGATGTTGGCTGTGGGCCTGTCATATATGGCTTTTATTATGTTGAGGTATGATCCTTCTACTCCCACCTTGCTGAGAGTTTTTATCAAAAATGGGTGTTGAATTTTGTCAAATGCTTTTTCTGCATCAATTGATATGACCATGTGGTTTTTTTCTTTCAATTTGTTTATGTGATGTATCACGTTTATTGACCCAAATTCCAATTTAGGTTCTGTGAGAAAAACATACACAGGATTCTGGGGAGGATGGAAAATGTCAAGTCTGGAGCATGATGGGAGTTAGGGAAAGTAGAGACAGGTATTCCCAAGGAGAGGAAACAGCCTATGCAAAAGCATGGTGGTCAGAAAAAACTTGAATGGACGGCACGTGGGCTGGTTGTGAGGGACGTGACACCAGCAAGACAGGCAGTGGCCGGGAGATGATATGTGACAGCTGAGGACTTTGGGTTTCTGAAGGCTATTACAAACCGTTGGAGGATCTTCAGACTGGGGTGATAAACCTCCATAAACTTCAAATAGACAGATAGGGATTGATCACATCTGCATGTTAGAAAACTCCAGATGGGTTGGAGGGGCTAGAGGCAGCTTCAGGGTTTAGGGTGGGTCATGGCTGGTGGGGGAAAAAAAACCACAGCCCAGACTGATTTCTGTGGCCAGGAACACACTTCTGCTCAGGGCAGGGGCGGTCACAGCTTTCCTTACCTCTAGAGCCCAGGGGTTGGGGTGCATGGGAGGTGGTGTCACGTAGCTCGAGTGACACTGTGCACAAGCGGAGAGCTGTCATGTTGGAGGTGCTCAGTCTCGCTGGGCGGCCGCCCTGGGTGCTCAGGGCGTGTGCCGTCACTCAAGCACTTGTGAAGCAGCCTCTTGTTTGTTGTGTGAAGGAATGTTTGTGGATGCTCTGAGCTCTCCTGGCACTTGAACCAAACTCAGAGTGAGTAAGGAAGCAGGCTCGGTGTCCCGTGTCTCAGAACCTTTCTGCCTCCTGCACCCTGAAAGCCCATCTCTTCAGGGAGGCGGCGCCAGTTCAGAGCACGTAATGACAAAGGTCCATGCTAAGGCGTGGTGATAAGGGATGGGATTTGAGGGTTAACCAGAAGAACCTGACTGTGCGAATGAGTTATTAACTGGCATCGGAGGGAGGACCAGGGCTTTTTTAGGGCTGGTTAGATACTCGTGTAGTTGCCTGGAGTGGGCAGTTGACTCAAAATCACCTTGGCGCCCTGGCTGGTGTGGTTCAGTTGGGTGGGTGTCGTCGCCTGCACTGAAAGGTTACTAGTTGGATTCCGGCCTGGGTGGTGGGCTCCATCCTTAGCAGGGGGCATGCAGGAGGCAGCCAATCTATGTTTCTCTCTCTCTTCCTCTCTCTGAAAAAAAAAAATAAATTTTTTTTTAAATCACTTCGGATTTTTTCTTCTGTCTTGGCCCATCATCCCATCAGCTGCTAAGTCTTACCATCTGTTTAACCTGTGTGGTTTCTTTTACTTACACCTTCTTTTCCATTCACGTCTGGTCATTCTCTCCATTCCCCGGCCCCTCTGCTGGGTACCTGAGCGTGAGGTAGGTCACTGTTTTGTGCTTCACTCTGCCAGGCTGATTCTTCCACAGCTTAACTTTGATGAAAAGGCCATTTTGCTCAAAATATCCAGTGGCTCCCCATTGTCTACCGACATTCTCACACTCCTCAGCCAACTTCTCTAGTGTTCCCTGCAGCCCACTGGAGCCACTGCTGTTTGTTGCACAGACACATCCCACATTGTCCAGACCCAGAGCCTTTGTCCATGCGGCTGCTTCTAGCCGAAACGCCCCCTCCTCTCTCTTTTAAGTGTCCCGCTCCCTTGATATAAAATAAAAGCTTACGTTAGAGCTGGATAAGCGACCGAGCCTGCAGCATAAGCTCTGTACTGTGTGCTGGAATTAGACCCGCCCGCTGAGACAGTGATGGCTGTGGTCACTTTGTGAGGGGCTTGGGCGTTGGTGTGGGGACCGTGGCTGCTGGCTCTGGGTTTGGGAGGGAAAGTGCCTCCTCATGCTTAGTCATAGGATGTCGTGAGCCATTCCAGCTCTGAGAGTAATCGGAGACAGGAGATTATCTCGAAGCCGATGGTGTCCTTTTCCCTGTTATGGGACTGTGTTTTGAATTAAATTATTTTAGAAACAGATGGCTGGCTGAGAATTTTTCCTCCTTTGTTCTCAGTGAATCGAGTATTTAGTTTAGTTTGTTTTGGTTACTTAAAGTGCTGACAGGCTTGCTTTCCAGGTTGGTAAAGAGGATTGCATTTTATTTGGGAAAGAATAAAACAGAACAAATTGAAACACAACATCTTCCGATAAATACTCTGTGCCACGCTTTGAATTAACCGAACATTTTAATATCCCTATCTCCTTCAATGAGAAAATCGTGCAGAGAAACAGTGAATCCCTAAATTCCACCACGAAGCCTATGGGGATGTTTTATCTACGATAGCATGCCTTTTTAGAAGGCTTTGTGGTACCATCATCTCAGTATTGTTTGATTGCAGCTTTTTTCTGAAGTTTCTCATTAGTTCTCTTCATGTTCCGGTGAAGCCACAATTGTTATCTGTGTCCCCATCGCTAGAGGAGGAAAGGCAAGGTTGACTAACGATGAGGGATTTCTCCTGGGGAACTGAGCAAGTTTTAGATAGAACAGGACCTGTTCTCTGTGGAATGTTCTGGAGCTTTTGGCCCCATTGCTGAAGAGTTGTGCATTTTATTAGCTAAAATTAAAGCCCCCACCACTGATGCAGTGGCCACTTGTTCTTTGAGGGTTACCCTCTCCCTTTCTGGGGGAGCCTTCATTGTGTGACGTTCAGAGGGCTGCAGGGTTGACCAGGCAGTGTGGCATGTGACCTGCGTGTGGCCAGGGGGCACTCCCAGCTGGACTTTGAATTTTGAGGGGAGTGGAGGGTCCAGGGGAGCTGTGCCAGTGGCAGTCCCAGCTTGGTGTCATCGATGGACACCCCCAGCAGTGAGACCCCAGAGGGCTTCTCGTGGCCTTGATGGTGTTCTGACCCTGAGCTGCCCTATCCATTCTGTGGACCCTTTGTTATCTTTCCATTGAGTCCCCCTTCTGCTTATGTAGCCAGTTATTTCCATTGCAAATGACAGAGAACCCCGATGGAGAAAACCTTACAGCACTGGCAGCGGGTCATATTTCATGTTTGTCTATAGAGAGTCAACACTCTAACACCCATTCTCCTGATGGCAATTCTCAGGAACCCAAGGATATGTTTTATTGATTTTAGTGAGAGAAGAAGGGAGGGGGGAGTGGGGAGGGAGGGAGGGGGGGGAGAGAGAGAGAGAGAGAGGGAGAGAGAGAGAGAGAGAGAGAAAGAGAGAAGAAAGAAAGAAAGAAAGAGAAAGAAAGAAAAAGAAAGAAAGAGAGAAACATTGATTGGTTGCTTCCCATATGTGCCCTGACTGGGAATCGAATCCGTGACCTTTCATTGTACGGGTCAGTGCTCCAAGCAAATGAGCCACACCGGTCAGGGCAGAAACTCTATACCTTATTCGCAGGAGAGGGAACTGAGACCCAGGAGTGTGGAGTGAGTTATACAAGGTTGGCAGTTAGGTAACTTGGGGTGGACCAGGTGAGACCTGAGGCCTGCAGGTCTTGTTTCTGATCATCTCTGTCCACAGGGCCTCTTGTTGGAGTCAGGAAAGACAGATGTCATCTTAGTAGGGCTGCCATAGCAAAGTATCACAGGCTGCGTTCCTTCAACAACAGAACTTTATTTTCTCATAGTTCTGGAGGCTGGAAGTCCAAGATGGAAGTGCCAGTAGGGTTGGTTTCCGGTGAATCCGCTCTTGCTGTGTTCTTCCACAGCCTTTCCTCTGAGAGAGTGTGCTGGGGTCCAACCCCAGCAGGTCCAGGGGTCCCCAAAGGTGTGGACGGAGTCGGCGAAGAAGGAATGACACAGAGACAGCGTTCAGTTGATCAGCTGCCTAGCCAGGATCTCTAGCCAAGTTCTGGTCAGGATCTCCAGCGAAGTTCTGGTTAGGATCTCCAGCCAGGTTCTGTGTCCATGTTCTCTTGCTAGGTTCTCCAGCCAGGTTCTCCAGGTTCTCCAGCCAGGTTCTGTCTGGGTTCTCCAGCCAGGTTCAGTCACCAGGTTCTAGTCAGGTTCTCTTGCCATGTTCTATCCAGGTTCTGTAGCCAGGTTCTGTCTCTAGGTTCTGTGGCCAGTTTCTGTCCAGGATCTTTTGCCATGTTCTCTCCAGCGAAGTTCTTCTGTCTCTAGGTTCTGTGTAGGTTCTGTGTCTAGGTTCTGTGTGGGTTCTGTGTCTAGGTTCTGTGACCTGTTGTCTTGTTACATCTGTATTTATACCAGTTGATTCCAATCCTATCAATCTCTATTCCAAAGGTTAGGGAGTTTCTTATCTCCATTCCAGGGAGTAAAGATTATGTAGCTTAAGCATGATTGTTCGTAGTTAAAGTGATTAATTACCCGCCTGGCACTTAGTTAAGGGGTTTTATTCCCTCCCTAACTTAGGGAAAAATCCCCACCTGGGGAAACAACCTTTCTCAGAGAGGTGACCTTGGTTAAAACACATAGTGCCAAGAAAGTGAGCAAACATATTAAGAACAGTATGCCATATATGCCAGGTCCCTTGAAACAGCAAGGATGGACCGGCTCCCGGCAAGAGTGGCCGAGATAGAGAGCTCTGCTGTCTGTCTCTCTTCTTATGAGGATGCCAGTTCATTGGATCAAAGCCCACCCTCATGACCTCATTTAACATTATCTCCTAAAGGCCCTATCTCCAAATACAGTTACATCGGGGTTAGACCTTCAACATACGAGCTGGGGAGGAATGGCACAATTCACCCCATTACCAGATATGAAATATGGCGGCGGTTGAGACATTTTAATGTTGTCTGTGACTTAAGAAAAGTTGAGAAACAAATGATGTCAAAGGAAGATTCCTAAAAGAGGTTTTTACATAGTTTTGAGATCTTAAAATATTGGGGATTGGGTCAGTTATCTGTCATTCGGCCTGAGGTGGATACTCTTCTGTGCAGAGAGCTCATCAGCGATTGTTCTTTGGGTAAGTTCCCAGGGCCAGCTGTAGTCTGAAATGCTGATTTGGGCACCGCAGTTTTCCTTACGCGGGATGTGTGAAACCTGCTTTCTGGTTTCAGGCTGTAGTTCCCATGGTAGAGCCTGGCCATCAGATTTCCTGTCTGTAGGCAGCCTCCTCCCCTGCTCTCCATGTGTATTTCACACGCCCTCCCCTATCCTGGTGCAGGCTGCCCCAGCCTCCACCCTGACCAGAATTCCATTTTCACCAGCAAATCTGTGCAACTGACCAGTTTCTGCTCTCACCCTCTCAGTCTCTGGATTCCATTTTCTTCTTTCTTCTCAGCCACCCGGGCTCATTACTTCTCCTCCGCATCTTTGGTTCCATCAGCGTTGCTCTGGTCCAGCACGTTCCAAAGGAAGGTTCCTGTACTTGCATTAGAATTATTTATGGTATTGTTTCGAAGCATCGATTATAAGACAAGAACAGCAGTAAACACAAACGTACTCATCAATTCCTGAGCCCCAGGCCCAGCCGACTGGATGAGAACCTGAGTTATTTTAGGTTTATTTTGAAAGAATTTTAGACGTATAGCAAAGTTGCAAAGTTAATACAGAGTTCGCATATACCATTTACTCAGCTTTCCCTAATATTAACATCTATGGAGTCATAGTAGAGTCATCAAAACTCAGAAGTTGATGTTGGTACAAATGTGTTAACTAGACTGCAGACTTTATAGGATCTCACTGGTTTTCCCAGTTTTTCTGTTCCAGAATCACACATTGCATTTGGATGTCACATCTTCTTAGTCTTCCTAGTCTGTGACAGTCCCTCAGTCTTTGTCTTTTATGACCTTGAGATCTTTGAAGAGTCAGGACTTTTAGCGATTGTCTCTGGGTTTGTCTGTTGTTTTCCCTTGATTAGATTGATGTTTTGCATTTTTAGAAGCCTGCCTCTCTAATGAGCTCCTCAGTGATTCTTACCTTTTGTCTGAGGACCAAACAACCTTCCTTGGACCATTCCAGTTCCCATCTTATCCCTTCCTTCCCTACACAACTAAACCTCTCAAAAGAGTTGTCTATACATAATCCCCATTTTGTCACCTGTCATTCATTCTCAATCCATGTTAACCTGGCTTCTGCCACCACAAGGCCAAACAAACATGCTGTCACATCTAGGATATGCTTCTCATCCTTCCTTTTCTTCACCTCTCGGGGTCATTCCACACAGATGAGCCCTGCCTGAGTCCTAAACACTTTTGCTGTTTTCCTGTTATCTCATATTGCTGGTTTTCCCCTGCTTCTCAGACCTTCTCCTCTTATTTTTCCAGGTTTATTTATCTCCAGGTTCAGATATCTGCTTGCAAACTTGATATCTTCATGTGGATTTTTCTAAAAATAAATAAATAAATAAATAAATAACATCTCAGGCTATGCTTCTCATATTTTAACAGGCACGTGAATCTCCTGGGGATCTTGATGAAAGCAGTTTCTTTTTTTTTTTTTAATATATTTTATTGATTTTTTACAGAGAGGAAGGGAGAGAGATAGAGAGTTAGAAACATCGATGAGAGAGAAACATCGATCAGCTGCCTCCTGCACATCTCCTACTGGGGATGTGCCCGCAACTCAGGTACATGCCCTTGACCGGAATCGAACCTAGGACCCTTCAGTCCGCAGGCCGACGCTCTATCCACCGAGCCAAACCGGTTTTGGCGAAAGCAGTTTCTGACACAGTAGGGGTCAATGGGCCTAAGAGGCTGCGTTTCTGAGACACTCCCAGGTGATGCTGATGGTCTATAGGCCACAATGAATAACAAAGTTCTAAAAACACACCAACCCATTCTAATCAAAGCCATCATCATCTCAGGCTTCAAGTACTGTGACCTTTAACTGATCTCTCCACATTTCCTCTTGCCCCCATTAACCTGTTCTTCACACTGCAGCAGGAGGTGATACTGTTGTGATTAGCTAGTTATTAATAACGAGAGGCCTGGTGCACAACATTCATGCACTGGGGGTGGGGGGTTCCTCAGCCCGGCCTGCGCCCTTTAGCAGTCTGGGACCCCTAGGGGGATGTCTGACTGACGGGTTAGGCCCTGCAGGGAGTGGGCCTAAGCTATCAGTCGGACATCCTTAACGCTGCTGCAGAGGTGGGAGAGTCTCCCACTCCTGCCACTGCGCTCACCAGCCATCAGCCTGGCTTGTGGCTGAGCGGCGCTCTCCCTGCTGGTCAGTGTGCGTCATAGCGACTGGTCGTTCCACTGCTCGGTTGATTTGCATGTTACCCTTTTATTATATAGGATAGGATAGGAAAGGAGCAAAGGGGGAAGCCAGACATTATAGGCATATCATTTGGGCAGCTTAACCAGGAAGCTGCAATTTCACACTCGCCAGGGAACAGCCGTCTATTCCCTGCAAAACGTTGGGGGAAGGGATCCAACAAAGGGAAGATATATGCATGCCCAGTAAAGTTGGGGTTGGGGGGGACACTTAGGGAAGGCACTTGCCTGTCAATCAAACCTGGGGACAGAGATGGTTGTCCAGAATAGGCATGCCCACTGCAATAATGTGAAAATTTGGGAAGACATAATCCCCTAAAAAAAGGAATTCATTCTCTGTTGCTCTTATTGCACTTGACTCTTGGCTTGTGGGGCTCTTTCGCTCCTGCTTCCTTGCATCCACCCGTGTGGCCCACAACCATGCCAACCCCTATATACAGTGGACCGTTGGATGCTACAGGAACACAAGCTGAGCTAGCCTGAAGCTGTACTGGACCCGACTCCAACATGGAAAGGAAACTCTGGGCACCGGTTCTGATTGTAGCTCTACTAAAGCCCCAGCTGTACTTCTTCTATGACTGGACTAAGGGAATACAACTTTGGAAACCCACAGGTGTAATTTCATGGAAATGATGCTTTCTATTATACTTCATCCTCCCGTGGGGTCCTCCAAAAATTCTTATTCCAGTGGTACCCCAAGAACCCCATCCCCACGAGCAACTGGGGAGAGATGAGCCCCTCCTATCCTGTAACAGAGTGACTTTTAGAACCATTATTCTGATCAAGTCAGCCTCATGCTGTTAAATGCCTTCGATGGCTTCCCATTGCATTTATGATCTTGTTCATTGTCCTTAGTGTCATAGCATCCAAGCCTTGCATGTTCTCATCCCCTCCCTCCCTTTAGTCCCATGTTGGAGCTATTTATCTTCCCTTCCTTCCCAGACATCCTGGTCTTCTCTCTGCTTTTCAGTGGGCTGCATGTCCATTACTGCCCCCGCCCACTTCACCCCACTGGGGCCTGGCACAGATCCCACATCTTCTGCCCAGACAGGACTGCACAATGAGCTGCAGACTTCTTTGCACCCAAGACGAGATAAGGACCTGAGAACAGACCGTGAATCGCCCTCTCATGGAGCATGCTGCCTGGTTCACCTGGCACATTTTTATAGCACAACCCACTGTCCGAAGGAGCAGTGCATTGAGTTACATGCTGGCCCAAGTGCCTGTCTTACTGCAAACCGTGATGAAAAGACTGACCGCACTTTGAGTGGCATCAGTCTAGGACACTCTTGTTTATGTCCCCACCTTGTGCTTGTCCACACATGCATGCACACACATGCTCTCTCACACACATACGCACACACCTTATTCCTTCAGGCACATCTGACTTTAAATGAGAAAGGCAAAACCTTCAAGCTTTTAGAAGACAATATAGGAAAATATGATTATGCCTTTTAGTGTTTGGAAGGAGTTCTTAAACCTTCCATCTTAAGACACACATGAATTACAAACAGTAACCGAAAAGGTTGATAAATTTGACCATATTAAAATCAAGAACTTCTGTTCATCAAAAGACCACATAAAGGGAATCAATCAAGAAGCCACTAACTGAGAGAAAACGGACATAGGATTAGTACCCAGAATTTATCAAGAAAGACAAAGACAGAAAACCCAATAGCGAAATGGGCAGTAGAACTGAAAAAACACTAGAAGAGGCAACATGAGTGGCCAGCAGATAGGAAAAGGTGCTCAGCCTGATGCAACCAGGGAAATGCATATTAAAACAATAAGGTTTTATACCAGACAGTTTAGGGAAAATGTGAAAGTTTTGGAGTATTAAGTATTGATAAGGATTTGCAGCAATCAAGAATGGGAGTGTAAATTGATTAAACTACTTGGAAAGATTATTTGGTATTATTTAGTATAAGTTGCAGGTGGACATATCCTGGGACCTGGCGATTCTGTTCCCATGCATGCATGAATATCTACATGCTTCACACATCAGTATACACTTATTCACCCGCACGCACACATGCATACATATACAAGGGGAAGGGGGTGCAAAAGTAGATTTACAGTTGTTTGTATGGAAAAAGACATGCAGGCTATGATGATTACAATAGCTTTATTAACTGTTTCACACACAACTGTAAACCTACTTTTCCCCAAATACACACATATACATACACAAACACATACTTATACACACATACCTACACATATGCATATACACATGCACATACATAATATACACACATGTGTACCAGGAGATGGGTAAGAAGGTTCATGTCAGAAATGTTTGTAATAACAATTTGCTATTGTAAATTGACAGTTCAACTGTCCATCAACAGTAGATAGATATGTTTTGGTATAGTCATAGGGAGGCATTCATATTGAAGTGAAAATAATTGCAGTTACATGCAAAACACACACGGATGATTCTAGAAAAATAGTGAAAAAAATAAGTTGCAGTAGAATACATACAGTATAATTTCATTTTGATAAAGTTTGAGAATATACAAAGTTGAAGAGTATATTCTTTAGGGATACATACATGTGGTAAAATTATAAAGAAAAGCAAGGCTATGAGGATACGTAATTCCAAATAGTGGTTCCCTTAGTGGGAAGGAAGGGGAGGAGATCGGGAGGAGTAGAGGGGGCGTGTACAGGGTATGCCAGAGGTAAGGGTAATATTCCTTTTTTCTTAAACTGGAAGATGGGAATTCAGGTGTTCTTTATATTATTATCTACATACCCAGCAAGTAAAAAACAAATTTTTAAAAAGATTTCCTCCATACCATTTTTACCTCCCTCCATCCCCTTTCCTCTGGTAATCACCATGCTGTTTGTGTCTATGAGTTTGGGTGTGTGTGTGTGTGTCTATGAGTTTGTGTGTGTGTGTGTGCTTAATTCCTTTACCTTTTTTTACCCAGCTCTGCAATCCTTTCCGCCTCTTACAGCTGTCAGTCTGTTCTCTATACATAGTTTTTCTTATCTATTTGATATTTGATAATAAAACCAGTACCAGTTAGAAGGAGGAGTAACCTGGTAGAAGGTATTAGTTACCGTACAGTTGGGGTGGGAGAAAGAAAGGGAAGAAAGACACCATTTGCTAAACCAGGAAGAACAATGAAAAAATGGGGAAGGGTGGTTTTAATAATGGCACTGACGCCCTCTCCGAGGACCACCTGAGAACTAAGAGAAGAAGGAAAGTGCTAACGAGTTGCCAAAATGGCTAAGAAGGTTGGGTAATATGACCCGTGTCTGTGCGTTTTTTTAACTCCTAGAAACGCCAAGGGATCTTGTTTTGTGGGAGGCTCACTGTCCACAGAGTGGAGAGGGCTCATCACGTTTTGAAAACTCCACAGTTTAGCAAAGAAGCGAAAATAATGGTTCTGTTTGAAGTAAAGCCCTGTAGAGATTTTTGATGCTGCTGCCCCTTGGGTTTCGGAGGCCAGCCCCCTGAGGGGTTTTGTTTTCCTAGTGCCATGCCTGCAGCTGCCAGCTGTCCCCAGGTGAAGGTGGGGGTGGGGGTGGGGGTGGGGGTGGGCTCACAGCTCCAAATGCAGGCCTTCCTGTAGGTTTCAGCGACAGAACTGAGCGTGTGCTCTCAGCTATGTTATAATATAACAAGCTTTGCAACGTAATTTCTTCATTAGCAATTTTAATGAAATGGACTATTTTGACTAATTGGTGTGGTGTAAAGAGTGTTCAAGCCCTGAGAACTTAGGAACCTGCCTTTCCAGGCTGCTCTGCCCCTGGTGCTATTTTAAGCAAGTCAGCTTAAACTCTTTGAGCCTTGTTGGCAGTGGGCGGGGCTTGGCCACGGTCTTAAAGGATTCATTCAGCTTGAGAAGTCCATGACTCCCTGATTGACTATTATATGTAGGGAAGACTTTCAAATAGAAAAATACGACAAAAAAGTTAAGTCAAATACCAAATTATCTTGCATGTGTAAGATGAACAAGTTCCTAGAGACAGGCATCTCTCTGTCTTTTAAAAAGTGTTTTTAAAAAACTTTATTATATATAATAAGCTTTATATAATATAATATATATAACATAAAGTATTAAGTATAATATATATAACATAATGGAGTATTATATATATTACAAAGCTTATTATATATAATAAAGCTTCTAAAAACATTTAAAAAGATATTTAATAAAGCTTTTAAAATGCTTTATATATTTTTAAAATGTTTAAATTAAACTTATCTTTATTTATTTTTTAAATCCTCACCTGAGGATATGGTTTTAGAGAGAGAGAAACATCAATGGGAGAGAAACATCTAGTGGTTGCCTCCTGTACACACCCGGACGTGGAATCGAACTCACAACCTTTTGGTGTATGGGAGGATGCTCTAATGAACTAAGCCACCCCACCAGGGCAAATTAAATCTATTTTTTAATTACAGGTACCATTCAATATTACATATATTTAAAAATATGTTTAAGAGCAGTTTTAAGTTCATAGCAAAATTGAGGGCGAGGTGCAGGGATTTCCCATGGACCCCCTGCCCCCGCACATGCTCAGCCTCCTCCATTGTTGACATCACCCATCAGAGTGATGTGTTTGCTACAATCCATGATTTTACATGGACACAGCACTGTCACCAAAGTCCGTCATCGGTGTTGTGCATTCTGTGCGTTTGCCTTGTGAATTTTTAATCAGTTGCTCAGCATGGCAGGAGGGCACTTTCTGCCCTGTTACCCTGAAACAGCATGGCAGGACCCTAGCCCAGGATGAGGGATCAGGGAGGCACCCAGTAAGCATGTGTTGTGTGGTCTGTGTGGGAGAAGGCGCCTCAGCACTTGCTATTCAGAGTTTGGTTGCAGACTCGTCCACACCTGAGAGCAACACGAAAGCTCAGCGCCCACCCCAGCCTCTCTGGCCAGCCCCTGCATTTAAATAAGGGCCCCCATGTCATTTGTGTGCACCTAGAAGTCTGAGGGGCACTGGTGTCGCCCAACATTGTTCCTTTCTCTCTGAGAGAACACAGGGAGAACCTTTTGTGAACTAACGCTTTAGAGCTTGAAAATTGATCTCCGGGGCTTGAAATTAGAGTCCCTGAAGCCTTTTCTGCTGGGAGAGGGACTCACCTGGGTTTTCTAAGCTCTTCCTGAATTAATTCCAGAAGTAATTCCCCTGGCATTTCAGCTGCTGTCTCTTCAGTGCTGGTGTCTCTCTCCTGGAGCTTGGCCAAAAAAAAAAGGGGGGGGGGTTATGGAGGGGGGACTCACTTGGCACACCTCGAATTTCCTAATTGGAAGTTTCAGAATTTTTCATTCTTTTAACCACTTTGTCTTCCCTGTTCCCTGTCCTTCAAAGACAGTTATTGAATTCTAATTTACATCAGATACTTGGGCTCATAAATTAGCCACTAAATGGTGCTTTTTCTTGTTATTTTATCTCTTGCAGTCTTCTGGTGCACTTAGAAATATGTTTCTGATTCATTTAAAAAGAAATCTCGCTCCCTGTTCCGATCTTATATGTCAGAATAAATTATAACACAAATGCTTTATCCTTCGGAAAACATTCAAATCTGTCTGTTACATGGTTGGACAGAATATTGATTTCATGACTTCTTAAATGTATAACTCCTTAACCTTCACTATAGAAGAGAGCAGCTGCTGCTTTACCTTGCGTAGTAAGTATCATGTTTGCTCTTACGCAAGCTTGGAATGTGGCAGGTAAACGGTAAAAGCACACTCACAAGAAACCCTAGAGCCAGCTTGTACAGAAGACAGCAGATGCCACATAATATTGCCACGAGACAACTTTAAATCTCTAAGAAACAGTTTTCTTCTTTTATTGTCCATTTTTAAAAGATATTACATAGAAAGGAATATGACCCTTCAAAGTAAGCAGCTTTTTTTCTGGTGTAAGTTTGTGACTTTCAGATACTAATGGAACCAACTAGAAACATTTTATCTATATAAATGTATGACTAAATATCATTTACAAATTTTAGTATACACAAAAGCTATTCACAGAATTTTATCTTTACTCTTGATTTCCATCTTTGCTAGTGAGTCAAAATACCTCTGAATGTCCCTCCAGCTTCAGTGTGATTGTAATAAGCTATTTTAATTCAGTATTATGTTTTTTGTAACCTCACAAATCATATGGTATTATTTGTTCATTTATACCATCAGAATTTGTTTAGATTTAACCATACTGCCTTTATCATTTATTCTCTATTCCTTCTTCTCAGGTCTTCCTTCTGGAATTATTTTTCCTCTTTAAGTATAGCAGGTCCTCAAATAACATTGTTTTGTTCAATGTTGTTTTGTTAAAATGTTGGTGAGATGCTGTAGGAATTTAACTCTTGTTTATATCGATTAGCCTATGGTAAAATTGATAACATTGTTTTGCTTAAAGTCGCAGAATCTATCAATGATGTTGAGGATTACCCTTGTTTAGACAGATTTCTCTACTGAAGGTCTTCTGTTGGTATAACCACTTTTTGCTTCTCTGAAAATGTCTTTATTTTAACAAATAGAGAGTATTGCTGGTTATTCAAACCTAAGATGTCAGATTTTTTTTTTCTTAGCATTTTGAAGATTTTATTTCACTGTCACTTGGCTCCTCGTTCTGTGAAGTAGGTATCTGATGGTGCAATTGCCATTCCTTATGCTCTGACTGCATTTATTTACAATTTCTCTTTCTCTTTGGTGTCTTGTGGTATCAGCATGTGAGTAGGTCTGGGTTTTTAAAACATTCACCTTGCTTGGGATTTCTTGGTCTTCCTGAATGGGATTCATGTCTTCTATTAATTTTGGACAATTCTTACTGTTATCTCTTTGAATATTGTCTCTACCCAATTCACATCTTTTTAAAACTTTGATCAAATGTATGTTGGACTGTCTCGTTCTATCTTCCATCTCTCTCTCTTTTTTAAAAAAACTATATCTCATCTTTTATATATACGTATCTTTTTTTTTATTTCTCTGTGCTCCATTCTCAGTAATTTTCAGATCTGTTCTCCAGTTCACTAAATCTCTGTTCAGCTATGTCTAAATTTATGTTTATTATTTATTATATATTGTATATTGAGTTTTAAAATAGAAATTATTACATATATATTAATTTCTAAATGTTCTTTGTCTTCCCCCCTGCCCCCCGCTCCAAGTATTTTGGGCCACTTTTCATAGTCTCTTGCTACTTACTCCTGTTTTTTGTCCTGTCTTTATTCTTTTTAAATGTAAGATACTTTAAAAAATATATTCCATAATTCCAATATCTGAAGTCTTTACAGATTTGATACTATTTGTGTGTTGTTGTTTTCTCTTTTGGGTGGTTTCTTGACTTTTTCCATAGTACCTTATTTCCTTGTGTTTTATAATTTTAAATTTTGCAATCATTTGTTGGAGTTTTAGCTGCAGAATATTTTGATGCCTGGTTTGAGAGTGTGTTTTTCTAGAGATGATTTATGTTAGCTTGGATAGGTGTTGGAGACCTGGTCCATTTTAAATTATGATTCTCAGCACATACTTTTCTGGACCATACAGTAAGTTCCAAACTTGGGGAGACTTTTTGTAAAGTATCTGCACAAAGTCAGTTGCGACAGATACTTTTTCTTGCTGTCCTTTCAGGGATGGGTTGTTTTCGTCCTAATTCATGCTTTCCCTGAGACGGTGGCACTTCCTGGGTCTCTACTTTTTAGAGATGGTCTTCCCTTGGTTCTTTACTTGTCCAGACCCAACACATGTCCCTCATTTCCTCCATGGCCTAAGCCAGCGATTTTCAACTGGTGTGCTGCAAGAATTTTTAAAACCTGCAATTCCTGGCTAAATAGTCAGGGGCACTGACCTCTTTTCCCTTAGATTGCCAAATAAAAAAAAAAAGACAACAGCCAGCATAACAATAGCCATCCTATGTGAATGAGTCAAAGCTATACCTATTGTTTGGTCAGATCTGCAAAAAATAGATATGTGTGCCGTAGAATTTTAGTAATTAGTGTGTGTGTGCCATGAGATGGAAAAAGTTGATGGTCTCTGGCTTAAGTGTTAGGCTGCCTGGTCTAGTGTCCCTCTAGGCCAGCGGTTCTCAACCTGTGGGTCGCGACCCCTTTGGCGGTCGAACCACCCTTTCACAGGGGTCGCCTAAGACCATCCTGCATATCAGATATTTACATTACGATTCATAACAGTAGCAACATTACAGTTATGAAGTAGCAACGAAAATAATTTTATGGTTGGGTCACAACATGAGGAACTGTATTTAAAGGGCCAGAAGGTTGAGAACCACTGCTCTAGGCTACCTGGTGACTTCAGTGTTCGATGACCTCCATAATCCAGCTCCTGCTCTGTTCCTACACTCAGCCCATGTCCCCTATTGTCTTATAGGCTCATTCAGTCCCATAAGAGGATGTTTTTAGAGATTTATTAACCATAATTAAGTGTTAAGAAGTAGGAAGGCTTTGATCTCTCTAGCCTGCCATATTGCCAGGAATAGAATAGAAATAATTTAGTCTTGAAAAATAGAGAGCAAATTCAAGATTATCCCTATACCAATTCACATCCTTGTGTTCGGACAGATTGTCGGGATGAGTGAGAGGAGGATGTTGCCATGAGTCCTGATAGCTGCTTAGTCCCCAGCCTGTGCTGCAGTGGACGCTACCCTCTGCCCTGGGCCTTGCTCAGGGGCCTCGGCCACCACATGTCCTGCTTCTCTGAATCAGAGGTGGAGACACATAAACTGCCGACATGATAATGAGAGCTGTCACGAGGGCAGGGAGTACCGGAGTTTGAGAGGATAAGATGCTTTTGGTACATATCAGAACTTGGTCCTAAGAGACCACTCGTTCATTCATGTAACAGATGCTTATTGGCCCTTGCATTATGTAAGGGAAACAGATCCACTGTCCCTGTCCTCATGAAGCTCACTGTGCAAGGAGCAGACCGTTCATTTCACTGGGGCACGATGAGGGCTATGAGAGTAGAAGGTAGGGAGAGGTTCTAACCCAACTTGAAGAGGGAGGGTGGTATCTGTGCTGCCTCTGCAGGACTAGGAGGCATCACCTGGGGGTAGAGCCAGGGAAGGGCGTTCCAGGCAGAGGGACAAGAACGTACCTAGTACTGAGCCAGAGAGAATTTGGTTCAGGCAATTGCAGGCAGCTCATTTGGCCAGAGCATAGTCGGGAAGGCGTGAACCTGGAGCAGGCAGCCGGAAGAGCTGAGCCTGGAGGTTGCCCGAGGCCTAAATGATGAAGGCCCTCTAACCAGGAAGCTGTTGAACTCTCTTACCTGGGGAGTGAGGGATGCTGTCAGGGTTGCCATGTTCATTTCTCTCGAGAGCCAGCCCTCCAGAAGAGAAAGAGCACGGGCTTGGCGTGAAGGCGGGAATCTTCCAGTCCGACTCCAGCGCCGCTCTCTCCGGGTGGGCATGGCATGTACTTGATTTAGGTACCTCCTCTGAACCTCTCTTTCCAGAGAATGGACTAGACCAGTGGTCGGCAAACTGCGGCTCGCGAGTCACATGCGGCTCTTTGGCCCCTTGAGTGTGGCTCTTCCACAAAATACCACGTGTGGGCGCACATGTACAGTGCGATTGAAACTTCATGGCCCATGCACAGAAGTCGGTATTTTGTGGAAGAGCCACACTCAAGGGGCCAAAGAGCCGCATGTGGCTCTCTAGCCGCAGTTTGCCAACCACTGGACTAGACAATTTCCCAAGGCCTCCTCCACCCCGGCATTCTGTGGTGACATTAGAAAGTAAGAGGAAAAATGCCATTGTGTGCACACACACGAGCTTAAGCAAAGCCGGAGCTCAAATGTGTGAGTATTTGCAGATGTTACCCTGACAGTAATGCTGGCGGTTTCTGGCTTCCAATTAGCTATCTAACTAACGTCTGTGAATCGTGGGTATTCACAGCGAGTGGGTATCGGCTCAGAGGGTGGATGTTTATAGCAGAAGGTGAGCAGTGTGACTGGCCCGGCAGCTGACCCAGCGTTTGTTTGCCTTGTAGACGAGCTCTCTCTGGAGCAGCACAACCTGTCGTCGCCCTCTGCGGAGCACCCGCTGAAGGAGAGCGCCGCGCACAGCACTGCACACGTGGCCTTAACGGAGGCTGCCCCAGGGTCCCAGCCGAGCAGTCCTCCCCACCTCATGTCCTCTCCATCCGCTGCTACTTTTGATACAGCCTTTTTTAACCAAGGAGAACTGACCCCAAGTACAGCAGATCACAGCGTCTTTGTGGCAAATTCCGTGTCAGTGACGAGCAACGAGGTGGTCATAGATGACGATGAAATGGATAACTTTTTGCCAGAGACTCAGTGCGCCACCTCCCGCGTGGTCTCTCCGATACAGTACGTCACAGTCAGCCCCCCGGGGCTGCCCGAGGAAACAGCAGACTCCGTGCTGACGCCACCATTGCCCACTGTTCCTTCACAAGATGAAGAAGTGACGTCCGCCTGGCAAGACACAATGCAACAACCGACAACGTGTGCTGAGTCCCCCAGTCATTGCAGTGTTTTTCCGTCAACTTTTCTCGCTTCCGAGGCCATGATCCCAACCCCTAGTAGGAATTTGGTGCTTTATCCTACTGACCCTTATGGACGCTCATCAAGCAGGACTTTGCTGGAGGTCGTGGCTTCAAGAACAGAGGGCGTAGAAACCCTCTTTTTTAGCTCCACATCTTCAGTGCCTCAGCCGTCAGGCGATGGCCTCACTCAGCCATTACCCGCCTCGGGGACGGCCTCAGCGCCTCCAGAGGGTGTTCTGGCCCCGGGTTCAGACAGATACTCTGATGGGACCACTGCTTTGAGTCAGAGTCTAAAAGAAACCATCTCTCCAAGAACATCTCCAACTGCAGCTATATCCCAGACGGCCCTTGCTTTTAGCAGCAGCTGCAGCATAAACTCAGCTTTGTTTTCAAGTCCTCCTGCGTTTGTGTCCTTTTCTACTCGGTCAGCTGATGTTTCATATGACCCCATTCTTCCTGGCAATTCCAGGGGAGCATCCGAATTGCCTGGCACTTCAGTGGTCCCAAACCATGCGGACGACACTCCTGTCTGGAGCCCAGCGTCTCCACTCAGACCGTACACGTGGTGTGGGTCCTGCTCTATGGCATCACCGCGGCACGTTCTGTCCACAAGCCTCGTGGAGAAAGACGGGGGCTCAGGGGACAGTGCTGAGACCATGACCGTATGGGAAGCGAGCAGCATCCCTCCACCAAGCAGCATCTCTCCACTGAGCAGCATAGCAGAGGACGTCTCTGAATTTGAGGAAGATCCTCAAGAATATAACCTACTTTTCCCCTCAAGACCAATAGTTCCACTTTCTTCTCGGTTTGTGGAAATCTCAGAAGCAAGCATGGGTCTTTCGGCCGAGGTGGACAGGAGGAGCATCAGGATCACACAAGCGTATCCTTCCCACGGCCCCTCCCCGCCAGTGTCACTCGATCCTGCTTCCTCTGGCTCCGTCTCTGCCATTGAAACTCAAGTAATGCCGCCCAGTGTGACAGCTGTGTTTCCCTCGGCCGTCCCTGATGTTCTCCTCGACTCGTCTTTCTCCGTCACGGCCGACGAATACACGCCATCACTTGCTTCCGGAGACCCGACGCCTTTTACGTCTTATGGTTTGGAGCCTTCCGTAGAGGCTCCGCTTTTCCCTGCCCGAGAACGCGCCAGTGTTTCCCAACACGAAACCAGAAGGACTTTGGGGTTTGCATCCAGCTTTTCCTCAACTCCGCCGCTGGAATTCAGCAGCTCGGCCCCTTTGTCTTCAGAAGGACTTGCGTCTCCATCTCCGATGTCAAGTGACGTGTTGACCATCCTTGCTCAGGCCTTTCCCACCTTGGTCGAGACACTTACGTTGTCCGACTCTCCCCATCTGCAGTCACCTCCGCTCTCCGTCCCTAATTCCACAAACCTTGACTTTTCTCAGCTCTGGCCGAGTTCAGACCTCCTTTTAAGTGCATCCACATTTCTACCTAGTTACTCTGAAATGTCGCTTCTCTCAAGCTTCCACTCCACGTCTCTCACGCTCTCTGAAGCAGCCACCGTTTCACCGGCAGATTCTGAAGCCCGTTTTACCTCAGTTTTCACGGAAACTACCTCCTATTTTGAGTTTTCACTCGTGCCCCACGCATCGGCGGTCCCCACGCGGGTGCCCTCCAGCTCTGAGCCCATCCTTGACATTTCGACTGCTGGAGCGCACTCAGCGTCACTTCTGACTGCCTTTCAGACAACACCCCCTGTAACGGGATCATCCCTCCTTTCCACTCCCGCGCCTTCCGATGGGGATATCAGTGCGATGGGTGATCACGCGTCTGTCTTACCCTCTTTCTCCACGGTCATTCCTACCACCACAATATTGGTCATCGCCGTGTCCCCGTCCTCAGCACCCTCCGCTGTTTCTGAAGTGCTCCCCTCACCTGTACCTACAGATTCTGTATTTGTGGGCCCATCGTTCACACCCACAGATTTGCCGATGAACACAACCACTGAACTGAGCACATCTCCTGCCAGCACTGCCCCTGACGATGCTGTCGACATCATCCTGAACAGCACCCCCGAGAGTCAGAATCCCCACGAGAGCAGCACAGTCCTCCCCTTGCCGTCCCTTCATCCTGTGTCCACCTCCACTCCCGAGGCCGTGGTCACTATTCCGGCAGTGGTCACCACCAGGCCGCCGTATGTGTGCGATATCACAATTCCTGATGCCTATTTGATCACAACTGGTAAGGCCCTGCTTCCTCCTCTGTTTTGGTTGGGGTGATCTTTCTAAGATGCTGTTTGAAATGCTTATTGGATATGTAGCATCCTGGCAAAGCGTGTAGGCTTTAGGCCAAGAGATCTCTTGGGTTAGTAATCCTCACTCCTTTGCTGACCACCTGTGAGTTCTTCAGTTATTTAGCTTCTCTAAGCCTCAGTTTCCCCAGTGATTAAATAAGGGTGATACTGGCACCCACTGCATTGTAATGCATAGAAAATACTCAACCCAGTGCCTGGCATAAGGAGCACCCTCAAAATATGTTATTGTAGTTAGTAGTAGCAATAAGAATAAATAAAAGATTTAAACCTTAGAAGTTTTGCTAGGATATGTGTCTCTGGAACTCATCACCCATGCTTCGAAGTCATGGTTGAAACAAACCTCAGTGACTGGCCGACGGGCGGCTGCCTGTCCCATGAAGCCGTGTACGTTCGCTGCCATGTCTGTGCCAGTCTAGTGACCGGGCCTGCGGGACCAGGCTCCCTGACTTGTTCTTCATGAGAAATGACAGGGCGTGCATGAAGGCTGTGAGCCATGCATATGTACTTACATACAATGTACTGTTGATGAGCACTGCCTGTGTGTGTGTGTGTGTGTTGACTTTGATGGGGACGACGGGTAGAAATGAACCAAGGGGAAGAAGATGGCAGGAGAGGTAGAGGAGCAGGGAGAGGTGGAGGTGGGGAAGGAGGAGAACATGCTGGGTCTTGGTTCTCCAGGCTGAGTGACATGAGCCCTGTGTCCTCTGCTCACCCTGGGGGTGCTGCCACCCTCCGAGAGGGTTGGGGGTAGCTGAAGCCTTCAGTCTCCCAGCTCCGCCCTCCCCAAATGAGGCAGCCATTTGTTAATTCACGTGACAGGTAATGATGGAGCACTGAGTGTGCGTGAAGCACTTTTGGAAGCGTTCCGGGATATAGAGATGAATGGCTTGGTCCCACCCCACAAGGTGCTTAGCGTCCAGTGGGGTGGATGCTGAGCTGTGTTTCCTGGGCAGCTGTGTTGGGAATGGCCGAGGCAGAGTTGTAGAAGAGTGACTGTTTGGGATAATCAGGGACGGGTGTGGAAGACTGTGAACTGGAGGTCGCGTTCAAAGATGAGTGAAAGGCTGTCACCTGCAGATGGAAGGAAGTGTCCTCCAGGTTGAGAGTGTGAACGCGGAGAGAGGTCGGACAGCCCAAGGACATTCAGTTTGGCTGGTAATTAGACGGAGGTGATAAGGCGGGAAAGGAGGTTGGGACAAAGTGGTGAACTTTCATTTTCGGGACTCCAGCCCTCTAGAGGAGAGAGAGAAGAGTTTCTAATAGACATGATACTTTCCTTCCTTCCTACAAAATTGTTGCACAGTAGCCACAAAGTAGACAGTTACAAGGAGCTTATTAAAATAACTACTGTGACTTAAGCAGCTGCATAAGGAGAAAACCAAGATGGCGGCATAGGTAAACACCGGAGTTAGCTGCCTCGAACAACCACTTCACAAATACAACTAAAAGACCGAACGGACATTGCCCAGAACCACAGGAAGACTGGCTGAGGGGAAATTCTTCAACTAGAAGGAAAGAGAACAGCATACGAGACTCAGAGGAGGCGCAGTGCAGAAAATACAAAGGTGCGGAGGTACGCGCGGAGCGGGCTGGTAGCTGAGGGCGTGGTTGTCGTTTTCAATCGGGAGGGAGTCTCAGATTCTGCGCTCCAGTTCTGGGCGAGTCTCTAGGGACCCAGACTCAAACGGGAGAAGCGGGACTGTCTGGCATTGGTCAGAACGCGAGGGCAGCTTTCTCTCCGAGGTTTGCAGCGGTTGCTGGGACTCTGAGAGGCAGAGCCTCTGGGGACGGGACTGAGAGCAGCCATAACTGCTCCCTCCACCCGCTGTGTTGATCCCGTGCGACCCGCCCCGCCCAAGCCCTGCACAGAGCCATTTGCCAGATAGTCTCAAGCAAAGGCTAGATTAGCACCTCCCTAGAGGACAGAAGTTTTCCCACTGCAGACACAGCTGATTCTCACAGCCAGTTGGCCTGGAGGTCAAATCCCCCCAGTATTAACTACAACAATCAAGGCTTAACTACAACAAGACTGCACACAAAGACCACTAGGGGGTGCACCAAGAAAGCATAAAAAATGCGGAGACAAAGAAACAGGACAAAACTGTCAATGGAGGATATTGAGTTCAGAACCACACTTTTAAGGTCTCTCAAGAACTGTCTAGAAGCCGCCGATAAAGTTATTGAGATCCTCAAGAAATCTAATGAGACCCTCGATGTTGTGATAAAGAACCAACTAGAAATTAAGCATACATGGACTGAAATAACGAATATTATACAGACTCCCAACAGCAGACCAGAGGAGCGCAAGAATCAAGGCAAAGATTTGAAATGCGAAGAAGGAAAAACACCCAACCAGAAAAGCAAAATGAAAAAAGAATCCGAAAATACGAAGATAGTGTAAGGAGCCTCTGGGACAGCTTCAAGCGTACCAACATCAGAATTATAGGGGTGCCAGAAGATGAGAGAGACCAAGATATTGAAAACCTATTTGAAGAAATAATGACAGAAAACTTCCCCCACCTGGTGAAAGAAATAGACTTACAAGTCCAGGAAGCGCAGAGAACCCCAAACAAAAGGAATCCAAAGAGGACCACACCAAGACACACCATCATTAAAATGCCAAGAGCAAAAGACAAAGAGAGAATCTTAAAAGCAGCAAGAGAAAGAAACTCAGTTACCTACAAGGGAGTACCCATACGACTGTCAGCTGATTTCTCAACAGAAACTATGCAGGCCAGAAGGGAGTGGCAAGAAATATTCAAAGTGATGAATACCAAGAACCTACAACCAAGATTACTTTATCCAGCAAAGCTATCATTCAGAATTGAAGGTCAGATAAAGAGCTTCACAGATAAGGAAAAGCTAAAGGAGTTCATCACCACCAAACCAGGATTATATGAAATGCTGAAAGGTATCCTTTAAGAAGAGGAAGAAGAAGAAAAAGGTAAAGATACTAATTATGAACAACAAATATGCATCTATCAACAAGTGAATCTAAGAATCAAGTGAATAAATAATCTGATGAACAGAATGAACTGTTGATTATAATAGAATCAGGGACATAGAAAGGGAATGGACTCACTATTCTTGGTGGGGAAAGGGGTGTGGGAGATGCGGGAAGAGACTGGACAAAAATTGTGCACCTAGGGATGAGGACAGTAGGGGGGTAAGGGCAGAGGGTGGGGCAGGAACTGGGTGGAGGGGAGCTATGGGGGGAAAAAAAGAGGAACAAATGTAATAATCTGAACAATAAAAATTTACTAAAAAAATAAAATAAAATAACTACTGAAAGCTTATTTATCTCTCGGATTCTATGAAATTTATGATACTTCTCCTGTATCTTTCAGAACTTATTATTCTACAGATAATTAGAAACCATTTTAGAAATACCGCTAAGAATATCAAATATATGTAGCATGGATTAACTTTCACATATGACATACATTTAATGAGTTTGATGTCCTTTGTTAGGGATCCATGTATTTTTTTTTTAAGAAAAGTTTTTATTGACTTCAAAGAGAGGAGGGGGAGAGGGAGAGAGAGAAAGAAACATCAATGATGAGAGAATCATTGATCAGCTGCCTCCTGCACGCCCCCTACAGGAGATTGAGCCTGCAACCTGGGCATGTGCCCTGACCAGGAATCAAAGTGTGACCTCCTGGTTTATAGGTTGACCCTCAACCACTGGACCACACAGGCTGGGCAGGGATGCATGTATTTTTAATAGTGTAAAATTCACGCATTGTAAATGTACACTTGAACCGTTGTAGTAAATGTGCAGAGTTGTGCAGAAGTGTCCACTCTGTTACGTGGTATTTTTTTTTAATATATTTTATTGATTTTTTACAGAGAGGAAGGGAGAGAGATAGTTAGAAACATCGATGAGAGAGAAACATTGATCAGCTGCCTCCTGCACACTCTCTACTGGAGATGTGCCCACAACCAAGGTACATGCCCTTGACCAGAATCGAACCCGGGACCCTTCAGTCCGTAGGCCGACGCTCTATCCACTGAGCCAAACCGGTTATGGCGACGTGGTATTTTTTAAGTGGAGATAAGTGCCGTCTTTCGCTCTCAGTGATAATTGTAACTCACAGAAAGTGTCCTCTCATTTAGGATCTTCATTTAGATTTGAACCTGGGTTTTTTGTTTGTTTTCTTGTAATTACGTATCAGAGAAAAAGAGGGTTGAGGTGATTCTTTGTCCTCTGGAAGGGTTCTTGTTAGAGAGCTCTGTAATAAAAGTAAGAGTAATCTCCATGGGTTCACGATGGACTCGTAGGAAGACACTGACCACACGTATCCAGTCTGGGGTGAGGCTGCCCTTCTCACCCAGGGGTGGCCCACCCCAGGCCTCCTCAGGAGCTCTTTCTCATCTCTAATGGCTCTGAGGAATTTGGAGACACCCTAAGGTCTTGGTTGATAATCCTTTTTCCCCAAGATTATTGCACTCATATCCCAATGTTGCAGTTTTAGATCTTACTCTGATTAATTTGAGAAGATGGAGGATATGGTGGTGGGTCATGGGGACTATTCAGAGTAATATAACAGCACCTTGAATAACGTCGTTTTGTTAGGACGTTTATGAGATGCTGAAGGAACTCGACTCTTGTTGAACATGAGACCTCCATGCTCTCTGCCCCCGGCTGGGCCACAGAGTCTGATTCCTGGTCTCACCCACGGAGGCAAGGAGTGGAGGGTTTTCTTAGCATGTCGAGCTGATGCTGTGCATGGTTGACCTGGTGACCTGGAGGTGCCTTCAAGGTCCACTGTGTTCTTTCCTCGTCGGGGCCTTATTTACAAAACGACTTTTGGAGCCACTACCACGCTTTGGCACAGCACTGGCTCTGCCTGGGGCCCAGCAGGGGGATGACACTAACCTGGTGTGGGTTTTGGCTTCGTTCTGCAGTGCTGGCCAGAAGAGCCGTGCAGGAGTACATCATTACGTCCATCAAGGAGGTGCTGAGGATTCACTTCAACCGCGCCGTGGAGCTCAAGGTGAGTCCCTGTGGCGGAGAGGCTGACGCCGGAGCCCCGGTGAAGGCAGCGTTACAGTGGTCGTGGACCGTTCTCTTTCCGCTCTTTCCTCCCTTCCCCACCTCTGCCAACGTATCCCTCTAATGGACTAATCCTGGCCCAATTAGAGGGTTGTATTGGCAGAGTTGGAACAAAGGGGCTCCAAGACCAGAGTTTGGGGTGATGACCCTAACGATTGTGCTTCTCTTGATTTACATGAAAGGACTGGGAGTAGAGTTTAAATTAGATTTTAGAGAGAGTGCCTATCCACGTTTCTGTACATTCAGTGAGACAGAGGTAAATTGCCAGATGTCTTATGGTGGGTACTGTGCTAATGCCTCCTCTCCCCTCTTGAGCTCTGATGCCACACTGAGACCCCTCACCTTCCCAGTGGGAGCCACGAGCCACATGTGGCTACTGAGCAAATGAAATGGGGCTGTCTGAATTGAGGTGGACTGTCAGTGCCAAATACCATGGGATTTTAAAGACTTAGTGAAAAAAGGAACGTAAAATATCTCACTAATAATTTACATTGAAACGATATGTCAGATGTCTTGGGTTAAGTAAAATGTCTTTAAAATTAATTTCACCTCTTTCTATGTTTTTTTAATGTGGCTCCTAGAAGCTTTACAATTGCATATGGGGCTCACATATTTCTTTTGGACAACACTGCTCAATAGGATAACTATTTCTTTATATGTGGGTTAACACAGCAAACACTTTGAATTCTCCATAACTCCTTATTCAGTTCATATTGCTGGCTATTCTTTCTCGTTGTCCTTGCTCTTGTAATTTTGTGCTATTTTTGAGAAGGATAGCAGATGTGCAAAAGTAATTACTAAAATAAAATTTTGAATGTCTGTGAAGCACTAGCCCTTCGTTTAAGACCAGCTATTTATTTTTTTACATTACTTTATTATTTTTTCTGTTCAGTACAATTTCCTGTACATGTGGTTGATGGTAATTTGGTTAGATAATTTGATAATTATTATCTTTTGTCTTCTTTATTTTCATAGGTTTATGAACTATTCGCTGACTTCACTTTTCTGGTAACATCTGGTCCTTTCGTTTACACGGCAATATCAGTCATAAACGTGCTTATAAACAGTAAACTTGTACGCGACCAAACTCCTTTAATCCTGGCTGTGAAACCTTCCTTCCTTGTGCCGGAGTCCAGGTTCCAAGTTCAAACGGGTGAGCACACTGTCCATAATTGTTTTGACTTGTAAATAGAATTTTACTTTTTTTTTAGAAGTTTTTTTTTTTTTAATTTGGGGAAGATTTTTAAAAATTTATTTAAATTTTCAAAACTATTATTACGGAAAATTTCTAGCATATACAAAAGTACACAGAATAGTTTAATGAACCCCTTGCACCTCTCATACGGTTTCAACAATTTTCAACTCCTTGTTACATCCACACTCCCATTTACATCCCCTCCTCTCACATTATTTTGTTTGTTTTTTCATTAAATTTATTGGGGCGACATTTGCTAATAAAATGATAAGTTTCGAATGTACAATTCTGTGATATATTATCTATATATTGCATTGTGTGCCTACCACCCAAAATCAAATCTCCATCCATCACCCCTTTATCCTTTGCTACTCTCCAACCCCCCTTTCCCTCTGGTAACTGCCATGCTGTTGTCTGTGTCTATGAATTTTGTTTATCTGTTCTTCTTGTTTGTTGATTTGTTGCTTTCAGTTTTATATCCATATGAGTGAAACCATGGTTCTTGACTTTTTCTGTCTGACTTATTTCTGAAATACTGCCATTTGTGACAACATGGATCAGTCTTGAGACTATCTCACATTATTTTATTATGACATCATATCATCTCATTCATAAATCTTTCAGCCCATGTCTCGAAAAGAGAAGGATTATTAAACATATATACATAAATACATATACATACACACATACATGTATCCATACATACATATATACATCATATACATATATCTGTCAATATCATTGTCACACTCCCCAAAGTTCACAGTAATTCTTTACTATCATGTCTAACTTTTTATTGTGGACATTTTTCAAACATACAAAAAATAGAATAACATATTAAGCCCACATATGACCATCACTAAGCTTAAGAAATTATCAACATTTTCCCAATTTTGTTTCCTCTATCTCCCATACATTTTTTTGAGGAAGGTAGAGTGTTTTAAAGCAATTCCAGATAGCATGTCATTTTCCCATAAATACTTAAGAATTCATCTCTAATTCATATATATTTTGAAATGTTTCAGTCAGTTGTTAAATATTTTCTCATTTAAAAATGATAACGTCACCTTCACATTGCATATTTTCGTTTGTAGCAGAGATGGCTTTTTGCAGTTCCATGACATATACATAAAAAATAACACATCTGCCCTAACCGGTTTGGCTCAGTGGATAGAGCGTCGGCCTGTGGACTGAAAAGTCCCAGGTTCGATTCCGGTCAAGGGCATGTACCTTGGTTGCAGGCACATCCCCAGTAGGGGGTGTGCAGGAGGCAGCTGATCGATGTTTCTCTCTCATCGATGTTTCTGACTCTCTATCCCTCTCCCTTCCTCTCTGGAAAAAATCAATAAAATATATTAAAAAAAAAAATAACACATCGTAGAACTTAACCCTGTTTATGGATGAATTAGTTGATTTAGATACTGTTTCTCCCTCTCCTTACTCCTTGATACTAAAAAAATGCCTCGTTCATGGGCCTGTGATTTCTTTCAGTCCTTCAGTTTGTGCCTCCGAGCGTGGATACTGGCTTCTGCAACTTCACCCAGCGCATTGAGAAAGGCCTGATGATAGCGCTCTCCGAAGTGAGGAAACACCACCAGGGCACGTATAACCTCACGGTGCAGGTGAGAACAGCACTGGATGCAGAACAAGGTGCTTTAGTCTTTAAAGAGGCTAGTTTTATGTTTCGTTGGAGCTGCACTTAACCCTTGTTAATTCGCTCCAGTGGAGGGAATTCCATTCACGTGGATCTGAGTTGATCTCTTTTCTTGACATTGGAGTAGCATAACCAGGGAGCTCAGATCTGGTGAGCTGAGGAGAGATGAGTATATGCAGGAGATTCAAGAATGTTTTAAAAAGGAACCATATCAACCTGTAGCATATCCAGTGGGGGTAATGCCTAAATAAACTGTTGTTCCCTATTGTGGCATACCAGGAAGGCAGTGCTTCCCTTACAAACAGAGAGGCTAGCTACTGATCAAAGAACAGGTGTTGTATGTATTATATGGAAACTGCTGATATTTTTATATTTCTTTGATGTTTTTTCCTCCATCTTCTTTGTGTTCTCGTTCTGGAATTCGTATTAAATAGATTTTGGTGCTCCTGGGTTCACTTTTCATACCTCTTATGTTTTTAATCTCTTTTATAATTCCCTATTTTTACAGATTTTCTAAACTTTGTCCTCCAGGTCATTCATTTACTCTTCAATTGTGTTTATTATGTTACTCAATCTCTCTATTGAATTTTCTTTCAGCCATCACTTTTTCATTGTTCTCTGCTCCTTCATAAAATTTTTTTATTTCAGCCTTTCCTGCAGTGATTCAGGATTCTCTCATATGAGGATATAATGTCACCTTGAAAGTCTCTGAGAACATTAGTGTTTTTTAAAAGTTGTCTTTGGGTTCCATTCCCGGTCAGGGCACATGCCTGGGTTGTGGGCTCGATCCGATTTATTATTCTCTCTCATCACTGATGTTTCTCTCTCTCCCCCTCCCTCTCTCCCTCTCTCCCTCTCTCCTCCTTCCTCTCTGAAATCAGTACAAATATATTTTTAAAATAAAGTTGTCTTCTGTTTGCTGGGTTATCTTTATTTTCTTTGCAGCCATTGTACTGTGTCAATCTTGGCTCTTTGCTTTCGTGCTATCGGTTTTCTGTAAATGCCTGGAGACCATTGGTTGGTTGGTGTTGGAATGAAGGAGCAGGTGGTTAATTTTGGCAGCTCATTTGGCTTTCCCCTTCCGCTGTTGGGTTTGTTTCTCTGTCACCCTTGTGTCCTGATGGGAGATTCAGTGGAACACTGGGCACTGGGCAGACTCTGTTGGTGGTGGGCTTCTCTCTGGGGCCATGAGTGGTCAGAGACAGCAGACTGGGACCCCTGCCACCAGTGCAAGAAAAGGAAGTTGTGCCCGGGGATGGAGTGTGTTTGTATTTTTCAAGGCAGAGCTGCTTTTTCTTTCATTGTCTCTCCTTCTTTGTCTCTTGTGAACACTACTGACCCTTGCTTAGGGTTCTGACCATGGGTAAAATCTCTCGGTCTTCTCAGGCAGGGAGCTCATTGTCCTTAGGGAGCAGTGCTTTGAGCTATTTTGGGGGAGACGTGGCTGCTATTAGCATCTCTGTGTTGTCCTGGGTGTGGCTATTAGAAAGGAAAGAGGAGGGAGGAAATGGACTGGGCTCCTGGGCACACAGCCTTTAATTAATTATGGCAGCAGACTCTGGGTTCTTCTGGATCCCAACTGTGGAGCCTGAGCCTGTGTGTGTTCTGGGTCTTGGTCACTCCGTTCTGGTTTATATCAGCATGATCCCATCCTCTCCATTTTCCAGAAATTTGACAGAATCTCAGGTTTTCTTCCATTCTCAGTGCCGTTATGGACTTACACTTCTTTGTTCAGCTTTACTGTTCTTTCTGTGGGCTCTAGGATGGGAGGGGGAGGGGAAGGGGCTATACATACATGTGCTCAGTTCATCACTTAATGTAAAAAACGTTTTCACTATCCTGAGGATTTAAAGTATTGCAAAAGGGAACCAGGACATTGAAACCCGTTACTCTTCCTTTAAAAATGTTCCCTCTTTTTTTTTAAACCCTCATCCAAGGATATGTTTATTGATTTGGGCGGGGGTGGACGGGGGGGGGGGAGAGAGAGAGAGAGAGAGAGAGAGAGAGAGAGAGAGAGAGAGAGAGAGAGAGAGAGATGGATGGATGAGAGAGGTGAGAGAGAAACATCACTCAGTTGCCTCCTGTACACGCCCCCTACTGGGGATTGAACCCACAGCCTAGGTATGTGTGCCTCGACCAGGAATTGAACCTGCAACCTTTTGGTGTACAGGACAATGCTCCAACCAACTGAGCCACATGGCTAGGGCCAAAAATGTTCCCTCTTTTTGGGGAGAAAAAAATCGACGAGAGAAATTATAGTCAAGCTTTCAGCGGTCTGTTTTCATTTATTATAGAAACTGCTTTTGACTTCCTTCTTTCAGATCTTGAATATCACTGTGGGCTCTCCCAGGGTGGCGCCTCGCCGGGGCCCCGTGAACATCGTCTTTGCTGTTAAAGGCACACAGGGGTTCTGGAATGGGACGCAAGTGAGCGAGCTGCTCAGGAACCTGAGTGTGGTGGAGTTCAGTTTCTATCTGGGGTACCCGGTGCTCCAGATCGCCGAACGTGAGTACTGCTCTCCTGGCCGGCGCTGGGAATGCTGCTGTGAGCCTTTTGTTGGTGGCCCGCTTTTTCTCAAATGAAATGTTTAGCCGAAATCCAGAATATAAACCAGATACCTTTGGAACGTCTCAGAATCAAGCCAGGGTGGGCCTCCAGAGCCCTCCTCACCCTGGGCCTCGGTTTTTTTCTCTGTTGAGAGGAATGGGTGCTATTAAAGATTAGGCCAGTTCTGCAAAGGTGAAAAGAGGGTGGAGAACAGATCTCTGGTTGCCAGGGATGAGGGTGGGAGGAAAGCTAGATCACAAAAAGGGTAGCAGGAGGCAATTTGGGGGGGAGGATGATGAGATTGTTCTACATCTTTATTGTGGTGGTGGTTACATGACTCTATGCATTTGTCAAAGCCCATAAAACTAGACCCCCAAAAGAGTGAGACTTAAACAAACAAAACTTTTCTTCCTGGCAATTAGATTCACAGTGCAAATGGAGGGGGTTGGGAGTGGAAGAGACATTTACTTCCAAAACAAAAAAAGCAGTAGATTCCAGAGTTGAAGTCAGGCCAAAAAAAAAATCAAAATGGAACAGCCAAATGGTCTAGTGATTCTTCCTGTATTTAGTGTACTGTTAATTAAATGCTAAAGGATAACTTGTCAAGTGAAGCAGTAGACAGGGACATAATCGTTATTTACATCGAGCAACTTTCAGCTGTGTGTGTGACGATGGGGGTAAAATAATACGCTGGATGATAGGCCCGTCCCATGCAAGCCCGACAAGGGTCGCTTGGCCCGGAGTCACTGCTGGGAAACCCAGGGCCCTGAGGAACACAGTGTGAAAACTCACTGCTCTGGAGCAATGGCTTTTCAAGGGGATGGTGCGGGTGATCCTGGGACGCGGTGTCCCACGATGTCACTGGAGCAAGCCCTTCATTTCATTTTGTCCCTCTTTCCCCGTGAAACTAATGTGCTCCGAGACTGCTCACTGTCCACACCTTCACACCAGTCGGGCATTTTCTTCTTCCATATTTAGTGCTCAATCACATAGGAAAGGCAGTCCCTTGTGACTTACCCGGTGTTTCCTTTCTGACTGTGGCAAGCATGTTTTTTACAGATTGGTCTCCTTCCCTAACCCTTTCCTTTTTATAGCCTTCCAGTACCCGCAGCTCAACCTGTCTCAGTTGTTGAAGTCCTCGTGGGTAAGAACAGGTATGTGTAATGTGACACCATATTTTGGGAACTGTAATAAGAAGAAGTCTGTGCAGGGATATTAAGAATGATACTGCCTTTCCTGTTTCTCAGTCCTAAATTCAGGGCAAAGTGTACCTTAAATTCTTGGCAAAGAATGAATGAGAAAGGGATTCAGATTTGACTGTGGAACGTGTCCCACTGAGTTATGGCCCAAAAAGGGTTGGCTCCCTCTAAAATTCATATATCAAGTCCAGGGCAGTCTAACCGGAATTGACAGTATTCTGACCCAGAATAGGATGAGGTTCTGAAGCAAGGATCTTTTTTGTTTTTTTCTTTCTTTCTCTAAAAGCCTTATTTGTTTGGTTTTATAAGGACAAGGAAGGTAACTTGGTGAGCAAATAAGAAGCCTTTTTAAAAGTCTTGGAGACCTGGGTCAGATATTTACAGCTATGGCATTGCCAAATGAGACTTCCTCACCTGGTTATACAAAAGTGTAAGAGGTAGTAAGCTGCTCATTGGTGCCCGGTGTGTGAGCAGCACTGTGAGGAGCTAGTCATGGGAGGAAGCACATAGGTGGTGACAGTCACCATTTTGTGTTCCCGTACCTGCTAGTCCTTCTTGCTTCACATACAACATTCCATGGAAAGGCCCCACCTCTGCCTGGTACCGTGGCCTCATTTTCCAGATAGTTTTCCTAGCGGTTCAGTGACTTGCCCCTGGTCCTGTCTCAGGGGATTTGAGCCAGTGCTGGCTGAACAGAAAATCTGGCAGATTGTCTGCTTAGATAATCTTGTTTACAGCAGATGTCTGAAGACAGGCACCTTATCTTGAGTCAATTTATGAGACAAGATATGAACTTAAACCATTTCCAGAAATCTTGAAAATAAGTGCAAAATGTTTGATCTTGTGCAGGCCCTCTTAGCCGCCAAGCCCCTGTGCATTGCTGTGTTTCTGGGACTTCTGGCCACCAGCCCTTGTAGCACGTGGAGCTGGGAACTGTAGACAAGACTCGTGGGCAGCACTTCCGGGATTCTCCCTCGTTTTCCCCCTTTTTAATGTCTCCTCTCAAGGGCAGCGATTTTCAACCTGGGCGTCGCAAGAATTTTTAAAACCTGCAGCACCCATGCTATTTAGTTAGGGGCACTGACCTCTTTTCCCTTAAATTGTCAAGTAAAAAACTGACAGCAGCCAACACAACAATAACGATCCGGTGTGAATGAATCAAAATTATACTAATTATCTTTTCAGATTGCCATATTGCAGAATTTTAGTAATTAGTTTATGTGTGCCATGAGATGAAAAAGGTTGAAAATCGCTGCTCTAGGGATTGGCATTCTACAGTAACCCTATGCTACTTTCTCTTATACACTCACCCGTTTTTTCTGCCCCCGCTAACTCACTGAGGGGCCTGTGTGTGTTTCCATTTAAATGTAGTGCTCCTGGGCGTCGTTGAGAAGCAGCTCCAGAATGAAGTGTTTCAAGCTGAGATGGAGCGCAAACTGGCCCAGCTGCTGAGCGAGGTTTCCACCCGGAGGCGGATGTGGAGAAGGGCCACCGTGGCTGCCGGGAACAGCGTGGTGCAGGTACCCATGGAGGCCAGAGGAGGAGGGGAGGAGAGAGAGCAGGCTAACACTGTCCCGTGTTTTCATGCAAAGGAGAAAATTCTGACTGAGGTGGATTGCTATAGTAAGGTGGCACCTGAATGGGGTAGCATTTCAGTTCAACTAGAGTCTTAGACAAATATTTCCTGAGCCCTCAGTAAGTGGTCGGTACAGGAATGGACGTTATGGGGAGCACAGTGGAAGAATTGTGTTAGTGGATTGTCATGCCATCAGATGACCTTATTTTTCAAAAAATAATTTTTTAATACCCAGAATGTAATCAGTTGTAGAATGGTAATGTTACTCATAGCATCGTAGAGAGAACCATTCATCGGGAACAGGCCATAAGAGATCGGAAAGAGGAAAATGTTCTGCCCTCTATTCTAGCTCCTCCTTCTGCCCCCCCCCCCCCCCCCCGGTTGTCTCACATTGCTCAAATGTTCTTCACCCTGTAACTTGGCAGAGAGGTTACAAATGACAGATTCATTTGAGTCAAAAAGTGACCCATTTTAAAGTGCACAGGCTCACAGTGAGTTGGAGGTTGGGGCTGAGGTATATTCCATCTCAATGTGCATTAATGTTATTTTGGATTTTTCCTTTAACAACTGCTGCTTGTAGAGCTAGGAAAATGGGATATTTAGAACTGTGGCATTCCAGACAGGAAACCAGGGTGGGACCCAGACATGTCGGGGTGGGGAGGTTGATGGTTTAGGAGCACTAGAGAGAAGAATGGAGAACTGATGCTTGTGTTGGTGGGGGATTGTTGGCCTAGAGCTAGCATCATTGCCCCCAACTCTTTCACCAGGTTTCCCCTGTAAGCATTGCTCTTTATTTCCCCTCCCACAGAGGTGGTGGTTAGGTTTCTAAAATAGTTCCTTTGCTGGATGCAATAGAATACAGAGGAACTTGCCCTAGTCGGTTTGGCTCAGTGGATAGAGCGTTGGCTTGCGGACCTAAGGGTCCCCGGTTTGATTCTGGTCAAGGGCACATGCCTGCATTGCGGGCTCGGACCAACATGCAGGGGGTAGCCAATCAATAATTCCCTCTCATCATTGATGTTTCTATCTCTCTCTGCCTCTCCCTTCCTCTCTGAAATAAATAGGGATGTATTAAAAAAAAAAAAATGGAAAAATATCCTTGGGTGAGGATTAAAAAAAAAAATACAGAGGAACTTAAAAACTAATAAAAATTGAGAGTAATATTATGGTAATTAATATAACTATAAAACAAATATATATGAATATAAAATAAATAAAAATGAAAATAAATTATAAAAGGTTGGCCTTATTCAGTAGCCTTGGCTTCACAGAACTCAAGGTCTGGGTAGAGGTTAATAAATGCACATAATGCAGTTATAAAGCACCATCAGATGACATGATGAGGTGCTACATTAGATTGGAAGGCTCCATAAGGAATATTGGATTTGTGAACATTAACCAAACTACCCCATGGTAACGGTGCCATCTGATGGGTTGCTTAGAAACCGTGCCCTGCTTCTCATCTGCATTTGAGACAAGGACTTAAGTGCAGAGCACAGGACCCTTCAGACATGTTTGTAAAAGTGAAAGTATTAAAACAATCTAAATGTCCAGCATCTGGGGAATGGGTAAATAAATTGTCGTGACCTTTTATATGTTGGAATATAGTGCAGCCATTGTCATTTTTTTAAGTTAGTGAGCAATATAGAAAAATCTTAAAGAGAGGCTGTAAAAGAATGTATGCAGTTTAATCCAAATGTTAACGTAAAATCCATGAAAAAATTAATGGAAGGAAATATGCCAAAATATTTACAGTGATTTTCTTTGGTTGAATTTGAGGTGATTTTCATTTTATTCATTATATATTTTCCTTCGTGCTTTTCGAAATTTCTCCAATGAACATGTAATTTCTATAGTGAACTTGTGATTTTAATCAGAAAATAATTTTTTATACTAAGTATTTTATTTGTATGCTGCTGCCAGTGTATATAAAATAATCATTCTTGTGAAATAGAAATTCATGAAAATTCAGAGAGGTAGATGTTAAGGACTAACAAAAGCAGAAGTTTGTGTAGTATGAAACATGTTATAGGGTAAGCTTTTTATACAGGCTTCAGATTTAGCTCTCTGACTACTCACCAGTTCAAGAAAAGTGGTTTAGAACGCCTTCAAAATTCATTTTACTACAAGAAGGAACAAGCTTTCTGGGGTCTGAAGGGATTGGTACTTGAAGATACTCCAGTCAGCGGGAGGTCAGCATTCTGCAGACAGAATTGTTTCAGATCTGCAGCTGCCTGGGAAACCTTCATGCGTTGAGCCCAGCCTCCAGCCTCCAGCCAGAGCTGTTGAACCACTTTCTTCATAGCGGTGACACTGGAGGAACCAGACATGGTGCATGCGAGCGCCGGGCAGATTGGTTGGTAGCGGGTCGCAGGTCTGCGGGGGCCAGATGGCGGGGCAGCAGAAATAATTTTAAAAATGAAATTGAAAATGTTGCCCAAAATGATGACTCTGTCACACCGTGGTTGCATGGATTCCTGCTAGGAGTCTGATAAGAGGTCACCCAAAGAGATGCTGGAATGAGCTTTTCCTGACTGTGATTGACTTGCTTTTTATTTTTTTTTTAAAATTTTTATTGGTTAAAGTATTACATATGTCTCCTTTTTCCCCGATTGACACCCCCTCCAACCACTCCCTCTCCCCAGTAGACTTGCTTTTTAGTAGCCCTTTGTTAATAGTCATCCTGAAGACTAATAAAAAATTAATACCACTCAGGGACAGGAGTAGGTGATTAGGGAACAGAAGTGGTCAGGGAACTGGCCTAGAAACACCAGAGGGCAGGACCGATGAGCACATCTCAGGATGGAGAGGCATAAAGAACGGTTTCTCCAGGGATGAGGGTTTGGATCCGTGTTGTTAAGGATCTTTATATAAGAAGGTGTTCGCAGTGAAATCATGAAGTTGTTGATTGGCCAGAAGTTTCCAGTGGTGAGGGAGTCTAGCAGCCGTGTCTGGAGTGCAAGGCAGCGTTACAGCCCTGCACACGTGGCTAGAAAAGTGGCAGCTCTTTTGCCAGTAGCAGGTGCAGAGACGAAAGGTTCTAATTGCGTGTCTGAAATAGAGGGCTCGGAGTCACGGTGGATCACTTACTCAGAACACCAGTCAGCGTCCTCCTGGAGTCTGAATGTGCAATAGAATTGTTGCATATTAATAAGAGAAATAGCACAGAATAGAAAACTCTATTTATGTGAAACTGTGACCTATCAAATGTACCAATTTCTGAAGTGCTAATGTAAAGGACTACCCTGAACACCAGAGAGATACAGATTTTGGAACAAATCAAAGTACTATTTAATCCGGCAAATTATGTATTTATGAGATTTTTTTTCCAGCTTGATTGAGATACAGTTGACGTAGGACATTGTGTAAGTTTAAGGGGTGCAATGTAATGATGTGACATAAGTACGTATTGCGAAATGATTACCGCAGTAAGGTTAGTTAGTTAATACACCCATTGCTCACAGTTACTTTTGTGTATGTGTGTGTGGTAAGAACATGTAAGGTCTATTCTCTTAGCAAGTCTTAAGTATACAGCATAGTATCATTAACTGCATTCTCCATGCTGTATATTAGATCCCCAGACATAAAACTAGAAGTTGGTTCCCTTTGACAACCTGTACCCATTACCCTCAAGCCCAGCTTCTGGAAGCCACCAATCTACTCTGTGAGTTGCCTTTTTTTTTTTTTTTAAGATTCCACATATAGATGAGATCATACAGTATGTGTCTTTGACTTAAGTCACTTAACATAATGCTATCAAGGTCCGTCCATGTTGTTATAAATGGCAGGATTTCCTGCTATGTTTATGGGTGAATATTATTCCATTTTTTTTGTACGCTACATTTTCTTTGTTCACCCATACATACACACTTACGTTGTTTCCATGTCTTGGCTGTTGTGAATAATACTGCAGTGAGTATGAGGGTGCAGATATCTCTTCAACACAGTGAATTCATTTCCTTTGGATATTTACCCAGAAGTATAATTGCTGGATCATAGGGTAGTTCTATTTTTTTAAATTTGGAGGAACTGCCATACTATTTCCCATAATGGCTGTACCAATTTATATTCCCACCAACAGTGCACTAGGGTTCCCTTTTTATAACATCCTACCAGCACTTATCTCTTGCTTTTTGGTATTAGCTATTCTGACAGGTATGAGGTGATATCTCATGGTGGTTTTGATTTGCATTTTCCTGATGACTAAGATGTTGAGCACCTTTTCATATGCCTGTTGGCATTTGTATGTCTTTGGTAGAAAAATGTCTATTCAAAAATTTTTTTTTTTGCTATTGAGATGTATGAGTTCCTTGTATGTTTTGGATATTAAACCTTTATCAGATATATGATATGCAAATATTTCTCACATTCCATAGGTTGCCTTTTCATTTTTGTTGATTGTTTCTTTTGCTGTGTAGAAACTTTTTAGTTTGATGTAGTTGCGCTTGTTTATTTTTGCTTTTGTTGCTTGTGCTTTGGGTCTCATATCTAAAAAATCTTTGCCAAGACCAGTGTTAAGGAGCTTTTTTCACTGTTTCCTTCTAGGTGTTTCATGGTTTCAGGTATTACACTTAAGTCTTTCCATTAAGAACTAATTTTGTGAGTGATAAGATAAGTGGTCCAGTTTTATTCTTTTGCATGTGAATATCTGGTTTTCCTAACACTATTAATCAAAGAGACTGTCTTTTCCCATTGAGTATTCTTGGCTCCTTTGTCAGCAGGGTCTTTGTGGTTCCATATACAGTTTTGGATTATTTTCTCTATTTCTGTAAAAAATGCCATTGGAATTTTGATAGGGATTGCATTGAATCTCTACTTTGGGTAATATGGACTAATATTTTAACAATATTAATTCTTCTTATATGTGAACATGGAATATCTTTCTATTTATTTGTGGTTTCTTCAATCATCAATGTCTTATAATCTTTAGTGTACGTATTTTTCACTTGCTTGGCTAAATTTATTCCCAAGTATTTTCTTATTTTTGATGCTATTGTGAATGGCACTATTTTCTTTATTTCTTTTTCAGATAGTTCATTGTGAGTTTATAGAAATATAACTGATTTATTTCATTGTGTTGAGTTTGTACCCTGCAAATTTACGAATTCATTTATTAATTTTAATAGTTTTTTGGTAGAATTTTTAGTTTTTTTTTTTTTAATTTGTAAGATCATGTCATCTGCAAGCAGAGACAATTGTTTGTCTTCCATTCTGATTTGGATGCCTTGTATTTGTTTTTCTTGCCTGATTGCTGTGGCTAGGACTTCTGTAGTGTCTAGATTGTCCAATTTGTTGGTGTATCATTATTTATAGTAGTCTCTTTTGATCCTTTCTATTTCTGTGGTATATGTTGTAATACCTCCTCTGTCATTTATAATTTTTGAGAACTCTTACTTTTTCTTGGTTAGTGTAGCTAAACGTTTGTTAATTTTGTTTATCTTTTCAAAGAACCAACTCATTTTGTTAAACTCTTCTATTGTTTTCCTGTTCTCTATTTGATTTATTTCTGCTATAATATTTATTATTTCCTTCTGCTAACTTTGGGCTTAGTTTTTTCTTCATACTCTAGTTCCTTGAGTTGTAAATTGATTGCTTATTTGAGATATTTCTTTTTCATGGTGTATACATTTATAGCTATAAACATTATTATAACTGTTTTTGCTTCATCTCATAAGTTTTGGTATGTTGTGTTTCTGCTTTCATTTGTTTTAAGATATTTCTTATTTTTCTTTTGATCTTTTCTTTGGTCCATTGGTTGTTTCAGGAGTGTGTTGTTTAATTTCCACGTATTTGTGAATTTTCCAGCTTTCCTTTTATTATTGATTCTAATTTCACTATTGTGGTCTGTAAAGATACTTGATAAAATTTCTTGAGTTTGTTGAGACTATTTTTGTGGCCTAGTATATGGTCTAGCCTAGAAACTGTTCTGTGTGCCCTTGGGAAGAATGTGTATTCTGCCATTGGATGTAATTTTCTGTGTATGTCTCTTAGGTTTCTTTGGTCTATAGTGTTGTTCAAATCTTCTGTTTTCTTATTGATTCTCTGAATGACCTGTCCATTATCGAGGGTGGGGTCTTAAAGAATGTATCAGAGTTTTTATCCCAAGGGCAGTGGTTCTCAAACGTTGATGATTTTGCTCCTCCCAGGGCACATTTCGGCACTGCCTGGAGACATTCTGCTTGTCACAACTGGTGGTGGTGGTGGTGGTGGTGGGGGGGGGGGGACGTGGCTGTTACCTCTGGCTTCTGGCAAGTAGAGGGAAGGGATGCATCTAAACGTCTTATAGTGCTCAGTACAGACCTTCACATCTAAGAATTACCTGGACCAAAATGGCAGTAGTACCGAGGTTGAGAAGGCCTGTCCCAGAAGAACAGAGAGAAAATACTGACAGATTCAAGAAGCAATCAGATAGAACCACTAATAGTTCCTCTGTGGTTGATGCTATGAGGACAGGAGCATCCTCCCATGACACATTGGAGCTTCTTGGTAGATTCCCGGACTGGCAGCCTGTGGTCTGTGTACCCTCCTGGCCTTTTGTCTCAGAGAAGCCTTCGAGCAATCCGAAGCGCCTTTGCTATTCTACACAGCGGAACTTGCATCTTAACGGTCCCTCTTCCCAGCAAGAGAGCATGGTAGGGATTCCGGAACCCGAAATAATGCAAGGAGCTTACGATGAGGATGAATAAATGCTGAATAACACAGTCAAGGTTGAGTGCCCAGAGAAAGGGCATCTGGACACATGACTTCTCAAATGCCAATGGTGTCCGTTGTCTTTCAGGTGGTAAACGTGTCGCGGCTGGAGGGAGATGACGATCCCGTGCAGCTCATCTACTTTGTGGAGGATCAAGACGGAGAACGACTCAGTGCAGTCAAGTCTTCAGACCTGATCAACAAGATCGACATTCAGAGAGCAGCCATTATCTTGGGTTACCGAATTCAAGGCGCTGTTGCCCAACGTAAGTGCCCGAGGCTTGGCCCCTGAGTAGCCATCTGCGCTGTGCTGTGATGGGCTCAAAGGCCAGTCTTTTCCTGACGGTGAACTCTGAGTTTAAAGCATTCTTAGGTGGCTGCAGTAGACCTATGTCTTACACCATATTACTAAGTGGCACTTACATAAGATGTCAGTTGTTAGAATGTATTTGAAAGGACCTTTATTTCCATTGCTTGTGGTGATAGCCTTCACTGCCTTTTTTCCTACCTAGTATTTTGTATTCATAGCATTCTACTAGTGAGTTATAGTAACGTAAGTTTACTTTAGTACTTTTTCCCCTACTCTGGTCCTATTTCTCGTTTCAAAAATTTGTCTTAGGTAAAATAACGTGTTTTCTCTGTATTTATTCCAGAATCTTACATGTCATTTTGAACGTTGGTGGGGACAGTGAGTCACGCAGGAAGCCGGGCGGTGCCCTCTGCATTTATTGGCTTCCTTCTGGGTCTTTCCACACAAAGAAGCCCTTGATCCTCACCCTTTTCAATCCTGTTTGCCTCCCACCCTCGCCTCACACCGCTCCACTATTTAGAAAGAGGTTATTTTGATATTTCTTTATTATTTTTGGAAGATACGAGGCCCCTGTCCCCTGGCAAAGGCTGCTCTCAGTACTTTTTTCCAACTCACAGATTTGGGGTATTTAAAATTAAGAAAAGGAGTGGCACGGAAGAGTGTTTTTCTCTCTAAATATACCTTTATGAATCAGAGTGCTATTTTAATGTGACTGTTTTTCCTTTATGATCCTGAGAGCAATTCCTTTCAAAGCTCAGTGATAGTTGCTCCCAACAGTAAAGGGTAGGTGAGTGGTTAGAAGGGACTCAGCATCAGAGAACATTGGAAAACTCTATAGAGCAAATAGGTAGGTAACAAAGGCAGTTTTTAAAATGACAGCTTTGAAATGATTTTTGGCAATAGAGGATTCTTCATGGAATCCATACTTGTCCCTGGACACTAACCAGAAAGAGGGCTAATGGGCACACTTTCTCCATTTTGTAAAAGATGATGGGAGACTTAAGGCAAATAACCACTGGTGGTGTGTGTATTTGAGATGTAATTGTATGTTAGTGTGTTCTATTTCAAAGCAGTGAGAAAAAATAAAGCACGTACTTACATTTTTTTTTTTCATATATGACATTCCTGGTTGTCGGAGCGGTGTCCCACTCCAGAGAAACACTGCACTTTTTAAAAAGATGAATTGGTCCTGGCTGCTGTGGCTCAGTTTGGTGCATGGATGGGCGATCCATGTACCAAAAGGTTGCTGGTTTGATTCCCAGTCAGGGCACATGTCTGGGTTGTAGGCTCAGTTGATGTTTTGCTCTCACATCTCTCTCTCTCTCTCTCTCTCTCTCTCTCTCTCTCTCTCTCTCTCAAAAATCAATAAAAATATTTAAAAACAAAGATGAATTGCAGCAGGGTATGGGCACTTTCCAGCTCACTTCCACCTGTGGTGATAGTTTTTCTTTGCACCTCTCTTTCCTCCTTTTCGTGCCAAAAACCACAGGGGTAACAGTCTGGGATTGGAATCCTATCCAACACCAGGGCAGCCCGAGGCAGCTGCGGGCCCTGGGTCAGGGCCTCGTTGTGATCAACGGTGCCTCTCACAGGGTGTCACTAGGTCAGGACTAAAAAGAACATCTAGTTGTCCCAGCCTCTCAGTGTGATTCTGTCCTTCCTTCTATATTGTTTGTTGTTTTCATGCAAAATGAGCTATATTTAGGCCAAATTTAAAGGTACAGATTTTTATCACTGTTTCCTGCGTAGGCTCTGCTCTGGAACTCGGGCCTCCATCAGTGTGTGTGCTGTAGAGCAGCGGTTGCCAACCGGTGTTCGCGGACCACTGGTGGTCTGTGAGGTCCGAAAGGTTGGCGACCGCTGCTGTAGAAGCCCACTTCCCTCCCTCCCTCTCTCCGGAGCCTCAACCCAAACTTAAAGCAGCACGGAGAATTGTTTGTGTTGTTACACCCTTGAGCAGAAACCTTTCGATCCCATGGCATGTGTTATAGTGGACGTCAAAAGAGCACCAAGTGTGGTCCCTGCCCATGATGACTGAGATGTATTTGAAAAGATGAGACTTAGAGCCATGACCATATTGATGTATCAACGTGGTACATGTATGTAATAAAATACACCTTAAAAGAAATAGTAAGATCCTGCCTGCAAGACAGACACAACCAGAACAGAAGGCAAAGGTGAAGCCTGGAGAGGTGGCTATGAGCCAGCCCCAGTGGATGAGGAGGTTGGGCACAGAGGAGGGGTATTTTGGTTTTCTGAGCCTGGTGACTGGAACCTGAGCTTTAAGAAAGCTGAGTCCTCTGAGGGATGAGTAGGGAGGGCCCAGTCCTGGGAGACAGGGTTAGGGGAAGGAACTGGGAAAAGAAGTTGAGAAGGACGGAGTAATTGAACCATAATTGTCTAAGGCCGTGGAAGATGGGGGGCTGGGGCGGGGGTGGCAGGAAGGGTGGGAGTGGTAGATTCCAAGTAAGCTTGACTTAATTTTACTTTAGTGTTATTATTATTTTAAAAACAAGCTCTGACCAGTTTTATTAAAGAACAGTTTTGCACAACTTGCTTTTCTCCAGGCTGTCCTGGCGTGCTTCTAATGATTTCAGAACCACCTGGATCAATGCTCGCCAGGCTGCACACTCTAGTGCAGAGGTTCTCAACCTTCCTAATGCCGCGACCCTTTAATACAGTTCCTCATGTTGTGGTGACCCCCAACCATAAAATTATTTTCGTTGCTACTTCATAACTGTAATTTTGCTGTTATGAATCGTAATGTAAATATCTGATATGCAGGATGTATTTTCATTGTTATAAATTGAACATAATTAAAGCATAGTGATTAATCACAAAAACAATATGTAATTATATATGTGTTTCCCGATGGTCTTAGGTGACCCCTGTGAAAGGGTCGTTCAACCCCCAAAGGGGTCGCGACCCACAGGTTGAGAATCATTGCTCTAGTGTTTTCCACATGCTGTGCCCAGTCCGGTCTTATTGCCACTGTGGTGATGGACCCCAGTCCCGGCCAATATGGCATAGTCTCTCTTTCGGATCCCCTGAAGGCTGGGTGCCGCTGGCAATGATGACCAGTTTCGCTTTGCCTTGTCTGATCATTTTCAGAGTCTGCTTGTACCCCAGCACGTACTGGCCACTTTTCAAAACGTGTTGGAACCTAGAGTCGATCGGCTCCAGTGACTTTTTGTCTTCTTCACGGCCACCATCTTCCTGCTTTGGGTGTGGGGTGGCCTCCAACCAAGAGCAGCCGCCAAGATGCCTGGGGAGGGAGAGAGGAAGTGATTAAATATGATTTTAAAATTGACAGCTGGTACCTTGGGTAAATCAGTTTTGATTAAAAGCCATGTTTCCAGGGTTTAGGGAGAGACACGGGTGAGGAGATAAGACAGGGCTTGGAGCGTGTATTTAGGATTTCTACTTTTTGGTATGGAAGCATTCCTGCCGTGAGAATTGAGTGGGAGCTGGTAGAATAAACTGAGAGTCAGGAGATCTGACGTTAACCTAGCTTCGCCATTGAAGTAGCCGTATTGCTTTAGGCATGTCCTATCTCTCACCGTGATCCCTAACCCATCTACCACATAACCGTCTGTGTTGTGCTTGTTTACCTCGTCGCGTTTCCTGTCCTCAGGAGATCATAGCCTTTAACCCGCTGCCTTGGGCTGGAATGACAGGAACTTCCCAGGTGTCTCCTAGGAGAAGGCACGCTCCCTGCCCCGAAGGGCTGTCCAGAGAGCGTGTCGCTGAGAGACCTTCCTTCCTTGTCCGCAGCCGTGGACAGGGTGAAGCGGCCGTCGCCGGAGTCCCAGAGCAACAACCTCTGGGTCATCGTCGGTGTGGTCATCCCCGTGCTGGTGGTCATGGTGATCGTCGTCATCCTCTACTGGAAACTCTGCCGCACGGACAAGCTGGACTTCCAGCCCGACGCTGTGGCCAGCATCCAGCAGCGCCAGAAGGTGAGGGCACATCCCCGGCGGGCGTGCATGCGTCTCGCAGGCAGAGATGGGGAAGCCCAGGCTCTCGATACCGAAAGAGAGCCATTAGGGACATCTTTTGGGGTTAATGGTGGTGTCCCTTTGCCTTCGCATCTGCTTGCTGAGGCCCTCGTTCTTCTGTAGTATGAACTGTTTGCAGGAAGGTGAAGCTGTGCAAAGGCTTAGCCAGGCCTTCGAGAACCCTGACTTCCACTGAGATGTTGTTTTTGAGACCATCAGCTAGATCTCATCTGTTCTGGGTATGAGTTCTAATGTCTTTTAACCCTGGATGTCTTCAGAGAATAGGGACAAAGGGAGATTTTTCTCACATCTGTGTGTCTCTTTCTTCCATACACCACTTCCCTGGATGGCTCCTTTATTTTCCATCCACCTGTTGCAAGCTCACCTGTCCACCTTGATCGAGAGCACTTAGTCATTAAAGGATGGTAATGCATGCCATAAACATTTCAACTTAAAATATACGAATAGGTATTTAATTGACATCCTTCAACATAGCTCTTTTTTCTTTTTCTTTTTTATTAGTATCTGTCTGCTGAGAGGAATTCTCTGTGGTCTTTCTTAGAATAAATGCCCATCAGTGCCGTTTCCAGTTTGGGTTTCTTTAAAGAGCAAAGCAACCAGAGTGCCAAGTTCCCCAGGTTTTATAACCCTCCCTCTTCCCGCCCTGCCGTCTTTTCGAATTGACTTCCAATTTGACAACAGCTCCTTGTCCACGTCTCCTAAAGCGTTCAGTTTCGTTTTTATAGTGGCAGCAGTTCTCTTCTCACATGTTCCACCAGTTTCTGCAGTATTTAATGGCCACATGCAAGTTTCAGAGCAATGACATTGACTCTTGGTCGGTATCTAATTCACCTGGTGTGAGCAGTAACATGCCACGTACGCGAGAACTCACTCCCTGCCGACATTCAGCATCATGTGAGATCAGCCATTGCTAAGGGAGTGGACGTGGTCATGACCATATGTATTTATTAACATGTACCTTCTACTCAAAAAGTTAGAGGACTCACTCAGCTCTAAAAGTTGGGTAAGAAAAAGCAAATAAGAAACAAAGAATTGCCTGGTTCACCTTTGAATTTTATTCTGATTGTGTGAGTATAAAAAATTCTGGGCATTACAAACCTAGACCTGCTGAATGAAAAATAAGTATTGTTTTTACATTTATTTCAGGTCTGTAAAGGCAAACGAAGAATATTCCTTTTCTTATGAATTAACTAAGAAATGCAAAATCTTTATTAAGTTGCAAGTACATGGTTATCAAGTATGTTGGAGGCATTTTATACTTCAGTATTCTAGTTGTTACGTGTCTTCATGTATTTTTCCCCTACTTTGCCAAGGTTGTTTTGTGGTTAGACAAATGAATGGCACGGAAAAAAAACCTGGAAAAAAAATTCCTTGCTATTCCAAATGATTCAGAGTGTGAATTTCATTGTCAGGAGATCAGCAATAGATTTGGAAAGTTTTTGTTCTGGTGCAGAGTCCGGTTTCAGAGAGATGTAACCAGTGCAGACGGCTGTGCATTTAGGTCTCTGGTTCCTCAGTTCCTAATGTAAACACTCACTGTGGGAGCCCATCCATTATCTGTTACTTCAAGAAGCTATCAGAGGACCGCATCTCTGAGGTCAAAACAGGGTAGTCCCCAAGCTTTCTCCACCTCCCACTTTTACTTCCGAAATATTGTCACATCCCAGATGTGGCTGTGAAGCAAAGGGGCAGAGTTTCCAACGGAAACGCCAGCCTTTGGAGTTGCTCAGGCGTTTTACAGGGAAGGCCTTCTGCGTGGAGCCTCCCCAAGAGACGGAGTGTCTTGCTCAGAGGGCAGCACCCCGACGTTTCAGAAGCACGGGCTTTGTTTTGCTGGCACAGGAGCCCACCGTCTAGCCCAGGGGTGGGCAAACTTTTTGACTCGAGGGCCACAATGGACTCTTAAACTGGACCGGAGGGCTGGAACAAAAGCATGGATGGAGTGTTTGTGTGAACGAATATAAATTCAAAGTAAACATCATTACATAAAAGGGTACGGTCTTTTTTTTCAATAGTTTTATTCATTTCAAACGGGCCGGATCCGGCCCGCGGGCTGTAGTTTGCCCATGGCTGGTCTAGACTTATCAAGTGTTTTCAGTAGGAAAAGGATGGTCACCGAGGTGACTGTAAGAGTTCCTCTGCTTTTCTGGGTGCCTTTCTGTTTTCTCTCTCTCCCTCCTGCTCACCCCACCCCTGACGCTGCCTCCCTGCGACTCTGAAATCTTGTTCAAACCCCAGAGCTATGAACATCTGGAAACAATCAATCTGGTGAGTGAAAATCCACACCCCCTTCCCCTGTAAGGAAAAGGAAACCTCTTCAGATTGTCTGGGAGTCGATTAGGTTTGAAATAGGATAGAGGGAGAGGCCTTTCTGTCATATTTGGAAGCAGGGTTCTTGCTTCTTTCTAATAATAAAGAGAAACACCCTAACCTGTGCCTTTCTTTTCATCTGTGTTCTCTTTAATCTGGAGCCTAAAGTCACCACTTGTCACTGTTCCCCACAGACCTCCAGCTTGGACCCGCCTCGCCTCGCAGAGGTTCCACTTAAGGATACGGATGGCATGGGCTACCTGCTGCTGGTCCCATGGGAACTTGTTTCTTCCTCTGGGGACAGGCCACTCCCTGTTGTTGGCGCAGGACTGGAGCTCTGTTCCTGGCCGGCTGGCACCGTGGGCCGCCAGGCGGAGCTGCCTCAGAATGGCATGCTCATTCACCAGACACTGAGCATGTGCTCAGAGCCGAGCAGGCCAGGCTGGGTGACAGGCACAGATGACATGCAGTCCTGCTCTCGAGGGCTTTGGTACGGGAGGAGGACAAGGCTACAGTGGCCGACGCAGTCACAGTGTCAGTCCTCCGAGGGTGCTGCAGGAGCGGGGAGCAGGGGCCACCTCTGTCTTCCGAGAGGAGGTGATGCAGGGCTGATGGGCAGGGATGCAGCCAGATGAAGTGGGCCCGGGCGGAGGGAAGGGCACAGAGCTCGAGAAGGCTGGGGCAAGGTTGTATGGAAGGGCACAGCTGAAGCTTCGGAGACAGAGGCAGGCAAGAGCCAGACTTGGAGAGGTTTGTAGGACATGTAAGGGTGGGAAGGGATGCTGTAGGTAGTGGGGACCCACTGAATGGTTTTCGGCAGGGAGAGTAGCTGGAGTGTCTGTCGGTTTGGGATGGTCACTTCGGGGACAGTGTGGCCAGTGGATTGAAGAGATGCTCAGCCAAGTTCAGCTTGGCCTCTGTGATTGCTCTTCGATTCTCTGCAAGGATCCCATGAGGCCTCACGCAGGTGTTTCTAGTTCACCCGCAGTCAGGTGACCATGACCTGCTGTGGCCTGGGGGCAGCAGAATCTTGGAGCACTGCTCTCCCAGACTCGAGACTTGAGGGTGGCAGGGCCCCACGCAGACACACACACGGCAACAACTTCGCCTGGTCCTCACCACTGTGGAGACGCCACGTGGTTGTTGTGAGCTTTCACAGGCCACAGCCATCCAATTGTAAACGCTTAACGCATTCTCTTCGAGATCGCAGATTTTCATTTAGGCTCTGCTGGGATTGCTCTGTGGTTTCCTTTGTCATCTTAGTGCTCCTTTCCAGGGTTCAGACTCACCGAGTACTGGGGACTTCACTCTGTCTTGTCCCATCTGGGTCGTATTATATTTATGGCTCACGTGTTTTAAAATTCATCAGGCGTCTCGCCTGTTACTTGGCTGACCTGCTCCACAAGGCCTTCCTAACTTGTCAGTGACATATTCTGGTTGGGTACTGATCCCAGGGCCTTTCCCCTTTGTGATATATTAAAGAAAGAAGGAACAGCCTGGCCAGTGTGGTTCAGTGGTTGAAGGGTTGACCTATGAACTAGGAGGTCACGCTTAGATTACCTGTCAGGGCACATGCCTGGCTTGGGGCTTGAATCCCCAGTAGGGGGAGATGGGGGAGGGGCATGCAGGAGGCAGCTAATTGATGATTCTCTCTAATCATTGATGTTTCTATCCCTTTCTCCCTCTCGCTTCCTCTCTCTGAAATCAATAAAACATAATTTTTAAAAAAGGAACAAAAGAGCTATCCTTACTCAGAAGTAACTGGGTCCTAAATGAATATTAAAGCACTAATTAATCGCCACCCTTCTTTTATAAGATACGAATTCAGGTTTATTCTGCATATGGAAGTTGGAGACACAGTACATCCAGACTTAACTTTAGATTAAAAAAAAAAAAGAAATAGAAAAAGTGTACCAGAAAGTAGGGTTGAAATGAAAGTAGCTAATTCCATGAGTGTGTGTGTGTGTGTGTGTGTGTGTGGGGAGGGGGGCAGTGATTTCTGTAATTTTTTCCTTCTGTGTGTAAATGGCTTTTGTTTTGTGGGTAAGTACAGATTAGTTGCCAAATTTCTATGTTGTGGAAGGTGGTGACTCACAGAGCCTGTGGGAAGTCTAAGGATCTAATGGGTATATTTAGAGGTGTTAGTGGGACTCAACCAGAAGCAATAGGGCTTCAGGGCTGTGGTGGATGTTTCATTTATGGCAAACACCCTTTCCTTGGTTCCCCCCAAAATTCAATAGGTTCTCTGCCTCAGCTGACCTTTAGAAATTCATTCCGTCATCACCTGTTTGTAGAGCATGTACCATGTGTCACATCCTGTTGCTGAGTTATGGAAGTTTGTATCAGAATTTATATCTACAGCTTTATCTGGTGCCTGGGAACGCTTAGCTGACTGTGTATTAAGTCCTTGATGTTTATCAACCAAGAGCAATAAGAATGCTGTCAGTCTCATTGTAAGGCACTTTGACATAGGGATATATTCATGAGCCCTGAGTTGGTCAGCGAAGGCCTTTAGTTCCTAGACTTGGGGTACACAGGCTGCACCATGGAGACAGTGTGGTTCATATTTTCCCCTTATTCTCTTTGGAGAGCTTTGCTTAGAGGAGGTCTCCAATCTGTGGCTCCTCCTTCAAATTAAAAAAAATATTTCTTCCACTTAGAAAAATGATTAATTTTAGAGAGAGAGGAGGGCAGGGGGAGAGAGAGAGAGAAACATTGATGTGCGAACGAGACATCAATCGGCTGCCTCCTGCGTGCCCCCCACCAGGGATCAAGCCTGAAACCTGACTGGGAATTGAACCGGGAGCCCTCCGGCACACGGGACGATGCCCAACCAACTGAGCCAGACTAGGCAGGGCTTCTCCTTCAATTTTGACAAAGCAAACCATCTACTCACAAAAGAGAGTGTTTCCCAGTCACTAGAGGCATTTGCTTTCTTACTGGGGAATATACCAAAAAGGGTTTTACCAGGATTGATAGGACGATGCTGATGGTGATGACGATTATAACTGTTATTCTTTTGTTTAGAGGCACCTTGTTTATGGAGCTAAAATGAGGTGTCACAGCCACATGGGTGAGAGGTGCGACTCTCTTCTGTAAAGTAGGAGGTCTTTTATGAAAGGAGGCTGGACAGGGGGACCAGCCTGGTGCCCAGATTCCCGGCGCACTCAGGAAAATCACGTTTAGGTGAGAGCATATAAAAAGTTGTCCACCTGGAATTTGATTCCCTTAAGGGGACTACGTGCCTCTAGAAAGGTGTGCACCCCCAGGGATTTGGTGTGCTAATCCAGTCTCAGGGATGAGGATTTATCCTGGGGGGAGGGTTGGGGGTGGGGAGCCATGGAGCAGCAGGTTGGGTTTATTGTTTTCGAAACAGCATTCCTGAGCCGAGGGGTGTGTGGCAGTCACACACTGTCTGTGTGGTGGAGTAGCCTGCTCTTGAAACACGATATCATCGATTTAGAAAATATAGGTAGGCCAGTCTTTGCCTTTTGTTTCCAAGCAACATCTTTGTAAACTATATTTACAGTAAGTTTTGTCTCCCTCTGCTGGCATAAATCATGGTTGCAGATTTACTCTCCTACCCCATTAATCTTGGATTTTTAGTGCTAAAAAGAGGTTAGAGTTAGAGATCACAAATCTAAGCCGTTAGTGTTGTTACTCATCTCTGCATAAAGTTGGCAAAAATACAACAAAACCTTGTGCTTCTGCACATGGTCTCTTGGCTAAAACAACTCCATAGACGGGTTTGCCTATGTATGTCTCTTGACTGATATGACTACCTGTGGGTGTGGGACATAGCCTGGCTGGGAGGGCTTAGTCTTGCACGTGGCCTTCCTGCTGGCAATGAGGAGACCCTTGAGATGACTACTTATATGCAGTTTATTGTCCTACTAGAGGCCCAGTGCACAGATTCGTGCACCAGTGAGATCCCTCGGCCTGGCCTGTGGGGATTGGGTTGAAACCGGCTTTCCGACATCCTCTGAGGGGTCCTGGATTGTGAGAGGGCACAGGCCAGACTGAGGAACTCCTACCAGTGCATAATCGGGGCTGGGGAGGGACTGCAAGAGGACTCCAGGGCATGTCCGGCCCATCTCGCCCAGGCTGATTGGCTGGACCCCAGCAGCAAGCTAACCTACTGGTCGGAGCGAATGCCCCCTGGTGGTCAGTGCATGTCATAGCGACTGGTCGAACAGTCCAACGGTTGTACACTTAGCATATCAGGCTTTTATTATATAGGATGCCCTGCAAGCTCAAATTAAGGAAATGGTTAATACCTAGTGGTGCCCCACCTTTACTGTCCATGCATCCCTATACGTGAGCACCTCTCCTATCTTAGCACAGGCTGAGAAGCTGAGGCCCACACCTGTGGTTGCAGGCTCATGGGGTCTTGGTTGTGGGTTTGGTGTGGGTGCCTCGCCGGGACGTAGGCCTCGTGCATATGCCAGTGTGACAGGTGGACTTTTTCAAAGACCCCTTTCTCCTCATCACTGTGCCCTGATTACTCTCTAGAAACTCTTTACTCCTTTTATTTCTATTGCACTCTTTTTTTTTGAAGTAGGCTTCTATTTTGTTCTTGGCTTCCTTTTTTCCTCTCTGAGTCCCAAATTATTAGATGTCCTCCAACATTTTATTCATGGACTGTTTTCATCTTAAAATACTGTCAACTCCCCCACATGTTACCTTCTAGCCCAGGGGTGGGCAAACTTTTTGACTTGAGGGCCACAATGGGTTCTTAAACTGGACCAGAGGGCCGGAACAAAAGCATGGATGGAGTGTTTGTGTGAACTAATATAAATTCAAAGTAAACATCATTACATAAAAGGGTACGGTCTTTTTTTTCAATAGTTTTATTCATTTCAAACGGGCCGTAGTTTGCCCACGGCTGTTCTAGACAGATGCTCTCAGAGCCACATCTCCAGCCTGGCGTCCCCCAGGCTTCTGTCCTCCGACCCCAGCCACACGGCTGCTTTCCTCTGGAGCTGGGTTTTTTTTTTTTTTTTTTTTTTGCCATTTCAGCCCAAGCATGTTTAAAGCAAAACCTGACTTTGTATTTCCTCAGGGCATCGTTCCTTCATGACTCACCCCTTCCCCTCAGTGTCACTTCCACTGTTCCGCGTCCCCTGCTGGTTATCACTGGCTCTCTCTCTCCTTTGCCTCTGGTCGGCATCCAGTCCCTCCCGCCTGGTCTGTAGTTCTCTTCCTTCCTACCTTCCTCCCCTCCTTCCCTCCTTCCCACTTTCTTTGCTAAGACTTTGGGCTCCACTCTTGTCATTCCATGCATGTGGAACTGTTGGGCCGTTTTCCCTGGTCCCTTTGTGTCCTGTCTGCTTGAATTTTAGAAATCTGCCTCTTTAGAAATATGTAGGCACGTCTCTACTCTAGAAGCTGGCATTTGGAGTCGTCCACATGCAGGCTGGCCTTCTCTCACTCCCTGTATTCTGACCCGTCTAGAGCAGCTAATGAGATCTCTGCCCAGCCTCAAGGGTTTGCTGGTCCCTGACAATCCAGATCACGCTCTGGGTCCCACCTCTTTACTTCTAAGTTCTGTCTGTCCTCCGAGTCCTGACGCGAGTCCCCATTTCTCTGTGGAATATTGTGCCCGTGTCACTGTCTCTGGAATTGCATAGCACATGGATATGCCACTGTGGCAGTGGGCCGGTGATCGTCTTGGGGTGTCTTTTGTATTATGGTCTAGCTATTTAATCCTTGTGCTCTTTAAGTTTTTGCAAGTAACCATCTTTTCTGCAAACTCAAGGCATAAACAGCCCCTTGTACACATTTGACGTTTCTGAGATGTTGGTGGAATTGTAGGCACGATCTCGCCGGCCCTCACAGGCTCCTTGACGGTCCCCAGCATTCAGATCGACCGACCCGCCTCTTTGTTTTAGCTGCAGATCCCCAGTGTGAAGGGGTTTGATTTTGCCAAGCAGCACCTGGGGCAGCACAATAAGGACGACATCCTGATTATTCATGAGCCTGCTCCGCTGCCAGGGCCTGTGAAGGACCACACCACGCCCTCCGAAAACGGGGACGTCCCGAGCCCCAAGGCCAAGGTCCCCTCCAAGAATGTCCGCCATCGAGGAAGGTTGGTGTCGGGCTTTCTGCATTGTACTCTGTCGTGAAGCATGTTTCCATTTTCAGTTTGTCAGTTTCCAGTATCAGAAGGGCTGACGGAGAGTATTGCCCACGCCTGTAGCCCGGGAGACTGACCCCAGCTTTCCCAAAGTCAGCGAGCCCGAGGGCCGCTCCAATGGACCACCCGAGGGGGCTGTCTGCTCTCTTTCCCCGAAGCATTTAAGATTATGAATCACTGTCCATCCTGGTTTGGCGGTCCCCCTGTGACTTGATTAGGGATTGGCCAGCTCAAGAGTATATATTCTGGGTGAGCAAGCTTGGCCTTCAATAATGATATCAGAAACCATGTCTAAAAGGTGCATAGCACACGATACCCACCCAGTACTGGCTTTGTCCTGGCCCATCATGCCTTCATTGCTCTGTCTGCAGGTGACCTTCCGTTATCACAGCTTTCTATCTTTTTAAAAAAATTATTTATTGATTTCAGAGGAAGGGAGAGAGAGAGGATGATGATGAGAGAAAATCATTGATCAGCTGCCTCCTGCATGCCCCACTCTGGGGATCGAGCCTGTAACCCAGGCATGTACCCTGACCAGGAATTGAACTGTGACCTCCTGGTTCATGGGTTGACGCTCAACCACTGAGCCACACCGGTTGGCACATCTTTCTATCTTTGCTTGATTTTTCTGGCGGCTGATGTCACCATTGTTAGTATGTTTGCATGGACTCTTCACCACCTCCCATCTCCCTGCCCAGCTCCCATCTCTGTTTATTTTCATTCCTCTTATCAGGGTAAAGCACCGCGTGGAGAACTGCTTGATTACACACTCCCTGGAGGTCCCCTCACCCTCTGATGCCCTGAGCAGGGCTACAGCTCTGTTAAAGGAGACCCAGTTCAGAGTCAGGCTTTATTAAGCTGACTTTAGATCATCACAGTCAAGCTTTGGCTACTAAAGCCTTAAAATTATCAGCCTGTCTTTGAGCTTTGATACTTTGGATCCTGATTTTCTGCTAAAAGGAAAAAAGTGGTGTGGGCTCATACCAATATTTGAAATGATGTTATAATTCCTGACATCAGAAAACCTCTCCGGGGGTTCTGGCCTAGTTTTAAGAATTTAATAGATGATCTTTACAAAAGAAACTGCATTAAGGAGAGAGATGGTATTTGCTTAATTATCTTGTAGGTTAAGTACAAGTTAAATCATTAAGGATTATTAATATGCTAGTACAGATTTGCAAAGTCTTTTTTTTTCTTCCCTTGTAGTCTCATCCTAAACATTTAGTCACGACATCTCAGTGGCCTGTGTGGTTAATATAATAATTTAGCATCCCTCACGGGCACCAGAGTGTGTTGGCATTTCACACTGCTGTTTAATCCAGGGAGCACAAAGGGAGGGGTGCCCGCTGGTGGAGTTTTACTAGCCTGGTGCCCCTGGCTTCCATGCTACCCTCGCTCTTTAGTTATGGCATCAGATCTCACTGGGGATGTAACTGTAGGCTTCTTCCAAAGACCTGGAGCTCGGTGGGGTGAGTGCAGACACCCTGGCTTCCTGGAGATTCTGCAGACCCAACGAGCCCTGAGCCAGACCAGACTGCCAGCCAGGGCCCTTGTCACTGAAGGACCACCCCCTAATTGGGCCCCTGATTTCTTGGCCTTTGTTGAAATGCAGCCTGCCGAGCCTTTCCTGCACTGTTACACTATCTTCAGGAGGTAACTAAGTGCAGTCCGTGTCCTTGGAGATGCTGGACCGTGAGATAATTTTTTGGATTGTCTACTAATTTCTGCCAGTCTGGCCTGGAAGCCTGACTTCCACATCCGAATGAGCGTGACCGGCCCCTCCCTTTGCTTTCTGTTTGCTCATGCTTACATTTGTTTGGTGTCTGCAGGGTTTCGCCCTCAGATGCTGACTCTACCGTGAGTGAAGAGTCCAGTGAGAGGGAAGCAGGAGATAAGACGCCGGGCGCGGTGAATGACGGTAAGTTCCACAGAGCCCCCAGAGCGGTCTGTGACTCCTCGCTCTCCACGTTCAGAGCAGTCCTGACGAGGTTCCAATAGCAGGGGTCCTCAAACTACAGCCTGCGGGCCACATGCAAATACAAATATTGTATTTTTTCCCGTTTTGTTTTTTTACTTCAAAATAAGATATGTGCAGTGTGCATAAGAATTTGTTCATAGTTTTTTTTTAAACTATAGTCCGGCCCTCCAACGGTCTGAGGGACAGTGAACTGACCCCCTGTTTAAAAAGTTTGAGGACCTCTGGGCTAGGGTTTTATTCTTTAAATGCTGAACTTAAAAAAATAACCTGTGCAATGTAATATTCGTTATCCGTATGGCGAATGTCTCAGCATCGACGGTCACTAACAGGGTGCTGGTGTCGGCGTTGGGGGTGGGCGGGGGTGGGGTGGGTGGGTGAATGAGTGGGGGCTGGGGGGGGAATGGGGGGGGCGGGCTGGAGGTTAGGAATTCAAGGAGGTATGTTTTGAGGCTCATAGCCATGTTCTGGTCTAGTTTCAAGTCCTAACGATTTTCCCCCCTGAAGGATAAGGAAGACTCGAACTACTACTACCAGAGTCTCAAAAAAGGCCTCCAGGCTGTGACCTTTTCAGCATCCAATTCAAGGATTTCACAGCTGCCGCTGTCAAAAAGTTGTGTATTTGTCATAGGTCCAAGTGCATTCTGTTTGGTCCTAGCTCTTTCTTCTGGTGGATAGTTCAGTGTGATCAGACGGGTTAGCCTATTTGTGTCAGCTGCTGTAGCTTCTTAGGCCAGGTCCGAAATGAATTTCACTCCCGTTCTAAGCAGTAGTACCATGACCCCAATGCCCTGTAAAAAGACGAAGCCCACGGGTCTTACATACGTGGGAGCATTTTCTGGCGTGATGACAAGGTAGCTGGGTTTTAGTTGAATAGATTCTGTTAACCAAAGTGCTAGTGTAGCTCTTGTGTTTTCTGGAGATTATAGATGTTTCAGTAATGCAGAAAGAATTGGGGTGCTCAGGACATGATTTTTAATGTCTATGCTCATATATATATATATATATATATATATATATGTATATATTTTAACATATATTTGTATTGATTTCAGAGAGTAAGGGAGAAGGAGAGAGACAGAAACATTAATGCTGATTGGCTGCCTCCCGCATGCCCCCTACTGGAGATAGAGCCCGCAACCCAGGCATGTGCCCTGACTGGGAATCGAACCATGATCTCCTGGTTCATAGGTCGACGCTCAACCACTGAGTCACGCTGGCCGGGCTATGCTTATATTTTTTATCACAAATTTCTCCCTATGAAAATCATACAAAGTGAATGGTATTGGGGAAATGAACAGATTCTGGATGGAGCCAGAGGGCCTGTCCTGTCACTGTCACCCTTGTGACCTTGCAATAGTCCCTGGGCCTCTGGGCGCCTGTGGGACTAAATGAGCTCGTTTCTGACGTCTCTTCCAGCTCCTTCCAGGTGTTTCATTTCCATGTGAAAGGAATACCCCTTGGACTATAGGGAAGAGGTTTTTCTTTGGATCCAATTTCACAGAATCTTAAAAATGACTTAGCACCATGGTAACAGGTGCACTGTTTCAGACAGAGAGGATTAAAATCTAATTTTGATCCTGGGAAAGAAATATTTGGAAAGGAGAATCAGCTCTGGAGAGTTCCTCAATTCCTTAGGTTACCTGAGAAAATCTTCCCCAGTTTAACTGCTCACGGATAAGATTACCGCAAATCTATTCTATACGGCTAACAAAAGTCAAGCATTGCTCTCAACATGTATTCAAAATCCCAGTAGCAGCCATGTCAGCTTTGGGACTGAGAGGTGGCGGTGGGAGGAGACGAGTGGATTAGATGTTCTGAGTATTAGGAGCTCAGATGCCACACTATTTTGATTTGGAGACATCGTACATGGAAATCCGTACATTTCCATGACTTAGAAAGACGGTTTTCTCACTGCCAGCATCACTTCATTTTTAAAACTGTTTACTTCCGTAAAGCTAAAATGCTGCCATACAGGCATTTTATTGCTTGCATAGAACTTAGCTAAATCCCCTATAAAATGATTCTGAGTTTATCATCATAGCATTTGAATTATTTTGTAATGCACATAAAAATCCTTTTTTTGTTGCAAGTCACAATAAAATACAGATTAATGGAGTCAGGCGGTTGCTTGAGCCCGTCTGGGACCCTCGGGCATGTTGCTCCGGGACCAGCGTCCCCTCTCACCATGGGGGGGAGGGGGTAGGGGGGGAAGGGCTTCCGATGGCTGTCACAGGTCATCTGGCAACTTCAGGACCTGCCTTGCTTTGGAAGCACAGAAAAGGCTGTTGTTTCAGTTTTGGTCCAGGATAGTAACATGGGTCACAGGCATTAATAATAAGGCAGTGGGCCCTAGCCAGTTTGCCTCAGTGGATAGAGTGTTGGCATGAGGACTGAAGGATCATGGGTTCGATTCTAGTCAAGAGTGTATGCCTGGGTTGTGGCCTCGATCCCCAGTGTAGGGTGTGCAGGAGGCAGCCAATTAGTGATTCTCTCTTATCATTGATCTTTCTATCTCTTTCTCCCTCTCCCTTCCTCTCTGAAATCAATAAAAATAAATTTAAAAAAACAATAATAAGGCAGTGGGATTGTATTTGCCTATAGATGATGAAATAATATTCTTTAAAAATGGCCTATTGCTCTTGCATTCCAGTATTCAAATTTCCTGCTCCTCTGTTGTTCTCCTTTGTAATTTTTATCATTATATTGTTGTTTTTATTATATTTAAAGAGAAAGGGGTTTTAATCCAAACTCCCTACTTGCCTTAATACAGGATTCACATAGCATTAATCTCTGTGTAGGTATTGTGTTTTCTTTTTAATATATTTTTATTGATTTAAGAGAGGAAGGTGGAGGGAGAAAGAGATGGAAACATCAGTAGTGAGAGAGAATCATTGATCAGCTGCCTCCTGCATGCCCCCTACTGGGGATCAAGCCTGCAACCTGGGCACGTGCCCTAGACTGGAATGGAACCCCAGACCTTTTATTTTTATTTTTTAAAATATATTTTATTGATTTTTTACAGAGAGGAAGGGAGAGGGATAGAGAGTTAGAAACATGGATGAGAGAGAAACATCGACCAGCTGCCTCCTGCACACCCCCTACTGGGGATGTGCCCGCAACCAAGGCACATGCCCTTGACCGGAATCGAACCTGGGACCCCTCAGTCCGCAGGCCGACGCTCTATCCACTGAGCCAAACCGGTTAGGGCATGAAATGGAACCCCAGACCTTTTAGTCCGCAGGCTGATGCTCTGTCCACTGAGCCAAACCAGCTAGGATTATGCATTGTGTTTTCCATTGGCCATTATTATACAGGTAGTTTGTTTTTTTTAAATGTGCAATGCATAATAGCAAATAATAAAAATACATAAATACATATTATATATCGGAAACTGGGCTTTGTGTTTATACATGTATACATACATCATATATATGACAAATATACTTATACGATGTCTATTATATGTATATGATAAATAAAAAGACCCCTCTTTTCAACCCTTTAGAAGGGCTGGGCTGTGGGCAGTGTATAAACTTGAGGGTTTTCTGTGCATCCTCTCCTTCTCTGGTTGCAGTTGGTGAATTATAGAGCGAGGATCCGTGACCACAGTGCGGGGGTGGGATGGGCGTGGACAGGAGCCAGTCGCAGGCCTGAGCTCCATGACACAAGCAAACAGACAGCACGGGGGGGTGGGGCCTTTCCTCCTCTGCTCCACCCCCCACCCCACCCCATTGCCTTCCAGCCATTTGGAGCTCTCTGTACCCTGGCCTTTTGACCATCCTGGAGGAAAGGGACCTCACCTTTAGGTGTCAGGTGGTTAATGGACTATCTTTTGTGACATTTGCTGTCACTTTATAAGATTGGGTTAGCAAGGCCAGCCTATCTGGTGAAGCTAATGATCTCCTCTTGGGCCCTGTGCCTGCAATTTGAGAAGCTGCCACCAGACGAGTGATGGTGCCTGGCCACTTGCATTGCACAGTCAGGGGAAGAAAGCCAGAATCCCGACAGCCAGGCCTCCTCACTACGAGACGGTGTTCATTCACAGTTATGTACATCATTTCCAATTCCTTGGGGCAACAGATGAATAGACTTCAAATCGAGAGGAAATATAGAACTTACATAACATCGATGTGCATTCCTTATACCAAATATCAACTGTTATTTCTTACTGCTTTGCTTGGCTATGTTTTTACTGCTTTGTTTTTACCTTGAGGAGAAACCTCCATAATTTTCAGTTATGCTTGAGGCTTCAAACCTCAGGCTTTTGTTTGAAAACAGTTTCTGCATGCTCGCATGGCCTGTGATCCATTTAACTTAAAACAGCGTCCAGAGCGACCGGAGGGAACTGTGGTTGGTCAGACAGAGTCTTCGTGTGTCTAAATAGCTCCATGGAGGTCTTCCATCTATGCAGCCCCTCTTCATCTCTCTCCATCTCTATGTTTTTGCCTTCTTAAAATTAAAGTTCATAAAGTAATACTCAGACAAAATCATTATTACAGAAAATATAAGAAATTGGAGAAAATCACCCATTATACCAAGATTTAGTCTGTTAATATTTTTAATTGTTTCTTCTTTCTACATATTTAAATTTTTTCTTTTTTGCAGTTCTGATTACTTTCAAAAAATTAAAAAAGTTGTGGTAAATATACACATGCCATACATTTACTCTTTTCATCATTAAAAATTAACTTCTTTAAAAAGTTTCCTCGCCTGGCTGGTGTGGCTCAGTGGATATAGTGTCATCCCATGGACCGAGAGGTCCCTGGTTTGATTCCTGGTCAGATGCTTGGGTTGCTGGCTCTATCCCCAGTAGGGGGCGTGCAGGAGGCAGCCAATCAATGTGTCTCTCTCGCTGATGTTTCTATCTTTCCCTCTCCCTTTCTCTCTATCTAAAAATCAATAAGAACATATATTTTTTAAAAAAGTTTCCCCTCTCAGCCTAAGTGCCCATCAGCAGATGAGTGGATTAGAAAACTGTGGTACATCTACACAATGGAATACTATGCTGTAGTAAAAAAAAAGGAACTCTTGCCTTTTGCAACAGCGTGGATGGAAATGGAGAGCATTATGCTAAGTGAAATAAGCCAGTCAGAGAAAGATAAATACCACATGATCTCACTCATTTGTGGATTATAGAGAACAACATAGACTGATGAAAAGGGACAGATCCAAAGACTGAGAAACAGCGATCAGGCTATCAATCCCCAGAAGGAAAGTAGGGGAGGGCGGGGGTAAGGGGAAGAGAGCAACCGAAGGACTTGTATACATGTATATAAGCCAAACCAATGGACATGGACAACAGGGGGATGGGAGCATGAGTGTGCAGGGCGGGGGGGGTGAGGTTGGGGGTTAATGGGGGGGATGAGGACACATTTGTAATACCTTAACTAATAATAATAATAAAAAAAAAAAAAAAAAGCAAAAAGAAAAGTTCCCCCTCTTTTAACTATTTTAGTATACTCTTCATCTCTTTGTAAAGTGGGAATGGCTTCCCTACAGGCAGCTGCTTTTTCCTCTCATACCTCTTCAACTTAATTTTCTTTCTGCATCTGATCAGAAACCTGGACGTGTTCACTGTTCAGTTGTTCATCAGCACCTGCCTGCATGCCCACAGTCCCCTCGTCTTGAGCATAATTGCCTTGGCAACTAATCTATGTCATCGCAAATGAGAGTGAAGTTCAGAGCTGCTATGCGTTGTACAAATGACAATCGACTGAGCCGCTCAGGTCCCTTCCGCCCTTTACCCTTTCTGATTGAAGACTTTGAAATCCCTTTAGACAAAACTGGGCAATTTTTGGCACAAAGTGTCATAATGGTTTTCACATCTTTCTGCTGACATTTGTAACTTTCAGTGAGGCCGACGGAGCCGATATTGAACCCAGATACTGTAAGCTCAAACAGGGCCATTTGAAGTCCTCTGCCACATAGCAGTGATGTGCTTTTGGTCAGGGGCCCATCTGTGGATTCTTTAAGGATTAACCCATAATTTTGATTATTTGCTGTTTTTTTTAGGACTTTATATATTTATTTTCTGGCTTCCCCTCCTGTTGCAGGGCCGCCCCCCCCCAGTTCAGGGAACGAGCAGCCCTCTTCTGCCTCCATCTTCGAGCACGTGGACAGGCTCTCCCGCTCCTCCGAGGCCAGCCGGCGGGGCCCCAGTAAGATCCAGCTGATCGCCATGCAGCCCATCCCCGCACCTCCTGTCCACCACCTGGCCGACCGAGTGGCAGAAACCAACAAAATTAACAAAGAGGTATTTGTTTGTATTAAAAGGGACATACATACAAAAGCTCACATGCTGATTTGGTTAGTGCTTAAAACTGAGTGAAAGTTAGTGTCAGAAGTTTGCTAAAGGTATGAGATGCTGACAGGTATTCTTAATTTTAAAACTAACCTCAGTTTGCCCTGGCTGATGTTGCTCAATAGTTAGAGCACCAGCCCGGGCACCCAAGGGTTTTGAGTTTGATTCCTGGTCAAGGGCACCACCTGAGTTGCAGGTTTGATCCCTGGTCTCTGGTTGGCCTCGCGCAGGAGGTAACCTATCGATGTCTCTCTCTCCCATCAATGTTTCTATGTTTCCCTCCCTCCCTCCCTCCCTCCCTCCCTCCCTCCCTCCCTCCCTCCCTCCCTCCCTTCCTTCCTTCCTTCCATCTCTCTAAAAATCAATGGAAAAATATCCTTGGGTGAGGATTCACCAAAAAATATTATACTCAGTATTTTTAGATCAGATACTGTTCAGGGACACAGTTAGATGCATTGGCAGACGTACAGAAAAGAGACCTGAGCCTGCTATCCGTAGAAGTCCTGCTTCACCCTGTGGCTGGTTGTGGGAACTTGAATTTCTAAAAGATTTCCATCATTTGCAGAACAGAGTTGGCTCACTGTGCCTAAGCTGTGCAAACAATATGATTTGTGCTGAATATCTGCTTTCTTTCTGAGAGTTTGGAATTTTGGGACATGCCAGGCGGTGTGGGGCGGGGGGTGGTGGGAGGGTGCCTGTGTGACCAGCCCCCATTAAAAACCCTGGGTATTGAGTCTCTGACGAGCATCCCTGGTGGGCATTTCACATGTATTGTCACAGCTCCCGGCTGGAGGGCTGAAGCACATCCTGTGTGACCCCAGTGGGAGAGGACTCTTGGAAGATGGTGACTGGTCCCTCCAGCAGGCCCATTGCTGATTTTGCTTTGTGTCCTTTTGCTGTAATAACTGGGGCTCACGGCTGAGTCCTGTGAATTCTCCTAATGAGAATGGAACCTGGGTGGTCTTGGAACCATAGTAAACTCTGTGATTCCTCACAGATCTCCTCCGGCTCCAAGGCTCTGGCTCAGCAGTTCTCAGCCTGTGGGTCCTGACCGCTTTGGGGGTCGAACGACCCTTCCACAGGGGTCGCCTAAGACCATCAGAAAACACATATATAATTACATGTTGTTTTTGTGATTAATCACTATGCTTTAATTATGTTCAATTTGTAACAATGAAAATACATCCTGCATATCAGATATTTACATGATGATTCATAACAGTAGCAAAATTACAGTTATGAAGTAGCAATGAAAATAATTTTATGGTTGGGGGTCACCACAACATGAGGAACTGTATTAAAGGGTCGCGGCATTAGGAAGGTTGAGAACCACTGCTCTAGGTCATTCCTAGCAAAACCCTATTCCAGTGAATCCTGGAAGAGTGAGTTGGATGTGCTTCAATCTAAGATGTTGGGTGGGAACCAGAGGCCAGGCCAGGCCACTGTTACCTTGAACTTGAGAGATTTGACCTGGGCTGGACAATGAGTGGAGTGAATGCCATTTGGGAAGGCGCACAAGGCAGCTTCATGCCAGTCGGTCTCCTGCCGCTAAGGAACTCCTGCAGCTGTCCGAGTTCTGAGAAATTGGTACAGTTGAGCCCTCATCTCCACTTTAAAGGTGATCCGTACAGTGGATCGTCTTGTAGAAGTCTTGCAAGAGTTCTTAGAGTTTCTCCCAGCCGCACCGCTTTGGCTGCTTGCCAAGGACGTGGCCACAGAATGTGCGCCGTGGGTTCAGGATGGTGAGTGCTGTCCCTGCTCACCAGTGCTCAGGAGCCCTAGCCCTGTGCAGCCCAGTCCCAGCCTAGACCCGTCTCCATCAGTCACATGTTGCGTGTGCTTCCGTACCTGCCGTGTGTAAACACCTGGAGTGGGTTCTCCATCTCGTGAAAGAGAGAAGAGACGTGCTCCCTGGCCTGTGGCCTCACAACTTGATAGCATGCATCTCCAACCTTTCTTCTACTTCTTTTTCAAATGTAGTAGTTGATGCATACGTATGACTATCGATAATATAGATTGATCATAAACCATAATGAAATCAAAACCCAACCTAAGAACTAGAACATTATCAGTACTGCTGTACTGACCTATACCCTTCATACATTGTAATTGAAATGGTTTCTTACTGGGAGGTTCTAGCGGTTGCCTCTTGCACACACCCTGACCAGGGATGGAACCCACAACCCTTTTGGTGTATGGGGATGATGCTCCAACCAGCTGAGCCACCTGGCCGGGGCTAAGAGGGGCTTTCTTAATTCTCCTGCTGGTAAGTTTCCGAGAACCTCATGCAGCGGCCTGTCCTTCTCAAACTGTCTCAAAGAAGTAGGTGGCCTTTGGTCGACTACGGCGCAGCCAGGAAGGTTCCGTTTTGTCTTGGCCTGCGTCCTGCTCTCTCCTCCCAGATTCTCAGCAAGCCTGTCCTGATCTGCACAGTGAGGTCGCCTCATTGCCACCCAGCATTCATCTGCATTCCTGCTTCTGGCCCTCCGTGTGGTGCCTGCATCTCACACCTGCTTCCCATACCCTTCCCCTCTTCAGATCCTCCACGCCCCTCAGAACCTAGCTCAGGCCCACAGAGCCGGCCATGACATGTTCCCTGCAGGTGGAGCCTCTCTTTCGGGAGGAGGGGTCTTATGTCAGAGGGCTTGTTTTGGTGACACTAGCTCATTATCAGTAAATGGGGAGTCTGTTGTATAATGCAAATAATCTTTGAATCTGTCCTAATTTAAAAGCCTCTAAGGTAGTGATTATTGGGTATGGAAAGCACTTATTCTTTCTCTCAGGGCGTACTGTATCTAGTTGTCAGTGTCCTTGGTATTGGCGAAGTGCCATGGCCGATCTTCCAGATTTGAGTTGCCTTTGCCAGCTTTGGGGGCTGATACCACGTCTCTCCCCTCACCCACTGGGCGAGTTTGGGGTTATGGCCTGTGGGCCATGGCAGGTCCCCTATGCCCAGTGTGGGTGTGCTCGCTCGTCTCACACCCTTTGGGGCCTCCTTGGAGCCTAGGACAGCCGTGCAGGGGGTAGAGAAGGTAGCAGAAAGCCCTTTCCAAAATGCTTTCTGGGCCTGGGTCCCAGAGACCTTGAAGCACATTGCTTTTGTCTGGTTCCCCCCATCCCACCCCCTCAGATTCAGACGGCGCTGCGGCACAAGTCGGAGATCGAGCACCATCGGAACAAGATCCGGCTCCGTGCCAAGCGCCGTGGCCACTACGAGTTCCCGGTGGTGGATGACCTGTCGTCGGGGGACACGCGGGAGCGACACCGGGTGTACCGCAGGGCGCAGATGCAGATCGACAAGATCCTGGACCCCACGGCCAGCGTGCCTTCGGTGTTCATAGAGCCCAGGAAGAGGTGGGGTCCCAGGGCAAGCCGGGCTGCCTCTGCTGTCAGGGCTGCGGTCGGAGGGCCTGTCCATTTTTAAGGGAAAAGTATCTGAAAATGGGTCAAAGAGGTTTATACACAGAAAGGCTGTGCAGGCTACGGGGGTGGCTTTGATCCTGCGTGGGTGGCCACCCACGTGCAGAAAGGCTGCTTTCATTCTGCCTGGACCTCCCTGGCCTCGGAAAGCTTCCCTGGTTAATGTCTCCTCGAAGTCAGTGTTCTGAATGGTGGTCACCCCCCCCTCCCAGACCCACCGCCCCAGCTTCCTGGGCCTGCACTTCCCCTCAGTCTGCTCCCCTCCAGCATCCTCACCTCCTAGCTCAGTGATGGAGAACCTTTTGAGCTCGGCGTGTCAGCATTTTGAAAAACCCTAACTTAACTCTGGTGCCGTGTCACATACAGAAATTTTTTGATACTTGCAACCATAGTAAAACAAAGACTTACATTTTTGATATTTATTTGATATATTTAAATGCCATTTAACAAAGAAAAATCAACCAAATAAATGAGTTCGCGTGTCTCCTCTGACACGCGTGTCATAGGTTCGCCATCACTGTTCTAGGTGGTCACGGGTCAGCACAGGCGGATGTCTCATTTCTTGTCCCACAGCCACCCTCTGAGTTTTGGTGCTTACCTTCCCCTTTGCCTCTCAGACTCCTGCCCCCTAACACAGATGCAATGTCTTTTTTTTTTTTAAAGATTTTTAGAGAGAGAAGAAGGGAGAGGGAGAGAAAGAAATATTGATGTGGGAGGGAAACATCAATCAGCTGCCTCCTCCACACCCCCTACCAGGGATCGAGCTCCCAAGCCGGGCATGTGCCCTGACTGGGAATCAAGCCGGCAACCTTTCGGTGCCTCTCAACCAACTGAGCCACACTGGCCAGAGCAACACGGATGCATTTTCTTAAGCACTGCTCTCGGTGACGCCTTTCTTTGCTAAAAACCTGTGATGGTTCCCTGTGCTGCCTGTGTGCACGTAACAGGCGGGGCCACCTGTCCTCGCACAGCAGCCTAGACAGACCTGCCACTCCGTTAGCTGGTGGCCCCGTCGCCCCCAAACCTTCATCTGCGTTTCCACTTCTGGCCCTCGGTGTGGTCGTCCCCACACCCCCCACCTTCTTCCCACATCACTCCCCATCTGCAGACCCCACTTGCTCTTCAGGACGCAGCTCAGGCCCCACGTAGCCAGTGATGACCCACGTAGCCAGCTCAGGCCCCAGTAGCTCACATTGACCGCCCCTTTCCTGCGTGTCCGTGTAACTAACATGAGTACGTACTAGTGTTGCCTCGGATTGCTCTCTGGCTCCTTGTGTTGCTGTGGTCTGCCCAGGTAGACAGTGAGCTTCCTTGGAGCCGAGACTGTCTCCTACAGTGTTTCTATCCTGTGGGTGTTTGCTGCCGTGACCAGCAGTCAGAGGTGCTCAGGAGCTGCTTAGCGTTGAGTTGCGAAGCCAGCGGCAGGAAGGGTTCTTCCCTCTGAAATAACCTCCCTTTTCCCAGCAGCTCGCGGCTGAAACGTTCTCCCAAGGCCCGCCGGAAGCACCAGGTCAACGGCTGCCCCGGAGACGCCGAGAAGGACAGGCTCATCACCACAGACAGCGACGGCACTTACAAGAGGCCTCCCGGCGTCCACAACTCCGCCTACATGGGTTGCCCAGTGCGTAATGCTGACCCTCCCTTCTGGAATCAGTGTTGGGGTGGCTCCTTGGGTGGAGAACGAGCAGGATCGGGGGTGGGGGTGGGGTGGGGGGGCTGCGCTCTGTGCGGGGTTGATGCCGGGTGGCTGCCGCTCCGGGGCGGCTGGGTTGGAGGCAGGTGGGGAAGGGAGGGAGGGGACTGCGCGTTGGAGGGCAGCCTTCAGTCCTGTAAACTGGGGGCTGCTGGCTGAGCCCTCGGGAGACACCACGTTTTTCCTTTCTGTGCGCGAGCCCTTTCCTCGTGGGCTTCAGCCTGGGCACTCCCCGAGCTTGAGTGGGACACAAAGAAGAATATCCAGAAGGTTGTTTTTTTATCCCCTGGGCTCTATGGGTTTCTTGTTGATAGAAAGGATATTTAGGGCTTTGTCCCTCCCTTCTGTTTCTAGAGTGCTAAGAAGATATATTTGCTCATTATCTATATACATAATATGTACATATATGTAATACATATATATATAATTTTAATATATATAATTTATCATATACATATAATTTATCATATATATCATTTAATATATATAATTTATCATATATATATAATTTATCATATATATTATGCAAAGTGTCCCCTCAGGAATTCAACCAACTGGGAGTTCGATCACTCGTTATGACCTGTGCTGACCACCAGGGGGCGGTGCAGAATGAAGGAAGGCCCCAGCTGGCAGCTGGCAGCCAGGGAAGGGAGGCCCCAGCCAGCAGCCAGCCGCCAATAGGGACCCTACCTGTGCACAAATTTTGTGCACTGGTCCTCTAGTATATATATATAATTTTATTTTATTTTATTTTATTTTATTTTATTTAGTATATATATATAATTTTAATGGGAGAAAGCACTTACTGGAAGCTAAGAAATATGGGTTTAAACCAGCGGTTCTCAACCTGTGGGTCGCGACCCTTTTGGTGGTTGAACGACCCTTTCACAGGGGTCACCTAAGACCATCCTGCATATCAGATATTTACATTACGATTCATAACAGTAGCAACATTACAGTTATGAAGTAGCAACGAAAATAATTTTATGGTTGGGTCACAACATGAGGAACTGTATTTAAAGGGCCATAAGGTTGAGAACCATTAAACATTTCTTTGAAGCAGAAAGGGCACAGAGTTGCTTGAAGTGTAAAAGGCAGACATGGGTAGCATTAAGACACACACACAGACCCCATTGAGTAGGAAGAGAGGGCCAGCCTCCGCAAGGAGCTACGGGAAATACAGAACAAAGGCACCCAGGACAGGGAGCGCTTGGTGAGACGCCTGCAGCCTCACGCCAGGTGTAGCCCTATCTTGTTGCACCAGCCCCTCTCCCCCCGGAGGCTAGCGTACACAGCCATCCTTGTGAGGAGGGAAATTAGTAGTAAGCACATCCTTGGAGAAGGGGGTACATGATCCCTTTACATAGGGCTGATGCAGCCAGCCATGTATTTGAGTTTTATATTTTGTCTCCTAAATTACACTAAAAACTAACACTGCCAGGCACTAAATATAATTATATAAACGTGCCAGGCACCATGCCGACCCTGGGGCCACCTGTAATGGAATCGTGGCCATCTGAGAGAGCCAGGCTTTCCTTGGGAGTTTATGTATCTCTAGTCCCTCAAGACAGACCGGACCGTGTCCCTCATCCCTGCTGCTGAGGGCTGGAGTGGCTCCAGGGAGTTGGCAGGTCAGCAAATTAGAATGCTTTGCTCTCAGTAGACGGAATGGAGTCAGTCCTCTCTGCGTGCAGTGAATGAGTTGCCTTGGCCGGGGAACGTCGCTCACGGGTCTTAAAATAGGTGGCGTTCTTGTGCTGCTGCTGTTGGACAGGCGGTTGTCTGGGCATCTCTGCTGTTTGGTTTGGTCCTGGGGAGGGCAGTCCCCTTGGCTCCCTGGAGAGTCATGCGATGACACTAACAGAGGAGGAACTTGCTTCTCCCCCCTCCACTTCCCTAACCAGGGCGCTGGTCCTCTCAGGGGAACTTGCAGGGGAGCCTTCAGGCCTCATGGGAGTGCCCTCACCCAATGCCGCCGCGTTTGGTGTGGGGAATGACTGTCTTCCCTTGCTCTCTCCATCTTGCCTTCGGCGTCCGTGACCTTTTTCTCCTTGCTTTTTTGGCGTGTGTGTGTGTGTGTGTGTGTGTGTGTGTGTGTGTGTGTTTAATTTTTTACTTTTAGCAGAAAGTGCCCTTCCTTGGAAAGCCACTTCAGTCAGCTGCTCTTCTCCAATGGCTGTTTTTCAAATTCCCTGAAATGAAAATCTTCCTCAGATGGACTTCCTTCCTACTCTCTCCCTAAAAATTCTGAAACACATATTTTCAAAGACAACGCCTTTCCTGGAACTCGCCTTCTCTTGACATACGTGTCTTTTAATTATTTTGATTTTTACACTTTTCCCCTCAAAATATCTCCTAAAGTGAAAAATATATTCCTGGATTCCTTATAACTAAGGTTATGTTTATAATCAGGACTAGGCAAACTATGGCTCTCAGGCCAAATCCAGCCAGCTGCCTGTTTTTGTGAATAAAGTTTTATTGCAGTGGTTCTCAACCTTCCTAATGCTGCAACCCTTTAATACAGTTCCTCATGTTGTGGTGACCCCCAACCATAAAATTATTTTCGTTGCTACTTCATAACTGTAATTTTGATACTGTTATGAATCGTAATGTAAATATCTAATATGCAGGATGTATTTTCATTGTTACAAATTGAACATAATTAAAGCATAGTGATTAATCACAAAAACAATATGAATTATATATGTGTTTTCCAATGGTCTTAGGCGACCCGTGTGAAAAGGTCGTTCGACCCCCAAAGGGGTCGCGACCCACAGGTTGAGAACCACTGTTTTATTGGAACATAGCCATGCCCATTCATTTGCATGTTATCTGTGGCTCTTGCTACAAGGGCAGAGTCCAGTTAGGTGCAGCAGAAACTGTATGATGCACAAAGCCTAAAATACTTAGTGTCTGGCCCTTTGCAGAGAAAGTTTGTCAACTCCTGATATAATTTATCATTCAAACCGGACACTTGTGAGAGAGAAAGGAACACTATTAATTATTATACTGGGGCAACAGGCATGAACCGAGATTGTCCTGGGTCAACCAGAGTGTATGATCCCTTTCAGAAAACCCACAGAGGATTGCAAAATAGGCACCAGAATACATGGTTTATGGTGATTAAAGGTAAAAAGGTCCATATATTTTTCTGAAGAATGAATGATGAACAAACAGTGTGACCGAATGATCAGACTGCGATTCAGGAGGATGGAATTCAAATTCCAACTCGGGGGTCTTGGAGAAGTATACTTTTATAGATGATGGTTTTGCATTTTTTATTGAGTACCGTCTATCGGTGAAGCACTGCTCGATGTTGAGATCTAGAACATGAAGACGCCCTGTCTTGGCTTGCAAGTTCTGCTGGGCTAGCCATGAAATGACGAGGCAACAGGAAGAAATCCAGGAGGCTCTGACCTCCTGGCTGTGTGGCTCTGGGCCTTCTTAGCGGGATTCCTAGCGCCAGTGGGGATCCGAGGGAACCTTCTGCCGGGGTCCAACCCCAGCAGGTCCAGGGGTCCCCAAAGGTGTGGACGGAGTCGGCGAAGAAGAGATGACATGGAGACAGCGTTCAGTTGATCAGCAGCCTAGCCAGGATCTCCAGCCAAGTTCTGGTCTGGATCTCCAGAGAGGTTCTGCTTTGGATCTCCAGCCAGGTTCTGTGTCCATGTTCTCCAGCTAGGTTCAGTTACCAGGTTCTAGTCAGGTTCTCTTGCCAATTTCTGTAGTCAGGTTCAGTCCAGGATCTTTTGCCATGTTCTCTCGCTAGGTTCTGTCTCTAGGTTCTGAGGCCAGTTTCTGTCCAGGATCTTTTGCCATGTTCTCTCCAGCGAAGTTCTTCTGTCTGTAGAGAACGTTCTGCGTAGGTTCTGTGCCTAGGTTCTGTCTCTCAGTTCTGTGTTCTAAGTTCTGACTCTTGCTGTCTTGTTACAACTGTATTTATACCAGTTGATTCAATCCTATCAATCTCTATTACAAAGGTTAGGGCGTTTCTTATCTCCATTCCAGGGAGTAAAGATTATGTAGCTTAAGCATGATTGTTCATAGTTAAAGTGATTAATTACCCACCTGGCACTTAGTTGAGGGGTTTTATTCCCTCCCTAACTTCAGGGGAAAATCCCTACCTGGGGAAACAGCCTTTCTCAGAGACCTTGGTTAAAACACATAGTGCCAAGAAGGTGAGCAAACATATTAAGAACAGTATGCCATATATGCCAGGTCCCTTGAAACAGCAAGCATGGACCGGCTCCCGGCAACCTTCCCTCCCACATTCAGAACATCTCTCTCTCGCAATAAGTTTTAAAGCTTCTCTGAAATTATGATCACTAATGGTGAGATTGGCAGTGGCTATAGCCGTGGACTCCCCTCAAGGGCATATAAGGTTTTCCCCCAGTGCAGTCTCAGTCTGGGCTTGTGGCTGTGTAGGTGGCCACCCCGCTTGCTTCCTTGTGATACAGCACCCGTGTCAGTGACTGGAACCACCACCAGGAACATCCCCTGTGTCTTTAGAGAGACCCTCTTACTTACCAGTAGGACGTGTTTCCAGACACGCGTTTCCATTTCTCCACCAGGAGCCGTTACTTGGTGGCACACTACTGACCACAGGCTTTCCTGTCTGCGCCTCAGGACAAACTAGTAGCCCTAGCCGGTTTGGCTCAGTGGATGGAGTGGTGTCCTGGGGACTGAAGGGTCCCAGGTTCGATTCCCATCAAGGGCACGTACCTCGGTTGCAGGCTTGATCCCCGGCCCTGGTCAGGTCACGTGTGGGAGGCAACCAATCAATGCGTGTCTCTATCTTTCCCCCTTCCCTTCCACTCTCTCTAAAAAATCAATGGAAAAATATCCTCAGGTGAGGATTAACAACAACAACAACAAAAGAAAAACCAACAGTGGGGGAAGGGCTTGCATATGGACCTTTCGCTCACCTCCAAAGAAAGGAATACAGTTTATTCAATGCCACGTCATACACTAGAGACCCCCTTTGGGGCCCAGAATCCTTACTTGGCATTCCTTGATGACACATGTCCATTAGTGGGACCTTTACTGGGTCATTGCAGTATTAGAGAAACAGACCTACAGGGCCACCTGCCCCATCTGGGGAGGGCACTCAGAGCCTCATTCTGCCAAGAGAATCCAGAAATCAGGTTTAATAGGAAATTTTCAGATTTATGAAATAGTGGTTAAGTATGTTTTTAAAACCTCCATTTGGCTCACCCTTTATATGACTATGACCACACTAATGCAGGTCTGTGGGCTGTTTGTGGGTTTGCCAGTTTGTGGCCTCGTTTTCTCTCTCGAGTTAAGCAGCAGCTTCCCTGAAGTGTCTGACGCTGGTGTCAGTACTACCCGATCATCCGTTGGCTAAGCCATCATCATTAGGAAGCATTTTCCAGACAGGTGGCTAAGAATAAGGATGTGTCTATGGAATAAGTTTCTTTTTGTGAGTGACTTGCCGATCCAAATAGATACACACATGTCTTCCTCGGCCCTTCAGTAGGGTGACCCAGCCAGCTGAGCGAAACCGAGGGCCAGCACGGTGAGCAAAGCCTTCTGGGTAGAAGGCGTCCACGCGCCCTCACGGAGGGCATGGTCACCAGCCCGTCCTGCGGACCCTCTTCTTTCTTCAGGGTCAGTTGGATTGACTGTGCTGTATGGGCGTCCAGAGCCACTGGGACCTGAAGGGCCTCTTTCTCCATTGGATCCCTGCTTTGTCTCTTACAGGTCATCTAAGTGTTTATGACAACATTTTGCTCATAAGGCAGTATCAGAAAGTAAGATGTAAAAAACACACAATTGTGACTTATACCCCCGCCTCGTAGACAAGAGAATTTAAAACTTTTTTTTTTTGGTTAATCCTCATCTGAGGATATTTTTCCCATTGAGTTTTAGAGAGAATGGAAAGGAGGGAGGAAGGGAAGGGGGAGAGGAAGAGAGAGAGACACATAGATTGGTTGCCTTCTACAGGTACCCCAACCAGGGCCGGGGATCGAACCTGCAGCCCAGGTGCATTACATGTCCTTGACTGGGAATTGAGACTCTTCAGTGCTTGTGCTGACGCTCTAACCACTGAGCACACCAGCCAGAGCTAATTTAAACCTTTCTTGATGACTTATGTTATCCAGCGATACCTCCATTTTTAAAATTTTTATTGATTTCAGAGAGGGAGGGAGAGAAAGAGAGAGAGAGAGAGAGAGAAACATCAATGATGAGAGAGAATCACTGTTCAGCTGCCTCCTGCATGCCCTCCATTGGGGACTGAGCCCACAACCTGGGCATGTGCCCTTAACTGGACTCAAACCTGGGACCCTTCAGTCTGTAGGCCAACGCTCTATCCCCTGAGCCAAACTGGCTAGGGTGATACCTCCATTTTAAAGACAGTTTCTGAATAAATAATTACTATTTACTGTTGAAACCATTGTCATAATAGGTATGAAAATTATTTATACACACGGTTATATTATGGTGATGACTTTTAACTCTTTTGGGGGTGTGTAGGGCTGTTTTTTCTATTGCTAATAGTCAGTAGACCGCTTTAGTTTTTGGTTTCTATCTCTTTGGAAAGTTGACCAGCTATTTCAGTAAGTCGATTGAGACATCGATTTTGGTTACTTAGAGGCTTTCAATAAAAGTGTATGCTTCCAGGTGCTGAAACGCATTTCAGACAGTTGCAGGAGTTTTGCCGAACAAATGATTATTGAATATTTTCATTTTCTTCCTTAATTCCTGATGCAAACTCTTTGCACCCATAAGAGCTAGCACACTTTCCTTGGCTGTCATCTTAACAGTTCTTATGGGAAACCGTTTCCTCATGTCAGTGAAGACTGTTCACTTCCATTTTGGCCCTCGATAGGGTTTTGTTTTCAGGTCACCACTGAGGCTTTTGTCTGACTCTTTCTCCTTTGCTGTGTCCCCGCTGTAGTCCGACCCCGACCTCCCAGCAGACGTACAGACGCCGTCTTCTGCTGAGCTGGGCCGGTACCCAGGCCTGCCCTTCTCGGCCCCGCAGTACATCCCGCCCCAGCCGTCCATTGAGGAGGCCCGCCAGACCATGCACTCCCTCCTGGACGACGCTTTTGCCCTCGTGGCCCCCAGCAGCCAGCCCGCCAACGCTGCTGCAGGCCCCGGGGTCCCAGCTGGCCTGCCCGTGAACAGCACCCCTTCCCGGGAAGATAGACGAGCCGCCCAATGGGGCTCCTTCTACAGCCCAGCTCAGATGGCCAACAACCCATGCAGCGTAAGTATGGACCTTGTAGAATTCTCCAGTCTGGAGCTCTGTAGATTCTTCCTCTCAAATTCCTTCCACTGCACTAGACACCAGTTGGAGCCACCGTCATCTCTCACCACGATCATTGCAAGAACTTCCCAGTTGTCTCCTGGCCTCTGGTCTTGAGTGGAGGATGCCGGGGTGGTGGCTGACAAGTACATACTGTTTATTGGTGTTGGTCAGGCCAGCGAGCCGAGAGGCTAACGCAGGATGGATCCTCTGGGCGTCAGGAGGTCTTGGAATGAAGAGGAAGACCTATCAGGAGCCTCTTAACTTAGTCTTGAGTTCTCACTTTCTTTTTCTTATTAATTTTTTTCAATTACAGTTTACATTCAATATTATTTTGTAATAGTTTCAGTTGTACAGCATAGTGTTAGACAATCAAATACTTTACAGAGTGTTCCCCCTTATGTTTTCAGTGCCCAAGTGGCACCATCCATCGTCACCGTAATATTATTAACCATGTTCCCATGCTGTACCTCACTTCCCCCTGCCCAGTTTGTAGCTGCCAGTCTGTGCTTCTCAATCCCGTCACCGTTTTCCCAGCCCCTCCGCCCTGGCAGCCATCAGTCTGTTCTCTATCAGCGAGTCTGTTTCTGTTTTCTTTGTTTATATTCTTGGATTCCACATGTAAGTGAAATCATATGGTATTTGTCTCTCTCTGACTTACTTCACTTAGCATAATACTCTCGGGGTCCTTCTATGCTGTTGTAAATGGTAAGATTTCATTCTTTTTTATGGTGAAGTGATATTCCATTGTCTATATGCACCACAGCTTTTTTAAAAAATTTTTTATCCATTTGTTTATTGATGGGCACTTGAGTTGTTCCCATAGCTTGGCTATTGTAAATAATGCTGCAAGGAAAACAGGGGTGCACATGTTCTTTGGAATTAGTGTTTTGAGTGCTCACTTTCTGACCTGAGCTAGTTTCCTGTTGGCCTCTATACGTCACCTCTCTCTGCTCTCAGTGCTTCCTGAATTGTTCTGTGAAGAGCTCTTGGCACTTAATAAGTTTCCATTTCCCCCCGAATAACCGATGTTCAATTTATCTTCAGATTCTGCTCTTCCATTCAATTCGGGAAAACTGTATTTCTGAAATAATGTTCTTACTCTATTCCACTGATTGGCATCGAGGATAACATTTATCTCTGCTGGCCCATCTTTGTCTTCTCTAGCTACCGCTTTATTTCTAATTGCTTTAGCCAACCTGCCCATTTTCCCTCTGCCTTTCTGCCTTCATTATGGTCATCACGGGTCTTTTTTCTGGGACGTTAATTTGATGTTAAGCCATGCTATTCTTTTCCCTTCTAATTGGTTTCTTAGAGTCACAATGACATTATTTTGGTCCTCAAATTATTTCCACCGTCTATGGTATCTCATTGCAGGTCATGTTGATGTTTTATCACCTCATTGTTGAACATAAAAAAAAAAATTGCCGCCCAGCCGAGTGATCGCTTGATTGGAGCATCATCCCGCACATCAAAGAGGTTGCGGGTTTGATCCCCAGTTGGGGTGCACATGGGAGGCAACCGATTGATGTTTCTCTCTCACATCAATGTTTCTCTCTCCCTCCCTTCTGCTCTCTAAAATCAAACATATCCTTGGGTGAGGATAAAAAAAAAAAAAAAAGATCTGCCATTTTTATAGTTCAAATTAGTTGTGGAAAATCTATCATATTTTCTTTCCCTGAGCTACAACATTTACAAGCAGACTCATCCCAGACTCCATCAACCATTTGACTTACCTCTCTTTCTCTGTAAGACTGTTATTCAAAAGAAGGGATGCCCCCCAACCAATGTGGCTCAGTTGGTTGAGCATCGTCCCATGCACCAAGAGATCGCTGGTTTGATTCCTGGTCAGGGCACATGCCCAGGTTGCAGGCTCCATCCCCAGTAGGGGACGTGCAGGAGGCAGCCAATCGATGTTTTTCTCTCTCTCATTTATGTTTTTTTTTTCTCTCTCTCTCCCTCTCCCTTCTTTTCTCTCTAAAATCAATAAAAAACATATTTTGTAAAAACAACAATAAAAGAAGGGTTGCCTTAAAATAGGATTTGTGATGACATAGCTGATCAAAACCTTAAAATTTTATTTTGACCTCCAAACTTTTATCTAGGAGTGACCCATTTAAAGTAAATGCCTGACTTCCTGTCTGCAGCATTATTTTTTTTGAACCTTTTCACTGGGGCAAGCAGTCTCTAGAAGAATAACCTTTTCTGACTATGATAGAATTGAAATGCCTAGCACGGCTGTTTTTCTTTTAGTTTATCTCTTATTAGACCTCTCGAAATCCTGATAGGTAGACTGCTAAGCCTTGCTCCTTTTTGTTTTATTTTGTATGTGAATATGTTTTTTAAAATATATTTTTATTGATTTCAGAGAGGAAGGGAGAGGGAGAGAGAGTTAGAAACATCAATGATGAAAGAGAATCATTGATTGACTGCCTCCTGCACTCCCCTTACTGGGGATCGAGACTGCAATGCAGGTATGTGCCCTTGACCGGAATCGAAACTGGGATCATTTAGTCTGCAAGCTGATGCTCTGTCTACTGAGCCAAACCGGCAAGGGCTATGTGAATATGTTTAAAAAACTGAACTGTATTGAAAGCATAAGGGCCACTTCCCAGTCTCAGATTTCCCTTTAATTATTTAGAAAAAGAATTGAAGCTCCTTTGTCCTGCATTCCTCCCTTCTTCCACACTCCTTTGGCCTATTTTATCTCAGTTGGGGAACTCCACAACATTCTAATCCAGTGATGGCGAACGTATGACATGCGTGTCAGAGGTGACATGCAAACTCATTTTTTTGGTTGATTTTTCTTTGTTAAATGGCATTTAAATATATAAAATAAATATCAAAAATATAAGTCTTTGTTTTACTATGGTTGCAAATATCAAAAAATTTCTATATGTGACACAGCACCAGAGTTAAGTTAGGGTTTTTCAAAATGCTGACATGCTGAGCTCAAAAGGTTCGCCATCACTGTTCTAATCTCTCTCTTTCTGCGAAGGGGATGGGAGCGGAAAAGGTGAGAAGGTGAAGTAGTTTGGGCGCAGTTTCATGTCTGATAATGCCTTCGGAATCTGTAAGGGGTAGAGCCCATTTGGTCCTTCGTGGCATAAGGGAACAGGCCTGGAGAAGTTGAGCAGTTTGGCCAGTCTGTCTGACTCCAGAGCATCTACGTTTCCAAGACAATAGAAGTGGAATTACGGGGGAAAGTTTGGTTTGGGAACCATGGGCAGTGCAGTACTGTAGTTAAAAGGGTGGACTTTGGCGTCAGAAAGACAAATTTGGAGGGAATGTCTTAACTTCTCTGTGAGTTGGTGTCATCTGCAAAACAGAGGCAGTGAGCACTTTTTTAGTGTTTCCTGCAGGCCTGAGCTAGTGCTCATACAGGGATTACTACAAAATACTAATTCAGTAAATGGCAGCTTTAAAAATAAGGTGTAATATTAGAGAAGGTCCAGAAACAAGGCTGACTTAGTCACTAAGCTTGGAGCTGCTGATCCTGGACAGCTAATTGGTTCAAACGGACTGGACTTGGGTAGACTCTGTCAGAGTGACTGTTCTGCTAAAACATCTGATTCCAACATTTTGATTCACAGTCGGTGTGAAGAAATGTTGGCACAGGAGTCTCGTGTATGTTAGGGTCGGGATACGTTGATTTCTTGGGAATGCCACATAGTGGGTCCATGTTGTTTTAGTCAGAGAGCACTCGGGTAGCTCACAGTAACTCAAGGAAACAGAGTTGGCTAAAGGATAGGGGACATCTTACGGAATTTAGGAGCAAGGAGTATGGCTGGGCCTCCTGGAAACCAGAAAATTGAAAGTGCTCATTTCATCTTGAAGCATCTAAATTCTAGTTCTTTATAGCCTTTCTCTTTTTACAGCCTGGTACAGCATTTGCAGAGTTTAGTTTGAGTGTATTTGAATTGCTATGGGCACCCATTAGATGACGTGACTGTCATCGCCGAGGTTGATAGTCACTTGTAATAGATGTGGCCACTCTGGCCCTGGCCCGTGTGGCTCGGTTGGTTGACTGTCGTCTCTTGTCGGAGAGGTCACCGGTTTGCTGGATCCCCAGTAGGGGGCATGCAGGAGCCAGGTGACCGATGTTTCCCTCTCTTTTCCTCTCTAAAAAAACCCAGTAAAAACATATTTTTTAAAAATGTGGCCACTCTGGCCTGTCTTTTTTTGTTTGTTTTTCGGCCTGCCTTTTTAACAGAAGAGACAGACAGGTTTGTAGAGAATAAGCCTATACAGAAGAGCAGGCACAGAAATCCTATTATTTACATTTTTACTAAAACAAGAAAGGTCTAGAAATTAGTGGTGTATTTTTTTTTTCAAGTCTGGTAGCCAGTTCCCCAGACTGAAACTGCTGGCAGTACACGGTGGCATCGTGCCCCAATAGCATGCTCACTTTTTATGAGAAAATAATTCTCTTGAAAGTTGATCCCATAAACCTAAATTTGTAAGTTTGCTGTTCTCACCTCCTAATAAGTATTGACTATTAATCTTCATCTTCTCTTGACTTTCTTCCAGAGATATGACGACTATGGAATGACTCCCCCATCGGGCCCATTGCCAAGGTAAAGTTTTCAGGAGAAAATGTGTTAGGATTTCCTCACATAGGCTGTTTTTCTTTTAAATTTAATTCTGTAAACTCGTTTTGTTTTGTTTTTTTAGCTAATATAAGCAGATACAAAATTCTGACTTCTATTCTCTTGATCTAATCAGAAGAGGAGAAAAAATTTAGAATTTAAGTTCTACCTCTAGTAATGAGTGACTAGATAATTTTCTGAAAACAACTGGAAAAGTGAGACAAAGTCTTAAGATAAAAATACAAAAGCCAGAGAGCTAGACTGAGGGGACCAGACATTGTTCGCCCTGCCAGTGTCCTGGCAGAAACAAATATTAGTTCTCCTTTACAGGAAGATAATACCATGTTAGACTCCCATTATCATTATAGTTTTGCATGAGATCAAACACACAAACAGACACACAAAACCAAGCATATGAGAAGAAAAGAAAATGTGATTCAAAAAGTAATAAAGAGAAACGGACAACAGAAAAGGAATTAGAGGGGATCCAGATATTGGAGATATTGAACACAGATTTTAAAGTAAGTATGCTTAATATGGAGGTCAGGCCCACTTGTCTGAGAAGACATAAAACCAAGAAGAGCCGGAGTGCTCTAAGAAAGAAGGATAAGATGTTAAGACTATTCTAAATGTTATATATTACTGTCAAGTAATTAAGACAGTATGGTTTCACTCTAAAGCTAGACAAACAGAGCAATGGAATAGAGCTATGGAGTAGACTAGAAAGCCTATAAACAGACCTACACATGAGTGGACAGTTGATCTATTACAAAGAAGGAATTGCAGAAAAATAATCTCAGAAATTATACCCAACTTGCCTTCAGTGGCCAGGAGTCACACAGAAGTAGGAATGCTATATCTGCTTCCTCTTTATTTATTTTTTTAGTTTTCTCTATTCTTCCTCATTTTCAGAGGGGCTTGTTTTATTTCTCCCCAACCCTACTCCCCAACCTGGGCGCTGCTTTGTGGTCACAAAACAACACAGGCAGAGAGAGCATGTGGTGCTCAGGTGATCCAGGGAAGTAGTTAATGTCAGGACCATGTGATCTGGCTCACCCAGTTCAGTTCCAGTTTAGACCTGTTGTCCAGCCTAATTATTAATAACTCTCACTCTCCAGACTCTTCTGGTTTGGATGATAAACTTCATGGTCACCCAAGGGAAAGGAATCCACAGTACTTGGATCACAGTGAACTACCTGAGCACACAATTTATGAGAAAAGGGCTGCACATGTAGGAGGAAGGGGCTGACTGACTGGGTCAAGTAGAAACAGCTAAAGGGGAAGAGATCATTCATGGGTGGATGGGCCAGAGACTGTCATGAGGTCATGTGAGCTCCCATGTACAGATCTCGCCTTATTTTAAGCTCTTAGATCTGCAGGGTCAGAGACCTCAGAGGTCAATGTGAAACAGCAGCCATTATTTGAACAGAGTAACGTACACGGGCTGGGTTTCAGTTTCAGAGATACACTCCAGAAATAACACTGTGGAATAAGTGCAAGTCAGTCTCATAGAACTGGTTTGATCTATTAATTACCGGTTGGCTGTTATTTGCAAAGACTTGTACTCAGACTCTCACGTTTTTAATTCTTGAATTTCTTTAGAGGAGTGGATCTCAACTGGGATTCTGAGACCCCTGGAGGGTTCTTGCGACTCTTTCAGGGGCATCTTGAGGCCAAAATCATTTTCATGATGACACTAAGGTGTTATTTGACATTTTCTTTGTGTTAACATTTGCACTGAGGTGCAGAAGCTGTGGTGGGTGCAAATGCTGGTGCCTTAGTGTGAGTCAAGGCAGTGGCACCAAATTGTTCATGTTGTCGTCCTATTCTTCACCGCTGGACAACAGCCATTTCTTAAAAAATGCTGGCTTTATGTTAGTACTAGAAGCCCGGTGCACAAAAATTTGTGCACTGGCGTGGGCGGGGGGGTCCCTCAGCCCAACCTGTGCCCTCTCACAGTCTGGGACCCCTCGGGAGATAACCACCTGCTGGCTTAGGCCCGCTCCCCTGGTGGCAGATGGCATGCCCAATCCCGCGGTGTCTGCCCCATCTCCCCCAGTCGCAGATGGCAGGCCCAGATCCCGTGCTGGGTCGGGCAGCGGCTGGGGATCTCACTGCCGCCCACCCCACCCGCCCCACCCCACACACGGCAGGCCAGGATCTCACGCTGGGGTGGCCAGCAGCTGGGGATTGCGCTGCTGCCAGCCCCCAGGCGGGGTGGTGCAGCGGGATCTGCCTGCAGAATGCAAATTAGCCGCCATCTTTGTTGGCGGTTAATTTGCATATCATGCTGATTAACCAATGGGAGGCGTAGCGAAGGTACAGTCAATTACCATGTTTGTCTATTATTAGATAGGATAGGATGTCCCTATTTCCCCCCTTTTGCCTCCTCTACCCAGCTCTTGCCCCCCACTTCTCTCAGCCATCACCATACTGTTGTTTGTGTCCATGGGTTGTGCATATATTTTCTTTGGCTAATCCCTTCTTTAAATTCACTTCTTTAAATTTTTATTTTCAGATAAGTGCTTATAACTGCACTATTATATATTTTCTATTATATCATTTAGAATTAAGATATTTTTTAATTGAACCCTTGTAAATTTTAGCACAATTTAATAAATTATGCTAGAAGCAATTAGGAGATTTTTCATGTAATGCATACACATTTCAATTAATATTTTATTAATTTTTAATTTTTTAATATTTTAATTTGAAATAATCTCATATATGTAAAAAAAAAACTATAAAATACTACAGCATATTATATGTACTCTTCACCCAATTTTTTAGGTGTTAATAATTTAAACATAACCATTATACAACTAACAAAATTTGGAATATATTTTTCTTATAATCTCTTTAATGTTACTTAATCCATTTACTTTGTTTTTGTTAATCTTCACCCAAGGATATTTTTCCATTGAATTTTAGAGAGAGTGAAGGGAAAGGGAGAGACACATTGATTGGTTGCCTCCTGCACATGCTCTGATAGGGCCTGGGGATCAAGCCAGCAACTGAGGTACATGCCCTTGACTGGAATCGAACCTGGGACCCTTCAGTCCATGGGCTAATGCTCTATCCACTGAGCAAAACAGGCTACAGCTTAATTCATTTACTTTTAATCTATATGTGTCTTTATATTTAAAGTGAGTTTTGTTTTTGATTCACCCTCATAATCTGTCTTTTAATTGGTGCATTTATGCCACTGACTGACTTTCAGAGTGCTTACTGATAGAGTTACTACCATATCAGGCGGCTTCTGGGGCTTCTGGGGCAGGCCTGCCTTGCCGCCCGGGACTAGATCGGATCCCGGGCAGCAGGGCAGGCCGGCTGCTGGGGCTTCTGGGGCGGGCGTGTCTTGCTGCCTAGGACCCGCTGATGGGGTCCCAGGCAGCCGGCCTGCCCTGGATGGTGGCGCCCTGGCAGTTCACGCTGTCCCGCCCTGCCTGCAGTATGCAAATTAGCCGCCATCTTTGTTGGCAGTTAATTTGCATATCATGCTAATTAGCCAGTGGGAGGCATAGCAAAGGTACGGTCAATTACCATTTTTGTCTATTATTAGATAGGATGTCCTTGATGGTGTAGCAAAAGTGATTAATTTTATTAAACCTAAACCCTGGAGTCTTTAATAGTCGGTGTGACAAGAGAGGAGACACATATAAAGCACTTCGCTGAACAGGGAATTTTGAAGGAAAAACACGTGTCCAGGTGTTTGAGTTGAGAACTGAACTAACTGCTCCATGTTTTAACTTGAACCAACAACTGGCAGACCTCAGTACTCAGACCTGGGTGTTTGGCAGATACGGTTTCGAAAATGAACGAGGTGGGCCAGTCACTTCAAGAAAAACAACTGACAGCATCTGTTACCAGTGACAAAATGGAGTTTTCAAGTGAAAGTTAGAGTTTTAGAAACTTTTGTCTGCCACCGTGAACTTGACAGCGTCCTAGTACTTAAAGACCCTGCTGATGAGCTTGATGGTGATACTAATGAATGTGAATTTTTCCATATTGTAAAATGAAACGTATCCCTACCTAGAAAGTCTGCAGGACACAGTAAACTAATGTTTTCCCAGTGACCAGTGTCATAAAATCATGCATGGGTCCATTCCAAGTATAACATAGACCAGTGGGATTTTTTGTTTGTTTTTTAATCCTCACCTGAGGATATTTTTTCCATTAATTTTTTTTTTAGAGATAGTGGAGGGCAGGGAAGAGGGGAAGAGAGAGAGAGAGAGAGAGAGAGAGAGAGAGAGAGAGAGATCCATGTAAGCGAGACACATCGATTGGCTGCTTCCTGCACGCGCCCAGACCAGGGCTAGGGATTGAACCTGCAACCCAGGTATGTGCCCTTTACCGGGAGTCGAACCCACGACCCTTCGGTCCACGGGCCAGCACTCTAATCCCTGAGAAAAAATGGCCAGGGCAGACCAGTGGGTTTTTGTGTAACTGAATGTGAGGAGTTCACTGATATTCAGAAGCCACATTGCCACTACCCCTTAAGGAAACTTTTTTGCGTATTGATGTGGTATCAAAGAAGAACAGCTGAAATATGATTTTGAGTATTTTCTGAAGAGGCTATTAAAATATCCCTCCCTTTTCCAACTACATATTTGTGGCAAGTGATTGAATAGAAAGTAAATGAGAATCCATATGCCTTCTATTAAGGAAATTTGAAAAAGATGTAAAACTCCTCTAAATTTTTTTGAAAATATTGTTAATTTAAAGAAAAATGTTAACATGTAATATGTTTAATATTTTAAATGAATTTTAAATATAAGTATTTAAAATTTTCTGTTTTAATTTCAAATATAATAAATATCTATAGATATAATGCACATAAATAAAAGTGGAACCCTCACTACTTTTTATGAGTGTAAAGGAATCCCGAGGACATAAATTTAATAACCACTGCTGTCAAGCACTGCTTTTCAGCCTTGATGAACCTCATGATCATCAATGGAGCTTTAAAAGCGACCAGTGTCTGGGCCCCATGTCTAGAGATTCTGTTTTAATTGGCCAGGGGTACCGCATGGGCACGGGGGCCTTTAAAAGCCCCTCAGGTTATGCTAACGTGTAGCCCAAATAGATGACCAGGGTAGTCAGATGCTGGAGCTGAGCAGGCTCTAGGACGTGGCTGTACCTTCTCTTGATCTGTAAACCAGAAGCATCTCTCCTTCCATCATCTGACAGATACCTTTCAAGCATCTGCTTGTTCTGGGCACTGATCTGAGGGCTGGAGACCCGGCAGTGAGCACATCGGACAAGTCTCTGCCCTCTGGAGAGGAGATGGGCAATAAGGCAGGAGACAAATAGGTCTTATTTTTCCGTAGGGATGAGGGTGTCGCTGGTCAAATACCAGAGCCAGGGTACAGTGTGGTCCTGATGCTTGGTGTGCTTTGCCTGCAGACCTGGTTTTGGCCCTGCTGTGCTTCAGTCTTCGGAGCTGGTGCCTCCGGAGCCCCAGCAGCCGCAGGCATCGTCTGAAGCCCCGTTTGTTGCCCGAGGGATCTACTCAGAGGACATGCCATCGGTGGCCCGGCCCCGGCCTGTCGGGGGCACCACAGGTACCTGTGGCTATTTAGCTTGCATTTCTGAAGTAAGAGGATGCTTGTTTTCTGGCTAAATTCTGGCAGAGTTCATTCTAGACTTCCCAGGGAATCAGCGCCCCAGTGTTCAGTAGCCTCTTCCACTGGTAAGAGCTGCTTTCCCTGTGATCCTGGTGAGATGTAGGGCAGAGGAGGGGGGAAAAGAGGGGGCGCTGAGATCCCATCACTGATGTCTAGTGCGTCTTTCCTGAATCAGCATCTCAAAAGTGTCCCTTTGCATGGAATTCACAGCACGCTTCTTCCAGGGAAAACAGTTCAAAATTCTCAGGGTTAAACTGCAAGATCTGTTTCTGAGCACTTGTATGGCATTAAAACAGGTATTTGTTTTAAAGAGAGCACTTTTTCAGCTTTTAAGAAGCAATTAAAAGTTGCTGGATAGTGATTGGGAGTAGATTTTTGTCTTATTTGGACAACCACTGATTGCTCCTTGAGTCTCACCTCCCTTCCTTTATCCCTTCTACCTTTGTTAATATGCCATTTTGCCTTTTAAATTTTTCTTGTCATTGTTTTCTGCCTTTGTGCCTGAGTCCTGCTGTCTCGTCCCTGTTGCCAGAGAAGTGGCCTGGAGGAAGCTGGTGGCCATGTGGAACTGTTTTCATCCTTTCTGGCCCTCTTTCCAGCCCTTATTAAAAGAACTATTTTAGTGTCATTTGTATGTCAGTAACCAGTGCAACTCTTTACTTGATAATTCAACAGTGAAAGGCTATTTTTTTCTAAAGTGGTCTTCTAATTCATTATCAGACTTTCAAGTGTTTGCACATGGCTTTTCTTCACTTTTGATATTTAGGTTTCCTTTAATTACCTGTTGAAATTCAAATAAAAATCTGTACCAGAATATCTTTGCACAGGAAATGAAAGCTCTCAGCTTATATTTTTAAAAGACGATAGTTCAAAGTGTCCAATTTCTGGAAATTTTGAAGCCAGAGAGAAAATAAATTTTGTTAAATTTTTTGTTTAAAAATATTCCAAAATTATAATTGGTTTATTTGAGAAACATTATGCATAATTTGGTTTACTTATAAAATATAATATTTAGTATCTTTAAGGATACAGGATATATTTCTTAGACCACAATTAAAATTTAGAGATTAAATATCGTTTCATCTATTCACTTTCATTTTTTAGAAAAAGAGCTCTGACCACCTGTACTTTAACAATCTATCACTTAGTTTTTGAGATGCGTGTCATAATTCAACAGAATGAGGGGCTCTCAGAATTTTTGTAAAGCAAGAAAAAATAATGTTTTCTGCATTGAGTGTCCTCAATAATTGCATCTAGAAAAAGTGTAAACGTATTTTTCAGAAAGTGAGTTGAGAAGAAAAGAAAAACATTTGTCTTAAAGTCTCCTAGGAGTTTTGTGTTAATATTTGAATCCAGAACAAATTATCATTAAGTTCAGGAAATGCTCGGCACTTGAGGGATTTGTCCTAAGAGCTTATAAGTCCCCAGATTTTCAAATGCTGCTATACCTTACACTTGGTTTCCCTAATCGGTCAAGAGAAGTGGACCAGCTAAGAGACCCCCTACAGACTCACAATAAGAGCCACTGCTGGTAGTTGGCAAGCAGCACTCAACAAGGCTGAGCTGACTCCTACATGGCACTAGCTAGTTTGCCCCACCAGTTCACCTGAGATCCAGTCTTGTACCCCAGAATTACAGATTACTGTTTTTAAATATATATATTTTATTGATTTTTAAAGAGAGAGGGAGAGGGAGAGAAATATTGATGCAAGAGCAAAGCATGATTTGCTGCTTCCCACACGTCCCCACAAGGGATCAACCCCATAACCTGGGCATGTGCCCTGACCAGAAATCGAACAGGTGACCTTTCGGTGCACGGGATGATGCCCAATCAACTGAGCCACACCAACCAGGGCCAGATTCCTGGATTATGTCAAAAAACATCATCTCGTGACCAGTTGATACTGTGAATGCTGTTCCGTGTTCCTGAAGCATCTGTGTAGTCGACGATGCTGAGCTCTCTCTGGTCCTTGTTCAGCTAGCTCTGCATACTCTGCTAAACTGTCCAAGGTCCCACTCGTCGTGCTGCGTTTTACTACGGGGGCTCATAGTCACTCTGCATTTCCTGTTCATTTCTTTGCCCTCCTTTTTGAAGACTGAAGCTTCAAAAAGCGAGGCCATTACATGTTAAATGATGTATTCTGCTGTTTTCTAACTTTCTGGGGAATATACACCTTTGTAACATCATCAATAAGCTGGTTTAGGCCAGTTATACATTTGCAATAATTGTGGGTAATTATTCAAGGTCTCCTGGGCAGTTCTTGTATTTTGCATTTTCTGTCTCTCTGTCAACTAAATAAGTAACATATGTTGACATTCTACAGGGTTTCACAGTCTGGAACTGTGCTTTGCAATTAGTCTTGTTTCTTCCATTAATTGTTGCACAGATTTCAAACAAAATTCAGACATATTTATTTTTAATCTACAAGAATATAGAAATTATATGTATGAAGCATTGGAAGAGGAAGTTACTTTCTAATAATTTATAATAGATTAAATTGTGTAAAAATTTATAATGGAAAAATGTTAAGATATACTAGAAGAGTTCCCTTTTTGATTACATAAAATTGTCAAACATACAGATACTAGGGGCCCAGTGCATGAATTCATGCACCTTGAAAGGAACAGTGGGCTTCGAGGCTATGGTAGGCACAGGGGTGGGTCTCGACCCACCCTCCTCACCTCCATCACGGCCCTCAGAACCCTGTCTGCTGGCAGCCCTGCTCCTGTTCCCACCCATTGATGGCATGGAGCGATTGGGGCCGGCACCAGCAGTGGGTGTGATAGGGGCTGGCGCCGTCAGTGGGTGCAAGCAGTGGAGCAGGGGGAGGTGGAGAAGCCCTCAGGGGCGATCAGGGCTGGCAGCCACCGCTCACACCTGCTGACTGTGCCGAACGATCGGGACTGGCACCAGCTGCGGATGTGAGCGGGGCCAGCGCTGGCAGCAGGCGTGAGCGCCAGGCGGGATCGCGGTGCGCATGGGAGCAAAGAATTTTCAGTAACCACCAGAGGCTCACCTGATGACAGTGACCAGTGCCCTGCCTTGGTCTGGTGCCCCCGGCTCACCTGCTCCACCATCCCGCCGTGGTCGACACCCGCCATGTTCCATACACGCCCCCTGGTGGTCAGAACACGTCATAGCTACCAGTTGTTTGGTTGTTCCAGTGTTACACCATTTGATCTGTTTGCATATTAGCCTTTTATTATATGGGATATAGACAGTATATATGTCTCAAAATTACCAAAAACAGAAGGATAATATACCCAGGGAAGATGTACAGCAGATATGACCAAGAGGTATTTTTATTATAGAGGATGGCTCATGTAAATTGATAAATGGACAAACCTCAAAGGGTAGGAAAGATAAATGGTCAAAGTACAGGAATAAATGCACACAAAAAATGTGTGTGTACTATAAAAAGGTAAACATATGAAAACCACTATTACATTATTTCTGGTGTTTGTGTAAATCATTAAACTTTTGGAAAACAGCTTGGCAATGACTTAATGAATTTTTGATTTGGTAATTCCACTTCTGGGAATCTAGGCTCTTTCCCCCTCCACAAAGAAATCCAAAATACTGGAAAAAAAACTATATGTGCAAAAGGTGTTTATCAGAGTACTATTCATAATAGCAAACAATTGTGAGCTCCCTAAATACCCCGTAATAAGGGCATCGGTGAGCGAATTGTGTAGCTATTTAAAATGAAGAGCTCAGAAAGAGCCAGAAAAAAGAGAATTTAAGATTTCCGGGTTGCTTCCTATGTGTTTGGTTCTTGACCTACTTTATGTCTTTTAATTCTTGAAATAACATCATGAGGTAGATTTCTTTTTATCCCACTTGAGAGGTGAGGCATTGAGGCTCAGCAGGAGTGATAACCGGGTGCCCAAGGTCTCGGGGTTTTCCAGGGCTGGGCAGGAATGCAAGCCCAGGCTTGCTAGGTGTGATGCCCCATGCTGAGTCATAGGGGAAGCTGTGTTGTGTGTTAAGTGGACAGAGCAAGATACATAATATGTCTATAACATCAACTACCATCACAGTATTAACACAAAAGTATTCTTGTCTCCCCGTGCAGTTGTCTGAGTCTTTGTAAGTGATGGAGAACACTGCTGCATTTGTGTTCTTTGCAAGATTCGCTCAAACGATGTCTGTTGGGCAAACAGAACTGATAGCCCCAATTACTTTAATACTGTTATGAATCTTCAGTAACTGGCAAGTGAGCCTATAGGGTATATTGTTCTCATGGGGACCTGGAAATTTCTTCTGAACTTCAGCTTTTAGTTTTTATTGTCTATCCCAATGAAACCGTGAAGGAGTTTGTTGTTGTTGTTGTTGTTGTTGTTGTTGTTGGGGTTTTTTTTGTAATGTATTTGATTAAGGGAGACTGTTAATTAGACAATTCGAGGAGGAGACTTGAAGATGGAGCGGGCCCCTCCCTTACCTCTGTGAAATCTCTGAACCGTTGTAGGACTGGTCTGAGCATCACAGGTGAATTCGATGGCCCCAGGGGCATTTGGAAATAAGTAGTTTCATTCCACAGTGCTTAAAGACCACCTTTCCCCCTCCCTCAATTTGCAGAATAGGGATACTTCTGTATGCCAGAAGTTGATGGGGGAGAAAGATAATGTTGGTTAAAGCCTGGTCTTCTAGCGACACGACGCCCCAGCACAGCATGTGTAAGTGCAGGAGCAGGAGCTCAGAGAACTTTCTGGCTGTGCCATCAGGATACCTCTCCAGTGAGGCTGGGCGGGTGGCTTTAACATTTTAAACGTGAATATAATGAAAATGTACTGTAACATTCTGAATTCAAACAAATATGCACCCTGCCGTTTAAGAAAAATAAAAATCTTGTCTTTTCATCTCCTTGCGAGTCTCAAAGCCACGAGCTAGGAGGAGCCAGGTTTCCGCTCCTTTATGCCTCCTAAACCTTTCAGTCCTTTCTTCCGAATAAATAAGATCGTTCTTATTCGTAACCTCTGCAGAAATGAATGGAAGAGCTGTCTATACCCTTCATTCCCAGTCCTTTGAAGTCTAGCCAGGAAAATAAGACCATCACTATCAGTCGCTCTATTAAAAGGAGGTAAAAGCCCATGGACCAAGAAGCTCAGGGTCTGATTTTCTTAGGAAATGTCATTCTCTGGAGATAGAATTGGTTCCGTGTTTGAACGGTGCTCATATTCCTGTCCCTAAGGGAGCGTGGTGGTCACAACCAAAGGGCCGTATTGGGCAGCCTTGCTTTCTGCCTGTGTTGACCAGGCTGTTCCATGCTGTTCCTCAGGCTCCCAGATTCAGCACCTGACCCAGGTGGGGCTTGCGAGCAGGATCGGAGCTCAGCCGGTGGAGGTCCCACCAAGCAGAGGCGGCCAGTGCGGGGGGCCAGGCTGGCCTTCGTTCGGGGAGGACGAGGTGGGCCGGAGAGAGGCCGTGAGTATCTGGCGTTCGGGTCACCACTGAGAATTCAGACACAACCATGTAATTCAGCTGCTTCTGCATTGGGGATCCCTTTTAAAAACCTACATGAGTAGAAGTGTTAACCTCCCTCACTTTTTCCCCTTGAGTGTATTTTTGCTTGCAGTGTTTAGATGGTGGATTCCCTCTGACCCAGAGTGGGGGAGTATTGGCATTGAGTTTGTGGAAAGTATATAATTTTTCTTGAGGCAGATTTTAGGCTTGGAGTCATGATTTTTTAAAAAATAACCTTTTAGAAATGATAAAAGCAATGTTCACTACCGAAAATCTGGACAGAAGACCTAAGTAGCAGTTTTTTAAAAATGTTTTGTCAGTTTTTTATTGTGGTGAAATACACATAGTTTACCGTCTTAACCACTTAAAATGTACAGTTCATTGGTTTTCAAGACATTCCTCTTGGAATGCAGCCATCACCACATCCATCTCCAAAGCCTTTTTCATCTTGTAAAACGGAAACTCTATCCTCATTAAACACGAACTTCCCATTTGTCCCTCTCCCCAGCTCTAGGCAATCACCGTTCTACTTTCTGTCTCTGTGATTTTGACTTTTTTAAAAAATGTGTTTTTATTGATTTTTAGGGAGAGGAAGGGAGAGGGAGGGAGAAAGAGAAACATCGATGCCCACTGTGGATTAAGAACCCAGGCATGTGCCCTGACCGAGAATTGAACCTTTCGGTGCATGGGGCGATACCCCACCACCCGAGCCACTCTGGCCAGGGCAGGATTTTGACTTTTAAGTAGTGACTTTGAACCTGTAGGTGACTAAACTCTGGACTTGGTCTTCGGTGTGCTCACTGTACAAATTTTCTTGACCTTACGTACCTCCTTGCTCACTGCTTGCGCTTTATTGTGGGTTTAGTAGCGTCATTCCCGTGATGCGCACCGGAGTCTATGCTTTTGCCGTAACCAAGCCTTTCAAGGCCCAGGGTGCATTTTGGAGGTTTCTCATCACTCTGGTCGCTCCTTTATAGCACAGGCTCTGTACAGACACAGGTGATTGCTACTTACAAATGCCTTCCTTTGCTTTTTCTCTCAAGCAGTTTCTATCCATGGGGGATACATGTATGAATTTGAAAATACAAATCAAAATAATACTTTCTGTTCATCCTCCTCATATGCCACAGATTTCACTGCATTCATGTGTCTTTTTAGCAAATACACTAACTTCCTTTAATGACGGGATGCTTTTACTTAATGAAAGGAAATTGATGTTAGAATATAATTTTTCCCTAAAAGATACATTGTTATAAATCTCAGGTATTTGCTTTATATTTGCTGACATCTTTTTTTTTTTTTTTTGCCTTCATTGTGGCAACTTGATTTCATTAGGTGTTGGGTTTGCCAATCCAGTGGCCCCTTAGAGTGCCTTCCTGTCACTGTGTGGGAAAGTGAAATTCAGGAACAGTCTAGGGCAATGGTCGGCAAACTCATTAGTCAACAGAGCCAAATATCAACAGTACAACGATTGAAATTTCTTTTGAGAGCCAGATTTTTTAAACTTAAACTATATAGGTAGGTACATTGTTATTAACTTAATTAGGGTACTCCTAAGGCTTAGGAAGAGCCACACTCAAAGGGCCAAAGAGCCGCATGTGGCTCGCGAGCCGCAGTTTGCCGACCACGGGTCTAGGACTTGCATGCCATGTTCACCGGCGAATAGCTTACTCTTAGCTTAGGTGAGACCATGGATTTAGAACTCGTGTTATGCAAAGAGATTTTTCACTGAAAAAATGTGAAAAAGAAATCACTGAAATGTATAATAATTCTTGTCAAATGAGTACCCCATTATACAGGGTGGGGCAAAAGTAGGTTTACAGTTGTCAGTACATGAAACAGAGTTTATTCTTGTGTTACTGTTTTTTAATTATTATATTGTTTTCTATACGAGCAACTGTAAATCTACTGTTGCCCCACCCTGTATTATGGGAATATAAGCAAAACTCTTATGTTTCAGTGCGGATAACTTTTTAAAGGAAAGGCTCTACAGAGCTCGCGACAGGCACACAGACAGATAAAACGGAAAGTGATTTTGTGATGTTTAATACGTGGTCCCTGGGCTCCAGGCCCAGGACAAAGGCACTTGTTCTTTTTGTTAGTCCCTCTGCCAGTCCCTGCTTATCTCTTCCAACTCTCAGGTGCCCTCATCTGACCTTTCCCCTCCATGGGGTGCTCCAGCCTCCCTTCCTTCCCAGCCCCCTGGGTCCCTTCCTCTGCTCCCAGCGGCCACTCGCCTCCACACACACACAGGCACAGAGACTTGGCTGACCGGTTTATCCTTTCTACCATTAAGCATTATGAGGCACCTGTTAAGTTCAAGTTCAAAGGTTTCTTGATTGCACTGCTCTGCCCTGAGCAATTTTGCCACAGTTATTACTCTCCATCCCAGCCCCAGGGTGTCCTGTCGGAGGGCTGAGTTGTTGGCTGGGGGATGGGAGGAGGACGTCCTGGGAGCCTGCCCACCGCCAGTTTGAATTTGATTTTCCCTCCTGTTCCCACATGGGAAGTACAGCACCATCTGCTGTGTTTTTCAGACACACATGCTTGGACATCAGGAGTATTCTTCACCACTGTTCCAGGTGCCAAGGACTTCGGGCAGGGAGCCCTCCGCTCCTCCCGGGAGCGCCCCGCACAGGGGGCTGCAGGGCGCCGGGCTGGCCTATGCCACCAGCTCCACGGAGGACCTCCAGCCCGGCCACTCCTCCACGTCACTCATCAAGGCCATCCGTGAGGAGCTCCTGCGGCTCTCCCAGAAACAGACCGCCGTGCACAACTTCCACAGCTGATGGGCCTCGCCTTGCGTTTGCCAAGTATCCGCTTCCCGTGGAAGCAAGACTCAAAGGAAACCGGCTTAAGGGATGTCAGGAAGAGACCAGTGCCTCCAGGGCTGGGGGCCGCGGGAGGGAGCAGTTTGCCATCTGAGACGATGCCAGATGCCATACGTCACGTGACAGCTCGCGAGGCTTTTACCAAGTTGGCAATGTTGTGACCATTTGGGTTCAGTCGAGATTTCTGGATTTTTGGCCAAAAGCCAGCAGCACTTCACGAAAGACAGACCACAAACCTAACCTAACGGAGTTTCTTAGTCAGTCCCCTTTTTCAAGGCAAAAGATGGAAATGTATAGAATGTATAGGGCCAAAAGGAGTCCGGCATTTCCGTGCGGAGACGTGTTTGAGGCTGGTTTGTATGGTGAACCTGCTGCTTTGTTTTCTGAGAAAAGAGATTTGAAGACATTTTATTAACAGCTTACTTCCCTCTTTTTCTCCTTAGGAACTTGTTTTACTAGTAATATTAACAACAAGGGTACTAAGACTGTTTGGGGACTTAAAAAGCTACTAGTGAGAAACCAAATGATAGACGTAGAGCCTGATGATTCCACACGAAGCCATCATCTGCATTTCCCCTTCTACTTCTGGTGCTACCGCTCCAAGCGCCCTCCCCCTTTATGTCTGTGAAATGCAACTTTGGCTTTTCCAATGGAAGGATGTGTTGAAGGCTTCATTTTGTTCTAGAAAGGAAAAAACAAACACAAAAAAACACTCCCAAAAGAGGGGGGAAAGCTAAATATTTATTTGGTTATTCAAAACACATATCAGAGTTTAGGTTTACATTCTTCATTGTATTTGTTGGTTTTTAATTGGGCACGTGGCACTCCGAGAGCATCCCACTTCAGCACATGTCCCCTTCAAGGCCAGTCCTACAGAATGAGGCTCTCAGGAGGTCCTAACCGATCCTGGCGCTTTGCTGATGAGTTGCTCACAAATTATGTTTGAATGAGAAACGGTCCATAAGCAAAAATGATGTTTAAGCATTCCTGGGGCCACCAAATAGTGATTCGTGAGTACATTCCTGGTGATCACATTCTCTGTGTGTTCAGGACCTGGAGATGAAGCTGAGTTCTCGCCGGCCTCTGAATCGGGAAATGTGAAGAAGAGCTTTGGGAACAAGGGAAGGGAGGGGGCTGCTCCTAACGTCTGATTTCATGTGCGTGACCCTGCTGAGTGACTGCTGAAGGCGTCCGTCCATGTGCTGTGGGCCCAATAGAGGGTGGGTGTCATCTCCCTTGAGGTTTACCCTGGAAGTCACCGTTCCCTCCCCGCCTCCAACCCCCCAGAATTAAAGTGAGGACTGGAATAACAAGGGCTGTTTCGTTTTCTGGTACCGGAGTGAAGCTCAGGAGAAAAATAGATAACACATGGCTACTATGAGTTCTTTTTTATTAGATTAGCTAATACTTTAACCAACAGATGAACAGGCAGAATTGGGGGCTCTAACCAAAACCCGTGTCACGCCTTGCGAGCCCTGAGCCAGCTCACGTAGGTTTCCGCAGTGTAATCGTTGCTCCAGAGCCACGTCTCAGCACTGCGTTACGCTGCCCTCAGCCGCTCAGCGCGGAGCAGCCACTGTTTATCTGTGTGCTCCTCCAGGAGCGGGGCTGGAGAGTAAGTCTCTCAGGGATGTTAAGGAAAGGGACTCCTTTCCTGGCAGCCCTCACAGGCTCCAGGAGCGTGGGAGAGAAGGCCTCCTTCTGGTTTTGATTTCTGACCCTCGGTCCTGGGTTAATAGCGTGGAGGGATCTCTGTGTGTCACTGAGAAATACCAGGTTTCCTGAATACGTTATTATGAATGTCAGACATCCCAGCAGAATTGTATTACGGACACCTCACAGTGAAGTCCAGTCGTGTGGCAGCAAGTGGACCAAATGCAGGCCCCTCTTCTCCCCTTCTGCCCGGTGTGGTCGGCACTAAAAATGGTTACCTCCCTTGGACATTGAAGAAATGGCCCCTGTTTTAAAGGGGGCTGCAGTGGCGATTATGATGCCTTTCAAACTAGCATACAAGGATTCGACCTGTATTGTTCTTCTTAGAACTGATACACCTTTAAACTGATGTTAAGACCAAAGAGGACATAGAATACCTGGGGTGGGGGGTAGTGGGAGAATGGGGGGCGTGTGGAGTGGTGTGGCATAGTGTGGCGTGGTGTGAACAGGCCGGTGAGATCACCAGCACTCGGGTGTTGGTTGTGAAGCACGCCCAGATTGCCCTTGTTTTCTCTGAACAGCTGCCACGGAAGTCTTACCAAGCCCCAGACTCAGGACCGACTAGCTGTCGCGGGAGCACCACACACAGATGGGTCTGCAGTCACTCAGACAATGTGATCTGCTTAAAAGGAAGGTCCTCATGTCCATCCTATGCGCTTTAGAGTTCATTTATTTGAAGCATTCTAAAATGAAAAGTTATTCTAAAATGTATGTCTCTCCTTTTCCCCTATTTTCAAAGTTCCAGTGGTAATAAAATGAACTATAAATTTGAGCCAATATTTTAGCGAATACTATTTGGAGAAATGATCATTGAATTCTCTGTGTCAGGTCCCTTTTCTGAGCCTCATTCTCCCCATCAGCCAAACAAGGACAGACCTCCCTTGCCCACCTCCTAGAATTTCTCATTGTGAGCATCAGATGTGATCATGTGTGCAAGTGTCCCTTGAGAAGGAAGCACAGAGCATTGTGAAATGCAAAATGTTATCTGTATGATTATGCTGGGAAGGATGATCGGATGTGCTGTGACCTACCAGTGAGTGAGCTCACATGGAGGTACCCAGAGCACAACTAAAGGCCTCGTGCGACTCTCTCCCTCTCTCCTGTTTTGCTTTAATTCACTTCCTTCTCCATTAACTTTTAAACAGCATTTACTACACATTTTTCATGCTCCTGATTTCCTGTCAAACATGGACCCTGCCTTCTGAGGTCTTAGAATCTAAGCCGAATAACACAGGTTTACAAGATGGACGATACACATAAATAACAAGGTTTAGACATCAGTAACGTTTGTTGAGGGTGCACAAGTGCATTAATACAGGGACGAAATTCCTAACCTCACTGTCTAGGGAGTTTTGTAAGAGGAAGAAGTGGTGGTGTGAGTACATGCTTGGAGTAATACAGTGAGAAAGTGACCAGGCCTGGGAAGAAGGTCTCCCGAGGAAGAGATCCATTCTGGAGAGCACGCCAGTGTCTGCCGAAGAACCCAAGGTCAAGCATGGAAGTAGCGGTAAGAGTTCCACCATCTGCTCCTCTGCTTGGCGCAGATCTCAATGGCCAGCCATTGGGCCACATTCAATCCTTTGTGAAGCGTGGTGGGTTATAAACACATACATTTGACTTATTGACAGCCACCTACATGTTTTTCTCCAAATGTTATTTAATTTCAGAGTATTTTTTATTTTGGTGGCATGTGGCTTTTGAGCAGCAGGTTAAGTGGGTTTTTTGCCAACCAGACTTTTCAGGGCAAGAGGCCTGTAGTGCAAAGCACAGGTGAAGGTCTGCCTGAAGGCTTTGGGCGGAACCAGGTACTTCTGTGTGTTATGAGCCTCCGTTTACCTGTGGGCAGGGTCAGCACTGACTGCATTGCACAGCCTCTTAGTGCTCCAGTGACCAAACCAGTCACTCGGACACTGATGGGCATTTGCAGTAACTCACCAGTTAATCATTAAATAAACTTCTTTGTCCCCTTCATACTAGATTCTTAGACGTGAATGAGTTTGTTGGTTGGAAGGAAAGCTGGTTAAGGTTCTGGGCAGGGGGATGGGGGCCTCCAGTCTTAACTACCACACCAACTTTAGCTCTAGTTGAGTTTTAGCCATTTCATTTCTACCTCCAGAGCAAGTCTCCAAAGCCAGCCTCCACAGCCTGCTAGTCCACATTTATCCCAGATAGGAGCACAAGAAAGTCCACTTCTATCCCTGCCAACAGACCATTGATCACAAAACCCATTTCTATGGGATGGTAACTTGAACTTCATTTTTACATTTAATCCCACACATTCACAGATATTCTTGTAACAGGTGAGAGGGGTTTCTATGAGCAGTTGCTCTAACATACTCATAAAATTTAATAGGCTGACAATACGTAGTGAACGAGGACTGTGTACATTTCAGGTGTCTTTTGATATTTTTTGGAGGTGATTTTCAGTGTTTAAATGAGGACTCCTTTGTATTAAAAAAGACTTGAAAACCGAGACCTCACGGTACGATCCTAATTCCGTGCTCGTGTGTGTAATGGTACACTTGAGAGTTTATTTTCAGAACATGCAGCAGCATTGCCATTTAGGAAAAGAACATTTACATGCCCTTGGAAACATGAAACAAAGTTAGGAACCCGGCGAGCAAGTGAGAAGGAATGCATGTCTGAATCTGAGGAACTCTGGTGCCGATTGGTTTCCCACAGGGTAGGTAATTATGCAGGCGGCTTGCTTTTCCTTCTCCCAGGTTTTTCTGCTCTGGGGCCACTTCGAAAAGAAAGGGTGAAGAGACAGGTAGAGATGTAAGCGATCTGGGTCTTGTGATCCGTGATTCTGTGGAACCGTTCTCGAGAACTTGGAGCGTCATGCCCACCAGATTTCATGCCTTCATAACTTGACTCTTAAGTGTGCAAGTCAGGAATAGTACAGGGCCAGGTTCAAGACAGACCCCCTGTACTTGCCCACAGCTGTGGGGAAGGAAGGGGGTGCTGGAGGGACAGAAGCTCCACCAATGAACTCGGTTGCTCTAAGCACAGAGGGCTCATTTCAGAAAAGGGGAGTCGACTCAGCTTTGCTTTCCTGCAGAGCATCATGGGGAGCATGGAGCTATGGCTGGCCTTCCCCTTCCAGGAAAGGTCGCTTCGTAGAGCTGCCCTGGGATGCCCCCTTGGCCCCTCCTCCTTCGGCAAGGTCCGTATTCTGACTCTTCCTGCACTCTCATTCCGAGATCATGAGTGTTAATGTACGAAAATACACAGAGTAAGTGAAGGCCACTTGTGGCATCAGTCCTGCAACTTGAACTTGACAATCATGGTTTGCTGGCACTTAAATTTTGGCATAGGTGTATGATTTTAGTAATCGAATCCTCCCTCTATTTGTCAGTTACGTTTCTACCCTCCAATTAGCTGCACTGTTTTTCTAATGTGCTGTAGAGTTTTTGAAATAATTTATGCAAGTGTTTGGTTTCCATGTTTACAATTTATACGGCTTTCCTAGCATTTTAAATGGAACTGTCAATAAATGCTATGAATTGGTGTCAAGTGATATTTTCTGTTTATTTCCTTTGATAGTTTTTTCATTTGTAACGTGTGAAGGTTGAATGAGAGGCTTTTTTTGGTTCTCTAATTTTTGAGTCCCTGGTGGGAACCCCGAGGACTTTCATTTTCCGAGCAATTAAGTTGAAAGTCGTCTTTTCAAGTGTGTGGAATTTGCAGAATTGTTTTCACTCGTGTTGGCTGGTGCTACCCCCTCCACCACCCACTAATCAAACCGATGCTTCCACTTAGAGCAGATTCATTTTGGAATTCAAAGATTAGGACGCTCCCGTCTAGAAAGATAACTGAGAGGAGCAAAGTCGGTACCATCTGGAAAGGCAATAGCATAACCTGGAGTTGCTTATGAGAGCCAAGAAAATAAGAGCCCATCGGGACAGACAGAAGCGAAGGGTCTGAGACTCAGTGGAGACTCACGAAACGTGGACACCTGGATGGACCCTGAAACAACCACCAGAAAGGTAATCAGTGGGAAGTGGTGAAATCCAAATAAAGTCTATGATGCAGTTAACAGTTTATGCAAAGGTTAATTTATTGCTTTTGTTAACTTTGTTGTGGCTGCCAGGATTTTAATATTAGGGGAAGCTATGTAAAAGGCATACAGAAACACTGCATTGTTTTTTGCAGCTTTTCTCTAAATCTAAAATTATTTAAAAATTGGGAAACAGATTAATCTGGAACAGATAAAGCCCATATGCCCTCCCCATACCCAACCCCCTGCAGAGGCTAATAGGAACCTGCCCTGAGCATCCATAACCTAGAACCTCCCGTACTTCTCAGGGCAGCCAGCTCCCACTGACAGTGAAACCACAGTTAACAGTTTTAAGTCTTGGCAGAAAGTAAACCTTCATGAAGGAGACTTCAGGGCCAAGGATCCACCAAAAGGAGAATTTGAACCTAATAATTAGAGAAAACAGACCACTATGAAAGAGACCTTAAAATATGTTTCAAGTGTTTGGGAGATTAAAAAAAAAAAAAAAAGGAAAGAAAACTAGTAAACAGCAGAAGAATAGGCTATTATGGAAATTTAAGCACATTTGGCAAAACCAAATAGTAGTCATTGAAGGGAAAATAAAGGAATTTTAAAAATAACATATGCACACACAACCGTCAGATACTCCGGTATTTTAGACATAGCTGAAGACAGGTAATCGTGACCGTCTTAATGCATCTTTATATTATGTTTTAATAAATACAGCTTTAGCTTGAAAACAAGAAACAGCAGAGTATAGACTAACTGGTACTCCTCGGTCCCCTGAGAGATCTCCCATGTCTTAAATGTAAATAGGCTTAACACGGTGGAAGAACAAGATGTTACTAGAAGTAGCTGTGGCTGAGAAGAAAGGTCAGGCGGCTCCCACGCCCAGAGCCTCAATAGAGTTGACATGAATATGAGTTTAAACCATAATTGGCCTCATTGGACAGCCCTCTTTCACCTCTTCATCGTCACACCTGCCCAGCATGGCTTAAGGTAAGTAAACAATAAACAATAACAAATAGGAAGATAAATCATTTCTGCTCCAGTGCTGGAATTAGATAATTAAATTAATGAAATGTTTTGCTTGTTGTTCGACCATGCACAATTTAACAGCTTTCACCTACATTTTCCTTGTTACACCCTTCTGGGAGTTAATAGGGGTGTGTGCGTTTGCTTTCTCTTGTGTTGAGGACTTGAAAAATTATGGCCCCAAGTCTAGGCTTTCCACGTTTGTCTAGTTAAACTGCTATTTGTCGTACCTGTGCCAAAGGATAGCATTACAGAAGCCTAAAACAACTTCTCTGGAAAACTCATATTGTAAGGTTGTTTTGGAGTGTCTGGGTCATGGATGGTTGCACACGCATTAGTGTAAGTACTTAGATCTTGATTCTATTATGTGATGATATACCGCAAATAAGTGGTTTCTCTCAGCATTTTATTTCAAATTTTAAAATCCTGAGATTGTTCTCAAGGAAATATTAGTACAAAGATTTTTTTTTTTAATGGCTTAAAGACCTGTCCGGTTTGGCTCAGCGGATAGAGCATTGGCCTGCAGAAGGGTCCCAGGTTCGATTCTGATCAAGGGCATGTACCTTTGTTGCCGGCTCCTCCCCGGCCTAGGCCTTGGTTGGGGTGTGTGCAGGAGACAACCAATTGATGTATCCCTCTCACATCAATATTTCTGTCTTTCCCTCTCTCTTCCACTCTCTCTAAAAATCAGTGGGAAAATATCCTCGGGTGAGGATTAAAAAAAAACAATGATTATATTTTTAAAAAAGAATGGCTTAAATACTAAAACGAGGTTGCCATGTTTCAGTACAAATGGATGTTAAGTCGTTCTGCACTGTGGCTGCCTTTGATGAGCAGCCAGGACTTTTTTGGCAGAGCTCAGGATCCCCTCAGACCCTCCTAAAACGCCAAGTGAGAGACGAGGGTAACCGCTGCCTGCACTTGGAGTCCAAGAGCCAGAATGTGCATAGGCCCGTTTTATAGTTCCTTGATACTGTTCTGTTTGGACGCCTTGTGAGACAAATTTAAAAAAATAAAATCTAGCCAAATTTAAGTCAAACATCATATATTACTATATGTAGCCGATGAACCCTAACCTTTTTTGCTCTGCCTTTCCTGGTCAAAATGAAGATTAGCAAAAAATAAGGACATAAAAACCACTATAATTCCATCATCAGAGATACTGCAATCAAACTTTTAGTAGGTTTTGGTCTTTTGAAAAAAAATACGTATTTTTTTTTTTTTCAGGCACGTATCTCGGTTGCAGGCTCCTCTCCTTCTAAAAGTCAATAAAATATTTTAAAAAATAATTTCAAGTGAATATGCTACTATTTCTTTAGATTTACAAGCTCAGGGATTTTTTTAAGTAGGAAGCAGAACATTAATTCACAGTAAATTGTCTAATTTTGTGCTTGTTTAAAGATGAAACTGCTTCATTTTCCATGCCTCGTAAGATACATTCAGATTGAGGTCAGTACATAATTCAGGCTAATAATGTCTGTAATTTAGGGTAACATGATGACTGAGTAACACAGTGGTATTGATTCTTTTAAATTTGTATGCTTTCTGGGCCAGAATGTGGGCTTTCTTGGTGAATGTTTCATGTGAACATGAGACGAATGTATAATCTGCTATTGTTGGATATCGTAATCTATAAATGTCAATTAGATCAGGTTGATTGATGGGACTGTTTAATTCAGCTCTGTCCTCGCTGATTTTCTGCTAGCCGGGTCTGTCAGTGACTGATGGAGGGGTGTGGAAGTCTCACACTGCAATAGTAGATTCATCTGTTTCTTTTTGCAGGTTCTATCTTTGCCTCACATTTTTGGGACTTTGTTAAGAGTGTACACATTGAGGGTTGTTAGATCTTCTTGGAAATCTGGCCCCTGCATCATTTTGTGATGCTTCGCTTTATCTCTGACATATTTCCTTGCTCTGAAGTCTGCTCTAAAATTCATACAGCTACTTCACCTTTCTATTGATTAATGTTAGTATGGTATATTTTTTAGCATCCCTTCACCTTACGTCTTTCTTTGCCTTTATATTTCAAGTGGGTTTCTTGTAGACAATATATAGTTGGGTCTTGCTTTTTTTTTTTTTGTCCACTTGATAGTCTCTGTCTTTTAATTGGTGCATTTAGACCATTCACATTTAAAGTAATTATTGATATGGTTGGATGAGTGTCTGGCATCTTTGTTACTATTTTCATTCATGGACCTTTTCTTTGTTTCTGTTTTTTGTTTGTTTGTTTGTTTGTATGTATATTTTGTCTTCCACTCTTTTTCTGCCTTCTCTGCTTTTGTGAGCATTTTATATACTTCCATTTTCTCTCATTTCTTACGGTGCTGAGCCAGCTCAGCCTGAGTGAGGGCGGTGAAGGATGAAGAAATGACAGAGAGAATAAGCTGGGGTGGATCTCCTATGCCTGGCTGAGGCCACAGAGAGATCCAGAGGCAAGCTGAGCCTTTATTTTATAGCCAGAGGTAAACAAGGTAGTGGTCACCATAGTTACAATGTTCTTGTGAGTTTCACTTGTTTTGGCAGCACTTGCAACATCTCCCTCAGCCCATTAGCTTCCCAGATAAGATCTAGGGAGCATCATAAGGTCAAGCCTAATTATGCTAAGAGGACTGTGCCCTCTAAGCTGGGGCTTGTTTGCGGCTTTGCCAACAGGTCAGTCTGAGGCTTAACCCTATAGCCGCGCCCTACATCTTACTATATCAATTTTACTTCAGTTTTTATTTTTTAAGCATTTGCCCTGGAGTTTGCAATAGACGTGTATGACTAAGCCAAATCCACTTGCAAATAACACTGTGCTGCTTCACAGGCAGTACAGATCCTTAAAGCTGCAAGCTCTTTATATGTTAGACTGAACCCCGGAGGATATAGTGGCTTTTAATTCACAATTAAACACACATACACGTGTGCCACTCAGACATACACAGCCCCCATAGTGTTGCCCAAGGTTACTGTGCATCTGACTTAAACAGCCCTCAAATTCCTGCCGGACATTTTCCTATCTATGTGTTTTATTTTACGTCATTGAGAGTAAAATACACTTACATACACTTTTCTATCCTCTCTTTCTTCACTAGCATTGTCATAAGTATTTTCTCATGCCATTAAAGACTCATTTTTATCATGAGTTTATGTCTATATTTACATTTTTTCTAAATTCTTGTGAAATTTATTATTTGTTTATCTTACAGCTCCCCTATATTTGAGTTTAATCTCTTTACTAAAAATATTTTTCCTTTAGCAATTTGATTATATTTCTCTTAATATGGTTGGCACTACCAGTTTCTTTAACATTTCTACAAAGGAATGGTTGATTCCTTCACCGTTCCTGCCTGAATATGAAGTGTGATTAGTTCTGGGGGTGAAAGTCGGAGATTTCTCACTGTATCCTCACATGGTGGGAGGGGCTGTATTTTTTTTCTGTATAATTTAACCATTACTCTAACCTTAAACATTTAGTTGTTTCTAATGTTTTGCTATGATAAATAATGGTGTCTAAATATCTTTGTGTATAAATTATCTGATTTTCAGATTATTTCCTTGGAATATTTTCTAGAGTTGAAGTTATTGAGGTAAATGATCTGAATAGATTTAAAGGGTCTTATTTCATATTATCAATTACTTTTCAGAAATTTGGGCCAACTTATATCTCCAGTATTCATTCTTAGAATACATTTTATTGTCATTGTACCCTCACCAGCACTGAATAATAGAAATATATATACATATATATTTTATAATTTGACAAAAAAGTTTGCATATAATTTTCATAATTATCATTTTACATCTATATAATATCCCATAGCAATATTATCTTACCTTTACCTTGCCTTTTGATACTTAGGGCTCTTTTCCCAATTATGTTATATTATCTAGAATAGCAAAGTATTGTAAACAACTATTCTTTTTACAGACTATTTCCTAGATTATTTTTCTTTGAGTTATTTTTCTATTAGACAAATTGTCAGCAATAGGTCATAAGATGGGGATATTTTCTGTATATATGGACTTTAAGGGGCTCTCTCATAGAGTGGTGAACATCATTTACTGGAAGTCACCAAACAAGGACAGGTCATCTCTCTGTGAGGTATGGTTGAGTGTGTGAGTGTGTGTGTGTGTGTGTGTGTGTGTGTGTGTGAGAGAGAGAGAGAGAGAGAGAGAGAGAGAGAGAGAGAGAGAGAGAGAGAAGGAAAAAGGGCATGGAACCCATTGGCCTCGATGGTCCCTTCCAACTTGGGTTCTGTGGGTCACTATTGTCCCAGTAATGCAGTCTTTCAGATAAGGATTTAAAGCAGAGAATCCCAAGCTTGGAGAGAATCATATAATATATATCTACACTAATAAAAGAGAAAGATGCAAATTGACTGTACCTTCAAAGACACTCGCCAGCCAATCAGGAGTGAGTATACAAATTAACCCAACAAAGATGGCAAGTTTATTTGCATATGCAGGTGCGGAGCAGCCAGGGGCAGGGCGAGGCACTTGTGTCATCGCCATGGCGACGATGCACGTGTTCCCCAACGCCCCAGCCACTCCGGGCCTGTGGGCAGTGTGGGAAGGCAGAAAGGTGGTTCTGGGCTGGAGCGAAGGCGGTGCTAGCAGCCAGGGGAAGGAAAGCCCATTCTTGCACCAATCTTTGTGCATCGGGCCTCTAGTGTGTGTGTGTGTATGTGTGTGTGTGTGTGTGTATTTATTTTTATTTTTTTTAATCTAAGCTGAGCTGTTTAGACTGACATGATTGGCCAACTCACATTATCTCCTTGTATTTCTTTGAAACCCACAGATGCACATAAAAATAATTTATGTAAATCACATTAAATGTTAAGTATCTTGGGGTAAAAAAATTAAATGTCATCCCCCTTAGACCATCATGGTGATCTGATTTGCCTTACAAACCAATTCCCCCATCCCACAGATCTTACTGATCCCCCAGCCCAGGGATCTTCAAAGGGAATTGCCCTAGGGAAGGTGGGAGGTCAGAGGTTTGTTTGCTCCTGTTGAGCTGGCCGCCTTCCACACTGTGTCCAGAGATGGGGTGGAAAGCTGCTGATCCTGAAGGCCAGTTGGAGATGCTGGGAGACTATGGGAGGTTCCATTTGTCTGGGAAAAATGAGCTCTTACAGCGGTATATAAAGTCTGTGAAAATTATTTGAAAATATTAAGAATAATTTTTAAAATTATTAAAAACCTCTGCTTCCCTGGCCTCTACATCCTAGTGTTTTATAGAATAACGGTGGTCTGAGGAGCCTCAGCATACACCTTGTAGGTCGTGAAGCCGTGGTTTTCTCCGAAGCTCAGCGTGGAGCATGCCCGTCACCCAGCCTCGTAACCCACTCCATTGTATGTTCTCGCTGCTGGGACAGACTTGCAGAACTGACTGGTAGCATCTACATTTTGGTTCATTTCTAGGAAAAACACACTGCAGTCTCACTCATAGTTCCAAAAATGTCAGTGGCAGAGTTAGTCTCTTGAACAAAACAGATTCTCCACATTTCTCCAAACCTGGCATGACCCTGGCATATCTGAAGGTGAAAAATCTGCCCTGGAGCCAGGAACCCAGTAGCAGGGCAATAAATTTTATTTTTTAATTCAGCTAAAATGCACACTGGCCTGGAATTTTATTTGTAGCCAACCTTTTAAGAAATGACATTGAAAGAAAAAATGGTAACTCTGATACAAATCAATAGCAATGCTGCCTTCAGATTCAAAATAAAATTGAATTCAGTAAATCGAATTCAATCTCTAACAGTGGGATGCTGTGTATATTATGCTTGGGTGAGGCATGGACATGATTGATGTCTATCTTGGAACAGGGAGATAGAAACAATGAAAAGTCAATTTCAATTTCTGGGACAACTGAATGAAATCTCCATACGCTGATTCAAAAAGCAGGTTATTCCACAATACTTTGTTTAATTAAGAATGTGTTTCTTCTGTGACCCAGCAGCACTCCACCTGGCAATCTTTCCCAGGAAAATATGTTCATAGACCCACAAAGAGAGCATAGGAGGGCTTTTGTGGCCGTGTGACCTGGACGTAGGGCTTGGAGCCAATCTAGGGATGCGCCCAGATAATAGAAAAGTGAGCCAGGTGGCTCACAGTGGAATTCTGTGCAGCAGCTAGAAGCTCAGACATATGGACATAACAGGGTAAAAGATTAAAACATTACCAATACTATCGAATAAATAAGAGGCAGGATGAGATCCAGTTTATGTAAATTCAAAACACCCGAACTTATGATAATTCTTCACTTACAAGAGCACATATAGGGATCCATATGGTTGCCTTAGGGGATGGGAGCAGGAGAATGAGAGAGAGGAATAGGGGTAAAAGTGAATAAGGAGTAAAAGGGGGGGACCTTGCAGACCAGTGACGACGGAGTGACAAGAACCCTTTGCATAGATGTCCAGAAAAGTGGGGGAAAGTTCAGGCTGTGGTTTTTGACAAATGTATAATGACATGTGCCCACTGTTATTGTGTCACACAGATGTTTTACTGCCCCCAAAATCCTGTGCTCCACCCATTCATCCCTCCCTCCCTACAACCATTGATCTTTTTACTGTCTCCATAGTTTTACCCTTTCCGGTATGACATATGGTCAGAATCAGACAGTATGTAGTCTTTTAAGATGGGCTTCCTTTACTTAGTAATATGCCTTTAAGGTTCCTCTGTGTCTTTTCATGGCTTGATAGCTTATAAATCATTTTTCAAAAAAATATTTGGGCCCTAGCTGGTTTGGCTCAGTGGATAGAGTGTCGGCCTGCGGACTGAAGGGTCCTGGGTTCAATTCTGGTCAAGAGTATGTGCCCGGGTTGCAGGCTCGATCCCCAGTAGAGGGTATGCAGGAGGCAGCCAATTAATGATTTTCTCATCATTGATGTTTCTATCTCTCTCTCCCTTTCCTTCCTTTCTGAAATCAATAAGAATATATGTATTTTTTAAAAAGAATATTTGATTCGAGCATTTCCAAAATATAATTATTCTCTGTAGTTCATATATTGCTTATATGTATATTATTTTTAAAAATTTGATTTTAAAGAGTGGAAGGGGAGGGGAGAGAGAGAGAGAGAGAAACTTCAATGTGAGAGAGAAACATGATTGGTTTCTGCCTGTCTGTACCCCCAAATCAGGGATGGAAACTGCACCCTGGGTATGTGCCTGACCGGGAATCAAACCTGCAACCTTTTTAGTGTATAGGACACCACTCAACCAACTGAGCCACACCGGCCAGGGCCACATATTGCCTTTGTATAACAATACAAAATTTGGGAAAGAGACTTGACTAATGAAAATAGATATTTGCTTACCTTTGTAGAACCATTTTGGCTCCTGTTCCTTGTTGATAGAAATGACATGTCACAGAAGAAATTTTGGTTTTGTCTCTTTAGTGGGGAAGGGAAATGACAAAACTCCACTGTGATATCCACGTGTGGTATTGCCAGGCACGCTGTGCTCCATCAATGGCACTTTATCAGTCTTGCCATGATTGATTATTGTTTGTAATCAAGTTTTTATTTTTTAACTTTAACCCTTTTCTGTACAACTTACTTACTTATTTCCTAGAGGCCCAGTGCACGAATTTGTGCATGAGTGGGTTCCCTTGGGGTGGCCTACGGGGATGGGGCTGAAACCCGAAGTCCAATGCCGCCTGCAGCTCCTACCTGCCGCTCCCGTTCATCCCGGCCCCATTGCGCCTGCTGCAGGCTCGTGCCCAATCAGTCCCGATCAGGAGAGGCTCACCAGCCATGAGCCCTGCGTCTGGCACCCTCCCGACAACCGGACACTTAGCATATTAGGCTTTTATTATACAGGATTTTAAACTGATGTAGTTTTTAAAAGCATATTTTTTATTGATTTCAGAGAGGAGGGAAAGGGAGAGAGAGTTAGAAACATCAATAATGAGAGTCATTGATTGGCTGTGTCCTTCAAACCCCTACTGGGGAACAAGCCCACTACCCAGGCGTGTGCCCTGACCAGGAATTGAACTGTGACCTCCTGGTTCATAGGTCAACACTCAACCACTGAGCCACATCAGTTGGGCCAACTTATTTTAAATAACGCATTTGCAAATAAGTTACATAGCAAGTGTGTCTTGTACTAGACAAGCCTGTAATTAAAGCCAATTGTCACTTCTTTTTTCTTAGGCTTTAGCAGCCCTTAGGGCACCTCTGTGCAAATTTAAAAATGTGTCCTGTCCTCAAGCAAAACTGAGTGAGTTATGAACAACCTGAACTACTCTAGAAGGGCTTTCCCAATTCCACTGGGCAGCAGCAGGCTTGGCCCCCAATCCCTGACCCGCTCTCAAGTGTGCCCAGGGTTCCGGGGCACCCTGTGTTGGCCTCTTTTATCTCCCTGGCCACCCAGAGTCAGGCAGGGCTGGGATCCTCCTTGGCAGTCGGGAGTGGGTGTGGGGAGTGAGATCAGGGACCCCAGGTTGTGGGGACTGGGTGCTGGTATGGGTGCATAGGACATGTGTTACTGTGGGGCTGGCATCATCACCTCTAGACGCATCTCCTAAGGCAGGGTCTCTACCACCTGACCTCTTCTTGGGCAGGTCTGTGTGATGGGAGAGGAGAGCCATGATGTGTCATACGGAGGTGCAGCAAGGCTCACGTCCTGTCACTGAGGGTGCGTCTCCACACTCTCATGGCTGGAACTATAACCTGCCTATTTGTCTAGTTCAGTGGTTCTCAACCTTCTGGCCCTTTAAATACAGTTCCTCATGTTGTGACCCAACCATAAAATTCTTTTCGTTGCTACTTCATAACTGTAATGTTGCTACTGTTATGAATCGTAATGTAAATATCTGATATGCAGGATGGTCTTAGGCGACCCCTGTGAAAGGGTCGTTCGACCACCAAAGGGGTCGCGACCCACAGGTTGAGAACCGCTGGTCTAGTTGCTTCCATGTCTGTGATGCATACATTGCAAGCTATTGAGCACAAGGCTGGTATACTTGGTTTCAAGTTGAAACTTCTGATTTTTCAAAATACCCCTTGTGTTAGGGGTATTTGATAGGGTTGCTGTAACAATGTACCACAGACTGGGTGGCTGAGACCATAGAAATGTATTGTCTCACAGTTCTGGGGGCTAGAAGTCTGAGATCAAGGTGTCGGTAGGGTTGGTTCTTTCTGGGGGCTCTGAGGGAGAATCTTCCTGGCCTCTCCCTGAGCTGCTGGTGGTCTGCTGGCCATCTTTGGGGTTCCTCACCCGATGTGCCTTCATGTTCACATGGCAGTCTCCCTGTGTACGGACAGGTTCAGTGTGACCTCATCTTAACTATATCTGCAATGATCCTATTTCCAAATAAAGTCCCTTCTTAGGTACTGGGCTTAGGGCTTCAACATAGGAATTTGTGTGTGTGTGTGTGGCGGGGGGGGGGGGGGGGGGGCACAATTCATACCACAACACTCCCCTCTCAGCAGTTTCCCTCATTTTGAGCTGGTAACTGGAATCTCCAAAGTAAAAAAAAAATAAAAGAATATTTTTCAAGGTACAAAGGAACAGGGCAAATATCTCAACAAAGTGCAACAAATAGCCCTGATCAGTGTGACTACTCAGTTGGTTGGGCATCGTGGGTTGTCGGTTTGATTCTCGGTCCGGGTGGATTGCCGGCGACCAATTGGTGTTTTGCTCTCACATCAATGTTTCTCTCTTTCTCTCTCCCTTCCTCTCTCTCTAAAAATCAATAGAAGGTCTTTAAAAAAAAAGTTCAACAAATAGCCACTGTGGGAATAAACAAAGACCACCCAAATGAGAACAAGTGAAAGCTATTTTTTCAGAGCGTGCTGTAGTAAAGGAGTCAGCCACCACCATCTATATTTGGCAGCGACCTAGGCAGGCAGGGCAGTGGGAGAGGTTTTTAGAGGGAAAGGGCTAGGCCGCAGGTCTTCAGGGGGCCCCTGACTGGAGGCTGCTGGCATGGAGCGGCTGTGGGCGGGCACTCAGAGTCTCTCCCATCATGAGCTATGACACATCATGGCTCTCTTCTCCCATCACACATACCTGCCCAAGATGAGGTCAGGTGGTGGAGACCCTCCCTTAGGAGATGCGACTAGAGGTGATAAGGCCAGCTCACAGTAACACACGTCCTGTGCCTCATGGGCACTATATGATGGGTTAGCACAGCGGGTGCCAACTGGTGGTCTGTGAGGTCCGAAAGGTTGGCGACCGCTGGGTTAGAGGTACATATTTGGCTTTCTCAGTTGGTCCTAAGTTGGAAATGGGCACAGAAATTAAGTGAACTGAGGTTGTCCGTTATTAACCAAATCCTGGCAGTTTGGGCTGACTGCTGTGGAGGTTGTTGTTTGGCAACCTGGCCTGGTTGCTGCAGACAGTAGTTCGACTTCCTAGACAAGTTGCTGTGGGTGGTGACTGGCTTCCTGGACTGGTTGCTACAGATTGTGGGTCAAAGTTCTATTTTTAGATCTGGTCTGGCCCTTGTTCATTTGTATATTTAGGCTCCCACCATAGAATTAACTTGTTGGGTAGACCCGCCAGTTACTCGTTTCCACAAAGGACTTAATGTATAATTTTAAACTTACAGAAACAATAATTTAAGTTTTTTCCAACCTTGAAACCCCAACTTTTCCCTGGAGCCTCCTCCCTTGTCCTCAGAACTCTGTTGCTTCACTGTGGTTATTTGGACGGGCCGCGTTCCTGGGTCTCCTCTGATTCACAAATTCATCAAACATGTACTGATTTTTGCTGCATGCCCAGGCCCTGAGGGAAGGGATCAGAAGTTAAAGACACAGTCCCTGCCCTCAGAGAGATCAGTGAGAAAGACAAGCAGGCAGATGCAACAGTCCAAAGAGCTCAGTTGTCAAAGATGAACAAAGCTGGACACTGAATTGGTAAGGACAGATGTTAGTCAGTAACCTACTATTGCCATGGGAAGAGGGACCGGTGTGAACTGCACTCAGACTTTGATTTGTATAGAGAAAGACAGGGTGTTTTACAAGGACCGTGAAGGAGTGGGGTGGGGTGTGAGTGCGGGCTCAGTACAGGCAGGGAAGTGAGAAATTACAGAGCTGGCCAGTGTAAATGCTGAGTAGGCCAGTGGGTCTGCTAGTTGGCAATCCTTGAAGTTAGGATTCTGTCCTTCCACAGAGACTGGGAGACAGAGGCCCTATCTGGCCTGCTGACAGTTAAGGAATGGCTTTCAGGTCCTGAGTTATAGGATGGATGGAGGGATGGATGGATGGATGGATGGATGGATGGATGGATGGATGGATGGATGGATAGATAGATAGACAGACATCTCAAATGGACAGAGGAAGGATTCATTACTGTGAATACTTTTGAGTAATGCTGTAAGAAAGGATGGTCAGGGGCCCAATTGTCAGACATTGGTTAGAACAAACAGGAAATTCTTTTGGCAGCCGGAGCTGTCTCAAGCAGTTTAAGGGGTGCTGGGGTCAGCCTAGAGATATGGTCTTGAGTTGTTGGAAACCATGTTAAATATTTAACCCTTTTAATGTGGGGGGATGGGGTGGACGAAATCATTTGTGTTGAGAGTCTGTAGTTTTTATTGGCCAAAGTTGAAATCTAGTAGATAAGTGGGCTCAGAGGAGCCTGGCTAGAGTTTGCTCAAACACATTCTTTGTCACAATGCTGCCCTGGAGGTGTGTGTGCACATGTGTGTGCATGTGTGTGCATGTGTGTGTGTGTGTGTGTGTGTGTGTGTGTGTGTGTGTGTAGGGAGGAGCGGGTAGCTTGACTTAGATCAATCCCAGTAAACCAAATGAGTCCACTTAGGAGAGGGAAGAGGGAAGGGTAAGAGCAAGGGCAGGTCCAGGTTTATGGGGCCTAAAACACATACCATTAGAGGGCCTTCCTTTAAAAAAACACAACAAATTACAAACTTAGGTTGAGGGCCTCAGGGTTGGCGTGGCTGGGGCATGTACGTAAGGGGACCCAAAATGTAAGCTTCTCTTGGTTCATGGCAAACTGACCTCTTGGGAAGGTATGTTCTAGGCTGTGTGAACAGCAGGAAGGAGGGCATGGGGGATAGAGATGGCCTGGCATGCTTAGGGAACTGGAATAATTCAAAGCTGGGTTTCATTGCAGGATACGCAAGAGGTAAAGCTGAAGAAATGTTGAGGCTCTAGTAACAGAAGGATATCTCAGTCATCCTAAGACTATGGACTTTACTCTGTCCACTGTGAGGAGTCACTGTGGGATTTTAAGTCGAGGGGTGGCTCTATGACTTATCCACGTAATAGAAAGATCACGCTGGGAGGAAGTGTGAATGGGCTGGAGCCCAGGAAGGCTGGTTGGAGACACCAGGTAGGCCAGGGCACTCCTCAGTGAAGACCACTCATCAGTGAAGACCGTGGAATCACACCTATGAGCTCAAAACAGATGCCAGAGAGAGCTGTTCCTCATCAAAAACATTTCTAGATTGGTATTTATCTAAGTTTAAAAATATACTTACATTAATTTTGGTGGAAAAGAGGCCCAAGCTAGCGAATTCTTTTTGATTAATATTGCATGGTACAACGTTTCATTCTTTTTTTAAAAAAAATGTTTTTATTGATTTCAGGGAGAAGGAGAGAGGGATAGAAGCATCAATGATGAGAGAGAATCATTGACTGGCTGCCTCCTGCATGCCGCACACTGGGAATCGAACCGTGACCTTCTGGTTCATGAGTCGGTGCTCAACCACTGAGACACACTGGCCGGGCCAACATTTCATTCTTAATAGAAAATTCTATTTTTGGTTTATTTGTCCCTGGGTATCATGCACATAAAAAGGAATAGATTTTAAAATGATGATTTTTAAAGGCAGATAATTATGCCACACCTTAAAGTCCACTGTTCTATTTCTTCCCAGGACATTTTGATACCGAAATGTCTGCAGCATCACGAGCTTTGTGTCATACAGTCTGTCACTGTGTGGGGGGCAGCACTGACTACTACAGGCACCTTTTAAAATGAAAGTACATCTACCATTAGGCAGGTCCTGCTGCTTTACACCAGGAAGCTCTTAGACCCCTGGAAGGTGACACTTGGTTTTCCTTTTAAATTTGTTGACAAATCTTTGCTTTGCTAGAATTGATTCCATGCTGAGAACAAATCTGAGATCCCCCATGTGGGAAGCATAGCTGTCGAGGTATATAACCGTCTTTCTTTCCTGTCTCAAAGAAAAGAGCGATTGTTTAGACTCGTTCCGCCATCCTCTTGGGCAGATGAAGGAAAAGCGATTCACAGGATACCTAAATGTTCTCGTGACAGAGGCAGGGCATCCACACAGTTCAAGCCCACGGAGTCTCAATCTTCACGTCGCCCCGCCTGGAGGAGATCTCAGACATCGCTGGTGCTCTGACTCTGCTTTTTAAAGCAGCAACTTGAATCTTCTGTGGGGTCAATAGATGAGAGACGAGAGCCCAGCCCTCGTTGCAGAGAGGGGCCTCGTGCTCACCCCTCCGCACAGCGCCTCAGAGAGCTCTACTGAGTTTGCAACCACCGATTGGTCCAAGGATTACATTTTTCACTTAGAAGATTGATGTTCAGCAAGGCAGTGAGTGACTCTTACACTCTAAAAAGTCAATGGAAAAATATCCTCAGGTGAGAATTAACAGCCACGACAAAAAAGGCAGTGATTTGTTTCTGTTCGCATTAGCCAGAAATAGATCTTGATTATTTTTTTAATTTTTAAAAATATTTAACTTTGAAAGTATGACATATGTTTCCTTTTTTCTCCCGTTGGCCCTGTCTAGCCTGCCCCTACCTGCTGCCCCGGCTTCCAACACTCTGTTGTCTGTGTCTCTGGGTTATGCATATATATGCATACACATTCTTTGGTTGATCTACACCACCCCCCCCCCCCCCCGCCTCCAGAAATAGATCTTAATTTTCATTCTTTCGTTTATTTTTGGAGCTAGTGCTCTTCCCACTGTGTCATACTGTTTTGTTTCCAAAATGTTTGCAGGTATGAAATCCAAGTGTGCTCATCACTGGATCTTTGGATCTCTAAGGAATTAAGCATCACGTATTGTGGAAACTCTGTTAATCTCTAAAAAAGTGGAACATAGACTGTTTATATGTCCCCAACACACCAGGCATCATGCAGACATTTTAAATTTTTTTAAAATATATATTTATTGACTTAAGAGAGGAAGGAAGAGGTAGAGAGAGAGAGAGAGAAACATCAGTGATGAGAGAGAATCATTGATCGGCTGCCTCCTGCACATCCCCTATTGGGGATCAAGCCCACAACCCAGGCATGTGCCCTGACTGGGAATCGAACCGTGACCTCCTGCTTCATAGGGCGCCGCTCAGTCACTGAGCCACGCCGGCTGGGCCATGCAGACACTTTTGTTCACATGATTGTTTAATACTTAGGCACAATAAATCCATCCCATTTTACTGATTTAACAACTGAGATCCTAAAACTATCTGGCTCTTCAGAGTGAGCCACGCGATCCCTTTGGTTTCCGTTGTCGGGGAAATTTATCTCGATTTTCTGCAAGAGCGTCGGGCAGCTTTGAGTCATTTGCCACCTTTGCATTTCTTCCTACGTCAGGGGCCTCGCACTTTTTTTTCTTTCTGTATTTTGATTATTTAGAGTTGATCCCATCTAATACATGGTCCCTGACAAAGGGCAGACATTGTTCCATAAAGAAAGAGTCATTTTTGTCCTTCCTTCCTTCCTACTGATGAACCACCCTCCTCTCCTCCAGACCCTCTGGCAGACCTCACAGCCACAGGCCACACCCTCGTGCTAAGTGAGTCCCTGAGAGAACAGGAATCAAAGAAGTTTGGTTGTTTTAACCATTTTCAGAAAAATGGAGGCTCTGAATGCAAAATGATGGTCCTAAGTTCATCTGGGGCAAGGACTCATTGGTTCAGTCATTCACCGACAACCATCACCAGAAGCTTCCTATGCCCCAAAGTGTAAATTCACTGTGAGCAGGTCCTTGCATGATGGCCGCACCTCAGGGCCTAGTAGCTAAGAGCACCAGCTCCAGGTCCCCCAAGAGGATCAGGAAGGCTCCAGGAAGAACAATGGCCTTCATTCTGGAGATGGAGTCGGGAGGCAGAGGTGAAGAGCAGGGGAGATGGGAAAGACATCCATTCAGTTGAGGAGTGGGCCAGCCAGAGCCCCTCAGCCCTGTGCAGGGAGTCGGATGGTTGGACTCATGGGAAGAGCTCAGTGCCAGGCTGTGTGACAGCTGCCCATGGGGAGAAAGATCCTGCAAGCAGTGAGAACCAAAGGAAATATCCCCGGAATCATGCAGGGACAATGTAGTGAGGGCCAGAAGCAGGCTGCTGGCAGGGAGGATGGGACAGGTTAACCTTGGAAGGAATAGTCATGGGGGTGAGAACAGAGCTGGGGAAGCACTGGACATGGGGTGAGGACTTTGGGGGTGTCAACGGTGATCCTTACATTTTGAAGTGACAGTGATGTCCTTGACTGAAATGAGGACAGATGACAACGACCTCTGTTCGGTGAGAAGGTTATGAGTTTAATTTCAAATGTGTTGACTAAAAGATCAAGTCTTATGTTTCTGGTGCTCCACCTTGGAGCCCAGAAGAAAGCCATGGCTAAAATAAGTAATCCCATTGAGACTATCTGGAGAAAGGAGGGTATCGGAGCTCAGAGGCCCACCTTTCTCTTGGAATTAGCAGCACTGGCATTCCCTTATTTGGAGCCCCTTTCTGTCTTCCTTCCCTTTAAAAAGTAACTGAAGTTTAAAGGTGAAAATGACTTTACTAGAAACCACATTGGCGCTACTCCGGGCCTGCTATTAGCCACAGCTGGGTGGTGGCTGACATTCTTGGGGCTCTGATTCTGCGCCTCATGCTTGCAAGTCCTTGGGCTCATCTGGAGTTAACTTCGTCAGTTTATCCACACAGAGCAGGATGAGGGTGAGAAACCAGAGACTCCAGCCAACAGCGGCCGCGATCCAGCCGTACTCATCCACTCCAGTGTGGCAACACTGGGATGCTTTTAGGCAGAAGTCCACATCTGGGGGAAGAGAGAGCATCACACCAGCCCGCCCCATCTCTAACAGTCATAACAACAAGACAATAATAATAATACAATAGTTAACCTTCAGGAAAATATGCCACGTGCTGTGCTAAATGTTCTACACGTGTTACCTTATTTATTCCTCGTAAAGTGATAGGTGTGGTTGTTAGTCCCATTTTACATGAAGAATCTCAGGCTGTAACTTGCCCAAGGTCATGGGTTGGCAGAACTAGAACTCAAACCCAAGTCGGCAGGACTCCAAAGCTGTGTTCTTAACCTCTACACATTCTTGCCTATTATTCTTCTCTATAAGTGTCCAGAAGTGAACAAACACATTTGGTCATTCAATGAGGGCAGATTAAAGGAAGCCAGACTTAGAATATATTGCAAGACTTTGTTAATTAGACATCTGCAGTAGTGGTGGCTTTATGAAGTACTGCCCTCCTTGTGGCTGGAGGTATTCAAGGAGAGAAGAAGAGAAATATGCAAAGGGCATGAAAATGAAGTTCCTGCCTTGGGAGCTTCCAGCTGAGTTTTGTGGTCTTTCCACTGACAAACATCTACACGTCTCTGAACTCAGGGCATCTTTGGCTCCTATTGTGGGGATGGGTCATTAAAGCTATCTGTGCCAAAGGTTGTGAGCTTCGATGGGGGTCAAGGCCAAGATAGATTTTGGACGGACTCTGCAAACAGTTCTGGAGGCTGTGGACAAACCACACCAGCACCCAGCGAGGCCCGGCCGACACTCAGCCACCCCACGCCAATGAACAGAAGCCAGGAGGCTTATGTTTCCCTCCCAGACCCAGGGCCAGCTCTGGTTGGGGCAGTTGGCAGACGCTTACTGTGGCACTGTTCCAGAGTCTCAGGATCTGGGTGGTGGTTGGTCAAGGTTGAGTTGTTGCCACTGCTTGCTTCTGGGAAAAAAAGGCAGAAGACAGTCTGAGTAAATTAGTAGTGAGTACTGTGAAAGGATTATAGACGTTCCAGTCTAGATGTCATGCAGCAAAGCTAACTCCTTGTTATGGACTAAATTGTGGCTCCCCCACCCCCAAATTCAGATGTTGAAGTCCTAATCCCCCAGTAATGAATGCATCTGGAAATAAAACCTTTAAAGAGGCCGTTCTAACATGAAATGGGGCCATATGTGTGAGCCCTAATCCAGTATGACGGGGTCCTTATAAGAAGAGGAGAGACACCGGGATGTGCAAGCAGAGGAAAACCACGTGAGGACACAGGAGGGAGGCCTCAGGAGAAACCAACCCTGCAGACACCTTGCTCGTGGACTTCTTTGTTGTGTCAGCCCTAGCAAACAAATACTCCCCTTTTTTCCTATCGTGGTCTCTTCTCATTCAGAGATGCTTTATTTCCATCTCGCATGGTCCCTTACCCAGGGCCTGCCATCTACAGCTTCCCAAACACTCTAATTATCTAATTAGCTGCTTTCTATGCAAATAAATACATAGAAAATGGTTTTTCTAATATATGGTAACAAACTTATTTAAAAATCTGAAGCATCTTTCCATAACTACCTTTAATTCCCTCCAAAACTTTGAACAGCCTGGCCTGTGTGGTACAGTGGTTGAGCGTTGACCTATGAACCCAGAGTCATGGTTTGATTTGTGGTCAGGGCACATGCCCGAGTTGTGGGCTTGATATCTAGGCCGGGGCGGGGGGGGGGTGGGGGTGGGGTGGGGGTGGGCAGGCAATGCAGTAGGCAATCAATGATTATCGCACCACTGATGTTTCTATCTCTCCTTCTCCCTTCCTCTCTCTGAAATCAATCAAAATATATTAAAAACAAAACTCTTGAACAAATAGACATTGAAATCTGACCTTGATTTCTGACAAAGATACTGATATTACTCAGCAAGACATGGAAGTGGTTACCAGGGGGAAAAAAATTAAACACCATATAAGCAAATCTAGAGGTTGCTAGAATATGTAGCACTTCAAATTGTCCCTTGATTAAGAAGTAGAGAGCCCAATGATAAAAAGAATTTCAGCAGGAATTCTTACAGTTGTATCAGAGTTTGGGGGGTGAGCTGGGGTTATGGAGATGAACATAAGGGTCTCCAAGGAAGAAAACCCATTGCCCACACTCCCTCTCACAACAGCATAAGAGGAGAGAGGATCCATCCGTTCAGTCCCACACGGCCGCCACTGGTGACTATTTAAATGTTTAAACAATTAAAAGTTCAGCTTCTTGGTCAGATAAACTACATTTCAAGTGCTCAATCCCCAAATGTGGCTAGTGGCTACCATAATGGAAGTACAGCACAGATATGCAGACTTTCCATCAGCAAAAAAAAAAAGTTCTGTTAGTGCTAATCTAGGTAGAACAAGACCAAGAGGCCAGTTTTGGAGACTCTGTCTGGAAACTACATTGCTGTTCAGTCTGCTTCTTGGGAATGCAAAGACATAAACTGGTCTGGAAACGCTCAAGGCCCCGCCAGGTCAGCATGCCCTTCAAAGGTGCTCGGTGTCACATAGCAGGAGAGGTTAGGAGGAAACTTCTTGACCAGCCAAAGCCACAGAATTCCTGCTCAGACTAATTTTATGCCACCCACCCCCAAGCCGCTCCAGTGTCCTGCCCAAAGTGTAGTAATTACCTTGATGCAATCTGATTGTTACTGTAAATTATTTACAGCTAAATGGCTTACAGCTTGGTCTTTATTTGTTTTGGAGAAATTGATTCCTCAACATTTTAATGTCTGTTATAACCGAAATAAATTCCTTGGTCCTGACCTTCACCTCCCCTCTAGCCTAGAATGGAAGTGGTCCCCGTCTAGAACAAGTGAGTGGAAAAAACCTGGTACGTTGGATGCTAGTATTAGGTGAAACCATATGTAATTGCCATTTATGTAGGTGAGGAATTGTTCAGCAATTTTATATGGCTCACACTGGCTAGCCTAGTTAGAAGTTCCTAAGAATTTTTTCTATTTATTTTTTATTGAATGCATTGGGGTTACATTGGTTAATAAAATTATATAGGTTTCAGGCATACAATTCTATAATACATCATTTGTATATTGTACTGTGTGCTCCCCAAGCCAAGTCATGTCTCTTTCTGTCACCATTTATCCCCCCTTTATCCTCTCCTGCCTTCCCCTACCCCCTACGAATTTAAATATCACCCTCATAAGGAGAGCCAACCAGGGACTGGTCGCAGTTGGGGTCACTTCCAAAGTAAAGGCTGCTGGGAAGACCCAACTCTTCAGTGCAGTTAAATTTGTCAAGTTTTTTTGAGGCCCTATCCTAAACAAGGCACTGAGAGAATAAACAGAAAGACACAGAACACTTTTATTAGGGGAGGGGTTATACTGGACAATGAATGTGCTAACATTCATTAAGTGTTTACCATGAGTTAATTTGTTCAAAGGTATTTACCTACAGTCACCTCATTTCATCTGTACAACAAACTGATAGGTAAGCCCTAGGATTATCCCCATGTTATAATAAAGAAATTGGAGCACAGAAAGGGTAAGTAATTTGCTCAAGGTCACACAGCTGGTAGGTACAAAGCAGCGTTGAGGCTCACAGGCTTTGAGAGCCCACACTCTCTGGACCACCACAGGAGAGTCTGTGAGGACGAGAGAGGCAGACACAGGTTGAAGGGGAGGAAGGATGGGGGGGGTGGGGGTGGGAGTGGGGGAGGTGTGGGGGTGGGAATGGTGAGGGTTGGTTTTGAGACAGACTAATAGACAGAGACAGATTCAGGGGACAGGGCAGACTGTGTCCTGAGGAGTTGAGGAGCAAGATCAAAGCCAGAGGCAAAAGTCAGGAGCGTGGGAGTGTCAGGGCAGCCTCTGCATGAGGCTCAGAGCCCAGCCTGGGACACTCTGACGGGATGGCCTCAACCCCTCCAGCCTCCACAGGGCACTAACCCAACATCTCCTGTGTCCCGGGAAGACAGGAGAACAGTAGACTGAGTTTGGCAGCTTTCATGCATTCAGGTTTTGTGAAAATTGCAAAGAAAGCACAGGGTCAGCAGAGGGTCAGAGGGCCTTAGGGGAAGGGAGGGGCAGTGCAAAGGGAGCATTGCCAAGCTCAGCAGCCCCGGGCTCTGAGGAGCCACTGAGAAACTGCACCCAAAAGATGCCATTTTAGGCTCATTTGGTCCCCTGCTGGGAGAGGCTCTGTGCATTGCTTTTCCTCTGTTCTTTGTGGTAAAGGTCAACAGAGGTGGCGGCTCCTGACCTAGATGAGGACAGGCGTACATTTAAGACACCCCCACCCCACCTCTGCCCAATCCTTCAGATGAGAAAGGATTGTTTCCTCTTTGTGCAGGACCAGCCCTGGCCGAGGAATACTCCTCCTTCCTTCCCTCCACCCCCTCCCCTCCCCTTCCCAGCGTGGCCAAGAATAGAGCTCACAGTCCCACCTGCCAAGCAAGCCGATTGGAAGGAGGCGAAGACCAGGCTGAGGACCAGGGCAGCGGGGGGCGCAGGCTTCATGCTGGAGAGAGAGGCTTCTGCGGGGCCAGCGCCGTGGAGGTGTGCTGAGTGCCGGGGGCATGTGCCTGTGTGTGTCCTGTCCGGCAGGAGCTTGAAAACAAGGCCGTCAGAGGTGAATTTCTACTCTGTTTTTGGGAAAAGAAAGAGGGTGGAGCAAAGGAAGTTCAGCTGTCACACCTTTCTCTTACCTCTCTAGAAGGGAAGCCAGGCTCTGTTGGCTGGGGCAAGAAGGGAGGGGCGATTTATGCGGTCTGTGTCCTGCTGGGTCCCAGAGCATGAGTTTGCTGCCTCGTCCATGTGCAGGCGTAGTGCTGGATTCCCTATTCTGTTTCACCCAGTATTTACTGAGCTCTTACTGTGTGAACTGAACTAAAGTCTGGGAATAACAACCCCCATCATGCTTTAAGTATCCACACATCATTCAAACACAGAGCACTGCTTCGGGAATGACCCGGGAAGGACAAAGTACTTTGGACCTCAGCAGCATGAGGCCACATCTCGGGTGGGATGCTTCGTGCAGAAGATGGCATTTGAGTTGGCCTTGAAGGATGCATAGAATTTCGACAAGCAAAGAGGGCATTGTAGGCAGAGGGACAGGTGACCAAAGACCCAGAGGTAAGAGATGCTCAGAAGCCCACTCTGCCCACAGCACAGATGAGTGTAGGTGACCTGAGGAGGAGGAAGTGTGTGTGTGTGTGTGTGTGTGTGTGTGTGTGTGTGTGTGTGGAGGTGGGTGGGTGTGACTGGAGAGCTGTGAGGCTGAGCCCCTGGCGCGCCTGGCTGGGAGTTTGAAACAATCATGAGGCAGATGGGAGGCTCTGTGAAGATGTGAACTGAGGAGTAACTGGAGCTCTGGCTTCAGTCTAAAACATGCTTTGAAAAGCATCACCCTGGGCCTCTGAGACTCAAAGGTGGCTAAGACAGGATCCCTACTTTCACTGCAGTGAGACCAAGCGGCGAAGAAAGAGCTGAGATGTAATACGGTAAGACTCAAATATGGGTGCCTTCCCCAGGCAGGGGGCTAGGAAACAGCAAGGCCCTAAATGCCCGAGAGGCACAGGGAAGTGACATTTGGCCGGGTACCCTAGAGGAGGCGCTTTTTAAAAATTTGCCTAAAGCTGCAGATCAGCGGTAGCTCTATATTTTCGGCTTTGGGGGTTGGGGGCAGAAGTGCTGTAGGGAGGCTAATCTTCTGGCCGTGCACAGAAATCCAGTTTAGACCTACTGCTTGGTTGAACATTCAACAATTATCGAGTAGCTGCTGTGCGCTGGGCCCTAAGGATGGGGGAAGGAGGTTCCAAAGTGGGTAAGGCAACACAGTCTCTGTCCTCCAGGAGCTCAGGGCCCGGTCAGGGCCATGGACAAATAAACAAGGACACACATAATAAATGGTGAGGCAGTCTCTGCAGATGGGGATCCATGGAGGAGGGTTGGAGACCAGGAGACTAAGAGAATATTTCACAATGGAGATGAGGTTTTGAAATGGGAGAGATGTGTAGTTTGCCAGGCCAGGAAGGAGGGGACCATGTACCCGGCCGCTGAGGAATGCACATACGACCCTTGTTGGGAAGTAATGACTGTCCTGGGAGCATGGGGTTCGCTTCGCCATGGTGCGTCTGGTTAGACCGGGGACAGATTGTAATGGTCCTGCATGGTAGACAAAGGAAACTGGACTCTGCCTTACACCTGGGACACCCTATCAGGACCTTGTGGTCACCTTTGTATTTCAGAGGCACAGATAATAGATTCACAGAGGCCAGGCCTGGATTCAGAGAGATCTTCTAAGAAGCTATTGCAAAAATCCCAGCAGATCATAAAGGGCCCTGCCCTGGCCGGTGTTGCTCAGGGTTAGAGTGTCAGCCTGGGCACTGAAGGGTCTCGGGCTCGATTCCCAGTCAAGAACATGTACCTGGGTGGCAGGTTTCATCCCCAGCCCCAGTTGGGGCACATGGAGCAACTGATAGATGTGTCTCTCTCGCATCAATGTTTCTCTCTCTCTCCCTCCCTCACTTCCTCCCATTCTCTCTAAATGTCAATGGGAAAAATATCCTTGGGTGAGGATTAACAACAAAAAAAGGGCCCTGAAATAAAAGGCTGGGCTGAGGATAGAGGAGAGGGGAACAGAATCAAGAGGCACTTTGGAGGCTAAATCAACAGAAGGGAATCCAGGATAAGGCCGTCAGGATGAAAGCAAGGTTTCCATCTGGGGTGAAGCAGTGGCCGTGAGGCCCACCCGGGGTGGAATTCCAGCCCTGCCTCTGTCTGAGTGGCCCTGGGAAGTGGCATCATACATCCAGCCCTGGGTTCTTGATCTGAAAAGTGATAGTGTTACGGGAAAGGAGCAGGCCCAGAGCGGGTCTGCCTAAGGCCAGCTGGTAGTGTGTGGGTTCTTGACCTCGTGCAGGACAGGTTTCACAATAGGAGTGCCGGTGATTTTGAGAGCACGTTTGTTAAAACTGGGGCCAATGAAACAAGGAAGGGCTTAGGCTAGAAGCAGCAACAGGAGAGAGACTAGGTAGGGCTGCTTTGACTCTAAAAAGATGGGGAAGAAGCGAGCCAAGGTGGGGCTGCTGTCAGCTCACTGGAGAGTCAGGGAAAAGGGGCTTTGGGGACAAGTTCAGGGGGTTAGCCTGGGACAAGCTGCAGCTGCCCATTGCTCCCTGGTGACAAGTCTCATGCGGTCCATTAGAATTTAGGAGATGCATGCCTGTGGGGGAAGCAGAGGGGGAGGGAAAGGTGAGGGTGTGCTCCAGGGAGGGAAAAAGCACTGGGACCTTTGGTTTGAGGGTGTCTAAAAGCTGGGAGTTTAGGGGAGGGCTTAAGGGAGGATCTCAATAGAATCTTCATCAGCTCTTCCAGGTGTGTCCTTTCAGGGTCATGTTCTCTACTGATTGGGCAATGCCAGGTCAGGGGGTCATTAGTCATTGCAGATGGTCCTGGTGTCTCCTGTCTGGCTTTGCTGCTTTTCTGGGCCTGGAGCTGAAATACAACTGAGGCCTAGATGTTATCTCCAGGGAGGAAAGGTCAGGGGTTCTAAACTGCTTGACCAGTGATATGAGAGGTCAGGGAGTCTAAACTGCATGACCAACGATTTGCCAGGGGAGGAAGGTCCCGCACTAGTTTCGCCTGTTGCTAGGCATCCGGGACTTTCTGCCCTGGCTGTAAGTTGCTCGGCCGGTTTGCTCAGCTATCTATCTCAGTGTTCCCTTTCCACTTGCCAAGGAGTTTCCCTAGCTTCTTCCTATCCTGTCTCAATAGGAAGAGGCACCCATCTCAGAGTTGTTATCCGTGTCAAGTGCTTCCCGTGGTGCTAGCCGATGGTAAGTGCGCAGTCAATGTTCACGCCCACTTTAGTAGAAGGGTCATCACAAATAGAAAATATGCAAGACAGGCACTTCTAGGGGGGAAATAATGCTATTTATGTGTTGAGTTGTTTATATCCTGTCTTGGTCCAAAAAGGGTTTAAGGAAGCACACGTATCATTAATGAAGCTCGGTGAAATACATTTAAAATAAATGAGAGGAAATGAGGCACGGAGAAAGTTAGGAGCTATGAGGAGGATCCATGAGCACGTTTAGGGCACAAAATGGCAGGCTTGTTCTCTGAGCTTTCTGGTGGCCAGTGGGAAGAGGGTCACATGGTCACGTCTGTGATTCATGGGCTCACAAGACAAAAACAACAGGAGAAGCACAGTGCCCTTGATACCGGAATCAGAGGGGAAGTTCCCCCTGGGTCCCCACAGAGATGGCATTACTTGACAGGATGAACATGCTTCTTGACATTTTCCTCCCAGGAACCCTCGCAGGAAGCTTTGTAGACTGGGGTGATTTATCCAGTAGGCGCTGGAGATCACAGCAGTGTGTGGGGTCTCTGAGATTTTCAAGAGTCAAAAATGTTTGAGCCCTGAAAAAATGTTCTCAGATTCAAGATATGAACAAAACTGTGCAATCAAAGCTATGCAAGTCATTTAAACAGAAAGAGTTTCATGTAGGCTGTTGGGTGCCTTTGAATATGTTTGATGTGAGCAGAGAGTGTCCCTCCGAAATGATAAGAGCCTGGCACACACAAAGATTTAAAAAGGCCCGGCCGACGTGCCTCAATGGTTGAGTATCGACCTATGAACCAGGAGGTCACGGTTCAATTACAGGTCAGGGCACATGTCCAGGTTGTGGGCTCAATCTCCAGTGTGGGGCATGCAGCAGGCAGCCGATCAATTATTCTCTCATCATTGATGTTTCTATCTCTCTCTCCCTTTCCCTTCCTCTCTCAAATAAATAAAAACATATTAAAAAAAAAAGATTTAAAATGGTCCTGCCCAGGGTTGTTATGATGATGGTTTGAATAGTGTTCACCTATCAAAGTTGACAGCATCATGTTAAATTATACCAGTGGGAAAAATTCTGGATATGGTGCATGTAGAGGGCAAAGATAATAGTCTGTCTTTTCTCTCCTTTCTTTCTCTCTCACTCTCCCTTCCTCTCCCTCTAAAATCAATAAAAACATACCCTTGAGTGAGGATTTTTAAAAAGCTAAGCATTTTCTTTACAGATCAAAGGATTTTATTATTCTACAACAGGATGGACTTGCCTGGTCTCTGGTAACTCATGAATTCCCAAAGCAAGGGCTGCATGGTAACTATTTTACAAGTGTCACCATTATTCACTACTAGAGGCCCGGTACAAGAATTTGTGCACCAGTGGGGTCCCTTAGCCTGGCTTGCGTGATTGGGCTGAAACCAGCTCTCCAACATCCCCCAAGGGATCCTGGATTGCAAGAGGGCACAGGCCAGGCCAAAGGACCCCACCAGTGCACGACTGGGGCCGGGGAGGGACACAGGAGGTTGGCCAGCTGGGGAGGGACCATGGGAGGGCTCCAGGGCATGTCCGGCCCATCTCCTCAGTCCTGATTGGCTGGACCCCAGCAGCAAGCTAACCTACTGGTTAGAGCTTCTGCCCCCTGGTGGTCAGTGCACGTCATAGCGAGTGGTTGAGCAGCCTTTGTATATCATTAGCATATTATACTTTGATTGGTTGAACGGATGACCAGACGACTGGACACTTAGCATATTAGGCTTTTATTATATAGGATTTAAAAATATCGTCTGTAGTTAATAGCTCCACGCAGTGGGCTACCCCACCCAGGAACTCTGGATACATTTTATATCAGGTTTGCTTTGGAAGGTGTACCAGGAAGTTGCCTTGCTCTGAGCCAGACATTCTGCAGGAACTTTCTCAAGACTTTTTTTTTTTATGGTTGAGATAGGTGTTTGGTTACACATACTTTTAAAAAGTTCAGGCTAAAATGTCTGTGGCCAGGCTCCATGGTGGTGGTTGGGTTAGCCAAGAGCATGGGGCTCCAGGGCCTTCACTGGTTCCAGTTTTATCTGTTTTTGCCTGCTATGATTTCATGTGAAAAAGAAGAAGAGGGGACCGCGTGTTTCCTGAGCTAAAAGATGGAAAGCCAGCAACCTGGAATGGCCTCTGCCTATGGGAAGAATACTTTATGTTGAGGAAACCTCCCTTGTGATTCTGATAGGCCCTTCTCCTGCCTCTCCATCTTTGGGAAGAGACCACTGGCCTTGAACTTGGAGCTTGCATTTCCAGTGAAGCCACTCTGAGGGGAATCATGGCCCAACCACACTGCGCCTGCTATTTCCTCACTTTCACGCAGAGATGGGGGTCCATGGCTCTTCCTGCACATGGCTTTTATTTCACAAAACAATGTCAGTCTCTAGTTACTGTGGGACTGAAACATCTAGACCTCACCTGAGCCACAGTTAGTTGGTGGCGGAGGTTAGCCTCACTTGCTGCCACTCGGTTATGGGTCTATAATTTGGAGAGGATGAGGAGCACCCCTGTAAGACAAGTGGAAAGCTACATAGAGTCCAACTTGGGGATCATGCCATAGGGTTGATGAAGGTAATGAAGTGAACAAGGCTTGGAGCCCACCGTTTGGAACCATTTCTGAATAGGTCCCAGAGTTATTCATTCAGCTTGCACTTAACCCACATTGCACTAGGGGGTGCTGGGACCACTGCCTGGATTGAGGTGGGTTAACAAGAAGAATGAGACTTCCTCATGGCTAAGCCCATCTTCTACTTGGGCCCTGGATCTCATTCCCTCCCATCTTCTCAGAGGTGTATTTCTTAATTTCCAGATATATGGAGGTTTTCTAGTTGGTAGTCAATAGAATAAGTGGACCAAATTTAAAAACAAACAAACAGGAAAATATAGAAGATTCAAAGCCTTCCTGGTGCATTGAACCTTCTTCTCTTTCTTTCTTTCTTTCTTTCTTTCTTTCTTTCTTTCTTTCTTTCTTTCTTTCTTTCTTTCTTTCAAAATATATTTCTTTATTGGTTTCAGAGAGGAAGGGAGAAGGAGAGAGAGAGATAGAAACATCAATGATGAGAGAATCATTGATTGGCTGCCTCCTGCACGCCCTCCCCCCCCCCCCCCCCCCGGGGACTGAACCTGCAACCCAGGCATGTGCCCTTAGCCAGAATTGAACCTGGGACACTTCAGTCTGCAGGCTGATGCTTTATCCACTGAGCCAAGCTGGCTAGGGCGAACCTTCTTTTAAAAGTTATTGTGCTGTTGACTTATTAATAACTAGAGGCCCCGTGCATGAATTTGTGCATGGGTAGGGTCTGGCCAGCTGGCCCCGATGGGGGTCCATTGGTCCGGACTGGTGGGGGGAGGGGCTACAGCAGTTGACCGGCTGGCCCCACCCCCAATCTGGGTGTTGGGGGCTGATCGGGGCAGGGGCGGATTAGGTTGGTTGGCTGTCGCAGTGTGCATCATAGCCACCGGTCGTTCTGGTTCTGGTCCTTCTGCCGTTCCAGTCACTGGGCTTTTATATATATAGATAAGAACTATGTATTTGGTCTTTGCACTGTTTCTGGCACAGAGCTCCTCAAACCCTTAGAATTTCCGAAGTGTTGAGAGCTGACAAAGGTGTCTTTTGTTATGTTAATGAGTTGACTTTTAGACTGCACCTAAGGATGGGGACTGGTTGCCAGGGAAACCAACCACATCATTGGAACTTTCAGTCCCATCCCCTGACCTCTGGGGAGAGGAGAAAAGAGGAGTGGGGCTGGAGGTGGAATCAATCACCAATGGCCAATAATTTAATCAATCATGCCTATGTAATGAAGTCTCCATAAAAACCTAAAAGGATGGGTGGGATTTGGAGAGCTTCTGAGTTGGTGAGCACAGGAAGGTGGTGGGAGAGCAGCAAGCCTGGAGAAGGCATGGCACCTGTGTGGCCCCTCCCCATACCTTGCCCTATGCATCACTGGCACCTGGCTGTTCCTGAGTTATTTCCTTTTATAATAAATTGGTAATCTAGTGAGTAACTGGGTTTTCCTGACTTCTATGAATCTTTCTAGCAGATTAAGCAAAACCAAGGAAGGGGTTGTGGGAGTGTCTGATTTATAGCCAGCTGGTTAGAAGTAGAGGTAACAAGCTGAACTTGTGATTGGCATCCTGAGTTGGAGGGGGTGGTTGGAACCTCTAATTTGTAGCCAGTTGGTCAGACACAGATAACTTGTCTTGTTACTGGCATCTGAAGTGGAGGGCAGTCCTGTGGGACTGAGCCCTTTACCTGTGGAATCTGATTCTATCTTCAGGAAGATAGTGTCAGAATTGAGCTGAAGTCTCAGACACCCTCCTGGCATCTGGTAATTGTTGGTGAGAGAAAGCTTTGCCTCCTCCCACACACACGTTGGAATTGGATCCAGGAACTCTTTTCACCCTCTTTATCTCTATTAATGCTTTTTGACACAAAACTTACTTTGCTTGATATTATTACTGTAGCTATACGACCTTTCTTTTGCTTAATTTTGCATGCTATGTCTTGTCCCATAATTTCTTTTAACTTTTCTAAATCCTTATTATGTTTTAGATGTGTACCTTATAAAAATATAGTGGAGGATATTTTAAAAAAACTCAGTCTGACTATCTTTGTCTTTGATTTGGCCACTGAATCTTTTTATATGGAATATATTTACTGATAGATTTAGGTTTGAATCTCCATCTAACCAAGTGCTCTCTGGTTTCCCAATGTCTCTCTTGTTCCTTTTATTTATTTTTTCTCACTGCTTTTGGATTGAGCTTTTTATTCCTTTTGTTTTTCTTAGGGATCTCAGCATGCATTCTTATCGTATCCAAGGCTAATAACTGATGCTCTTACTGTCTTCACAGATAATGTGAAGGGTTTGGAACTTTAAGTCTACTTATGCACCCTGATTTTTATACTATTATAGTCATATATTTAAACAACATACTTTTTAACTCAATAAGTCATTATTATTTTATACAATGACTGTTTAAATTTATCCACATATATACCAATTTATTGTTCTTGATTTCTTTTCTGCATGTATATTTTTCCAATAATTTATTTCTCCTTTTTAGTATTCCCTCAGTAAATGATGAATGCTTTCAAGTTTTATCTAGGCATGTTTTTATTCTTCATTCTTTTTAAAAAAATATATATTTTATTTATTTTTGCAGAGAGGAAGGGAGAGGGATAGAGAGTTAGAAACATCGATGAGAGAGAAACATCAATCAGCTGCCTCCTGCACAACCCCTACTGGGGATGTGCCCACAACCAAGGTACATGCCCTTGACCAGAATCGAACCTGGGACCCTTGAGTCTGCAGGCTGACGCTCCATCCACTGAGCCAAACCGGTAGGGCTGGTTGTTTCTAAGAGTTTTGTTTTGTCTTTAGTTTTCAGCACTTTTATTCTGATGTGCTCAGGTATGGATTTCTTTTGATTTGTCTTCCTTGGGGTTTGTAGGCAATTGAATGTGGAGTTTAATGTCTTCCATCAGTTTTGAAAAGAGCTCAACCATCAACTACTACTCCTGCCCCATTCTTTTCTCTCCTGAGACTCCAATTACACAAAAGTTAAGACTTTTCTACTGTATCTTCTGATTCCCTGCCCTCTTCCTTATTATCCATCTTTTTGTTTTAATGTGCTTTATTCTATCTATATACTTTCTTCTGCCCTATCTTTTATTAAATCTCTTGACATCTGTGCCTAAGAAAAATGATTAAAGAAGACAATTTAGGTGATATGAACAAACTTTAACACTTTATGAGGTCGACAGTCTCCTTTTGAAGAACGGTAAAAAGTAACAGAAAGAAGCTGTTGCAGGATAAAGAATAAGGAAGACAAATACCTGATTGGCGGGGGTGACAGTCAACCTTGTTTGAGATGAGAAGGCCCAGTGTTGGCTTGGTGTTTGGGGATTGGATGACTTCATGAACAGAGTGAACATAATTATTTTAAAATCTGTGTCTCATAATGTCTGTATTTGTCCATCCCCATGTGTCTCTTTCTCTTGACTACCATTTCTGCTGGTTTTCATTCATGTCATTGTGTTTCCTTGTGTACTGGGCTATTTTTTATTGTGTGCATAATTATAATTACACACAATTGTATATAGAAATAAATTGAGACCTAGGATGATATTATCTTCCTCCAGACATGATATTGTTTTAGTTGTTTTAATCAAGTGCTTGAGGGTAACAACAATCTTCCATCATGTCAGTCCAGTCTTAGGAATTGAGATGATGTATAGGTAAGTTGTAGACTTTGTAAAGGTGAGTTTATTTTGGTCGCCTTCCCTTATACAGTGTAGCCCTTTAAAAAAATTTTTCCCTGTCCTGGCTGGTGTGGCACAGTTGGTTGGGCATAGTCCTGAAAGGTTACCAGTTTGATTCTTGGTCAGGGCATATGCCTGGGTTATGGGCTTGATCCCAAGTAGGTGTGTATAGGAGGCAGCTGATCAATGTTTCACTCTCTCATCGATGTTTCTCTCTCCCTCTCTTCCTTCCACTCTCTCTAAAAAAATCAATTAAAATATTTTTAAAAATTTCCTCTAGGAAATAATCAGAGATGAGTACAGAAATGTATATCCAAGATTCTCTATTTCAACATTACAGTATTTATAAAAATGGAAGTTTTATAATGGAATAAAAGATAGTAATAAAATAGTGTTTTAGAATAACAATTATTTAGAAAAACATTTGCCACATAATACAAACAGAAACAGCCGGATATAAAACTATGTACTCATTATGTACCCAATTTTGTGATACACACACATATACAAAGAAACAAGTTTGAAAAGCATCCTACCCAATGTTAGTAGTGGTCATATCTAGAATATACAATCTGGGGATGATTTTCATTTTCTTCTTTATGCCTTTCAAATGATCCATAATGAATCTATATTACTCTTATAATCAGGAAATAAAATGAAGTTATTACATTTTTTAAAAGAATATTTCATAGGAAAGCAATACAACCACAACAAAGCAGATAAATTACATCTTACAGAATCTGTGTGATTAGAGAAAAAATTCAATGTCAGGGAATCTTCTTTTCCATTAAAAAGAAATCTTAAGTATAAGTTGTACATCGTGCAGAGAACTACTATTGACAACCTTTGCTCTTGGGGTGTCCAAGGTGTACAGTAGAATGTACAGACACACCCAGGAATGTTCAAGACACAGAGAAGGCTAGAAATATGAGACAGAAAAAACACATAGCATCTCAGTGTTGGAATGTGACCTAGAGGCCGTCTGCCCTAATCCTTAAGCTAGTAAGAATGCTCTTCTGCACAGAAGGTCATATGTTAAAGAGTTTGGTGTGGCTGCATTTGACCTCTCCTGCCTCAAGGTTGTTGCTTGGATTCTGCTAAAATACCTCAAGTCTTACTTCCTTAAGGCAGCCAGGTCCACTGTGGGGTAGCTCTAGCTGTTAGAGAAGTTAGTTACTAGCATCAAACAGGTAAGGGCATTTTAAGGTGAAGTTAATAAACAGTGGAAGGGGAGGGTCTGTTCAGCTCCACGACTCCTTGATTGGCAATTTCTGGCTCCTTTCAATGTCCAGTCCTACTATTTGTGCAAAATATTTCTGTTGGCACAACAGGGCTTGTGGTCAGATTTATTTTTTGTTTGATAAACAGAGATGTGTATTCTCAAAAAAGTAATTTTAAGCTAAGGTTTTTGGGAAATGAGCTGCATGTTTGTGGTCAACACTCAGCCAATTATTTTTCCAGTTTTGTCCACATGAAACCAAAAAGGACCAGAGAGCCAAGTGAGAGACTGTTGGTCCTCTCTTCCCAACACCCAGCTTCTTTCTCACTGTGCCTTTCTGGCGACTTCTTTAACTTCCCTTCACCCTCTGTCTCTCCTTCCCTCATCTCTCATGTCCAGGCTGCCCATAACCCCTTGGGGTCAACACACTCACCCCACGTCAGGAGTTCTGGATTCTAGTTTTCTGTAGTCACTTCCTGTGTGACCTTGGGGAAGTCACATAACCTTGGTGATGATGCCAACTGAGAGATATGGCAGGGGCTCTCTGGGAGGGGGACACAAGGGAAAAAAATCTAGGGAGATGCTGCCTTCAATTCTCTTTTTTTTGAGAGGGAAAAATTCTTTATTGATAAATAGGTTATAGTAAAATAAATAAAGTGATGTTTTTTGGGGAATAAAAACTCTGAGTCTTAGTGTCTCTCCACCCTGCCTCTAGCTCTTGGCTTCTGCCTTAATACTGGTCTCTCTGGATGATGAGGCCTTGGTGGACATGCCAGCCTTTGGGCCCTTGGGGACCTCTATCTTCCTGGGCAGTGATCCATGTACCATCTTGGACTCAACTGTCCTTAGGAGCAGCAGCAGCTTTGGCTTTCGACCCTTTCCTGGCCCCCTGGGAAGTGGCCTCTTTAAGGACCTTGTTCCCTGTCTTCTTTTTGGCTGGTGAAGTCACACCATTTTCACCCTTGGTGACTGTGGGTTTTGAACTCTGAGTCCCAGCTTTGGTTTTCCTATGGGCCTTGGCATCTGGCTGTCCTTTTTGCCTTTAACCTTTGACCTCCCATAGGGCCCGCTGGCACCAGGAGGGGCCTCTGTGGCCTTGTCTGATGGGTGGGGGGCCTTCCTGGCCTTGCCCACTCTTGTCTCTTGGCCCTTGGTCTGGCCATCTTTCTTGGGGGCCTCCTCCTTGGTCTTACCAGGTCTCTGAGGGGCTGACACAGTGGCTGTCTTCCTGGAGCTGCCAGTGGCCCCCTGGCCCTGGAGTTGATGCACCTGTTGAGGAGGCCGCGCTACATGCCCGTGTCCAGGGCCCGCTTCGGCAGGTACTTGAGCCGAATGGCGTCCACCGTAGGGTACTTCCGCAGATGTACACCTTGATGGCCATCACCGAGGTGCCCCGGCGCTGCTCCCCTGCCTGCAGCGCCTCCAGCACCAGGCTCAGCATGGGAGGGTTGTGGCGTGGTGGTGGGACAGCATGATGGCGTGGGCCTGGCTTTAGAGACCCAGACCACCCAGAGGTGGAGGTTCATGGAGGTTAGTGAGGCCGAGGAGTCACTGGAGGTGTCACTGGAGGCCAAGCTCCCAGGAGCCATTGCACAAGCTGACACAGACACAGAAGTCCACCTTCTTTGGGGAAGACCTTTGTGTGGGGTCCTCAGGACTCGCACAGAAAGGGATGTGAAGTCCTCTGAGAAACCATGGAAAGACCCTCAGAGCCAGGAACCCTATGTTCTGTTTCCAGCTCTGAACTGATTGGCTGTATGACCAAAGACAAATCCCTTCACCTCCCTGGGTTTGTTTCTGCATCTCTACAGGAAAGGGATTGGGCCCTGGCCGGGTAGCTCAGTTGGTTAGAGCATCGTCCGATATACCAAGAATGTGGGTTTGATGCCTGGTCAGGGCACATACAAGAAGCAACCAGTGAGTGCATAAAGAACTGGAACAACAAATTGATGTTTCTCTCTCTCTCTTCCTCTCTCACTCTAAAATCAATCAATAAAATTAAAAATAAAGGGGTTGGATTAGATGATCTCAAAGTTTTCTTCTAATGGTAGAATTCTATGCCTCTGTGCTCAGTACATTATGTTAAAATGAGAAAGAAGAGTACATACAAATAAAGTGTTTCCTTATATATAGAAAGTAGGAGCAGAAATCATGCTAAAAAGAAATCCCCTAGTAGAGTCTGGAATAAACATCCTATGTAATAAAGAGGCAATATGTAAATTAACCCTCACACCCTCACAAGATGGCTGCCTATGACCAGGCCGGCAGGGAGGTTAGTGAGGGATGACCAAACAACTGAACAGCAGGCTGTGTGGGGTGACCAGGCCAGTGGGAGGGAGGGGGGACCATGAGGGGCGACCAGCTGGCAGGGAAAGTGCAGTTGGGGGCGACCAGGCCAGCAGTGGGGGCAATAAGAGGTGACCATGCCTGCCGGGGGGGGGGGGGGGCAGTTAGGGGCAACCAGGCCAGCTGGGGGGGGCAATAAGAGATGACCAGGTCGGCGGGGGGCGGCAGTTAGGAGCGACCAGGCCGGCATGCAGAGACAGTGAGGGGCGATCAGGCCAGCAGGAGGCAGTTAGGGGTGACCAAGCAGGCAGGTGAGCAATTAGGAGCCCACAGTCCAGGATTGTGAGAGGGATGACCGACTGCTGGTATAGGGATCAGGGATCAGGCCTAAACCGGCAGTCAGACATCCCCCAAGGGGTCCCGGATTGGAGAGGGTACAGGCTGGGCCGAGGGGACCCCCGCCGGTGCACGAATTTCATGCACTGAGCCTCTAGTTATTATAGAAAAGGCAATGAACTGGGAAATGCTGCCAAGTGAAAAACGGAAGACAAACTGTTGTCTTCACAGGGAAATTTTATTTTCCTCACTCTCGCTCCCAGTCGGTCTGTGACTTGGCCAATGATGACAGGAATGAAAGGGACATAAGTATCTCTGCTCTGGAGAGAAGAGAAACAGAGACAAGACCACCATATGCCGACGAGGGGAAGAGGGAAGCTGCAGGGCTCCGCCTTGGAGGGTCTTGTCCTAAGGAATGAGGTGGCCATGTGCTGGGCAGGAGACAGTGGGACGGATGGAGACTAGAGGAGGATGCGCTGTCAGGGAGAGCCACGGGAAGTCTTTCTCTCAGTGCACCATCTAGAGGACAGGAAGTTGTAGAGCCACAGTGAGTACCAAGCTGATATCCAATGGCACCAGAATGCACTGACAGTCCTCACTGGAGAAGGCCAGGAGGGAGTGGGGATGGACACGGCAGGGGATGATGCTGGTTATCAGTGTGCTGATAACGTGAACTCTTGGATGTTACTGCTGATGAATTGCATCTCGTGTGTGTGTGTGTGTGTGAAGTTGCTTAGATAATTCCGCCTCATTTTTAGCAACCTCAAACCATTCTCTTTCTGCCCCCAGCACTTTCTCTATTGGCGCACATGGGGAAGGGTCATGAATGGGGGGCTCAGTGCCTGGCCAATGGTGGGGAGTGGCTGGGTAAGTGGATAGTAAAATCAGTTATTTGAATGAAGGCAATCTGGCTGGAATTCAGTTCAGAAAAATTAGACTCTCTTTTTAGAATATCTGGTTGTTACTTCTGCTATTAGATTATTACTTTTGGATTACATTCCCTGCAGGCATTTTGGCTTGCTCTCCACTTAGCCCCTTTAATTTTTTAAGTTATGCTGATCTCCTGTAAATTGATCTTGTACAGCTGGACCTGTTATGCACAGTATTGTCTTAATCCCAGGTACAGAGCTAGGAGGACAAAGGAGGCCTTTTGTTAACAGGAATGCCCAGTTTGAAGGGGTGTAAGTGGAGTGCTTACCTCTTCAGTCCACAGGAGCCATATTATAGTAAGTCCTTGAGCCACAAAAGTGCCTCCCTGGAAACGTGCACGGACCTATGTGGTGGCTGCCACTGGCACTGTGCCCCAGACTTGTCTAAAGAATGGGAACAAGTGGTGTTAAACACTAAATGTCAAAAACAGTGTTCTCTTGGATAATATTAGGGATTGATTCTGCTTTAAACAGGTAGTTTGTCTCAAGACCTAATGCCAGATTTGTGTTATTACCTACGAAGTAGTGAGTTGTGGATTTTTGAGAAAATATATATATATATATATTTAATAGGAGAATTACTTGCTTTAAAAAAAAAAGTCAGGGACACAATAATTAGAGAAATGTGAGTGTACTATCTCGCTTTAGGTAAGTCATTGCTATAAAATATTGCATATAAAATTCTCAGGAAACTTCCAGAGGAATTGAAAACATATCTTTGTATTGTTCAAAGTGATTGTCTTCAATGGCCATCACAGGAAGGAAATGGCCATCATTTTCTAGATGTGCTGTGCACTGTCTCTTCCTTTGGAAAAATAAATAAAACCCTCCTGTGATGCTTCGTTTTCTCACCGGCTGCTGCCCTGCTCCCTCCTTCCCTCTCTCCTCTCCACCAGCCACTGACATCCCAGTTCCAGCCCTTGCTTGGAATTCTGCCCCTTTCATTCCTCTGAAGTCGGTCCTTGGAGTCACCAGTCCACTCCAGACACTTCTAGGTCCTCCTCTCACGTGACCGCGCCACGATTCTTGAGACACTGTCTTCTCTTGAATTCTCCTTTTTCTGTTACCCTCCCCTCCGTTTCCTGTTCACCCCTCTGTCCTGCCTCAAAACCATTGCGCCTTCCCATGCTCAGACCCCACTTTATTGCCTCCCCTTGTTATGCACTGACCTGTGTATCTCCCCTCCCCTTACATTCACATTTTGTCCTAATCCCAGGAACTCAGAAAATAGATCTTATTTGGAAATCGGGTTTTTTTCAGTGGTAAGTAGTGAAAGTGAGGTCACATGCAGACTGGAGTAGGCTGGATCCCTAATCCAGTATGAGTGGCGTCCTTATAAAAAGGGGAGATCAGGACACAGACACACACGTGTGAACCTGAAGGCAGAGATCAGGTGCTACTTCTACAAGCCAAGGAAACCCAAAGATGGCCAGCTGGCCAGCAGCAGCTCAAGGAGAGGCCTGGAATAGATTCCCCTCACAGTCCCCAGGAAGAACCAACCCTGCCCACACCTTGATCTCAGACTTTCAGCCTCCAGAATCATTAGACGATAAATTCTGTTGTTTAAACTACCCAGTTTGTGATACTTTGTTAAGGCAGCCCTAGCAAGCTAATACACTCCTCTCTGCTCTCCCCGGCCAGTGCTGTGCCAATGTTTTGGTCTAGGGACCCCTTTATACTCTTAAAAATTATTGAGACACCTCACTCCCAAAAAACTTTGGTTTATGTGGAGTCTATCTACCAGTATTTACCACACTAGAAATTAAAAGTCAGAAAATTTAAAAATATTTATATATTAGCTCATTTAAAATATTACTAAGCCAATTATATATTGATATAAATACATATTTTTATGAAAATAACTTTATTTCCTAAAACAAACAACAATTTAGTAAGAAGAGTGACATTATTTTATTCTGCAGATCTCTTTAATGTCTGACTTGGATTTCCTGCTGATTGTCTTTGCATACCTACTTCTGCTTTCCATCTGTTGCTATATGGTATTTTTGTTGAGTATAAGAAGAAAATCTGGCCTCACGTAGGTATGTAGTTTTAACAAGGGGAAAATGTTTTATTAGCTTTTTCAGATGGTTGTATATATTTTTCTTTGATACCACACCAGAACTTAACAAGTAGTAATTTTTAAAAACATAGTTGCAATGTGGAATCTGAAACCAAATCAGTGACCTTTTCATTTAAATCCTTTGGCTGGTCATGTGCTCTTTTAATGAATCACTTGCCCATCATGCATAGGTCATTTGGAAAATATTAGTTCATTGAGTTATGCAGATCTTCCCAATGTTGTCACATTTCCTTATACAACACATTTTAAAAATCACATTGATAAATATATGAGACAACAACAACAAAAACAAAAAATGAGACAAACCCAGAGATGTTTCTTGACCCTGAGGTCCTTGGAAGTTCAGTCTTCTCTCCACCTTTTAGATTTAATAAATGTTCTACGTAAAATGTTTAGAGTTTTTAGTGTTTCTTCTTGGGAAGAAAAAGGATTTGTACTCCATCTTTCCAGAAGCAGAAGTCAAAATAAATTTTTAATTAATCCTCACCTGAAGATATTTTTCCATTGATTTTTAGAGAGAGTGGAAAGGAGGGGGAGAGACAGAGAGAAACATCTATGTGAGAGAAACACATTGATTGGTTGCCTCCTGCATGTGCCCGACCAGGACTGGGGATCAAGCTGCAACTGGTACGTGCCCTTGACCAGATTGAACATGGGACCCTTCAGTCCAGGGGCTGACACTCTCTCTACTGAGCCAAACCTGCCAGGGCCAAAATAATTTTAAAAAGTGAATCAAGCAATGTCACTCCCCTGCCTCAAACTTAACAAGGGTTCCCCAGTGCTATTAGAATAAAATCCAAGTTTCTTACTGGCTCATTGGGACCCCCACATGGCTTGGCCCCGCCTATCCTGACACACCTTACACCACCTCCCTGCCCCTCACATGTCCCAGCCGCATTGGACTCCTCTCTGCTTCTGGAGCAGGTTGCTTCTCATTCCATGAGACAGTATCCTGCAGTGGTTGTAAGCAAGGACTCTGGTGTCAGGGGCACTGTTGTAGGTGACTTGTGTGACCTTAGGCAAGTCCCTAGCCTTTTTGCGCCTTTGTTTCCTCATGTGTAACATGGGATTGAGAATATCACCAATGGTATGGAGTACAGTTGTATGAGTACAGTTGTTGAGGAGATTAAATGGGCTAATACATCTAAAGTCCTTAAATGTATTCTGAAGTCCAGCATACAGGAGACGCTCCATAGATATATGAGCTAAATCGAGGACGTCACTCCCCTGCTTTTGCTTTGCTGTTCCTGCTGCCTGGAATACCCTTCCCACAGCTTCTTTTTCACAAGACAGGCTCATTGTAATCCTCTGAGCCTCAGTTCAAATGCTGCCTCTGAGAGAGGCCTTCCCTGACCACTTAGCTAAAGTAGCTTCCATTTCTCTAACGCCTATCTTTCTACCATGGCATTTTTTATGACCTGCAGCATCTGGCTAAGCGATTCCTTGTTTACTGTTGTCTCCTTCCAATGTGGCTGGGCCTGTGAGGGGCAGAGAGGTGGTGTAAGGTGTGTCAGAATAGGGAGACATGAGCTTCATGAGGGGAGGGAGGCCTTGTCTCTCTTTACTGCCTTGTCCTCGGAGCCCAGACAGTGGCACAGGCTCTCAGCACACTTTGAACAGATGAAAGAATTCAGGCTGTTTACAGTTACACACTTACTGCAAACAGTGCTGCAGCAGACATAATTGGAGTTAAATTTTGGTTTACATTCTTAACATGTTTTTATTTTTTTAGGATGAACTTTCTCCAGTGGAAATGCAAATTGCCTTTCAGAGAGATGTGCTCATTTATAGTCCTGCCAGGGTCCCTGGAGTGTGCTGGCCGTTTGCACCTTCAACTTGGGGCTTTTGGAGAGAAAAAAGCAAACTTTAACCTCTCCTGCCCAGCCGTGTAGCTCACTGGGTGAGCGTCGACCCATGAACCAGGAGGCCCTGGGTTCGATTCCTGGTCAGGGCACATGCACAATTTGTGGCTCGATCCCCAGTAGGGGGCATGCAGGAGGCAGTTGATGGATGATTCTCATCATTGATGTTTCTATCTCTTTCTCCCTCTCTCTTCCTCTCTGAAATCAATAAAAATATATTTAATAAAAAAGACCCTTGATTTAAAAAGAAATAACCTCTCCTTTATGCTTCCACCCTCTAAACAAATATCTAAGATCTTTATATTTTGCGGTAAGGACACTGAGGCTTGGTGGTTAAGTAGCTTCGCCAAGGTCACCTGTGGGAAACAGCAGTTTGGCTCTGGACTCTGCTCTTGACTGTCAAGATGTACTTTTTCTCTGTATGTTCCTCAGTGACTCCTGGGCACGGGACATTGGAGAACTAATGTGCCCAGGCTGAAGGAAGACACAGCAAACCCCAGCTGGGTGAAGAGCTGCAAGAGAGGTGGGCAAGGGGAGGGTCAAGAAGCGGGCGACACTAGTTGGGGCAGGGGCTCCTGCCTCCAGAGCTCATCTGCCATTGTGTTTCCTCTGCAGTTTCCAGTTCTAATCTCCCTGCCGGCTCTGCAATCCTGAGTTCAGTCTCTGGAACTTTGCCCAGGTGAGTGTGAACTCTTGAGTGGATCTGCTCGGCAGGGCTGGGTGGGTGCCAACAAGCTCTGCTTCTTCTTTTTTTTTTTAATTGATTTTTTTCTTTGAGAGAGAGAGGGATATGAACACCAATTTGTTGTTCTACTTGTTATGCATTCATTGGTTGGTGCATTTATTGGTTGATTTTTGTATGTGCCCTGGCTGGGGATGGAACCGCAATCTTGGCATAAGGGGACGATGCTCTAACCCAGGGGTCCTCAAACTACGGCCCGCGGGCCACATGCAAATACAAATATTATATTTGTTCCAGTTTTGTTTTTGTACTTCAAAATAAGATATGTGCAGTGTGCATAGGAATTTGTTCATAGTTTTTTTTAAACTATAGTCCGGCCCTCCAATGGTCTGAGGGACAGTGAACTGGCCCCCTGTTTAAAAAGTTTGAGGACCCCTGCTCTAACCAATTGAACTGTCCAGCCAGGGCAAGATCTGTTTCTTAAGAAACCCAAGAAGGACTTTTCCTGCAAGGTGTGATTACAGGCCGCCTGCTCCCTCAGAGGCCCCGGCTTCCACTGCCCTAGGTTCAAAATCCTGCGTCTGAGCTAATGGTTCCCAAAATGCCTGCACCCTGCTCTTCCCTGCTGCCTCTAGGCTCAAGTTTGATTTCTCACCCTGTGTTTCCAAAGCAATGGTTCTAATTTGTTCACACATAAGGATCACTTCAGGGGATTATTGAAAAGGCAAATCTCAGATAAACTGGGAAATTTGAACACCAACGGGATATTTGATATTAAGGACTTACTGTAGAATTTTAGGCATGACCCTGGTATTATATATAGAGTTGTCCCTTGAGCAACATGGGCTTGCACTACATGGGTCCATTTATACATAGACTTTTTTCAGTAAATGTGTACAGTACTATAAATGTATTTTCCCTTCCTTATGATTTTTTCCTGAGGATATTTTTTTTCCATTGATTTCTAGAAAGAGTGGAAGGGAGATAGGAGGGGGAGAGAGAGAGAGAGAGAGAGAAACATCAATGTGAGAGAGGCACATTGATTGGTTGCCTCCTGCATGCACCCCTATTGGGGCTGGGGAACCTGCAACCAAGGTACCTGTCCTTGACTGGAATCGAACACTTGATCCTTCAGTCCGTGGGCTGACACTCTAACCACTGAGCCAAAGAGGCCAGGGCTGATTTTCTTTTTCTTTTTTAAAAATTATTTATTGATTTTAGCCCTAGTTGGTTTGGCTCAGTGGATAGAGTGTTGGCCTGCAGATCAAAGGGACTTGGGTTCGATTCCAGTCAAGGGCATATATCTCTGGTCAGGTCTTATGCAGGAGGCAACCAATCGATACATTTCTCTCATATCGATGTTTCTCTTTATCTTTCCCTCTCTCCCACTCTCCCTCAAAATCAATGGAAAAATATCCTCAGGTGAGGATTAGCAACAACAACAAAAATTATTTATTGATTTTAGAGAGAGGAAATAACATTTTCTTTTTTTTTACACAATGAAAGGTATATTTATTTTCTTTTACATTCAATATTATTTTGTATTAGTTTCAGGTGTACAGCATAGCAGTTAGATAAAACATTTTCTTTTCTCTAGCTTATTTTCGTGTAAGATTATAATGTATGATACATATAATACAAAATATGTATTAATCAACTGTTTGTGTTATTGGTAAGGCTTCAGGTCAATAATTCTGGGGGAGTCTAAAATTATATGCCAGTTGTCAATTGCAGGGTAGGGGGAGGGGAAGAACAGAGGGGTTAGCACCCTAACCCCTGAGTTGTGTGTGTCTAAGCACATACATAAGTGATTTAATCCTTATCTTTTAGAGATACATACTAAAATATTTTGAAAGAAATAATATGCTGTATGGGGTTTGCCTTAAAATAATCTGAGACAGGTAGAAGCATATAGAGGATATAAAATTGAACAATTATTGATGCTAATTGGTCTGTACATGGGGTTCCTTATACTGTTCCCTGTACTTTTGCAGATGCTTTAATTTCTCCATAATAAAACATAAAAAAAAAATGCCCCCAAACTAGAAAGCACCCCTCAGTCTGGACTACGCTTTGCAGGTACCCCAGGTGGGTGCATGTGGGGCTCTGTCCACCCCACCTGGAGAAACTGCTCTCAAAGCTGGGTAATGTGAACTCAGGTGGTCCCATCCCTGGACCAGAAGTGCATCAAATTGGCTCACTCGTCTGCTCTTTACCCCTCCACCAAACAAAAGAGAAAGACATGATCTTCCCGTGTGACCCTGCTCTTTTCACCTGGGTCACATGGACACAGAATTGTAGCCATGGGGTATTTATAAAGATTTGTCTGTCTATGCTTCTTTCAAAGTAAAGTGTTTTGGAAAATAATTGTCGATAGGATGATGAGTGTGATTTTTCTTCTTTTCCAAATTATTTTTTTAAATACATTTTTATTGTTGAAAGTACTACATAGGTCCCCCCTTTCCCCCAAACTACTTTTTGCTATTTCATTGTTACCGTGAAAAGGAGTGCTTGGTGTGCTTAGTCCACACATTGGACTGTCCCAGGGCCCTCCTGAGGCCTCAAGAACTCTCTTCCCAAACCCTGTACTCACGGTGGGGGAAAGGGTACATCACTTTGCGTAGAGAAGACAGTCACTGCTTCCAGGTCAACAGAGGACACAGGTGGGGGAGGGAGCCCAGGAGGGGGTGTGAGCAGGCCTGCGGGGCAGGTCTGTCCTCACCCAGGGCGGTGTTGATATAACAAGAGCTGCCTCAGGGCGCAGCGGGAGCCTGGGAGAAGCACCAAGTCACTCCCTGTGCCTCTGCAGGGAGGCCACCTGTGGATTCCCCAGCCAGGCGCAGCCCAGCAGCCCTGCAGCTGAAGCTCCTGCTCAGTCGGTGAAGGAAAGAAGTACGGGAGAGCTATACCCCCGCCAGCTCCAGCCCCGGTCCAGGACCCGCTCGGAAGAAGCTGGGGTAAGAGCTGTGCTTTTTGGTCTGCACCAAGCCAGTGTCTTCTCTTTCTATAAAAACATTGCTGTATTTATCAGAAAGGGCAGTATGAAAAGTTGATTCATTTTGGTGTCCAAAGGCAAAAATAGGGGAGCAGACTATGCCTTCTGGAGGGAGAGGAGATGTTTAGCTTCTAATCAGTAAATCGTAAACATGTTTTGAGCACCAGCTTTATGGTTGAGCTAGACTGGTGAGAGTGAAAAACATACACATTTCTACCCTCATGGATCTTTCTGGCAACTGGACAAGACAGACAGTACAAGTAACCATAGAGGTTTGGTATTCTGGGGGCATATAGGAGGGGGCTTAGCTCACAGGGGGTGTTGGTGGTGGTCAGGAAAGGCGTATGGAAGAAGCGGTTCCTTACACTGAGTCGAGAGGAGTGACAAGGTGAGCTGGGATGCGGGGGATATGGGATGGGAGGAAAGGGTTGAGTTTCTAAATGCAGGGGGAAGCATAGACAAAGGTCCTGAGGTAGGAGAGGACTGGGGGGAGAAAGTCCATGCGTCTGCAGAGCAGTGAGGAGCCAGAGGGGAGGCAGAGGCCAGGTCAAGGGAGTTAGACTTTCTCCTGCGGGAAAATGGAACAATAGAAGGATTCGAACAGGAAGGATAGACTCAGTGTCTCCAAACAGTAGATACTCCACATGTTACAAAATGACGTGAGGAAAAGGGGCTGACTCTGGCAGTGAGACAGTTCTTCCAGAAGGTTGGACTTTGGGGAAAACAATGCAGTTTGGCAGCAGTAGGGCAGTCTAGAGGGTCTTTGATGGAAATACAGTCTAGATAAATATCCTTATTCCATAGAGAGAACATACAGATTTATTTCATTTCTACTGACTATACAGGGTTCTGCTGTATCAGTATAATCATCTCCCTGTTGATGGATATCTATCTAGGTTAGATCCATTGATTATAATTATTATATACAATGTTATTAAATTTCCTTGTGGAAATCTTGGGTCATGAATGTGGGGAATATAAAATTTTTAATTGAATTTATTGGGGTGACATTGGTTAATAAAATTGTATTGGTCTAGGTGTACAATTTTATAATACATCATCTATACATTGCACTGTGTGTGCATCACCCCAAATTCTAGTTTTTAAATCAGGAGTAGTTCCTGTTGGATTTTTCCCTGTGGGTTTCATTTAGCTCAACAGAAAAGTTTTCATCATGAGGTTTTCACACATTTGCTACCTCCAGTATCTTTGTCTCCTGCAGACCAGGCTGGGTCAAGATGGCGTCTGTGTTTCGAAGTGAGGAGATGTGTTTGTCACAACTATTTCTCCAGGTAGAGGCTGCATATTGCTGTGTTGCAGAGCTTGGAGAGCTTGGATTGGTTCAGTTTAAAGATGTAAGTACTGCCCTAGCTGGTTTGGCTCAGTGGATAGAATGTTGGCCTGCAGACTGAAGGGTCCCGGGTTTGATTCTGGTCAAGGGCACATGCCCAGGTTGCAGGCTCGATCCCAGTGCAGCAGGCATCAGATCAATGATTTTCTCTCATCATCGATGTTTCTATCTCTTTCTCTCGCTCCCTCTCTGAAATCAATAAAAATTAAAACAACAATAACAATATAAACAAACAAACAAAAGATGTAAGTACTGCATTCTTTGGAGGCCAGAGGAAGGTGGAGTGGGTGTTGACAACCCTTTCATGCCACTTCTTGGTACTGAACAAATTGTAGGAAGCAAAGCCCTGAGCTGGAATAGATGACATTCCATGGTTTTAGTCCTCTGTCTAGGAACTGCGATAACATTGGGCAGGTGACTTCCTAACATGACCTCTCTTCTTCCACGTGTATTGTTTGATCTGAAAGTAATAAAGACCAATGTACATTAAAAATAATAGACCCTACCTCTCTCTCCCTCTTTTTGTATTTTTTTATTATGACAGTGTGTTTGGGCAGAAGGGATTCTCAACGTGTAAATTCACTTCAGCTTCCCTCTTTAGTGTTTTATTATTCTTCTTCTTATTTTTCTGTCCTGCAGTTAACGTGGGGATGTTTTGGAGCTCTAATGCAATCACTACATGTGAGATGCATCATATTCTATTTTATGTGTAGCAACTTCAGAGCATTGGATATATCCAATTGCACGTGGATTACCAAACCTTGTTCCGAGGAGAATTCTTCCTGACTTGTCTGTCCCAGGACAAAGTATCCTGGAGTCTACAGTCTCCTAAAGTGACATTCCAGGACTACTGCCTGGAGTGTGATGTTAGGTATCAATTCCAAGAGGCGGTTTAGATCCTCCTCAAGCCATTTTGAATCCAATTTAGAACACAGGTCTCTACTCTTCTTTACGTCCTCACCAAGGTCAAGATCAATACTAAGCTCCTGCATGGAAGGATTAGCTTGTTTGCGTTCCTAGTCCCTAGCACAGGGGTGGGCAAACTTTTTGACTCCAGGGCTACATGGGTTCTTAAACTGGACCAGAGGGCCGGAACAAAAGCATGGATGGAGTGTTTGTGTGAACTAATACATGTTAACACTGCTGCTGGTGAAGGAGCAGAGGGGAGAGCAAGAGAACCCTCCGCTCTTTCGGCTCCGCGGGCCGGATAGAACAGCCGAACGGGCCGGATCCGGCCCGCGGGCCGTAGTTTGCCCACGGCTGCCCTAGCACATGAGCCACTTCCTCACTAACATTTTTTTTTTTTTTTTTTTGGCTGGGCTGAGGGTCACCAGCCCAAGGACTTGGAATTTTTTTGATGCCCACGATGCATTGTCTGGGGCTATGCAGTTTTCAAGGTCCAATCATATTCACGACTCCACTGAGGGTTTGAAGGCTCATTTGGATAATTGTTTCTAAAGTAAGGAAACCTTAACTGTGGGAGGACTTCGCTTCTCATAGAAGGGTAAGAAGGCCAGAGCTGAGACATGTGGGGACTGAGTGTAGGAACATCAGGGTGTGTTTTGCCTGTAATATCTGTCTTGTGTGTGGAAATACCTATTTCTAAGACAATTTTAGTGACATTCTCCAGCATTTAAAAAATATAATAAAATAGCCAAAGGGAGCATGATGGCATCTGTTGCTACTAATGTGTGCCATGTGGTGTTTTCCCTGTTCTAGTTAAATGTGGATGTGAACAGCTTCCAAAGGAAATTTGTGAATGAAGTCAGAAGGTGTGAGTCAATGGAGAGGATCCTCCGTAAGCCAATTTTCTGCCTACTATCTAGCTAGCTGAACTGGCGGGGAGGTAAATGGCGTGCAGGTCTTGATTAACAAAGGTGTCCCTATTTGTACTTTTCCAGGTGATCTGGAGGCAGGGTGGGGGAGGTTAGAGATTGGATCCAGGTGCTGTGGGCAGGTCCCCGGGGCAATTCAGGTGACTGAGCTAGCCTAAAGCCACTGTCCTGCTTGATCCCATTTCTTAGATATGCAAATATATAATCACCTGGGGCTCTCTGTTGGGGTTTCTTCACTCAGGTTTTCTGGAAGATGAGATAAAGAATGAGATTGAGGTTCAGTGGCTGGAGAAGTCCCCACCGACCCCGCTCCCTCGGGAAATGATTACTCTGGAGGTAGGTTCTCCCCTACTTGGCTGAGGACTGTCGGGAGCTCGGGGAACCACTCGTGGATCCATTACCCAGTTGCTGAAGGCGTGGGGTGGGTATATGTGGTTTCCCACGTGTCAGTGTTACTTCCCCAGGAAAATTCCATTGTGCCATTTTTAGAGTCACTGTTTCTGATCCAGGAGAGAGCTTTTTTCCCTCTCCCAGAGCAGCCCCACGAATCTCACCCCACTTTGGAGAACGGTTTCCTTCGTGGGCAAACGATTCTTCTAGGCAGCGAAGTCTTACCTATAGGGTGCCGCTGAACAGGCCTTCTGCTGCTTCCATGTCCTGGCCATTGAAAGCAATCCTGCAGTTTACATGGGGATGCAGATATTTTTTTGAGATAATGACTTCATTTACTTTCAATCAATACCCAGAAGTGGAATTCCTCAATCCAGGGGGATAATTCCTCATTATCTGGTGGGAAGCATTGAGTTCAGTCTGGGCTGAGGCCTCTCAGACTGGCTTCTGAGATTGTGTGAGAGGATGGCAGTTTTCTTTAGTCTGGGATGTTATTTATGACTGGGGGGCCCTCCCTCTTTCTCCCCCCTCTCTGTCTGCTTCCTTTATAATCACCTGGCCTCCGTGGCTCCGTGGTTGAGCATTGACCTATGAACCAGGAAGTCATGGTTCAATTCCCGGTCAGGGCATATGCTGTATTCTCTCATCATAGATGTTTCTATCTCTCTCCCTCTCTTCTCCTCTCTCAAATTAATAAAGATGTATATTTTTAAAAATAAGCCCTCTAGGAGCTTCTAGTGCAGATGGTGGAGGGGGAAGCAGGGGAAGGTGGTGGGTAGAAGATGTCAAAGGTTTCAGAGCCAGATCATGGAAGACCCTGTTGAGAAAATAAAAAATAAAAAATGCAGTTTTGAATCCTCAGAGGAAGGACTCACTAAGGGAGGCAGGCAGGCAGTTAGGTTTCACGAGCTTAGCCTTGTCTCTGGCTCGGTTTATCTTTATTTTCTTTGAAGATAACTTAAAAGTCTTGACATTTTTATAATCCCCAGTAGTATACATCTATATAGTCTAACAGAGATATGAGACTGGCAACTCCCCTAGAAAATATTTTAGATGTTGTCATTTTAAAATCTGGATATTTGGGGGAAAATAGCTTTTAACCAAAAAGCTATGAATAGGGTCTCCGTAAAATCATTTCCAATTTCAGTGTTTTCACTAGTCTCCTAAGACCAGCCCTGTTCATTAGCAGCTCCCCCGCTACTACCATCCCCTTCACCTTCTCTATCACCTAGACCTGTTCTTGGGAACTGTGAGATGTCATCCTGGCTGATGCTTTCGCCCCGATCTTGTGTCTGAGTTTTGGCAGAAGTTTGTCCTTTGGTGCAAGCTGTGTCGTCCTACAGCCTGCAGACAGCCCTCGAGACCGGACAGGACCTAGACGTCTTCCTGAGCCATGTTCTCTTTGGATGCTCATTTTGGAAGGGAGATGGTTCTTTTCTGTTTTTTTTTTTTTTTTGTCTTTTCATCTTCCGTTCCTATGCTTCTCTGTCCCCTTATTACGCCTGCTTATCCCTGGCTTTCTAGGCTCCAGCCCATACCTGGTATTTGTTGGTTGTTGGTGGTGGGGGGTGACACTAGGATTCTGTTTTTATATTTTGTTATTATTACAGTGTGTTTGGGCAGAAGGAATTCTCAACATGTAAATTCATTTCAGCTTCCCTTTTTAGTGTTTTATTATTCTTATTCTTATTTTTGGTTAATCCTCACCCAAGGATACTTTTCCAACGATTTTTGGAGAGAGTGGAAGGGAGAGGGAGAGACAGAGAGAGAAACATCTATGTGAGAGAGACACATCGATTGGTTGCCTCCCACATGTGCCCCGACCAGGGTGAGGAATTGAGCCTGCAGCTGAGGTATGTGCCCTTGACCGGAATCAAACCCGGGACCCTTCAGTCCGCGGACCAACGCTCTATCCACTGAGCCAAACTGGCTAGGGCCTCTCTTCAGTGTTTTAAATGGGGAAGAGACATGTAATTTGCCAAAATGCCTTGACTTCTCCATGAAGCTGCCTTTTCACTCCCCCGAGTGTTTTTTAATCCTCCCCACGATGACGGAACGCAAGCGTGTGTGACAGTGGCTCTGGCTTACAGCTCTACCGTCACACAGAGTTAACGACTGCACAGGCCCCTTCGGGCTCCACTGTGATGCCCTGAATATTTGTTTTCTATTTACTTATCTGTGTGGTTAATGTACAGTCAATGTCATAGTACTTTCTGCCTGGACTACCGTTTTTCTCATTCCTTATAGACCGTTCTAGAAAAGCTCGAAGGAGAGTTACAGGAAGCCAACCAGAACCATCAGGCGTTGAAGAAAAGCTTCCTAGAACTGACTGAACTCAAGTATCTCCTGAAGAAAACCCAGGACTTTTTTGAGGTCATTATTTGGGGACTATTTAAAGCCCTCCTTGCCACCCCTCCCCCCAGCCTCAAATTTCTATTTTGAAAGCTGGCTGGTTTGGAATATGAACAACACCGTTTCTGTCCCAAGGCTAGGCCACTGGTGAGCGGGGAGTGTTCTGGGTGCAATGGCTGTGGCGCTGGTTGAATTAAATGGCAACATACTATGATGCTCATTAAAAAGGATGTGCCCCAAATGGCCAGGACAGAAGTGTAAGGCAGAACAAAGCAGAACAGTTCGTTTGAGCAGATTTGGGATTTGGGTAGGAAGAGATTGGGGAAGCTTTTTGATGTGGCATGGAGCACTCTACTTTTTGAATTCTGTTAACTATTTGTAGAAAATTAAAGCTTCCTTAGAAATAGAATAAACTTGGAGGCGTGGGGTGCTTTTAAGGTTATTTAAATACGTTTAAATGAAAATATTGATCATTTAACTTTCAGACGGAAACCAACTTACCTGATGATTTCTTTACTGAAGACACGTCTGGTCTCCTGGAGTTAAGAGCTATGCCTGCATACATGGCCGGAAAGCTGGGGTTAGTGTAACTGTGTTCTGGAAATTATGTGGAAACGGGTCTTCCGTTGGTCCTCAATGGCCAGCGTGTGATGGGGTTCCCCGAGTGTTTGAATGAATGAATAGATGAATGAATGAACAAACAAATAGCTGCTGGAATGAGCCCAAAGAGTGCGATGTTTGTATTGTCCCCACATAGAAAAGATGTGGGGATAATAATTTTTAACATTTTATTTATTTTTTAATCGATTTTGAGAGAGAGAGAGAGAGAGAGAGAGAGAGGGAAAGAAAAATATTTTTTGTACCACATATTTATGCATTCATTGGTTGATTCTTTTTTTCCCCTAGAGAACAAATTTATTTATTTATTTATTATTGTTTAAAGTTTTACATATGTCTCCTTTTTCCTGATTGACCACCCCCCTCTGCCACTCCCACCCCTGAGGGCAAGCCCCCACCGCTCCAGTGTCTCATTGGTTGATTCCTGTATGTGCCCTGACCAGGGATTGAACCTGCAACCTTGTCATATCAGGATGATGCTCTAACCAACTGAGCTACCTGGCTAGGACGGGGATAATAATTTTGATGGGTTTTCTTAACTGTTCCCTGGCTTTGGGACAAGGCTTATAGGATACATGTTTTTTTCTTTAACTTTGAAATATTGATTTGATAGTAAAATAGATTTGGACTTCAAAGTTTGAAGTGTAATTAGAAATGGAATAGTTATACAATCAAGTCATTCACAAATAGTGGTGCTACAATGTGGCTAAGCCCATCAAAATGGTGGGATTTCACACAGTGGAAAGTAAAATTGATGAACTGACCAAAGTGCTGGGTTTTGCAATTCTACCTTTTTATTCAATAGATACCTGAGGGCCTGCTATTTGAGGTAGTAAGCATTGAATTAGAAATAGAAAGAAAAGAAATTTATTGAAAATGTTTGATCTGAAAGTAATATAGACCAATGTACATTAAAAATAATAGACCAATGGAAGTAACCATCTCAAGGTTAAAGTGTAAAGTTTGGGTCAGAAATGATCTAGATGCCTGGATGATGGTAAAAATAAAGATGTATACAAATCCATGTGTATGTTTCCCTCTTAGTACATTATTTGTAATAATACAGAGACCATTGTTGAGCATTTTGAACATCTACAATGCTATAATGAACGGTCTATCATATTTTTAATTGCAAATAATTAAATACAAACTATTGGGATGGTTAAGGAAACCTTACCATGTCCAAGAAAACAGAAGGTCACAAGGGACTTGAGGTAAATTAGGGCTGGGATTCCGAGTGCCAGGCAGGGCTGTGCCATCACGTCCTGGGTGGAGGGAGGTGGACCTTCAATGGCTTCGCATCTTCACGTCTCCAGGAGTCTTCTCCCTGCGTCCCCCTCCCTGTTCCGCAGTAACGTGTCCTCTTCTGACTGTTGACACCAGGTTCACGGCTGGTGTGATAAACAGGGAGAGGATGGCTTCCTTCGAGAGGCTGCTGTGGCGAGTTTGCCGAGGAAACATCTACTTGAAGTTCAGCGAGATGGACACAGTTCTGGAGGATCCCGTCACAGTGGGTATCTCAGGCTGCAGATAACTTCCTCCTAATTCCCTGTAGCCCTCACCAGAGGGCTTGCATTCCTGCGAACACCGAGTCTTTAGTTCTGTGAAGCCAATATCTATTCCCTTGCTTTCTCTTTTCTTTTTTTTCTACCTTTGAAAGGTCAAAAACTGATTTTTCCTAACACCGCATTCCTTCGAGAAACTTAGCTATACTCCTTCCACACTAGGCAGCTGTGTCTTTTTGTTGTTGTCATGATTTTTAAAAAAATTGGTTTTAGAGAAAGCAGAAGGGAAAGAGAGAGAGAGAGAGAAAGAGAGAGAGAGAGAGAGAGATCACTTGTTGTTCCACTTATTTGTGCATTCATTGGTTGCTTCCTGTATGTGCCCTGACCAGAGATAGAACCTGCAATTGTTGTGTATCGGGATAATGCTCTAACCAACGGAGCTACCCAGCCAGGCTGTCTCTTAATCACAAAGAACTAAACTGATTTAGGTCAGTGTGCACATGAGCATAAGAATGACTTGGGGGAGAACCAAGATGGCGGCATAGGTTAACGCCGGAGTTTGCTGCTTTGAACAACTACTTCAAAAGTGAAACCAAAAAACGGAAGGGACAGCACCCAGAACCACAGGAACGCTGGCTGAGTGGAAGTCCTACAACTAGGAGGAAAGAGAAACGCATACGGACACTCAGAGGAGGCGCAGTGCTGAAGTCAAATTCTGAGGTGCGGAGTGCGCGGAGCGGGCTGGCGGTGGAGGGCGCGGTTGGCGTTTTCAATCGGGAGGGAGTCGCAGACTCTGAGCTCCAGATCCGGGTGAGTCTTTAGGGACCCAGACTCAAACGGGAGAAACGGGACTGTCTGGCTTCGGTCAGAGCGAGTGCAGCTTTCTCTCTGAGCTTTGCAGCGGGTGCTGGGACTCAGAGAGGCAGAGCCCCTGGGGACAGGACTGAGAGCCGCCATAACTGCTCTCTCCGGCCCACCCTGTTGATCCTGTGCGACCCGCCTCGCCCAAGCCCTGCACTGAGGCATTTGCCGGATAGCCTCAGGCAAAGGCTAGATTAGCACCTCCCTAGAGGACAGAAGTTCTCTCACTGCTGACACAGCTGATTCTCATAGCCACTTGGCCTGGAGGTCAAACCCTCCCTGGAATTAGCTACAACAATCAAGATTTAACTATAAGACTTCGAACAAAGACCACTAGGGGGTGCACCAAGAAAGCATAACAAAATGCAGAGACAAAGAAACAGGACAAAATTGTCAATGGAAGATATAGAGTTCAGAACCACACTTTTAAGGTCTCTCAAGAACTGTTTAGAAGCCGCCAATAAACTTAATGAGATCTACAAGAAAACTAATAAGACCCTCGATCTTATATTGGGGAACCAACTAGAAATTAAGCATACACGGACTGAAATAACGAATATTATACAGACTCCCGACAGCAGACCAGAGGAGCGCAAGAATCAAGTCAATGATTTGAAATGCGAGGAAGCAAAAAACACCCAACCGGAAAAGCAAAATGAAAAAAGAATCCAAAAATGCGAGCATAGTATAAGGAGCCTCTGGGACAGCTTCAAGCGTACCAACATCAGAATTATAGGGGTGCCGGAAGATGAGAGAGAGCAAGATATTGAAAACCTATTTGAAGAAATAATGACAGAAAACTTCCCCCACCTGGTGAAAGAAATGGACTTACAGGTCCAAGAAGCACGGAGAACCCCAAACAAAAGGAATCCAAAGAGGACCACACCAAGACACATCATAATTAAAATGCCAAGAGCAAAAGATAAAGAGAGAATCTTAAAAACAGCAAGAGAAAGAAACTCAGTTACCTACAAGGGAATACCCATACGACTGTCAGCTGATTTCTCAACAGAAACTTGGCAGGCCAGAAGGGAGTGGCAAGAAATATTCAAAGTGATGAATACCAAGAACCTACAACCAAGATTACTTTATCCAGCAAAGCTATCATTCAGAATTGAAGGTCAGATAAAGAGCTTCACAGATAAGGAAAAGCTAAAGGAGTTCATCACCACCAAACCAGGATTATATGAAATGCTGAAAGGTATCCTTTAAGAAGAGGAAGAGGAAGTAAAAGATAAAGATACAAATTATGAACAACAAATATGCATCTATCAACAAGTGAATCTAAGAATCAAGTGAATAAATAATCTGATGAACAGAATGAACTGGTGATTATAATAGAATCAGGGACATAGAAAGGGAATGGACTGACTATTCCTGGGGGGGAAAGGGGTGTGGGAGATTCGGGGAGAGACTGGACAAAAATCGTGCACCTATGGATGAGGACAGTGGGTGGGGAGTGAGGGCGGAGGGTGGGGCGGGAACTGGGAGGAGGGGAGTTATGTGGGGAAAAAAAAGAGGAACAAATGTAATAATCTGAACAATAAAAAAAAAAAAGAAAAAAAGAGAAAAAAAAAAAAAAAAGAATGACTTGGAGACCCTAACCGGTTTGGCTCAGTGGATTGAGCGTCGGCCTGCAGACTGAAAGGTCCCAGGTTTGATCCCGGTCAAGGGCATGTACTTTGTTTGCCGGCACATCCCCAGTAGGAGGTGTGTAGGAGGCAGTTGATTGATGTTTCTCTCTCATTGATGTTTCTAACTCTCTATCCCTCTCCCTTCCTCTCTATAAAAAATCAATAAAATATATTAAAAATAAGAATGACTTGGGGGCCTAGCTGGTGTTGCTAAGTGGTTAGAGTGACAGCCCACAGATGGAAGTGTTGTAGGTTCGATTACTGGTCAAGGGTGAGTACGTGGGGTGCAGGTTCAATCCCCTGACATTGTCATGCATGTGGATTTTTATTTTCTTTTGAATTGCTTCCAGGATAGGAATTCAAGGAAATAGGGTTGCTGGCTCTAAGGGTTGTGGGCATTTTTGTGACACTGGCTGGGACCTGACAGATGGTTTCTCAGGGAGGGGGTCGTACCTGATTCCAGTGCCCCAAGTGGTATGTGACGAGTTTGTTGGATTTATTGCAACTTTTCCAACAATGGGCTCCATAATTTTGCCTTGACTACCCTCCACCCCGAATGAAATAAGAGCAAAAGGGCACATTTATTTGCTTAAAGTAACATTTTCATATATCCTTATGAAATATATATTCTCCCTTTCTTGTGAATTGTCAAACTTGGACTTTTAAGATGCATCTTAGGTAGGCGGTTGTGGCTTGTTTAGCCATGGCCAAAATTAGGGCTTGAGACCTTCATGGCAAGGACAAGTTGCTCAAACAGCTGGCCGGCCTGAAGGTGGAGCTGTCCCAGCTGCCGGAGCCAAAGGGTCAGACGGCGCTGCTTCCACGCTTCCTAAGATCTGAGTTCTTCGCGAATCTGTCGCCCACGTTCTTACCATCATTAACCGGACTCAGAAAGGGACCCTCAGGAAATTCTACAAGGGCAAGAAGAGCAAGCCCCTGGGTCTGTGGCCCAAGAAAACACAAACCATGTGCCGCAGCTCAGCAGCATGAAGGGAACCTGAAGACCAAGAAGCAGCCGCGGAAGGAGGGGCCGTACCCTCTGCGCAAGTCCAAGGTCCAGGCCTGAGCATCGTTCAGGCCTGAGCATCGTCCAGGCCTGAGCATCGCGGCGTCAGTAAAGCACAAACTGGCTGACGTTGCTTTGTGTTTGCAGTTGTTTCAGCTAACCGTGCTGGAGAGCCGGGCTGGTGAGGCGCAGGCGTCTGATGGATTTGGGCAGGCCTGCCAGTCGCTGTTTCAACCTGGTGTGGGGGCCTGGCAGTCCTGGCTGCAAGGGTCTGTTGGGTGCTCTGGTGTGTTGACTTGGGGCCTGGAGCGTGGAACTGCCCTGACGATCCCTTCTGCCAGCGCCATGCGTGCTGGGCAGGGAGAGGCTGGGAGTTGAGCTCTGAGAGCCATGTGCGGCGATGTTGTATCGGAGAGACCCTGGGTGGCTTGATCATGCCGTGGATTTGGCGTCTTGCCTAGTCAGCAGCTCCAGACGCTACTAAAGTTGCCCATCTGGGGTGAAGGTGCAAGCCTGGGCCACATCCGGGCTCCCTGCCAAAAACATGTCGTTGGGCTGTGAGGATGCAAGATCTGCCTTAGCCCGGCTTCCTGGTACGCCTTCCACTGCGCCCTGGGATGCTAACGCCATGGGCCTTCCCTGCAGGGTTTCAATGCACTTTCCTGTGTTGCAGTCCCAGACTTTGATCTGCAATAGAAACAAGCAGACAGGCAAAAGAAAAGATGCATTTTAATCAGTGTTCTTATGGATGTACAGTGAGTAACTGTGAGTCCAACATTAGACACGGCTTTACCTTTGTTAAATATCAAGCACTCACTCGCCCCTGAAATGCCTGTGTGTGAGTTAACCCTGGGGAGCTAGGTCAGCCCTTTTCATGTTAAGCCTTGCAGTATCCTGGCGACCCTCTTCCGGACGCTTCCTTGTTTATTAATACATCTCTTTAAGTAGAGGGCTTAGAGCTGAGGCCCAGCTGTGAGATCCAACTAGTGGAGCCGATAGTGGGACTCTCTGTCCCCTTAGGACTGCACTGGCCTCCCCGCTGGCCCCGTACAGCCTGCCTCCGTGGCCTTGCCCTCAACCATAATGAATTACAAACTTGGACCAACTGGGAGAAATGGAGGTTTTTCAATTTTAAATTTATGTATATTTTAAAATCTAAAAACAGAACTTGACATTTTTATTATAATGTAACCAGAAAGAAAAGCTCATTTTTTTTTCTCCTCGTTCTGATTTTCCAGAAAGAAGAAATGAAAAAGAACATGTTCATCATATTTTATCAAGGAGAGCAGCTCAGGCAGAAGATCAGGAAGATCTGCGAGGGGTAAGGGAGGCGGGCAGCGGCTCCGTCACCAGCGCCGCGGGGCGGGGTGAGGCCAGAGGTGTGCGATGCGAAAGGCACCATCGGGGCCTCTTTGAGGTCCGTTTAGGGATTTAGAATAACTTTCCCACATTTGATAAGAGAGTGTGAAGAATGTAACTGACCCTTAATAGCTGTGGAAATAGGAACAGAGAGGACTTAAAGGGGCAAAATTTAAAGGTAACTAAAAGTGGATCCTTTTAACCATTGCCGTTTATCCCTGCTCACAGGCAAACCACATGCTAAGCTGTTTCTAATGCTACAGAATCATCTCCTATCCAGCCCCTTAGAAGCAGAAATTACTCAGTAAAGAAGGACATTAATGCATTAATAGATTCTGGGGGGCAAAAGGGGGGCAAGTTAAGCTTATAGTTTTGTTTATATAACAGCTCACAGGCTTTATGGTTTGAAAGAAGCTCATTCCTATAGTGTGAGCCATGTGTTGGGAAGCCTTCTAAAGGGAGTTCATTTATAGACGGCCACGGAGAACGTTAGTCTAGGAAAAGGTGTAGCCTCACCGAAGCCAGCAAGTAGTGACTTAGCAGAAGAGGGTGTGCAGAATGCTTTGGAGCGATAACCACGTGTCAACTGGAATGCATTAAACACAGGTTTCGAGCCACCATTTACCCCTGCCCAGAGCCTGCGGCGGAGCGCAAGGAGATGCTGGCTGGTATCAACACGAGGCTGGAAGATATAGTCACCGTGAGTGAGGGCTTCAGGCACGCGATCTGAGGGGCACTGCGGCTGGGCCCCCTCTGCCATTGCCGAGTCAGTCCTGTCCTCTGGGGCCCTTGCTGGAAGCTGGCTGGGAGGCTTGCTGTGCTCTTGTAGCTCCTGGTGCAGAAGGTTTCATAATTAAGAGGCTGTTTCATGGGCGAGAGGTGATGACTCTTCATCTGAACTCCAAGCCCAGAACTGGATCCTTGTGCTCATCCCGACACAGTGGGTACTGGACGCAGGCGGTGGTCCTCGCAGGGCCACCCCTTCCCCCCAGCCAGGGCCCACTCCACCCAGCCACTCCCCAAACGGGTCTCAGCAATGCAGTTCTTTCGAGTCCTCCTTCAGTGGGCAGGGAGGCCACGCGGGGCTTCAGCTCCGGGCAGAGTGGGGCTGCCCCTTCTGTGGAGCACGAGGCCCCCTTGGCCCGGAGGAAGGCGGCAGGGCTACTGGTTCTGGGCTCTTTCTGGCTGAGCTGGAAACCTCGTGGCACAGGAGGTGCCAGTAATATTTTCATGTCAGTAATATTTTGCCTGGAGTTAGAACTGACCACAGCTCGGCCTCATCTATGATACAACCAACTCGCCAATGAAGTCGAACAGCCAGCCTGACCGATTCTTTTTCTGCCGAATTGCCCAGTTCTAAAGTCTGTTGTCACCCACAGTGGCGCTCAGCGCTTTCATGATTAGAATACTTTCTTTAAGACCCTTTGAAAGTCCTCTCTAAGAGCAGCTGATCCCACATCGTATTGTGAACTCTAAACGGTGCTGCCCAACAGGACTTCTGTGGTGGTGGAAATGTTACATATATAACCCGCAGGAGCCAAGCGCCCATGTGACCTTGGAGCTCTTGGAACATGGCTTGTGATTTAAATTCTTGTAGCTCCATGTGGCTGATGTATTGGTCAGCATGGTTCTAGATCCTCAATGCTGTCTGTAGACACTGGGTGTGTGTGTGTTTCCAAACTCTTAGGCTAACAGGCATCTTCACCCTCCTAGAAAAATCTGTTGGCATTCCTTGGTGTGTAGATGCGTCACTCCAGTCTCTGCCTCCATCATACAGGTGTTCTCTGTGTACCCCATTGTCCAAATTTCTTGTAAGGACACCAGTCATATTCAGTAGGCCCACCCTCCTCAGGTATGACCCCATCTTAATTGCATCTGCGAAGACCCCATTTCCAAATAAGATCAACCTTCACAGTTACCAGGAATTAGGACGTTAACATATGTTTTTGGGAGACAGGATTTAACACATAACAATAGTACTGGAAGGAATTTAGAAGAAAAGGAAGAATTCTGCCTAAGAGTTTTAACCTCTAGTAGGGGTACTCTGCTCATGAGAGTTCAAGGCCAGATGAGAGCCACAGGCCAGAGGAGGGCGTCCAGAACAAAAGAAGCCGCTGCAGCTGGTGAACCCCTGTTTCTGCCACATTGCCAGACACTTCCTGAGTGTCCCTTGTTTTTCTGTGTGTTGCTTTTTGCCCAGGTTATAACACAAACGGAGTCTCACCGTCAGAGCCTCCTGCAGGAAGCGGCTGCCAACTGGCACTCCTGGGTGGTCAAGGTGCAGAAGATGAAGGCCATTTACCACATCCTGAACATGTGCAACATCGACGTCACCCAGCAGTGCATCATCGCTGAGATCTGGTTCCCGGTGGCAGACACCGGGCGCATCAAGAAGGCGTTGGAGCAAGGCATGGTGAGTGGCAGGCGGAGCAGGGAAGGGGGAAGATGAGTCACGTCCAGCCTCGGCAGTCCCCCTCCGGGCACTGAGTGCTGGTCAGGCTCCTGAGTCATGTGAACTTCATAAGTGACTTGCTGGTAGGATGTCACCTTCGTCTTTGTATCTTCAGTTGTCACCGGTGGTAGGGCACATAGCAGAAACTCCTTTTCTCTCAGCGTTTGACAATTAGTCACCTTTTCTTTCATCTTCAGCAAGTGCATAGCGAGCATGACTGTGCCAGTCACCGTGCTCATTATGACTGTGGACCTCACAGTTCAGTGTGACTGTGGATACCATCCTCTACCTCATAACGGTCACAGTCTACCCGGACAGACCATAACCAGGCTCCTGTAATGACAGCCGACGGGAGTAGAAGGCTCCCTACATGCTGGGTCTCGCAGCGCTCGCCATTCATCTCTCTAATGTTCACGGTGCACCAGGAGCAGATGTAGGGCTGTGCTGTCACAAGGGCCTGCTCTGATGGACTTCTGAGAAAGGGAGACAGACAGTCAGCATGTCCATCATTAGTGTGATTCCAGGCTGTGATCCATGGTGGGCAGAAGTGAGGCAGGGGGCGGTGAAGGGTGGAGTGGAGGCTTGTTCTTACACCTAGTCACCCTATTGGTGAAGAACGGACCCTCTGCCCTAAAGAGTGCCAGGTGGCCAAACACAGGACACCTGGCACTGGACAGATGAGATTGGCAGCAGTTTACTAGTCACATATGCTCGTAGCCCCGGGGAGGACACTGCATGCCACACAGGGCCACAGGGAGGCTGCACTTGGGGCCGGTACTTGGAAGCAGAGTGAACCAGCAGGGGCTGTGGGAGGCAGGCTGTGTAGTGACAACAGGGTCGGGTGAGCCCTGGTTTCCATGGGAGGGTGTGATTACTTCATTTGAATAATTTTCTGGGAAGTGGAACCCATAGGTTGACTACAGGGCAGTGGTCTGGTCTGGCTGAGGGACAGTGCTGGGCCTTGCCTGCTAAGTGGGTGGCATATCCGCTGAGACCAGAGGAACTCATGGCTTGACCTTTGGGGCCCTGTGAGACACAACGATGTCAAGGCAGCGCTTGAGCTCTTAGGTCTTACAGTGCTGTGACAGGGCTGCTGGACAGGACCCCTCTGAATGCTGGCGTCAGAGCAGACTTCCCTAAATGCCATGGGAAGCCTGGAGTGGGTGGGAAAAAGAGCATTCAGGCTGAGGGATCCAAAGGTAAAGGCCTTGAGGTGGGATGGGACTAAGAGATAGGAACTGTCTTTATCTCCTTTTTTTTTAAAAAAAATATATTTTATTGATTTTTTACAGAGAGGAAGGGAGAGGAATAAGGAGAGGGATAGAGAGTTAGAAACATCGATGAGAGAGAAACATCAATCAGCTGCCTCCTGCACACTCCCTACTGGGGATGTGCCCGCAACCAAGGTACATGCCCTTGACCGGAATCAAACCTGGGACCCTTGAGTCCGCAGGCTGACGCTCTATCCACTGAGTAAAACCGGTTAAGGCTGTCTTTATCTCCTTTATACAGATGAGTAAACTGAGGCATAGAGAGTGGCAGTAACTTGGCTGTGATCCTGTAGCCAGGAGGCAGGATTTGAATGTCCTCACATGTTGGTCCAATAACTCCCCAAATGGGGCACCTGCAAGGAGGGTTTCACCCAGACTGGGAAGGGCAGGGGGCTCCCTGGAGGAAGTGATGCATGAGCTGGACTGTGAAAGCGTGGTTAGAAGAGAGGTGGGAGGAGTGTGCGGTGCAGGCCCACCCACAGACCAGTGGCTGGAGAGAGGGTGCAGCAGCTTAAGGAATGGGAAGAAGGTCAGGGAGAGGCTGCAGGGCAGTTCCTGAAGGACCTCATGGTGGTGTAAGGGAGCTGATCTTATTCCCGTGCTGGGTGACATGATCCAGGTTGCATTTTAGAAGCACGTGGCTGTAGTGTGGAGAAGACCGTCAAGCCTTTGGGGAGGAGTTGTCCGAATGCAAGGATTTCACTGAACAATGTTGCTCTGTAATCACAAAGGGGTCAGACTTCTACAAGGCTCCTTACGGCTATTTCTACAGTTTCTCCATCCTCTGAAATAATCAAAGTGTCTCCCCAGATAGGAGTAGAAGGCCCTATGCTGGTAGGAGATGAGGAGACAAGCGTAGGAGGATAGATAGCTATTATTATCACCAATGAGCAAAAAATACTTAGGCTACACTAATACTGTGTCCGCTGCTGGAGGACATGTTAGAAAAAAAGGAGGAAGCCACAGTCCTTGACCTCAAGGAGGTCATAGTCACACAGATGAAAACATATATCATCATAGAGTAAGGAACTCCTCTACTTGCATGTAAGCTTGGGAAAGTTACTTAACCTCGCTCTCCCTTCGTGTCCTCATCTCTAAAGTGGGGCGCTGTTAGGAGGACTAACGAGCACTCACTTCGCTGGTGCTAAGCCCCCCTTGGGTGTGCAGGTGGTAAGTGCTGTTGGGTTAGGAGTGACCAGAAGGTTCCTGGGGGGTGAGCTTGGAGAGCGGTCCCTACTTGGGAAAGTGAACAAGGGAGGTGGCTGCTGTGGAGTTGGGTGATTTCCACAGAGAAGCAGTGGGGGGAAGGTGTGAATGGAGGATTAGTCAGCTATGAAAAGAAGTCTTGATTACAAGGCTAAAGAGTTCTGGCTTCATTCTTTAGGTAAGAGGAAGCCTTTGAGGATTTTTGAGCAGGAAGGTAACATGACTAAAGTACTGTGTTTTGTTTGCTTTGTTTTATTAAAAGAAGGATTATGCAGTCTGGAGTGTAAGATAAATGGGAGGGAAAGAGATGGAGGAGGATGGGGAGGCTGGGGCTTGGCTGGTGGCTGTGGGAATGGGAGGGAGAGGGATTGGAAAGGGACAATTAGCAAGATCTGGAGATTGGTGATTAAATCAGGAGAAGGGAAAAGTCTGAGGATATCCAAGTTTCAAGAATTTGGAGAATGGAAACTGTCGAAAGAACAGCCTGGCTTTAGGGCAAGCTGATGAGTCCAGTTCTAGGCTCCTGGATTATGTGGGGCTGCTGAGACAGGAGAGTTTGAAAGCCTAGGCAGGCAATGAAAAAAGAATCGAAATTTTCAAGAGGGTCAAGGCCATTTGAAAGGTTGAAACAAAATTCGGAAAGTGGATGAGCTCTTGGGGGCGTTAAGTAGAGAGAAAGGGAGAGGAGAGCCAGCCCCAGAACGGAGGCGTAAACATGCATTTCAGGAGCAGGAGACTGCAGATCGCCAGGGGAGCAGGAGGAATTCGACTCTCTGACAGCTCTCCTGTCAGATAGGTTAGATGAGTATTAGGAAGGTTTTCACTTCCATGGGAGAGATCGTGAGTCTCAGGTCAAGAGATTATCCCACGTTCACCCAGTAAGTGATGGCAAGAGTTGCCCTGTGATCCACCTGCTGGTACCCAGCCCAAGGCTCTCCTCCTTACATTTTTGTCACATGTTCTTTCTTGCAGGAACTAAGCGGCTCCTCCATGGCCCCTATCTTGACAGCAGTGCAATCTAAAACAGCTCCTCCCACATTTAACAGGACCAATAAATTCACTGCTGGCTTCCAGAATATTGTAGATGCATATGGTGTGGGCAATTACCGGGAGATAAACCCAGGTAAGGTGTCTGATATGTTACATGCCTGAGCAGCTTGAAAATGAAAATTGGGTAAGATTCACCCCCAAGGTGGCAACCTAGCAGGTGAATTACTTAAAACTGTGACTTTCCTAAAATCGTATTTGTTTTTTTGAATGCTCTGCATTGTCTTCTGTAAAGGTGATTAGTGAAAGATTTGTTCCTTGTCAAGATTTCACCTGTTCTCCCTTAAACTGTAGCCTTATCAGGCAGCCGGATTCGGTTCTTGTTTGTTTAACAGTTCAATGAGGGTCATCTCTGGGCATCTCCACAATCTCATAGTTGTGTGGGAGAGATGGGAGCACACAGAACTTGGATTCAGAAGCCTGGATTCCTAGTGACGTAAACTGTGATGTTAGTGGCCTGGTTTGCAAAATAAAGGGGTAGACCAGATGCCTATTAGCCAAGCAGTGCACGATGCTGTTCTTGTCCAGCCTGGGTCCCAATCTAATTTGTGACCCATAATGCAGGGCCCCATAGGTGAGTAACTTCTGGAGGGCTGGGGTACATGTGAATGGTGGAGAAACAAGCAGGAGATGGTAGTGGAAAGAGCATAGAAAGCACGTAGAAAACGGATTTTAAATCCCATTAAACTTTGTGATCTTGGGCAAGTCACTTAACCGCTCCCAAACTCATCTCATCTGTAAAGTGGAGAATAATAGTGTTTATCCACTGATGAGCTCATGTATGTGGGAGCCAACCAAGTGTCAGGGGTGCAAAGACTGAGAGCTGACAGAATCAGAAAGGCACAAGGGAGCCAGCTTATCACAAGGAGCGTAATAGACCAATAGTCGGGGAGCCCACAGGACTGTTGGGAAGACTCAGGCTGTTGTGGTTCTCACCTCTGCAGCTCCCTACACCATCATCACTTTCCCCTTCCTGTTTGCCGTGATGTTTGGAGACTGTGGTCACGGAACCGTGATGCTCCTGGCTGCCCTTTGGATGGTCCGTAATGAGAGACGTTTCCTCGCCCAGAAGACGGACAATGAGGTGGGCGTCCATCAGATGTCTCCCCTCATTTCCTCAAATGTTCTTAAAGTGTGATTGTTGTTTTTGCCATAGGAATAGCATGTTCTTATGAGAAGGGGAAAAATGGAAAGTGAAAAAGAGTCAAAACTCAACATAACACTAGGCCTTCCCTGAGCTTGTCAGGTTAGCATGCGGTCCCTTTTCATCCACAGTCCTTTGCATGGTTTGGTGCAGTTCCTTTTAGCATTTTTGTTTTTTTGGACATTGGTTGGCAAGGCATTGATCTTTCCTTTTTTCTTTTTTTCTTTTTTGCTAATATTGATTTTTTTCTTTGATTATAAAAGCAATATATGTTCATTGCAAAAATTGGGAAAATATAGCCATCTACTTAGAAAAAAATTACAATGAGTGTTTCTGTATGACATTTCTAGTTTCCTTTCTGTGCTTAGACAAAAATATATAATTTTAGAAATTGGGATCAAATAGTGCATATTAATTTGTAGCCTCCTTTTTTTCACTTAAAATAGCACAAATAATTTTTTATGGCAGAGCCCTTTCCCCACAAGCCCACACTCAGTGTTCTTCTGAAACAGACATCCCGAACACCATGTCTTCACTTTCACACTTGAAGTTCTATACCTTCCATGAAGCTCCCTCACAGAGTGATGTGAAGGTTGAGACAACTCAAGAGTTGCATTGTTTCAAAGTTGACGTCACTTTGTGGCCGCCGATATTGCATTTTACAAAGTGCAAACATGCTTTAGCTATGTTCTGAATTTTATCTGCAATCTATTTTTTACAGGTTGACTTAACTAGAGCTAGTTCAGTGATGTCAGAGTGAGTTAATCATAAGCAAGGTTAGTGACAAATTGACCTATGACCAATACAGTTTTCATGACAAGCATTTTATTTAGAGAGAAAGGAAGGGAGAGAGAGGAAGAGTGAAAGAAACACTGATTTGTTGTCCCACTTATTTATTCATTCTTTCGTTGATTCTTGTACATGCCCTGACCTGGGGTTGAACCCACAACCTTGTTATTTCGGGATGAAGCTCTAACCAACCGAGCAACCTGGCCAGGACTCATGGCAAGCATTTTAATAGATGTAGTTTCCTGTAATAAATATTTGAAGTCGGCAAGTCCCACTCAGCAGTTCTGATGGTTGTTGCACATCCTGCAGTATCGGGAGAAAGCACTTTCTCTTCTTAGTGGATGTACTTAGAAACTCAACTTTTAATGGAGACCCCCCCCCCCCCGTCCCCCCCCAAAGGAGTATAGATTTGACTTGCGGTAAAATTTAGCAGCCAGCTCCGTGCTTACCTCCTGGAAGTGCTGGAGACACAGCCACCCACTTTCAAGTCCCCCTTTTCACAGGTGAGGCCTCAGTTTCGGCTTTAATCACATGTTCTAACCAAGGCTGAATTCAAGCATTTGAGGCCTCTATGCTTGCTTCCACAATAGCAACGACCAGTCTGGGACTTTTCAGAGTCACCTGTAGAAGCTCAGGAAAATCATGATGTGTGTGCTCTTGCTCTCTGGGCCACTTTGGTGCCGGCCTCGTCGCGTAGCCGCTCTGCATAGGGCCTGCGTGCCTTGCTGTGGAGAGACCTGATCACACGCTGGCTCAGAGCTCACTGACAGTCCTCTCTGTCTCCCCGAGGCCAGATCTGGAACACCTTCTTCCAGGGGCGCTACCTCATCCTCCTCATGGGCATCTTCTCCATTTACACGGGCTTCATTTACAACGACTGCTTCTCCAAGGCTTTCAACATCTTCGGCTCTTCCTGGAGCGTCCGACCCATGTTCAGAAATGGCACATGGAAGTAAGTTCACAGACAGGGATGGGTTGTTCCCTGGCCGTCTATGGCTGAGCAAATCTACGCCTGGCTCGGCCCAGAGGTGTACCCACAAATTCAACAAATAATGCCGTTTTCTCAACTGAGCATGAGACCTTGTGCCACTTCCTCAGTAACTGTGCTGGTAACTGTAACACATGGAAATAGTTTTTAAAACTTTAGCTCAACTGCCCGGCTGGCATGGCTCAGTGGTTAAGTGTTGACCCATGAACCAGGAGGTCACGGTTCGATTCCCGGTCATGGCACATGTCTGGGTTGAGGGCTCAATTCACAGCGTGAGACAGCCAATCAGTGGTTCTTTCCTGTCGTTGATATTTCTACCTCTCCCTTCCTCTCTGAAATCAATAAAAATATATTTTTTTAAAAAAGAAGAAAGGACTGACTTACAGGACTTGGCCTCTAAGAGGATAAAGGTTATCTCTGGTCATTTTTGTGATTTGGACAATGTCCTTCTGTTGCTATGTCCATATTCTGATATCAGATATGGTTGTGGAACGCTCTTGCTTTTGTCTAGATCCATCGCGGTCACAGAATGGCCTTGTCTGACGTTGGTGTTCTGTGGAATTGTTTATGCTCAACAGCAGGCTTAGCTGTGGGTACCTGGCCAGTTCTCTCTCGTCAGGGGTGGCTTTCTGGTTTGTGGACACACAAACACGCCCCTGCTAGTGAAATCCAACCGCTTGCCCTGAGGCGTGTTGTTAGGACTGTGTATGTGTAGGGCGGCCAGGGATCTATTTCTGTAGACTCCTTCATCCCTACCCCTACCTTTTTTCTGATGTAGAATATACACCGAGTGGCCAGATTAGTATGACCACCTGACGTTTGTAGGCAAATTAGCTATAATTTCGCGCTGAAGTTGCTAGAGGGCCAGACCATTATAAATAGGGAAGTAGGCTGTTTACCACGACAGTAGAGGTGATTTTTTTCCTGAAGATATGGGTAAGCAACGCGATTTAACAGCCTTTGAACGTGGGATATATTTGAACGTGAGTGGCCAGATTATTATGACCACCCCATCAGTACTTCGTTGGGCCACCTTTTGCCCTCAGTACTGCGGCGATTCTTCTTGGCATTGACTCCACGAGATGTTGAAAGGTGATGCGAAGAATCTGACACCATGCCTGATGAATAGCACTGTCCAATTCTGTGAGATTTGATGGTTGTGGAACTAGCTGCCTGATGGCTCTTTTAACTTCATCCCACAAATGTTCAATTGGATTGAGATCTGGTGATTGTGGGGGCCACCTAAGCAAGGTAAAGTCTCCCTCATGTTCTTGAGACCACTCCTGCACAATACGAGCACCGTGGCATGGCACATTGTCTTGTTGGAAGAAGCCATCTCCATTGGGATACACCATCAACATGATAGGATGAACTTGATCAGCAACGATACTTAGGTATGTTGTGCTATTCAGATGAATTAAAGGGCCCAAATCATGCCAGGAAAACATGTCCCAAACCATAACACTGCCCCCACCAGCTTGAAGGGTTGTACTCATGCATGTGGGGTGCATGCTTTCATGCTGTTTCTGCCAAATTCTCACTCTGCCATCTGCATGATGCAACTGGAAATGAGATTCATCGGATCACATGACTGTTTTCCAATGCTCGACTGTCCAATTCTTGTGTTTCTGTGCTAATTGGAGACGTTTTATCTTGGTAATTGCAGACAGCAAAGGTGTTCAAACAGGCCTTTGGCTTCCATATCCCATACGATGCAGTGTACGGCTAATTTGCCTACAAACAAATCAGGTGGTCATAATAATCTGGCCACTCGGTGTATATATATATTTTACTACATGCACCCCACCAGGCTGGAGCGCTTTGAAATCTTAGACTATATATTCCTTGGGGGTTGGTGGGTCATTTCTGTCGCTCAGGCCACAGGACAGTACTTGGCACACAGTGGGGATTCAGTACCATTCATGGAGTAACCAAATGAGCCGGACTGATGCGTTGCACCAGCAGTTAGCTGTGATTGGCTCGACAGACGGCACCCTAGTACTTTTTCCTGCCTTTGGTCACTCACTGGCTTTGCTTTTGTTTTTTCCTTTCTCCCTCTGAAGCATGGAAACGATGGAGACAAATCCACTTTTACAGCTGAACCCCGCCATTCCAGGCGTGTACTCTGGGAACCCATACCCATTCGGGATTGATCCGGTAACAATGTCCTCTGGGCTTAAATAGTTATTAAATAGTTAAATGACTGGCTGAGGAGAAATCGGGGGGGTGGGGGTGGGAGGGGGAAGAAGTGCCAGAACCTATTAAATCAACCAACTTGTGTTGAGATAGAATTACATGGACGGGAGGTTTTTGTGACACACTGCGCTGACTTCAAGTAAGTGTTCTGCCTGCATCCTTTACCCAGCCCCTGGGTCATTTTCCATACAATTCCCCAAACATCTGCCTCGTTCTCCATCACTTATGCCTTGGCGGTTAATGACTGCTTCTTTTTAAAAAATCTTTTTTTATTGATTTCAGAGAGGAAAGGAGAGGGAGAGAGAGAGAAATATCAGTGATGAGAGGGAATCACTGATCAGTTGCCTCCTGCACAGCCCCTGCTAGGGATTGAGCCCACAACTGGGCATGTGCCCTGACTGGGAATCAACCCTGACCTCCTAGTTCATAGGTCGACGCTCAACCACTGAGCCACGCCGGCTCGGCAATGACTGCTTCTTTTAAAAAGCCCTGGGTGCCTGGGAAGTATGCATATTAGATCATCAGTTTAGCATCCTTATCAAGTTTCCTACTTGGGCATTTTCTTGCAGTGGGGTAACATTTTTTTTTCCTAGAAACATATGGATTTGCTTTTATTTTTGTTTAATTTTACTGCCTAGAATTGATACGAGTGGAAAAAGAGATTGTCAGCTTTTGTTTGTTATATCCATCTCAATTGGATTTGAGCTGAGCAAAGCGAAAGTGATTCTGCACACTGGATATGAAGGGGTTTTCCAGAAGACACCCACACATAGTGGCCCAACGCAGATTGCCACTAGGTGGCAGCCTTGTGCTCCAAATGAGCATGGGTGGTCGAGACCTGAACTTGGCAGACGCAGTCCAGAAGTGTATCTTATAAGCTCCTTTTGTGACAGAGAACCCAAAAGCTCAGGTTTAGTTGCTGACAGTTAAGAGGGAACAGCACTGGCTCTAACGTTGGTTGTGTGGTCTCTCCTATCTTGTGGGTCATCTCCCTCCTCTTGTTTTCCTGGGTCCTCCCGCTGCCTGCCCTCTTCCCCTCCCTTATAAACACAGAAAGTGCCCTAGCTTTTCTGTTGGCTCAGTGGATAGTGGTTCCGGTCAAGGGCACATGCGTCAGTTGTAGGCTCTGGCCCTGGTTGGGGCACATGCAGGAGGCAACCAGTTGATGTGTCTTTCTCACAGTGAGGTTTCTCTCCCCCCCCTCCCCCCCATACTTTCTCTAAAACAGTGGTTCTCAACCTTCCTAATGCCTCAACCCTTTAATACAGTTCCTCATGTTGTGGTGACCCCCAACCATAAAATTATTTTCGTTGCTACTTCATAACTAATTTTGCTACTGTTATGAATCGGAATGTAAATATCTGATATGCAGGATGTCTTTTTTTTTTTAAATATATATTTTATTGATTTATTACAGAGAGGAAGGGAGAGAGATAGAGAGCTAGAAACATCGATGAGAGAGAAACATCGATCAGCTGCCTCCTGCACATCTCCTACTGGGGATGTGCCCACAACCCAGGTACATGCCCTTGACCGGAATCGAACCCAGGACCTTTCAGTCCGCAGGCCGACGCTCTATCCACTGAGCCAAACCGGTTTCGGCGCAGGATGTCTTTTCATTGTTACAAATTTAACATAATTAAAGCATAGTGATTAATCACAAAACAATATGTAATTATATATGTGTTTTCCGATGGTCTTAGGTGACCCCTGTGAAAGGGTCATTTGACCCCCAAAGGGTCGCAACCCACAGGTTAAGAACCGCTGCTCTAAAATGAAAAAAATATCCTCTGGTGAAAATTTAAAAAACAAAACAAAAAAACCCCAGAAAACATTACCCAGGCCGTACCTGGTTTGAATCAGTGGATAGAGCATCGACCTGTGGACTGAAGGGTCCCGGGTTTGATTCTGGTCAAGGGCACATACCCGGGTTGTGGGCTCGATCCCCAGTAGAGGGCGTGCAGGAAACAGCCAGTCAATGATTCTCTCTCATCACTGATGTTATTACTCCTCCCCTCCTCTATGAAATAAATAAAAATATATTTTTTAAAAAAGAAAGCATTACCCACGATGTGTTGATGCTTGCTTCCCAGGGGCACTTGCATTCCAAGTTTTATCAAAAGAGGTAAAGTCCTTGAAAGCTGGTTTGCAAGCTGCAAAGTGCTAAAAAGATATGCAAGTTATTTTTATAGACTGGAAGGCTTTATCTCTGGTCCTAGGAGTTTCCTCATTAGCAAGCAGATGGGGGAGTCCCAAGGGGGTGGTTTTAGGGTCTGATTGGCCTTGCTTTGAATCATGTTGCTCCCACTGTCCTCTCTCTTCCCCTCACAGCCCACATTGAATGCAGCAGGTCTGCTCCCTTGAAGGGAGGGTGGTGTAATTCACATCTCAGAGTTCCTGCTCTGTGTGCAGTTTCTGTCACCTGTCCACCAGTCAAAAAAGAAAGGAAAATGTGAGGGTGAAAGAGCAGGTGGAGAGTTGAAAATAATCCTCCAGGTAGCATGTAGATTTTTTAAATTTATGGTCTTTTTATCATAAAATAATAATATGTATGATTAAGAATCCATATAACACAAAATACTGTAAAAATGAAAAGAAAGCCTTGTCTTTCCCACCTCTCCAGTTCCTGCCGTCCTAGTCCCAGAGACAACCTGTTAAACAGAACATCTCTGTGCCTATGGTAGCACTTACATATATGAATGACGGGTTTGATGTTTGCATAATGTAAACTTCTACAGCTGCATTTATTGACTGAATGCATCATCTATTTTGAATCAAATCATGAAATACTTGGCTATCAGAGCTGCGTGGTCTTTCTATAGTGTCTGTGAATATTTTATAAGAAATGAACGTAACAGTGGTGATGGAATCAGGCAGCCTGTGTTTAGTTCCTGGCCTGAAACTCTGGACATTGGCTCTGATTTGAGCTCTACTGACACCCCAGCTACACTTCTTCTATAGCTGGACTAAGGGAAATGGGACTTTGGAAACCCAGGAGCATAATCCCATGGAAATAAAGCTTTCTACTCTATCGCCTCCTCCTGTGGGGGCCTCTGGAAATGCTTATTCCAGTGGAACCCCAAGAAGTCCACTCCCACTAACAATGGGGGAAGACAAGACATGTTTTTCTCCTGTAACAAGAAGATTAAATGATTTTCACACGTAAAACACCTAGAAAGAGTTTAGTGCATAAATGGGGCAAATGCTCCATTTGCTATTGTATTATTTCTTCCTAGGTGTTTAAGTAACTCAGTTTCCTCGAAATTAAGATAAATTCCCTCACATGTAAATTGGGAATCCTTGTAGAGTTGTCCTCCCATATTCATGGGGACACGTCCCAAGACCCCCAGTGGATGCCTGAGTCTGTGGATAGTACTGACTCCATGTGTGTACACTATATTTTTTCCTGTACATACATACCTATGATAAAGTTAATTTACAAATGAGACACAGTAAGAGATTAACAATAATAAAATAGAACAATTATAACAATATACTGTAATAAAAGTTATATGAATGTGGTCTCTATCTCAAAATATCTTGTTATACTGTGCTTACTTTTTTACTTAAAGGAAGCACCTCCTAAGTTCTCTTTGGCATATCTGAATTGCCAGCGTCACCTCGGGGTCATTATTAAGTAACGTAAGGGTGACTTGAACACAAGCACTGTTAGTATCAATACGATGTTAGTATTGATCCGGTAACCAAGGCTACTCAGTAACTAATGGGCGGGAAGCGTGTACAGTGCGGAGATGCTGGACAACGTAATGGCTTGTGACTCAGGTAGGATGGAAAGTATGATGATGTGAGATCTCATCATACTTCTCAGAATGGCACACGATTTAAAACTTATGAACTGTTTATTTCTGGAACTTTCCATTTAATATTTTCAGACCACAGTTGACCATGGACAACTGAAACCACAAAAAGTGAAGCCATAGTGAAGGGGGGACAAGTGTCTCTATCTCATGGGATTTTTGTTACAATTAAACAGGGTAAACACATTTAAGGAGCTTGATGTGTGCCTGGTACTTACCGATGAGCATGGCTGGTTTGTCAGGTTTGGCTGGCTCTGCAGCATGCTAGTTACCCCGCCCTCACCAAGCCGAGGGATCCTGTGGGGTTGGCTAACCAGGTGGGCAAAGGAGGAGCAGACCGTGGAGGGCAAGCCTGGTGCAGCTTAGAGGTCGAGGCACACAGGGAGGCGGGGAGGCTCTGGTGTGTGGGCACTGTCACTGGTGTCCCTTCTCTCACCTTTCCAGCGACCTCCTTAGTGATCGTCCAGCTGGGAGCCACTCAGGACATTATAAAGAAGCAGTGAGATGTGGCCCCTGCCCCTGTGTGTGCACGGGGGAGAGGGCAGGTGACTATGTATTGAGACTGTGCTTAGGTGGATGCTGACCCTGAGTTACTGAAGGAGGAAAGAGAAGTTTGTGGCTTTGTTACCTTTGAGATGCAGTATGACAAGCCCTCAAGACGTGTCTAGCAGGCTGTTGGGGATGTGCCTGAAGTTGAAGAGGTGTCAGAGGTAGTGGAGAGGACTTGCGTCATTAGCCTGAGGGTGGGGATTGAAAACTACAGGGAGTTTAAGATTTCTGTGGGGAAGATGAACGTTGGTGACTGGGGCCACTAGTCAGCATGAGACCCTGACCACTGGGGGCACTTGCTGTCTGAGTTGTTCTCCTGGAGGCAGGCAGATACACATGCCCATCACTTTGCAAGTTGACAAACAGGAACTTCAGAGAAGGCAGGGACCATGCCTTACCCACAGTGCTAATAAACAGGCTACAGCAGTGACTTCTTGAGAAGGGCCTGGAAGATGCCTTGTAATGTGAAGCACTACAGACTTTCAAAGTCAGACATGCTTGTTCCTTGGTTGTGGGCACATCCCCAGTGGGAGGTGTGCAGGAGGTGGCTGATCGATGTTTCTCTCTCATCGATGTTTCTAACTCTCTATCTCTCTCCCTTCCTCTCTGTAATAAATCAATAATATATATGTCAGACATGCTATTTATTATTAAGGGATTCGATACCCCAGCTGGTGTGGCTCAGTGGTTGAGCATCAACTTATGAACCAGGAGGTCATGACTTGATTCCTGGTTAGGGCACATGCCTGGGTTGCGGGCTCCATCCCCAGGAGGCAGCTAATTAATGATTCTCATCATTGATGTTTCTATCTCTCTCTCCCTCTCCCTTCCTCTCTGAAAAAAAAAAAAATTTTTTTTAAAGAAGGAATTGGATAAGTTCATGGGCCAGAGATCTACACTTTTATTAAGGGAACCGAGGCAAGTTTGGGATCTCCATAATATTTAATGATTCATTTTCATTTAGATCAGGGAAAAATCATGTAGGATCCCCCCCCCCCCAGTTTCCTTCCAGCCACTTGATATTTTACTGGCACTAATGGTTTGGACAGTTTGTCATCAGAGTTGCATTTGTAAGGGGCTTGGTCCTTTTCGAACCTAAAATGCCTGAGTGGAACTGGACTGAAATTAGAGACTGGATCCCAGAGCAACTTCTCAGGGGAAATTGTGCGGTTGTCCCCAACCCTGGTAGGATGTCCAGATTCTGGCCTCAAGCATGTCTTCACGTTTCCCACCCAGATTTGGAACTTGGCTTCCAACAAGCTAACGTTCTTGAACTCCTATAAAATGAAGATGTCGGTGATCCTGGGAATCGTCCAGATGACTTTTGGCGTCATTCTCAGCCTTTTCAACCACATGTGAGTTTTAGGGTTCTCTTTCTGCCTGTTGGTCTGACCCCATTGACAATGAGCAGTGACAGCCACCAGTTGTGCCTCATGTCCCTCTGTGTGAGGTTCCTTCCCCCATGTCTCTTGGCGTGAGCCAGGACAAGCTGGTGCCTGGAAATGGGCCCTCTGTTTCTCAGCTGAACTTCTCAAAGGTGAGTCATATTTTCATGCGGGTTCAGAATGAGGCTGGCAAGCCCGCAGCACCTGGTGTCCCCCAACCTGAAAGACTTGTTACTGAATATCAAAGCTTAGCTCCCACCGGCTCCCACCAGTGGGGACATAGTGCCTTTTGCCAAAGCGCCCTCAGATTCTAAATTCCCTTTGGTGTCATTTCTTCCTGTCGGCAGCACCCTCTCCCTTCTTTGGCTGTTAATGTTCTGCCTATTCCTTTCCTTCGATCAAGGACCATCTCTGGAAAGCTTCTCCAACCTACTTCCGCTGCAGGTGTAAATCTTTGAAGCCAGCGTCCACGGTGCCTGTTCAGAGTTGCCCTGTGTGGACCTGGCAGCTGGTAGGAGTCGCTGCCATGTACTTTGAGAGTGAGGGCAGCATGAGGCCACACACATGATACAGGGTTTGGAATCAGAAGTTTAAGTACTGCTTCCAATTTTTCATATCTGTGTGACCATGGACATGTTGCTTAACGTCTCTGAGATTGCTTTCTTTTATAGAATGGGAATATAGTAGTCAGAATGAGTTAGGTTATTGTGAGGTAACAAATAACCCCCAAATCTCAGTTGCTAAGCTACAGACCATGACATGCCCACTGTAGGACCACCGGGGGCTCTGTGCCTGTTGTCCTCACACTGGGACCTGGGCTGACGGGCAGCTACCTGTGGTGCACTGCCAGTCGCCATGGTGGAAGGAGACTGGTCAATTACCGTTGAAGCTTAAGTTTCCACCCCAAAGTGACACCTGCCACTTCTGTTCCCATTTCATTGGCCAGAGCCAGTCACACAGTGACCCCTGATCTGAAAGGCCGAAGAAGTACAGTTCTACTGAAATATCGGAAGTACTTAGTGTGCAAACCAATGACGAGCACCCTGGTGCTCCTGCCTGCCTGGAAGTTCTATGCGGATTCGGTGAGACAGAATCCCAGACGGCACTTTCTGCCTAGACCTTATTTGGCATCATTGAGTGTCAGGCTGGCCTCACGTATCTCTGATAATCCCATTTTTTCCCATGGGATCTCCTTTTCTAGTTCTTGCAATTAACAAAGCATGGTATGGGGCTCTTTCTAATATTTTCACTTGGGTGCCCCCAACTTATTCTGTGCGACCCAAGGCCTTAGAGCTGGAGTTGGCATGCATTCTCTGCAAAGGGACAGATAGTCAGTCTTTTAGACTTTTGAGGTCAGATGGTAACGTGAAAACTGCCCTTGACAATACAAATACGTAGGGGGGTGAGTGTGATCGTTCCAATTAAACTTGATGTATGAATGCTGAAATTTGAATTTTGTGTAAGTATCATGTATCATAAATAGTATTCTTTTCAGTCCTGTCCCCCCTCCCGCCCCCCCCGCCCCCCGCCATTTTAAAATATGAAAACCATTTTTAACTTGCAGGCTATAAAAACCCAAGGGCCCTACTTTGCCCCCCCCCCCCCATCTTAAGGCATTCTTAGGAGGAAAGCTCTCAAGTCACCCCTATATACCCGTGTGTTTTCATTGTGTTGATATGAGCTGGGCCTGCATTTGAAGCTTTGGCCAAATTGCCAACTGACTGTGTGGGCTCAGTCTTTGCTTCAGACGTGACCTCTAGACTTTGGTTCTCTCCAAATCTTTTGTGCAAAAGCACTTTCCTTTCCATCCATGCATGATTACTGCTTCCCAGGGGAGTGAATGCAGTTAACATTTTATGCTTTGGGAAGAATAATTAGTTACTGATATTTTTTCTCAATGTTCTGCCTTCGTGTGTGTGTGTGTGTGTGTGTGTGTGTGTGTCCATTCCCAGATACTTCAGAAAAATGCTCAACATCCTTCTGCAGTTTATTCCGGAGATGATTTTTATGCTGTGCCTGTTTGGATACCTGGTTTTCATGATCATTTTCAAATGGTGCTACTACGATGTCCACGTGTCCCAGAAGGCCCCCAGCATCCTCATCCACTTCATCAACATGTTTATGTTTAACTATAACGACCCCTCGAATGCACCCCTGTACAAACATCAGGTATTATGGGATTTTTCTTCTTTTATGCACCTAATTATGGTAGATCTCTCTCATACTCTTGAGTACCACAGAGACTAGTTATTTGCAAGACTGAGCTATCTTGCCCTAAGCAGTTTGGCTCAGTGGCTAGAGCGTTGGCCTGTGGACTGAAGGGTCCTGGGTTTGATTCTGGTCAAGGGCACATGCCCGGGTTGCGGGCTCCATCCCCAGCGGAGGACATGCAGGAGGCAGCTGATCAGTGATTCTCTCTCATCATTGATGTTTCTATCTCTCTTTCCTCCCTTCCTCTCTGAGATTAATAAAAATATATTTTAAAAAATAAAATAAAAATAAACTCCAGCTAAGGTTTACAAGAAAGAAAATGGAAATGGGACCAGGAAGAGGAGTCCCTCTGTTCACATGTCAGGCTCTTCCGGGGGCTTCCGATGGCTCGTTGAGTTTTTATCTCTTGTTTTCCTCTGGCCCTTCCTCTGTGGACAGCACTGCCCAACAGTCAGACTTTTTGCCACTCTGATTGCTTCCATTTATTTCAGCTTCACTCTCAACTTGATATTTTATTTTTAAACAGTATAAATGTTCCATGGGAGCTGGATATAAATAGCACTCAGTGAGTCATTCTTTGGTAGCACAGATAGTTCTCTTCCTCTGGCCTCTCCCAGCGATTAACCTGATAATATTGCTTGAAGGTCGAGTTTTTAATAAAGGAAGGCCCACGTATATAGGTCGTGATTCCTCTGGGTCAAGTTCTAGGGTGAGTTTCCCAATGCCAGAGGACCCTGCAGTGCACCTATCCCAACAGTGAGTGCTCAGGCTGGTGCCCTGGTGAAAGTCGGGCTCCTCCCATGGCCCTGCATGTCCTCATGAGTTTGATTCCTACTTGTATTCTCCTTCCCTTCAGAAGCAGCAAATAAGAAGGAAAAAATGCCCTGTGATGGGGCTATTTTTTTTTTTAATGAAAAAATAAGAGACTATTTTCAATAATAACCAGAGAAGACTTACACCTCTGGGAGTTCCCTGGTGGTACCCTATCTTTTTGTTATACATCAGTGGTAACCTTGAACCACCCTAGCTGTTAGCATTAAATGAATGTATTTGGAAGGTTAATTTACTCATTGCCTGAGTCTAAATGAAAATTTACTTGGATTTTCCAAGCAAGTCTTCACTTTTAGGCAAAGGACTGAAATTCATCAAACAGTTCACGTGCTAATAGCCCTTTTCATGAAGACAGAAGCCCTCACTTAGTCTAGAATATGCAGTGAGCATGGTTTTTCCAGTTTTTTTCTCATTAAAAACATCGTTGGGGTTGTCTTGTTTCCCCAAGCCCTAGTATGAAGATGAATTATCTTGACACAGTTTGAAGTTTCTATAACCTCATTTTTGGGTCAAGCAGCTGGGAGAGACAATGTAGGTTGATAAATACAGCCCCTTCCCATCACTGTCCTGGCTGTCTTACTGTCGTGCTTGACTATCGAAGAAGAGCAACAGATAATATAAATCTCCAGTTGCTTGTACAACACGAGGGGGGAAGCCTGGTTTAAAATGGACAAATAGGCCAGGCTGGTATGGCTCAGTGGTTGAGTTGACCTATGAACCAGGAGGTCAGGGTTCAATTTCCGGTCAGGGCACATGCCCAGGTCATGGACTCCATCACCAGTAAAAGGCGTGCAGGAGGCAGCCGATTGATAATTCTCTCTTATCATTGATGTTTCTATCTCTCCCTCTCCTTTCCTCTCTGAAATCAATAAAAATATTAAAAAATAAAATGCAACTGAAATGACGCACACTTAGCATTTTTATCATACAAAGTATGCTGTGTGATCACCTTAAAGTGATAGGATCTTACCATTCTGGTCTTGCAGCAAGAAGTCCAAAGTTTCTTTGTTGTTATGGCTTTGATTTCTGTACCGTGGATGCTTCTGATTAAGCCATTTATTCTTAGAGCCAATCATCGGAAATCCCAGGTAAGAGTCATTCCTTTCAGTTCACTCACTGTGGTTGAGAGAGCATGCTGGGTGGACCAGGCCTGAAAGACAGTGGCGAGGTAGGTAGCTGGACTTCCCCAGATATGTTCTCTTTCTATAGAGTTTCACTTTTCCAGAATAATGTTCTATTAAGGCCAAGCAGGCCTTATGTCTTGCAAACTTTGCTTTTGTGTGTGTGTGTGTGTGTGTGTGTGTGTGTGATATAAAATACTCCTTTGCATGAATATACCACAATTTAGTTACCATTTAGATGCTGATAGTTATTTGGCTTGTTTCCAATTTTGGTAATTACAAATAGTGCTTCTATAACTTCCTGTGCATGTGCTTTGGCACATGTGTTTTAGAGAGTTGCAAGTAACTAATTTAAAATTGATTGTTTTATTTCAGACAGCACCTAGGTCAAACAGCATGAGATGTTAGCTAAGGGGACTGACTAAAGTCTATTTTGACTGGGGAGAAGAGTCACTAACATTCACAAACTCCAGTATCATGCTTTTACCAAGTTACTCATGTTTACTTTAATTAATTCCAGCATAGGACTAGAAAAGGCTAGAGTTAGGGATGAAAGTGGAGAAACTATCTTTTATTTTTTTCCTGTGATATTTTCTCCCTTCAGTTGATGGAGAGAGAAAATAGGATTTGAAGAAGACAAAGTAATGTTAACTTAAGTCACATTCCTCACCATAGGGCAGGGAACCATGAACCCAGGGCCCCCTGTCGGTACCTGGTACCCTGGAATTCCCGTCCAGACGGATTCAAGCCCACTTCTGGGCTCTACAAAGGTCCAGCCACAGCACTGGCACAGCCAGCTCCTGGCGTGGCCGCTGGGCAGCAGTTTGTGGAGAGTGTAGGTGAGCATGGACAGTGGGGGGGCAGTAGCCACACGTGCACTCCGGCCCTCCAGAAGTGGGAGGGGACCAGAGATGAGGAGAAAGTGGTGTGTCATCGTGCAGGCCAGCTCTCCTGGGACTCTGAATTTGAACCTGGCCTTTCAAGTTCTTAAGAGGGTTTGTTTCTCAAGATAGGAGGCTAGAACATATTTTACTAGGAATATGTTGGCTTAATTGATAACTTTTCAATATTTAAACATATGACACATGGACTTCCATTGTGACCTTTGCCCAGGGACCTGCAAACATTAGGTGCAGACTCGCTGAAGAAAGAAAGGTACTGATACTTTCATGCCTAATTTGCAACACTCCTCCCGTGAAGTCATTCTACGGCAGCATGGGACATTAAGTTTCACAGTGACTGGGAAGAAATAGTTGATTGAAACTCAGGGATAAAACCAGGCCAAACTGAATGGTGATTACACCTTGATCCTTCCCCCCGCCCCCTTGGATTTTTTCCTTAGCTATTTTTTTTTAATTTTTAAAAAATATATTTTATTGATTTTTTTTACAGAGAGGAAGGGAGAGGGAAAGAGAGTTAGAAACATCGATGAGAGAGAAACATCAATCAGTTGCCTCCTGCACACCCCCCACTGGGGATGTGCACGAAACCAAGGTACATGCCCTTGACTGGAATCGAACCATAAACCTTTTAGTCTGCAGGCTGACGCTCTATCCATTGAGCCAAACCGGTTAGGGCTTAGCTATTTTTATAAAGTGATGTTTTTATTTAGAAAAGTATATTTGTGTTGGAAAAGTGATTGTCTTAGTCTGTTTGGGCTGCTATAACAAAGTACCACAGACTGGGTGGCGTATAAACAGCAGAAATTCACTGCTTACAGTCCTGGAGGCTGGGAAGCCCAAGATCAAGGCTCCAGCACATTCACCTTCTGGGTAGGGCCCCTTCCTGGTTCATGGTGAGAAGGCACCTTCTCATTATGTCCTCACATAGAGGAAGGGGGTGAAGATGCTCTCTGGGGCACGAATCCCATTCCTGAGGGCTCCACCCTCATGTCCTAGTCACCTTCCAAAGGCCCCACCTTCCAAAGCTATCATCTTTGAGGTTAGGATTTCAACAGGAATTTTGGAGGGAGACACAAACTTTCAGATCATAGCAGTCATTAATTCCTAATTTTTCCTGTAAAAATCTGGATGTATCGGTCACAAGGCTAAGTATGTCAAAGGTGTCACTGATGGTTTTATGACGGTGTGTATATATGTATAAATAGAAAGGCACTCTGGTGTGTGTGTTGGTTTACTGTAAAGACTGACCCACTTGGCACCTTCTGGCGCCATGGAGAAAAGCACATGCTCTGGAATCCCCACCTGGGTTTGAATCCTGGCTCTGCTGCTAACCAGCCTTAGCAGCTAACCAGCTAACCAGCTGGGGTCCTGGGCACATTTGTTAACCTTTCTGAGCTGTAGTTTACCTCTCTGTGAAAGGGGGTGGTGATTCTGCTCATGTAAAAAGATTGTTGTGAAGGCTAAATGAGATAACGCAGAGAGAGTTTAGAACAATGGCTGGGACGTAGCTAATATTTCATGAGAGCCTGTATTTTGTATGGAATTGTTGTGATTCTAATTCTAAGGATGAATTGAGCACTTCATTTCCTTGCTTGCTGACAGCTGCAAGCATCCATGATTCAAGAACACACCGCTGAAGACATTGAAGGTGACAACTTGAACCCTCCCAGGAGAGCAGATGTCCACAGGGCCCAAGAGGACTACGAAGAAGAGGTATTTGGGACTCAACACCCTACAAAGACTTCTCAGTTTGTACAGATTCTAGAAGCGGACCTGGTCAGGGGCGGTGGTCAAGTATTGAAGAGCCGTTTGGGCGTGGGCACCAGCCCATCAGAATGAACTTGGGCAGTAGAGCTGGTTGGGTCAAGAGGACCCTGCTGGTGGCAGCCCTGTAATTGCTGAGTCACAGGAAGCTGGGGAGGTCCTAGGGCAGGGGATGCCTACAGGATCAGAACAACTGCTACTTACCAACCCATCTAGGAGTATTATCATCTTTTAGCCCAGGTGCTGCTGCATCTGTGAGCATGAGGTGAACGTCAGCCTTCAGATCTAGTGACATCGGAGGCCATCAATGGTACGAAGGCCTCCTTGGCTCATCACTGGGCCCTGAAAGTCAGCTTTCTCATCAGGGCCCCTCAAGCCGTGAGAGCAGAGCCCAAATGTAGCCCTAGATATTGAAGCAAAAAGTGGATCCTTTTTTCCCAGTCCCCTCCTGGACCCAAGTGTGCACAGCCTCCTGCCTCAACCCTGCTCTGTCACAACCTCCTTCATTAACCTTCGTAATACTATCTGCTCTCCTGTGAATTCAGGAATTGTTTTGTTTCCTCCTCCCTCCCTGCCCCTTTCTGTCTGAGGGCAGCCACTCCCCACCCCAGGAATGTGCCACATTTTCCCAGACTCTGCTTTTATGCCAGGACTGGAGTGGCCCACAGTCCTGAACTGGCTGGGGGTTATCACTGGAGCTCTATGCTTATTCTGCAGTGGGGAAAGGGTTCTGTGAGGCCTGATGGATGCTAAGAGTAGCTCCATTTCTAATGTTAATTACTGAAAAAATAATCATTTGAATGAATGGATGGTCAATTAGACCTAATGAGGAAAAAAATCTGGACTTTGAACAACTGTTCCTACAAGATTCCAGGTAAGGAGAATAACCCATATTGGTGGCTTATTGATATTACTACGTTTGTTAGACTTGCTGGAATGTTTTAGAATCCAACCCACACAGCATCAGACTTACCAGGCCCAGCCTATCCAGTACAGCCTCCATAATCTCCTCATGCCCTTGACATGTATCCAGTCCCTGTTCACTGGCCACCACTGCCATGACCCGGTTGCCCCTTCCATTTGTAGGCTCCTCCCTTCCCCCATGGTCATGCTTGGGTCTCCCATTGCAAGGTGAATACAGGCTCGACTCCGCCTCCCCCTCGAAGTCCTCTCCCACTTCTCTCCTCGCCAAGAGTTAACCAAACTCAAGGGTAAAGACGCAGTGCCCAGACTGCCAAGTCTACCCAAGACTTCTGACACTAGCCACAAGTTTGGGGTTCCCCAGGACCACCCCCGCCTTCAGACCAGCCAGTTACAAGTTCAGGGTCCCCTCAGACTGTGTTGGGTTCAATCATTTATAAACCTACTCATAGAACTCAGGAAAGTGCAATACTTAGTTTTGTTGTAGCAAAAGCGTACACATCAGAACCAGCCAGAGGAAGAGGCACCCAGGCAGAATCCACTGGGAGGGCTCCAAAGCGCAGCTTCTGTGTTCTCAGGGACGCGTTATTCTCCCAGCACTGACATGTGGTAACAGGTGTGCAGATGGCCAGCCCAGGAAGCTCACCTGAGCCTCACTGTCCGATGTTTTATTGGGGCCTCATTACGCAGGCATGGTTGACCTAGGGCAGTGATGGCAAACCTTTTGAGTTCGGCGTGTCAGCATTTTGAAAAATCAACCAAAAAAATGAGTTTGCGTGTCACCTGTGACACGCGTGTCATAGGTTCGCCATCACTGACCTAGGGCCACCCAGGTGGTCTCCGTCGCCCTTCCTTTCCTGGAGATGGGGCTGCTAGCATGTGTCTCCAAGTCCAACTCTAACCACTTGGTTGGTCTTTCTGGTGTGTCCTACCCCCAAGTAAATGAACAGAAGTGGTCCCAAGAACTCACCAAAAATAACAAAAGCATTTCTTTCACTTGTGAAAATACAAGGACTTAGAGCAGTGGTTCTCAACCTTCCTAATGCGGCGACCCTTTACTACAGTCTCATGTTGTGGTGACCCCCAACCATAAAATTATTTTCATTGCTGCTTCATAACTGTAATTTTGCTACTGTTATGAATCATAATGTAAATATCTGATATGCAGGATATATTTTCATTGTTACAAATTGAACATAATTAAAACATAGTGATTAATCACAAAAACAATATGTAATTATATATGTGTCTTCTGATGGTCTTAGGCGACCCTGTGAAAGGGTCATTCAACCCCCAAAGGGGTCGCGACCCACAGGTTGAGAACCTCTGACTTAGAGATTGCCTTCTAGGGGCCAGGACGAAGCTGAACCTCTCTTTGGGTGGGGTTAATTCTTCACTACACAGCCTTCCTTTTCCTTGACTCTCTCTACCCACCCTGTCCATCTCTGCTCATCCCCACCCTTCAATTCCTCCTAGCGGTTTTCATTGCCAAATTGAGAGGCACTGATTTTTGTCTTTTCTCTATAGCAACTGACATGGTTGACTACACCCCTATTCCTTCCTGGATACCTCTCCATCCTTGACTGCAGCCATGTGGTTCCTCCTATCTCTGAACGAAGATGTTTCCCAAGGCTGAGTGAGAGCTCTTCTTCCTACGATCGTTTCCTTATTGATCTTCTCAGTCCTCCTCGCTCCCACAGTCCCTCCTCCCACAGTGAGGTCCCAGGTGTCCATTTCCAGCCTAGACTTTTCTTCTGAGCGTGCTCTGCCTCTGCTATTGTGTGCTGAGAGATTCTACTTGTGTGGGCAGCTGTCACCCGGGACGTGACTCATCTGACAATTAACTGCTCATCTCCTTTTCCAATTTATCCATTTTTGTCAATGCAACTCTTTTCACTACTCAGCCTCAAGAATCTCAGAGCCCTGTGTGACCCTGGGTAAGGGCCCCTTCTGGGTAAGCGGTCCTCTGTGTTCCCACAGTACCGCTGCATTCTCGATGAGGGCACTTCCCATACTGCTCTGTGGGATCTGTCTGTCGGCATATCCTCCCTACTAGACAGTGAGCTACTTGAGGGCAGAGAAGGCGCCAGTCACTCTGTGTCCCCCCAGCATCAGAGTGCATGGAGGAAACAGTGGGCTCTCATCGCTGTCTTCGCCCCGTTTCTTCTCCCCTCATACCCAGGATCACTAAGCTATTCCACAAACCGACTTTTTTGCTTATAGGCTGTCCCTTCACTGGTCCATTTTGCTTCCAGATTAATCTTCCCCCAAATGTGTCTTTATGTTCCCCTGCCACGTTCTATTCAGACCCTTTTAATGGTTGCTCAGTGATTCCGGGGGATTTTCTCAGCTCTGTCCTTCATTGGTCTTTCCTGCAACTTCAACACCTGCACACTCTTACTGGTCACCTACACAGGCTCCCAGTTCCAGCCAGATTGTTTTTCCCCAAAACTTGCCTCCGTGATATTCCCACCCACCGCCTTACCAGAGTCCTTTTCTTTACCAGGCAGGGTCTTGTTTTTCTTTGACTTCCGGATGCCTCCTCATCCTTCATGGCCCAGCACAAATCTCATGAACCTTTTTCAACAACTTCTGGGACATGTTACTGCACACACACCACATCCTACTTTGTGCTGCTAATTCTCTTTCTACAAGTACAGTAATATTTATTTTCCTCTAGTTCACCTGGAAATATCTGAACAGCAAAGCCCATGTCTTATTCATGTATATATCATTTAAACTACTTTGTATGTGGAAAGTACTTAATGAAATAGAACAAAGAGTTTCCTCTTTCAGTTCAACTTTGGAGACATATTCGTGCATCAGGCCATCCACACGATCGAGTACTGCCTGGGCTGCATTTCAAACACAGCCTCTTACCTCCGGCTCTGGGCCCTCAGCCTGGCTCATGCAGGTGAGTGAGCCACCAGCAGGGGTGCAAAGCTCAGAGCATGCGCTCGTACCAGTGCCTTCTCTGGGTTCTTTCCGGCTCTTCTTTCTTGAGAATAATTTGCATTTGCCACGTAAACCTGTGATGCTGCTCTTGCGTCTTGCAGAACTGTCCGAAGTGCTCTGGACCATGGTGATGAACATCGGCCTTCGCCTGCGAGGCTGGGGAGGACTCGTCGGGGTCTTTATCATTTTTGCTGTGTTTGCTGTCCTGACAGTAGCCATCCTGCTGATCATGGAGGGGCTCTCTGCTTTCCTGCATGCCCTGCGGCTGCACTGGTGAGGACGACGGGCCTGCAGGACCTCTGTGGGCGCTTGGGTGGAAGTCGGGCTGCCAGGCCAGCTGGGTCCAAGTCCTGACCTGTTGTGTAACATTAGCAACTAACATACCCTTCTGGAACCTTAGTTTAGGCACCTGTTGGTGAACTATTCAATGATATCACATATTATGCATATATCATGGCCACCTTGTGATAAATGCTAGTTCTCATTTATTCCTTCTCCTTTACATTTCCACTTGTTTTATTACAATTGGCTCTAAAGTAAGGGATACCTGCAAATGTCGGTACGATGGGAGATCTGAAATGGGCTCACGGAAGGCCTGCTGAGTCTGGGACCTTTGGCCTTTGTTGCTGAGTGCAGGAGTTAATACCCATAGTTCAGCTTCCAAATTCTCAGAAAGTGGAAATTGAAGGAGGGTGCCTGCAAGGGAGAAGGCCCCCTGGACATTCACAGATTTGTCCGGAATGTAGCTTGTCTTCAGCTTTCACCTCCCTCTCTACCTGCTGTTCATAAAAAATGTTTTTATGCTTCACTACTGAGTTGATAATCACAACGTCCCTGCCTAAGGTTATAACATCATTTCTGCCTGTATCATTAGGAAGCAAATTCTGCAACTTTCTAAACATAAATGATCTTGCGTGATATCTGTTCTGTAAGTTATAGAAATATAAACCAAGATTCTGATTGTTCTGCAGTTTAGGACCAGGATGAAAACTAAAAAGCACGTGTAACCTGCTAAGCGCTCTGCTCACTAGCTCATCAGACAGTGGTTCAAAGCGAGGGTGCTGGGGGTGGGATGGTTATGCTGGTCTGTGAGGCCACCAGCAGAGGCCTTGGAGGGGCGGGGGGAAGGTGTAAGAGAGAAGGTTATAAAAGCCTGAGAGGATCCCTGTGGCAACACCAGCCTGGGTTCCTCGCCCCCCGACGCCTTCCTGACTCTGCGCTTGGTTTGATAAATGCTTCCTAGGTCTAGCTACCCCCTAGAGGTGGGTGTTTAACCCCCCTTTTCTTGCCCCCAACAACAGGGTGGAGTTCCAGAACAAGTTCTATGTCGGGGCTGGATACAAGTTTTCTCCATTCTCCTTTAAAAACATCCTGGATGGGACAGTCGAGGAGTAGCTGCAGGTCCCGTGGCTGATGGCTGACACCACCTTCTGTATCAGTCTTGTTTTTGACATCAACTGTGCAAGGCTGCCAATGGAATGATTGTTCTTAGCCAACCAGAGGCAGGAAGCCATGTATTATTTAGCTACAAGTCCTGGGATTTGATACGACTTCACCGTGTTATAGAGGAACTGCGTCGCAAGTCATTTCAACCTCCTGTAAGGTCTTAATTGTCAAATACTAAAATGATAGAGAAATTGGGGAGGGGTTGCTAAATTAATGTTTTCTTGTCATATTGTAAGTATTATATTTAATAAAATAAACTTCTGGGCCATTCACTTTTTCCGTAAGATGTCTTTATTCAAAATTATTTAATAAAATTTAGTGTCGATAATTTCAGGGCAAAGTTAAACAATAGAGTTATACAAACTACTCCAAAAGAAGGATTATTATTTGATTCCTTCATTTCCTGCTTCCTCAAACACCTTTTATCGTCGTCTGAGGCTAAGCTGCACAAGATCAGGAACTTTCTCATAGATTTTTCTCGCTGGGTGAGGAAGAACAGCTAATGTTCTGTGTTCTATGGAGGGCTGGCTCCTGTGTGGCTCTCTGCTTTGTTAAACCCCACATGACATCATCAGCAACTTTGTTTGCTCTGAGAGCACATTATGCTGGAGTAACTGGAGAAAGTGATTTGTAGGCTTGGACAAATTCAAGGGCCAGGTGTAGAATAAGATTGTTCCAAATAGACACACAGACTAATAGAACAGAAGTGACAAGGAGCCAAAAACATGCAATGGAGAAAGGAAATCATCTGGGAAAACTGGAAAGCCACATGCAAAAGAATGGACCTAGACTGCTGACACCATACATAAAAATTAACTCAACATGAATTAAAGGCTTAAATATAAGAACTGAAACAATGGAATGCATAGAACATATAGGTACTAAATGTATGGACCTTGGTCTCAGAGGGTTTTTTGTGAACTTGACCCCAAAGGCCAGAGAAGTAAAAGCAAAAATATATGAATGGGGTTCCATCAAACTAAAAAGCTTCTGCACAGCAAAAGAAACCATCAACAAAACAAAAAGGCAACCAACCAAATAGGAAACGATATTTATAATGATATCTCCAATAAGGGACTAAAATGTATTTAAAAAAATGCATACAGCCTTTTCGTAACAGGTTTGCCGCCAAAACACAGGTGTTGTGAAAACCACCATTAACTCAAACCCAAGATGGGAAAGGGAAAGACTCAATCAACATCGTCGTCATTGGACACGTAGATTCTGGCAAGTCTACCACTACTGGCCATCTGATCTACAAATGTGGTGGCATTGAGAAATTTGAGAAGGAGGCTGCTGATATGGGGAAGGGCTCTTTCAAGTATGCCTGGGTCTTGGATAAACTGCAAGCTGAACGGGAGCAAGATATCACCATTGAGATCTCTCTGTGAAAATTTGAGACCAGCAAGTATTATGTGACCATCATTGATGCCCCAGGGCACAGAGACTTCATCAAAAACATGATTACAGGCACATCTCAGGCTGACCGTGCAACCTGATTGTTGCTGCTGATGTTGGTGAATTTGAAGCAGGCATCTCCAAGAATGGACAGACCCGTGAGTGCCCTTCTGGCCTACACACTGGGTGTGAAACAGCTGATTGTTGGTGTTAACAAAATGGATTCCACTGAGCCACCCTACGGCCAGAAAAAATACGGAGAAATTGTTAAAGAAGTCAGCACCTACATTAAGAAAATTGGCTACAACCCTGACACAGCAGCATTTGTGCCAATATCTGGTTGGAATGGTGACAACATGCTGGAGCCAAGTGCTAACATGCCTTGGTTCAAGGGATGGAAGGTCACCCGTAAGGATGGCAATGCCAGAGGAACCACACTGCTTGAAGCTCTGGATTGCATCCTGCCACCAACTCGTCCAACTCACAAGCCCCTGCATCTGTCCCTCCAGGATGTCTACAGAATTGGTGGTATGGGTCCTGTCCCCGTGGGCCGAGTGGAGACTGGTGTTCTCACGCTTGGCATGGTGGTCACCTTTGCTCCAGTCAACGTTACACTGAAGTGAAGCCTGTTGAAATGCACCATGAAGCTTTGAGTGAAGCTCTTCCTGGGGACAACGTGGGTTTCAATGTCAAGAACGTGTCTGTCAAAGATGTTCACCGCAGCCATGTGGCTGGTGACAGCAAAAATGACCCACCAGGGGGAGCAGCTGGCTTCACAGCTCAGGTGATCATCCTGAGCCACCCAGGCCAGATCAGTGCTGGCTATGCATCTGTGCTGGATGGTCACACAGCTCACATCGCTTGCAAATTTGCTGAGCTGAGGGAGAAGATGGGTCGTCATTCTGGGAAAAAGGTGGAAGATGGCCCTAAGTTTTGAAATCTGGTGAGGCTGCCATTGTTGATATGACTCCTGGCAAGCCCATGTGTGTTGAGAGCTTCTCTGACTACCCTCCTCTGGGCCGTTTTGCTGTTTGTGACATGAGACAGACAGTTGCTGTGGGTGTCATCAAAGCAATGGGCAAAAAGGCAGCTGGAGCTGGCAAAGTTACCAGGTCTGACCAGAAAGCTCAGAAGCTAAGTGAATATTATCTCCAACACTTGCCACCCCAGTCTCAATCAGTGGTGGAAGAACCGTCTCAGAACTGTGTGTCTCAATTGGCCATTTAAGTTTAATAGTAAAAGACTGGTTAATGATTACAATGCATCGTAAAACCTTCAGAAGGAAAGGAGAATGTTTTATGGACCATTTGGTTCTTTTGTGTGTGTGGCAGTTTTTAAGTTATTAGTTTTTTAAATCAGTACTTTTTAATGGAAACAACATGACCAAAAATCTGTCACAGAATTTTGAGACCCATTAAAATAACAAAGTTTAATGATTAAAAAAAAAACAACAACCAAAAAAACACAAACAAATGCATACAACTCAACAAAAACAAACAATTGAATTTAAAAAAGGGCAGAGGACCTGAATAGACACTTTCCCCAAGAAGACATATAGATGGCCAACAGATAAATGAAAAGATGCTCACCTTCACTAGTTATAAGGGAAATGCAAATCAAAACCACAATGAGCTCATACCTGTTAGAGGGGCTATCATCAAGAAGACGAGAAATATGTTGGAGAGAATGTGGAGGAAAAGGAACCCTTGTCCACTGCTAAGGGGAATGTAAGTTGATGCAGCCTCTATGGAACACACTATGGAGGTTCCTCAAAAAATTAAGAATAGAGCTATCACCTGGCCCAGCAATCCCTCATCTGGGTATCCAGCCCCAAAATTTGAAAATATTTATTCCCAACGATGTATGCACCCCTGTGTTCACTGCAGCATTATCCACAGTGGCCAAGACATGGAAACAACTAAAGGGCCCTTCAATGGATGATCAGATGAAGATGTGGCACATATGTGCAATGAAATACTACAGAGCCGTGAAAAATGATGAAATACTGCCATTGTGGCAGCATGAATGGGTCTTGAGACTATCATGCTAAGTGAAATAAGTCAGATGGAAAAGGACAAGAACCACATGATTTCACTCATGTGGGATATAAAACAGCAATGAATGAACAAACTTATGGGAACAGACAACAGTATGGTGGTTACCAGGGGGGTAGGGGGTAGAAGTGGGGAAAGATGAAGAGGGTAAAGGGGGAAAGCATATGTAATGGAATGTAAATATACTTTGGGGCAGGGTGAGCATACATGCAATATACAGATGATATACTGTATTATGGAATTTTACATCTAAAAATGTTATTAACCAATGTTACCCTAATAAATTTAATTTTTAAAAAAGATTGTTTCATTAACTCTTTAGTCTGAATGACCTTTATCCAGGTTAATGATAATGTCTATGGTAACTATCCTGGTAGAGTGCTGTCTATTTACAATTTACGAAGCACTTCCACTTAGTATCTAGATCTAAATAAGATTCCAGAAGACCTGACAAAATGTAAGAGTCCTTTGGACAGGTCTCTTTTTTTCAACCCCACCTGCCCCTCCGTGTATTGGGTTGCCTGGTGCTTATGGAAGTGTCATTGCTCATACCCCAGGGGGCTTCTCTGTCACCTTCCATATCAAGGTCATGCATGACCCATCCAGCACAACTTAAGGCACAATTAGATGCTCAGCAAATATTCACTTAATGATTAAAACAGACTGAGCCCAAGAATGACAGTTGTAATCAAAAGATGTGTATCCTTGAGTTCCATCTCTGGTAGTTTATTGTGTGTGCCCTCAGGCAGGATGTGGAGTTGTTCCCCTTATGGCCAAAGTGGGGACAGTGATCTCCACCTCTGGGCTCTGAAGGGGGTTTTAAGGCACTGGGCATGGACCAGGCATGCAGTCAGTAACGATCCCATGTTGTCAAGGTCACTGGACAGGTTCAAGGTCTTCAGCTCCTTATTGCCCTTCTCCCCAGCCGTCTAAAACTATGCTCTGCTTAGAGGGGTCACCAACCAGCCTTTTGCCCTCTAATCCTAAACAATGATGGCTGCAAGTGAAGGTTTGAAAACGCAGAACTTCCCTGTGCACCTGGCCTAGACCCCCGCTCTTTCAGAAATGCCCCCAGCCTTCCTGAGAACAACATATTCTCAAGCCTGGCAGCCTCTTTCTATTTCCATAAGAGATGTAATTTCCCCTTTATAAAGGGATCAGGTGAAGGGCTGACTGAGAAGGGGGTGTGACCTGGATGTCACTCACTTGTCCAGGATGCAAGGTGGTTTCTTAAATAATCCTGTTCACAGAACTGAGCTGAACGGGAAGGAGAAGACCTGGGCGCCAGGTTTCTTGGGAAAGTAAGTCCAGAAGCCACCAGTGGTGCAACTTCTAGGTGGGATTTGGCTGCTGTGAAGGGGAAGCAAAGAAGGCCCAGACTGGAAAGAAATACACTGAGGTAAGAAACTCCGATGAGCAGCATGGATCTGGATTGATTTCTCCTGCTTTGGGGTGGTGGGAGGGTTGGACCACGAGTGCCTGGCTGAAGACAAATGGGGTTTGAGACTTTCTTCTTATTGACATTGCAAAACAAAGTACATTACACACACAGACACACACAAGTTCAGTTTAAAAAATTCTACAGTGGCCCAATTATTTCTGGCTAAAATGGAGTAGAATAAAATGCCTGCTGTTCACCTAGAATTTGTTTTGATGAAGCTTGAGCTCCATCTAAGCCTTTGAGTTTCAGAGTAAATCCCCAATATGTAAGTTTTTAAAAAATATATATTTTAATTGATTTCAGAGAGGAAGGGAGAGGGAGAGAGGGATAAAAACATCAATGATGAGAATCACTGATTGGCTGCCTCCTGCACACCCCCCACTGGGGATTGAGCCTGCAACCTGGGCATGTACCCTGACAAAGAATTGAACCGTGACCTCCTGGTTCATAGGTCGACACTCAACCACTGAGCCACACCAGCTGGGTGTCAGTTCTGCATTAGATTTTTTGAAGGTAGGCCATGGGTAATTTTCCCATTGTAGTTTTTAAGGAACTGATAGTTAGGGCTGTGAAGCATCCTTCCCCATGTTATTCCCTATTTTCCTGAATTGGTCTGATCATCCATCCATCCATCCATCCATCCATCCATCCATGCTCTTCCTAGGTTAGAGGGATTTAGAATGACTTAGGGAGCCAAACAATAGAAGATACCAACTCAGTTTCCCCAACATTTTATTTCAAAATTGAGCGGATAAATTCTGTCTCTCAGGAACGTGCCTCATCTCCATCTGTCTGAACATTTTATCTTCCTCTTTATGAAAACATCTCTTTATGAAACTTTTGGCTGAAACTTTAGAAAATACTAAGCGAATACTTTCCATGCCTGCTACGTCAGTGTCTGAGTGTCCTCTGAACGATCTGGAACATAAGCCCCTTTCCAGTGCACAGATATAAATGCCCAAATCCTGACAATCCAGCCACACCTCTGCCCCCCCCCCAACATGCCCACCCCCCGAAGGAATCCTGTTGTTGAAGACCCCACATAGCCCCATAGGCAGCAACAGAGCTTTCTCTGTGGCTGGTAACTTGTTTCTTCCATCCCTTGGCAGCCTCACCTGACATTGGGAACCCAAGGGCTGGGCATTGAAAGATGGATGTTACAACTGCTGACCCTGAACACTGTGTCGGCGGCTGGGCAAGGGCCAGGTTTGCTCCTCAAGTAGAGTTTGAGTGAGTCACACATCGCTGCCACCCCTTTTCTGCACCCCACCTCACCCCCACATCAAGGAGGCCATTCCAAACGGAGGTGGGGAAGGTTTTTCTTTCTCTAAAATACGCTAATTATACATGTAAAGCGATATGGAACAATAGAGGTATTTTTAATGTGAAGTCATCCGTTGTGTAGGAGTGCCTTCACAAGGAAGCTAGGCGACTGGTTTGGGCGAAGATCAGTGTGACATTGTGGTTGGAGTGGTTTCGAGGTCGTATTTTCCAACAGGCACATAGCACCTGGGAGGGTTTCTTAATACCCTCCCAGTTTACCCTTGAAATAAGAGCAACCTATTTCAGAAAACAAGTAACTGGTGGTTACTTTTAGGTGGTTTTTCATTTGAGCCCAAGGTGTTCTCATGTTCACAGAATATTAGCAATGAATGCCTTTGGAGCAATATACGTTTGCTAACTACGTAGATAAGAACTAATGTGGAGTGTATTTGATTTATAGTTATAGGGAAGTTTTAGAAGCTTAGTTGATACCTTCATTCCGAGATGAGAAACGATACGAACAGCCGTGAGTGCTTATGTTGCAGTGGGCACTCTGCCATATTATACAAACATCGTCTCATTTAGTCCTCATTTCAGACTTGCGGCAGTTTGTCAGTTAAGAATTGCACACAACTGACTGTCGGAGGGCAGTGTTTATAATTCATCACAGCCAGTTGGTCACAGCTTTCCGTGTTCCTCCCACGGCTTCACTTGACCAGCCTAAAAAAATTGTTGCGCACAACTGCAAGTAAGTAATAGCGACCAGAAATAACAGGGTCTTAGACGAGAGAGAGCTTTCTTTTCTTTCCCACGTAGAAGGTAGAAGCCGTCGGGAGGTAAGTAGACCAAGGCGTGGGAGAGCCCGCCTCGTCAGGTCCCAGGCTCTTTCTCACTACGCTCTGCCCCATTAGCCCGCATTTCCACCTGTCCATCCTCACGTTCATATCAGGACCAGAGACAGCTGCTGAGGCATCAGCCATCAGGTCTCCAGGGGCTGGAAAAAGGCAGGAGGAGGAGGGAGAGGGAGAGGGGGTTGAACAGGGCTTCCTCAGAAGTGCCGCCCCTCCAACAGCCACCTGCAACTCAGTGGCCACCCATCCACCAGGTATAAGGAAGACTTGCTACTGGAAGGCAGCAGGCTGTTTCTCCCATAAGAAGCTGGGACTAGTTTTATTTCCAGGCGAAGAAATGGAAAGAGAAATGGAACCAGTTTAATCTGTCTCACCGTGGCTGCTGCTTTCCTGCCTCCTCCCTGCCTCCTCCAATCCTTCTCTCCCTCTCTCCATCCCTCCCTCCTTCCTTTCTTCCCTTCCTCTTCCCCCGCCCTCCCTCTGTCTTTTCTGTGTTTGCTAATTTAGCAGTTATAAAATGATAACTAAAGGTTTTTGTTACTATAATTGTCAGTTACTACAGAAAGTGAACAGTCTTCCAGTTTTGTTTATAATTTATATATCCTCTTGTGAATTGCCTGTTCATATAATTTGGCCATTAATTTATTAGGATCTTATTTTTTTTGTGTAATTTATGGTATATATCTACCACAAACATTTAAAAAAATATATTTATTTATTTCAAAGAGGAAGTGAGAGGGAGAGAGAAATAGAAACATCAATGATGAGAATCATTGATTGGCTGCCTCCTACACGCCCCCTACTGGGGATCGAGCTCACAACCTGGGTATGTGCTCTGACCGGGAATCCAACTGTGATCTCCTGGTTCAACCACTGAGCCACACTGGCTGGCTACTACAAACATTTACTGGAGAAAAGAATAAAAGAAAAAACAAATAAGAACAAAAAAAAAGAAAAATATTAAAAAACAAACAAAGAAAAACATGAGTGTACAGATGACGTGTGGTGGAAGTATGCACTGGAACCTGTATAATGTTGTTAACCAGTGTCAGACCAATAAATTCAATAAAAAATGAAACTGAAATAGAGAACAAACAAACAACAAAATCCTGTCATTCTCAGGAGCATCTGAGGTCTTGCTTCCCGGCCATTGCCAGTTTGCGCTCAAATAAACTCATAAAAATGCTTTCCAGGTTTGGATACTTCTTCCATAGACAACTATTAAAACTTTTAAAAGTTTGTTTGTGTATTGCCTAATATCATCTCCTAATATCTGTAGCAAACCTGGTTACTTTTGGAAACTTCTCAGTGTAAAATAAATGACTCTGTGATTTGGCCTCTGGGTGTGTGTGTGTGCGTGCGCGCGTGTGTGTAGTATATATAGCTGAAATCACAACTGTAAATCTCCCTTTACGGGATCAGCTTTATTTTATTTTTATTGTTTTTTATGGGATCAGCTTTAATTAAGAGAACCTTAATGCCATTATCTTGGATGTAACGCCTTTGCCAGGCCGTCTGAGAGAAATCACTTCTCGTTGCTGATAAGAGAAGCAAGTAAGATATTTAGGACCCATGGGACCACCTAATCAGGTTAAAACACACCTCAAATTAAAGCTTATTCTGCTCAATAGTAAGTGGCAGATTTCCTGGGTTTCTTGCCGCTTAATACAAAGAGCAAGGAGACTTACTGCACGTTGTCTTATTACTCAAACGTCAGTCTTTATGACTGTTAAAATTGTAAAACGTGTTTACATTGCTATGAGAAGTCACAAAACTTGGCTGGTAGAAGAGTTATGTGTTGAGTGAAGACTGAACTTACTGTTGAGCATTGAGTTGTCACTGAACTTAAGATGAACTTACTGGGATTAAAAAAGGTATTTTCCCACCCAACTCCATTGCTTCATTCTTTAACACTATAAATGGCAAGAGTCCCTATGGTTTTTAAGTCTGCTGCCATGATTTAAATGACTATTTTCAGAGAAAAAAAAGTATATAATTTGTATACAATAATATTCACCATTCATAGTGTATAATTTAATGATTTTTAGTACAGCCACAAGGTATCACCACTATTTAATCCTCACCGCATGGTCTTGTTTTCATATTTTGATTGCAGGAATCTGTGGTTCACCTTCCCGTCTTTGGAAACATGATATGCAGTCAGTCGATGTTTAATGTGTACTAAGGGCCTCTTTATAACCAAAGAGGCCCTCAGTCCACAGGATTTAAATGTTACAGATAAAGAACACCCTCCAGGTGGGCTCTCCCTCCCTGAAGCACGTGCCCACGCCTTCTCCTTCCCCCCTCCTTCCCCCTCAGGCACATAACTCTAAACCAGTGGTTCTCAACCTTCTGGCCCTTTAAATACAGTTCCTCATGTTGTGACCCAACCATAAAATTATTTTCGTTGCTACTTCATAACTGTCATGTTGCTACTGTTATGAATTGTAATGTAAATATCTGATATGCAGGATGGTCTTAGGCGACCCCTGTGAAAGGGTCGTTCGACCGCCAAAGGGGTCGCGACCCACAGGTTGAGAACCGCTGCTCTAAATTCTAAGGGACCCCCAGAGACTTGCAACCAGGGGAGCCATGAGCAAGCAGCAGCGTGCCCCAGGCGCACCCCCTGAACCTGCCCCTAGGCCCCTTTTCTCTGACTCCCCATGAGCCAGGGCAGCCCCTCCTGGGCTCTCTGTCCTCAGCCCCTCCTGTTGCACTGTTCCCGCTTTAATAAGTGCACACTTCCCGCCACCCCTGCCAGAAAAGCACACCCCTCCAAAGGGTGTTGGGACAAGGTCTGGACGGAAACAAAGGCAGTTTCTAGAACAGTCTGTCTTCATGTCTTTCGGGCTTCCAGGTGGGCTGAGAGACCAATTATGTTTACTTTCCCCGCTCTGTGAAATAATAACTTTTCATGCTTTTCATGGTGTCTCTTGGGAAGGGGAGTTCCAGGACTTCTTTCTGAGCATTATTGATCTATCTGTCACTGTGACAGCGTTTTAAGAAAACAAAGGATGTCTACCTTGCCGTATAGTTGCTTTTATGTGTGTCTGCGGGGCCCCCAGCTGGAAGAAAAACTCCTCGGGGCGCGGAGCATGTCAGACGCTCCCCGGCCCCCACAGGGGCCCACGCGACACATGCAGTGCTGGTTCTTGCCAACATTAAGGACTTGATGGGCTGCCTGCGCCCCGACTGCTTCTCCCCAGGGGTCTGAAGAGTGATTGAAGACTCTCAGAACCTCCTTTTGTGAACGATTTATTTTGAAAAACTGTTACATTTCTTCGAAAGCAGGGGATGGTAAAATGAGCCTCCTATATGTGCTGGCTTCAAAATAATGATGCCAGTGTTATTACTCACAATATAATTACTGAGACCAGATTAGGAGTTCTGTGGATCCCACTAGGGGTGTAGAGTTAAACGACTGTATCTTTTTAAAAAAATATATATACTTTATTGATTTTTTACAGAGAGGAAGGGAGAGGGATAGAGACTTAGAAACATCGATGAGAGAGAAGCATCGATCAGCTGCCTCCTGCGCACCCCTCACTGGGGATGTGCCGGCAACCAAGGTACATGCCCTTGACCAGAATCGAACCCGGGACCCTTCAGTCCGAAGGCCGATGCTCTATCCACTGAGCCACACCGGTTAAGGCTAAACGACTGTATCTTAACGTCATTTGGAAAATATTTCACTAACTTGCTCCTCAGCTTTCTTTGGCTTATTTTTCTTTTGGTTTGGGGATTAAGAATCCTTTTTCAGGATTAAATACGGAAAGGGGGAATGACAAGAAGGGCTGCATGGCTTTCTGTCAGTAACAAGTAAGAGTAATAGACAAGAACGCGCACTGTGGCATACGGTTACACTGTGTAGACAGGACCCGTGGGATGGAAAGACCTGGCATGGAGATTACTTCTCTGTAGTGCAGCCCCCTCCAGCCCCACTCAGAGGCTACTGGTCAGATTGTCCAGAGCTCACCTGGCCCCACGCACGGCGGATGGCTAGCCACTGGGGCCCAGTGGTCTCATGTGGCCATTTAACCTCTCTGTGTTTCAGATGCATTAATATGTAAGACCCACTTCACAGATTTTCTGTGAAGATTGAAGAAAAATATGTACTCAGCCACAGCTCTTTCCGTGTCCCCTCTCCTGGTTCCATCAGGGAAGCCGTGTGGGAAATTGGAACCATCAGAAGATGCCAACCAAGCGGGCGGAGCCGGTCACCGTCCTCAGCCTTCGGAGGTTGAGCCTGGGAGCCCCAGAGCCACAGCCGAAAGGTCAGGTGATCCAGAAGTCTCTGACCTCAAGCTGCTGCTTAATTCCCCCCCCTTCCCCCGGATTTACTAGTTTTTATAACAGGAATTGGTTTCCCAACATCCTCTGGGGTGAGCAATAGTCCACACACATTTCCTACCCCCACAGGCTGTTCTTTTCACTTTGCTTTTCCTCGTTAGAGCCCAAGACTTTCACCGTGGAAGATGCCGTGGAGACCATCGGGTTCGGGCGCTTCCACATTGCCCTGTTCCTCATCATGGGCAGCACTGGGGTGAGTGCGGCTTGGAGACCGTTTGAGTCTCCTGAGCCATTTCCTTGTGGGACACACAGAGTCTTGCACTGACCTCAGTGCAGGGATGTCCACTTGGGCAGATGTGAGGGGGGCAGGGAGTTTGTGAGGCGAACATGTCCCCAACAATTCATTTCCCCCTGATCCGCACTTGATACCCTTTTCCCTTTTAATGATGTCATTTTCATTCCTTCCTCCAGGTACAAAACCTCAGAACTATCTGTGACTTTCTTCTTCATTTTTCTGAGCTGGATTTCTTTCCTCTATTTCTATTTATTCTATCAATTCTTTTCTAGCATCCACTTCATTTCCCTGGGAAATACGCTCACCCCGTAATGGATAGCAAGATATGGACAGAGGATGATAATTAACCTTTCTGTTGAAAGGAGTATTTAGGCCCTGGCCGGTGTGTTCAGTGGTTAGAGTGTCGACCCACACACGGAAGGATCTCGGGTTTGATTCCTGGTCAAGGACATGTACCTGGGTTGCAAGTTCATCCCTGGCCCCAGTCAGGGTGTGTGTAGAAGGCAATCCATCAATGTTTCTCTCTCACATCTCTCTCTCTCTCTCTCTCTCTTTCTTTCTCACTCCCTTCCTTCCACTGTCTCTAAAAATCAATTGGGAAAAGTATCCTCAGGTGAGGGTTAACAAAAAAAAAAAAAAGAAAAAAGAAAAGAAAGGAATATTTAGCAGCACATCTTATACTGTTTGCTAAGTAGACATTCTTTCCTGATGACGAACTCATATTGTTTGCACTTGTTCCTTTATTGTTGTCTGGCTTTCATGACCTTGTCTCCCCATCCCAACTTCTTGAGAAAGGGACTATTTTAAAAATCCATTTGCCAGGGGCATGTCCTGAGACCTCCACGAGGATGAGTATAAAACACAAAGCTAGGTCGAAGTGGATGGCGGGTGAGCCACTAGCTACGTGACTGGCCTCCGCACCGCACCCTCAGATACAGTGCAGATGCATGCGTCCCCAGCATCACAAGTAAATGTGAGCGATAAATCCAGGGACATTTCAAAATGTTCAAGAAGTGCTAAGGGGGTACGCAGTAGGTGCTCCCTAAATGGGGGAGGGGAGGGAAGGGACTAAAGGGTGGTGGAAGGCAGGCGTGGGGAGAAGTGGTGACAGGCTGGCACTCAGACACAGCATTTTTCCTCCTTTTCCTTAAGATTGCTGAGGCCATGGAGATCATGTTAATAGCGGTTGTGTCTCCCGTCATCCGCTGTGAATGGCAGCTGGAGAATTGGCAGGTGGCGTTAGTGACCACGGTGAGTGACCTGCTTCCTGAGCTGCAAATGAGCCAACTGGAGACCAGGGCTTCCACGCCCCTTCCCCATCCCACAGGGCGAGACTCAAAGGGTACCCCACCCCTAGTCTGTTGGCTTTCAAAGCTGATGCGTCTTCAGGCACCAACCAGCATTTGGGGCCTTTCCTGTTTTTCCCCACCCTGGAGAGTATGACTTTGAATTGCTTATTTTCCAGCTCCCAACAAAAGCCCCAAAGAGATAAATGCAAATCAGAGAAAGTAACTCTTAAGCCGTGGGTTAGATATGCTTTATTAGTTCAGGATGCTAAGAGGCTACTTAGTGTGACTTAACCAGTCACCAAATTGAATTGTTTGTGTTATACACTCAACTTTTCTCAATGACCATATGAATAGCTTTATGAGTCTCACACCAAATACTGCTGCAAAGAGGAGCTGAGTTTGCTGTGAAACAGTACACGTATTACGCTGGCAGTAGCCTCATCCATCTCATGTTTACCATATCTCTTGATTGCATCACATTCCCATAAGGTTAACTTAATCTTGTGTTGTTTGTACAGTAACAGGTTGTAATCCAGTGGTTCTCGACCTTGGCTGCACATTAGAATCACCTGGGAATCTTTTTAAAATCCTGATTTCTGGGCATCATCCTACGGAAATTCTGTTTCTTTGTTATGGGGTGGGGCCACAACAGTAGTAACAAAGAAACAGAATTTCCGAAGGATGAGGCCCAGAAGTTAGGATTTTAAAAAAATTCCCAGGTGATTCTAATGTGCAGCCCAGGTTGAGAACCACTGGTGTAGAGGCTTGCAGCCTAGGAACAATAGGCTATACCTGTGGTTGGCAAACTGCGGCCCCTTGAGTGTGGCTCTTCCACAAAATACCACGTGTGGGCGCACACGTACAGTGCGATTGAAACTTCGTGGCCACATTCAAGGGGCCAAAGAGCCGCATGTGGCTCGTGAGCCACAGTTTGCCGACCACTGGGCTATACCATAGAGCCCAGCTGTGTTAGGCATACCATCGGGATTTAGTGAGTGCACTCTATGATGTCAGCATGATGACGAAATCACCAGACAATGCATTTCTCAGAGTACACTCATCACTGAGCGGTGCGTGGCTGTAGGAATTTAATTTCAGAGGAACCCAAAATTTGGGATTCACCAGCTGATAGAATATATTTCTTAAATGGAGTGGCTGACATTAGAACATATGTGTATTTGGCAAGTAAGGTCATTAGAAGAAGAGAAAGAGGCAGAAAAGCTTGCCATCGACAACCACCATCTTTCAAAAACAGAAGGGCACGTTATTTATTACCAACAATCAGAAATAAAATCATTCCAGGATAAAAGAGCCCTTTATATTGAATGAATCTAGATTTATGCAAAGTATATCCCTGTGTCCTGTTTTTACCATTTTGCAGAGGACTGGTTAGATCGCACTGCGGTGAAGCAGTGACCCAGGCCTGGCACTTAGAAAACAGCCCCCCGCCCCCATCTCTTCCCAGAAAGGACAGTGCACAGAGGAAATGCATGGCTTTTGTCATTCAAGAATAGATCCGATGTTGTTGTTTTCAATGGTTTCCTGTGGAAGAAACCATTCCGAGTCTTCCTTAGGAAGAGTAAGGAAGAGAGAGAAAGAGAAAGCAATGCAAGCAGCAGAGAGACACAGATCTTCGTGGGAAAAGTGTTAAAAATGCCAGCTCCCACCCGTCCTTTGGTTACCCTGGAAGCAGCCAGCCAGCAATCTTACTAGAAGGCAAAGCAGTGAAGCTTGGAGCTGCCAAAGGCATAGACATCCATTTACAACCAGGCTAAGTTAAAACGCTGGTATTATATCCAGGTTCTTGAGTTTTCTTTAGGGAAAGTCATTGTGAGAACAAGTAAGGAAAAGAGGTAGGTTTGTATTCGATTTGAAGAGTATTTCTAAATGAATGGTTGGTTTGGTGTTTGTTAAAAGTTTATGTTTATCTGTAATACATAAAGGAGACTGATTCTAGAAGTCTCAACTCTGTGTAGAATTGGAGCATGAATGGAGTTTTTTAAAAGTTATTAATACGGAAATTCACAATTACACATCTGAGCTGAGTAGGGCCAAGGAAAGCATCTTGGATCGGAGGGAAAGCAGTTACCTGTTCTTCCCCCCGATTTCCACCTGGTGGCAGTGTTTCCAGGTGTGAGATCTGCCAAGGAGATGCATTAGCCTCAAAGCCCTGAACAGGTTCAACAGGAGTCAGGGGAGACCTTCGTGAACACCTGTTCTTCACTCTGCCCGTGCATAGTTCTAGTCTACTTGGAATTGAGGAGAATGCACGCTTAATGCATTGAATTAGCAGGTCAACACAACTCTGCTTCGAGAATAATTTTTTCTCACCACTCCCCGTCCCACCCCCTCCAGATGGTGTTTTTTGGCTACATGGTCTTCAGCATCCTCTTTGGCCTCCTGGCTGACAGATATGGCCGCTGGAAGGTAGGTTGGCCTTGAAAGATGATTTGCAGTTTTCTTCTGTGTGTTGTTTTGTGGCCATGTCACCACTGCTTCTCTTTAGCGGACATTTCTCCATCAATACCCAAGATAGAAAGCGCAGAAATGCCCTCCTCTGACATCACTTGCCTGAATTCCAGTCCTATCTTCTCACTTGCTCATCTTTCCTGAGGCATCTGGCCCTGTACTAGGTCCCTATGGACCAGGTAGGGAGTTGGTGGATGTGCATGGGGAGAACATGTTAGAATGTGGAATCTGCACAGAGAAACATAGCAGCTTCACGTTAGTTAACTTTGAAACTGAACCACTTACTTATGGTCACACACATACTGGATTAAACATCAAGACAAATCTATGTCTTCTGATTACAAACCCAGGTCTCTCTTCTTTTCTTGTCGGTTTTCTCATGGGGGATGCCTCTCAAAGCATAAACTCAAAGGGAGACGCCCCAAAGCAAAGCAGTAACAGACTTGGCTGTATGCTTGGAAGTACACAAAACAAATATCATCAACTCTTACCATTTATATGAAAACACAAGTGTCTCGGGGGCTCTCTCTAAGGAGCACGCCCACGGCTTTCCGCACCCCCTGCCCCAGGCGCATTTTCCTTGCCTCTTTTTCCTAAACTCAAGGGCCCTTCTTTTGCCTCTGTAACTTGTTCCCTGAGCCCATGCAGCCCAGCTGGCTCACTTCTTCTACCTCTGTGACTTTCTAAATAAATTTTTTTGAAACACACAACAACAACAACAACAACAACAAAACCCTCCACCAATATCTCAAAAAAATGTAAAGAGCACAGAAAGGCATTTACAAAAGCAGTACAAATGGTTAAGAAACCTTGAAAAGCATTCAGTCACAGGAGTTATCAAAAGCAAAATTACGTAGTGTCAATTAAAAGAAAAGTGAATCTCTATAAACCTGAGAAAGATTATTATTGGGGCCTTATTGAGGGCTATAGCCAAGAGCAAAGCTTCAAGAAGCCTGAAACGGCTCCACATTTGGAGAAGTGAGTGGCGCTCGTAGAGGCAGAAAAGTAGGCAAAAGTACATCTGGCACCTCAGGAGTTCCAATTAGGGTGCGCACACCTCAGTATTTGACAGTTTTACATCAAATGGAAGGAATGCATCAGAAAGATAAGGTTGGGTCTGGAAACCATTAAACTGCCTCGGAACTGTTTGAGATGCATTTTTATGTGGATATTGAAAGAACAATTTTCTGCAATCATTGGCCTTTAATTTTTGAAGTTCTGCAGAAGGTGTGGAGGCTGGCCCCCATGGTGTGTGCCTTCACGAGGAATTTAAGGAGGCTCATTGTTCTCTCCTGGGTACTGATTTAGACAGTACCCATCTATATCCTCAAAAGCCAGATATAATTTTTTTCTTATCTAGTCTATTTCAAACATCAAATTCAGAAGGAATTTTTCTCTAAGAGACCTGCACGTGTATGGATGCCCTCACATACTATTGGTATAGTTTTTCTGACCATCGGTTTGGCAGATCAAGAACCTTGAGAATAGCCATCCTCCTCACCTGACAATTGTCATTCCAGAAATCTAGCCTGTTTAGATAATCGTAGAACTGCAAAGATTTACACACATTCATCATCACAGCTCATTTTTATAGAAAATGTGAAATCACTTCAATATTCAATAACAGGGGAAAGGTTTATGCATTATATTTATATGTATTATATTACATCTTTCCAATGGAATATTTTACGGCCATTAAAAATATGTTTTCTGGCTCTGGCTGGGGAGCTCAGTTGGTTAGTGTGTCATCTCAAGAAACCAAGGTTATGGGTTCAATCCCTGGTCAGGGCACATACAAGAATCAACTAAGGAATACATAAATAACTGGAACAACAAATCAATGTTCCTCTCTTTCTCTCAAAATCAAACATTTTTTTAAGAAACAGGGAAAATTGGATAAAATCATGTTAAGAGTATTTTCTCTGGGTTGGAGAATTAAGGGTGATTTAATTTAAATAGTTTTAAATATATATATTTTTATTGATTTCAGAGAGGAAGAGAGAAGGAGGGAGGGAGAGAGAGAAACATCAATGATGAGAGAATCATTGATAGGTTGCTGCCTGCATGCCCCACACTGGGGATTGAGCCCACAACCTGGGCATGTGCCCTGACCAGGAATCGAACCGTGACTGACTGGTTCATAGGTCGATGCTCAACCACTGAGCCATGCCGGCCAGGCTCTTTTTCTTCCATATTTTCTACTATGAACTTGTGTTGTTCTTACAATTAGAGAAAAAACAAATACCTTAATTTTTCTCCTTATACCCTACTCCCACACAATGCTTCCTGTGCTCCTGACATCCTTTTGAGCAGGGAGGGCAAGTTTCTGCATTCTCAATGCAGTTGGGGAATTTCAAAGAGTGGCCTAAACTCAGAATTGTGAATGGGCCCTGGCTGGGTAGCTCAGTTGGTTAGAGCATTGTCCCAATACACCAAGGTTTTGGGTTCGATCTCCAGTCAGGGCACATACAAGAGTCAACCAATAAATGCATCAATAAGTGGAACAACAAATCTCTCTCTCTCTCTCTCTCTCTCTCTCTCTCTCTCTCTCTGTCTCTCTCTTTTTCTCTCTCCTTCCTCCCTTTCTAAAATCAATACATAATTTTGGAAAATAATTATTTAAAACAAAAAGAATTGTGAGTGAAGTAGGGGCTCTAATAAATGTGATAAGTCCAGTGAGCAAAAGTAACCTCACAGGGTGATGTGATCATAAATTCCTAACTGGGTTGGTCATGGTGGGCAGTCATGCTCCCAGCCTATGACTTCCTTAAGCAAGCCCTGTCCATTGTTCTTGGGCATCCAGGCACACCCCTCGGAAATCCCAGCGCAATCCTCTTTTCCAGATCCCTTGGAGACAGAGGCGAGTCATAGGCACTCTCAACCAGCACAGAACTATCCTGCAATCCAACCCTAGAGATTTCCCGCCTTGCTTTCTCCGACCTCCATAGAATCTTCCTTAGGTTCCCGCCTTATTTCCAAATGTATGAAAGGAACCGCACCGCTGTCATTCCCCAGAGCATTTGAGATCTTGCTCCCCAGCAGCTGTCATCAGTTTGCCCCAAATAAACTCATAAAAATTCTCTGCAGGGTTGCAGCTTCTTACGTCCACGGAATGTCTGGGCTTTGGGACAATAGAATGTCACGGTTGGTATTTGATGATTGGGGGAAATCAGTGAGCTCGCTGTAGGCCAGCCCCTCAGAGGAGCAAACATCTGGATGGAAATTAAAAATTACCTTCGCAAGTGAGGGTCCCCCTATCTTCTATGGAGGCAGGTCCCATTAATGACTTTCTTTTTGTTGCTTCAGATTTTGCTCATCTCATTCCTGTGGGGAGCCTACTTCTCCTTGCTGACCTCTTTCTCTCCCTCGTACATCTGGTTTGTCTTCCTGCGGACGATGGTGGGCTGTGGCGTGTCTGGCCATTCACAAGGGTAAAGACTTCACCTAGAGGACCCCTAGGGATGGACATGGATATATATATATATATATCTCCACACTGACACAGACACTGTGCTTAATAGAGTAATACCATCAATAAGTTGCAAAATTTTTCGACTTCACTTGTGCTAATTATTTTTGAACTTTTTAAGTGATGGCCTCTTATTTTATTAGTTGCTATTGGCTCGTCAAAACGATGTTTGATGGTCAGGCTAGCAGACTGCTGGACTAAGTGTGTGTTAACTTTTTTGTTCCTAAGGTTGCTCATTTTTTAGATAAATACTATTTAGTTAAGACTAAATGCTCAACAAAGAGTGGCATATGAGGTCGGAAACAAAAATGTCCACCCAAACACAACCTATGCATTTCTTGAATTTGTTGGAAGAGTTTAGTTTGACCATAAGCACCTGGGACATTTAGGAATGACCATTTAAAAGTGCCATTGCCCTATAACTTAAGACTTTGTCAAATGAATTTGCAGAGCTGGGCGTGTGGTAGTGAAAGATACCCTTGGATGAGTGTGCAGTATCGTTTGTGTGTGTGTGTGTGTGTGCGTGCGTGTGTGCGTGTGTGTGTGTGTTTGTGTGCGTGTGTGTGTGTGTGTGTGTGTGTATGTGTGTGTGTGTGTGTGTGAAAGGGGTGATGCTAAATTTTCAGCAATTTGGGAGCCTCCCTTAAATTAACAGGGCCTCTCAGGCTATTCTCTCCTGGGTGCCTGGGAACAGGTGCCCTAGAATATATTAGGAGACTTCAAAGCACCTAATTGTTACCTTAATGTGTAGGGAAGGAATTGCTCTTCCCCGGGGCATGAGTTAAACACCACTCGTGCTTCAGAGCCTGGAGGAGTAAAGTTAGTAGGATTTTAAAGCCTCCCTCAGAGGACGCCCAATAAACGCGCCCGTTAAAAACTATCCCTTGCTAATCACTGCAATAGAGAAGAACAAGTAGAAAGCTGGTGGGACACGAGTTCATATATCCTTCTCTTCACAGAATGAAGACATACTTAATTAGAAGCTGCGCTTTCACTGTCATTATTAGTCCAGGGAACTACCTGCTCATGGTTGTGTTTTAGTTTCCAAAGTATGTTTTAGAAAAGCAAATCAGACGTGGGAAGACATATTCCCAACATTTCTCTCGGCAAAAGAGATTGGCTAATTAAAAATTAAAAATTACCTTCGCAATTACCTTCGCCTCTTAAATAGTAAGAGGTAACTGAAAATTCAATAACTTTGACTTCCAATAATGTTGGGCATAAAAGTGTTCATATAGCATCAGGAATAAAAATGTAAAGAGGAGAGCAGTCTTTACATTTAACTTCTTGTTTTCTTATGTGGATCTTAGCGGTATTAATCTAAAAATAAAAAGCCACAGTGACAGGCAACAAGTGCTCATTTGAGCCAAGAAAATAGGAATTCAGGAAGCACCGATCCCAGCAAAAACCCAGGGTTCCGATCGGGAGCTGAAGGGGAAGGGGAGTTATTACGTGACTAGAAGGAAGGCATTTCTATGGCTGCAGATAGGCTACGGAAGGCATTTCTACAGGTGCAGACAAGGTGACACGGTGACGAATTCTGAAGAATGACTTTAATGCCCTGCTTTCCTGTTATCTTTGCAAGCAATTGTTTGGAACACAGTGCTGCTTCAGGCACAGTCCAAAGGTCATTTTGCCCATTTTTAACATTCCAGAGGTTTGAGAAGTAAGACATGCAAGGTGGCTGCCTGGGATGTCAGCTCCGACTCCATTTTGTTTGTTTTTTTGTTTGTTATCAGAGATGATATTTTTTCCCATTGATTTTTAGAGAGAGTGGGAAGAAAGGAGGGAGGGAGAGAGAGAGAGAGAGAGAGAGAGAGAGAGAGAGAGAGAGAGAAATATCGATGTGAGAGAGACACATCGATTGGTTGACTCCCGCATGTGCCCCAACCAACAATCAGGTGTGTGCTCTTGACAGGGAATTGAACTCTCAGTCCTTGGGTGCACAGGCCAGTGCTCTAACTACTGAGCAGCAGAAGCCAGGACTCCAACTCTATTTGGAAGTGGCTTCGTTTGTATTTTTTACAGCTGTAACAATTATATTTTGATGTATGATCATCTAGGAAACTCTTCTGTTTTCCTTCAATGCTTGCACTCACTTATTTTGAAAATACTTCACTTCTGACCCCAGCTGTGTGGATTTTCCCACACCAGCAAGTCTCTGGCACCAGCTGGATGCCCTGCAATTCATTCTGACGCTAACCAGAGTTCGTGCGGTTCCCACAGATTAAAGGCCCAGTCCCACAAGACCCCCCACTTCGCACACCACGTGCAAATAGCGGGTCCTCAGCGTACCCACAGCTGCTGGCTGACTTGGCTGGGAACTGGAAGTTCCCGCAAACCCCTTCTCAGGTTTGAGAATTTGCTCGAGTGGCTGGCAGAACCCAGGAAAGCAGTTTACTTACTATCGCAAGGGGATTATTTATTACAAAGGCTATTTCATAGGATGCAAATGAACAGCCAGATGAAGACATACCCAGGGCAGGGTCCTGGAGGGCCCCGAGTCCAGGAGCCTCCCTGTGGAGCTGGGTGCGCCACCCTCCCGCACACGGCTGTGCTCAGCAACCTGACAATCTCTGAACGCCGCACTGCAGAGATTTTTATGGAGGCAGCACTGTGTCGGGGGCGTGCCTGAGGATGGACCCACTTGGGGGGCAGCACCGAGCATTCCAACTCTCTAATCTAATCGTGGCTTAGTCTTTCCAGTGGCCAGCCCTCCTCGCGGAGCCTGAGAGCTTCTCAGCAGAACAAGCGACAGCCCTACTGAGGCAGGAAAGTAGAATAGGGAACAAAGGCCTGAGGCTCTCCCTCCCCTTCTCCCTTTTGGCTGGAACATCACCGACATGACCTTCACTGACCACCTGTTCCCCCCCCCCCTCCCCCCTCCCCAATGTCCAGGTTGGGAGAACCGAAAGGAAATCACTATCCGGGGAGGAGAGACAAGGATGAGCCGGGAGACAGTCACCCCACTGGCGTCAGAAGCAGAGGCCACCCTCTCCCCACCTCGCCCACGTGTAATAAGAACCTCCCACCCAGACGCCCCCGGGGTGTCTCATTCTCCAAGGTCACCACTCCCACTTCTCAAGCGAGTACTCTCACTCTAGTAAATGCACTGCGCTTTGCCAAATCTCCGTCACGCTCTGGAATTCCTTCTTGTTCCGTGACAAGGACCTGGATCGGGTTGAGGCCTCCGTTTGGCCTCCCGGGTGCTGCGGGGCATCACTGTCACCCAGGACGTTACAGGGTTTTAGGAGCGTCCCCGGGGTCAGGAGCCCAAAGAGAACAGTAGACACACGCCTTCCCATTTCCCAAGGATGGATGTCCATGTTGCCTCAGTCTTTACACATTGTAGGCGGGAAACGTATTTATACGTTCTACCAGTGTAGCAGAGCGCGGGACACGTATTAATACGTTTTTTATAGACTAGTGGTAGAATGCGGGTAACGTATAAATATGTAAACTGAAGTTATCGTAATTTTACTGAACGTTGCCATTTGCGCAAAAAATTAGCAAAAATGGCCCGCGCCACCTGTTAGCGCACGATAAAAACTGCCCGCAAACAATGTGTTTATCTCTGCGACAAGAAAAATTGTAACTGTTCAAATGAGTTATTTGGTTTTATAAAAACAAAATTATGTTTTCTCCCCTTCCTGTGTAGGCTGATCATAAAGACGGAATTTTTGCCCACAAAATACCGAGGCTACATGCTCCCTTTGTCCCAGGTAAGGTAAATGGGGACTCTCTCCAGCCTCCTGCACCTAGAGAACACGGGGTTCCAGGTGTCCTTCTGGCTGGTTGACTGCTCTTAGAGGAGGTCCTCTCTCTGTGGCTTGGAATGCGGGGCGCAGAGGCCCCCCCCCCTTCCCAGGTTTCCTGAGCCAGGACTCTGTCACCTGCAGCGGCACTTAGAGCACAGCACCCCCCGTCCTCCCAGCCGGAAACACTGCAATGGCTGATCTCACTGGAGTGACAGGCGCCCAGGAACGCATCTGGAATGAACTTTCTCCAAGGACAGACATAGCCACCACTCCTTTTAGGGCATCTCATCTCCCTCCCCAGGATTCTAGTGTCTGCAAGTCTGTCACTGACCCCTGCCTGTGGGACCAGGCCATGCTGCAACCTCCCTGAGGAGCCATTTGTCTCGGGAGAGGACTGGGATGCTCTCCAGCCCCTCCGGCCCTGCCAGCCACTGATGAGAGGCCACGGCAGCCTAGGTGCCCTGGTCCCGCCTTGGATGCCATCCTTGTCCAAAAGCGCGGACCTTTCAGAGGTCCCAGGAAGAAGACAGCAATGAAGTAGTAGGATACTGCTTTTAAATTACTTTGAATTTTTCTGATACTAAATTTAGGTAAGAACAACAACAACAAATTAGAAACCTAACAAACAATAAATAATTCACTCCCCCCCCCCGCCCCCAGATTTCTTCCTCTGATCTTTGTTGAGTTGGACACACACATTTTTAATACTCAGGGGTTGGGTTTTACATTTAACATTATTTCATTGGTTGCTTCTTGCACCTGCCACTCAGTCCTTAGCATGCTTCCTGGTTATGTATTCTCTTTGCTTGTCTTATTTTCCAGGTCTCCTTGGGTCATCTAATTTACGCCAATGATTTTAGCTATCTATGTGCATATGACCCCCCAAAATCTTTATCTACCACCAGGAGCACCTCCTTGAATTTCTGACCCAGGTGACCAGTTGCCTGATAGCAACTTGAATATCCTACATGTTCCTCAACTACAACAGTCATAGAACCAATCTCTTCTTCTTCCTCTGAAGACTCTTATTTATTTTCAGTTAATAGCAAATCCTATCTCTTCAGTCATCTGAGCCACAAACTCAAGAACCATCCCTGGCCCCTTCCTTCCCCTCACTTCCATTCAACGAATTACCAAGCCCTACTGGTTCGTCCTCTATAATGGGCCCTCAACCGCAGTGCCCATCAGTCTTGTCCCCTTGACTTCCAAAATGTGTGTCATATACATGAGTTAAACATTTTTTTTTGCCATCTCATTGTTAAAATCCTTTTCAGTGCCACATCACCTGTCCCCCGGCCCACTGCAATGGTTTGTTACAGCCCTTCATGTCCATTGTCTCTTCAGAAAGGTTGTCCCTAACTGATCACGCAAGCCTCCATCCCATTACTATTATTTTTTGTACCCTTATCACTTTCAAAAATAATCTTTGCATGTTTGTAGTAGAATTCCTTGGTGATAAAATAATCACCCCTAAGCAGTCCCTCAAGGAATCTTTTATGATATTATCCTCTCTCCATCTCTGTGAGGTGGAATGGAATTATCGTTTCTTCTCCATCTGCCAGAGCAGAAATAATGTTCAGGCTGAACATTCGGAATTGTCCTAATTCCCGGCCAAGGGGGCCTGCTCGTAACTGGCGGCCACGTTACTCATTGATATAAAACGATCTCCAAGTTATATATTTAGTGTGACAAGCAAAGTGTCAGCATTAGTTATACTACGTGACCATCTGTGAAAAAAGAGAAGAGCACAACACTATACTCTTACTAGCTTGTGTATATTGAGAACAGCTTTAGGAATGTGCAATAAACCGAACACAGGTCCTTTCCGAGGAGAGAAATTGGTGGCAGGGAAGGAGGAGAAGAAAACCTTTCTAGAGTGTTCCCCTTTGTACCCTGAGTTCTGAGCCAGTGAATTATTTACTTGAAAAAATAAAAGCCAGTGTCTGGGGTCCCAGACCTTTAAAACTTTGGTGACGTTATTGACCCTCTGCCTATGAGCCCCCCCCCCCCCCCTCAGGCTATCAAACAAAGCCACGAGCAATGAAGTCCCTGCCCCCAGTCAGCCAGGCCCTGAGTGGAACCGGAATATGGGCTCCTCAGTCAAAGACCCTCTCTCCATCTCACCCTCTTCCATCGGTAAAATGCTGGGCGGGGCCGCTCCTGAGAGAGGAAGTCTGGAGCAGGTTTGAGAGCAGGGACTTCATCTTCCATTCTTGCCCCAGGTTTTCTGGCTCACTGGCTCCCTGCTCATCATCGGCCTGGCCTCTGTGGTCATCCCCACCATCGGGTGGCGCTGGCTCATCCGCATCGCCTCCATTCCTGGCATCATCCTCATCTTGGCCTTCAAGGTGAGGAAGCTCACTGGGCTCCCTCCCTCCCTCCCTCCCTCCCTCCTGGGGTCCAGTGGCCTTCTGGTCCCCTGCCCACCTCCTTCCTTTATTTAAGCATCCATCTCAGTAAGCTTGGTGGAAAGGGCTAATGTGCAAGGCCCCTCTGAAGGTGTGAACGCACAGAATGTGTCTGGGGGAGAGCAGGTAGGCTGGGTGGCTGGGGTGAGGGATGCTGGGGGAGGCTGGGGAGACAGGCCTGTCCAGCTTAGGAAGGGCCTCGTAGGCCAGGGTTCTGGGGGTGTGAGAGGGCTTCTGTGCTGGGAAGCTGGCTCAGGACTGGATGGAGCCCGGGCAGCAGAGGGCAGAAAGGCAGTTAGAAAGTGTCAGGACACTCCCGGTGGGCGATGAGGAGGACCCGCGCTGCCCATCGCTGCGGGAATGGGGAGCGAGGTGCTGCCTGGGGCGATGTTTTCCTGAGGAGGCACCAGCAGCCTGGACTAGGTGTGAGGCACGCGGGGCAGGGAGCAGGCCTCGCTGATTCTCCAGGTCCCAGCCTCAGTGGAGACCTGTGCTGTTGCCGAGTGTGGTGCTCAAAGTACTCACCCATCAGGGGGGTAGGGGCCTCGACATTCAGGAGGCCCCTGTGGGTGCTGGAGGCGCCGTCTGCAGCGATCTGCTGCATGGTGGGGAGGTCTTGGGATCCCTGCAGAGGCCTGGGGTGGCAGAGCGGTGACGGGGCACTGGGGGCCTCGGGGAGGGGGTACTTAACAACCAGACAAGTATTTCATTGTATTAACAAGTCTGCTGAGCCAAGTTGGTATGAAGTTTGGTGTCAGCCCGCTGTTGTCTAAGATGACACCATGGTAAGGAGAATGCAACCTTTTTTGTTCCAAGTCACCTGGGATGCAAGAGTGTGCCTGCGTGTTGTGTGCCTTTGCGCTGGCCACACCCTCCCCGTCACTGGAAACTGGGGCGGTGGCGGTGTAGTTAGTACATGGAGGTGACAGTCGTGTCCCTGGGCTCATAGCAGCTGCCGCTCTCCTGTTCTTTGTCATCTGTGCCCAGTTCATCCCTGAATCCGCTCGGTTCAATGTCTCCACCGGGAACACGCAGGCGGCCCTGGCTACGCTGCAGCACATCGCCAGGATGAACCGCTCGGCCATGCCCGAGGGGCAGCTGGGGGAGCCCATCCTGGTGAGTGCCCAGAGGGAGGTCTTCTCCCCGCGTGGGGACCACCCGGAAATCCCCTTAGTCGTGTAAGGACAGCGGGAAGGGGGCCGTAGCTCTCCAGTCCTGCCCCAGGAGGGAACAGCGACAATGGGTATAACACCTACCTTGCCGAGGGAGTCACAGGATTGGCATCATTGTTTATAGGTGAGAGACGGATTTAACATTTAATTTTCTTGTACTGGCCTCGTCTTATTTTGATATCAAAGTTGTAAACTTCATTAAATGATTTTTTAAAACACACCAAAATGTGGTGTTTAAATTCTACTGGTTCAGGGCTCTCAGGGAAATCTGCATTCATTCCACACACCCGCCCAGATCCCCGCTTCACCCCCTGCAGGCGGCTCAGGCCCAGGCTCCTGGAGGAGGTCACCCGTCTCCTTCCTCACCTCTCCCGCCTTCTTCACCCGTCCTGCCATCTCAACAATAGTATCTACAAGACAGGAATGAACCTCTTTGAATGTTTGCTAAAACTTGCCTACGAGGCACTTACACCTAATATTTATTTTGAAGTGTGTGGTGGAGGAAAGTTAGGGGGTGGTGGAAGGAGAAGTTTTAAAATCTAATTTAAATTTGCGTAAGAATTAGAGTCTACTTATGTTTAATACTTTTAACTGAGTCGATTTGGGTAATGCATATAGTGTAGAAAATTGTTCGCTTCATCTAGGTTTTCAAATTTATTCATAGAAATTGTTCCTAGTGTTCTCTTGTGAGTTTCCCAAAAAAATCTGTGTGAGATTGTTTTCATTTTTTAATATCGTTTGTTTGTGCCTTTCTCTTTTTTCTTGGTCTGTCTCAGTAGAGGTTCGTCCGTTTTATTAAACTTCAAGCAGCAAGATTGCTTTTGGTTGTGCTCTCTTTATTGACTTTTTGGCGGACTCATGGGTTTCTCCTCTTGATTTCGCGTTCTGCCTCGGCTTTTTATGTTCTCCTAACTTTTAGATTCTTGAGCTCAGTACTTTGCTCATTTATTTTCAGTCATTTTTAATTTTAATCAACTATTTAGCTACGTTTAGCAAGTTTTGTTACAGAGTAATTTTATTTTTACTTTGTAACTATTATGAGTTCTCTTTAACCAATGAGTTATCTGTTAATAATCTTTTTTAATCCTTTGTTTCTAGTGTAATTGCTTTTTTGTTCAGAGGATATTATCAATTACTTGGGATTTATTGAGACTTTCCTTTTTTTTCTCTATATAATGTTTTTATATATATAATTGATTTCAGAGAGGAAAGGAGAGGGAGATAGAAACATCAATGCTGAGAGAGAATCTTTGTTAGGTTGTCTCCTGCACCCCACACTGGGGATCAAGCCCACAACCTGGATATGTGCCCTGACCGGGAATCGAACTATTGCCTCCTGGTTCATAGGTCGATGCTCAACCCCTGAGCCACACCAGCTGGGCTACATAGTGACTTTTTATTAATGTTCTGCGTGTACTTCAAAAGGATGTTTTCTTAAATCCTATATAATAAAACCCTAATATGTAAATCAACCAAACAGCAGAACAACCAGTTGCTATGATGCGCACTGACCACCAGGGGGCAGACGCTCAATGCAGGAGCTGCGCCCTAGTGGTCAGTGTGCTCCCACAGGGAGAGTGCTGCTCAGCCAGAAGCCGGGTTCACAGCTGGTGAGCGCAGTGGCGGTGGCGGGAGCCTCTTCCTCCTCCACTGCAGGCAGTGGTAAGGAGCGAGGGGTCCTGGACTGTGAGATCCCCAGACTGCGAGAGGAATGTCTGACTGCCTGCTTAGGCCCGATCCCTGGGGGGAGTGGGCCTAAGCTGGCAGGCGGACATCCCCCAAGGTGTCCCAGACTGCAAGAGGGCACAGGCCGGGTCTCTAGTTAACTAATAAAAAAGAAAAAAAATCCTGAGGTACTGTTTGAAGAGTAGGTATTAGTAGGTATTAATCTACTATCTCTGTGTTACTCAGGCAGAGAGATAATACCCACCTTAGGAATGGGGATGGGTTGGATTGAAACAAGACTTAGTGTACTAGGGATGTGGAGAAGATATGGATGACCTGCTTTTATTCACTTATTCTACAAATATTTATAAAAGCCTATTATGTGACAAACATTATGCTAGCTCTTGGGATATAAATAAATAAAACACATGTCTTTCCTGTCCCTAACAGAGAAAACCCACACATGTGTTCTCATTGACTATATATATATATTCTTCTGAGACCCCTTTCCTCAGCTTGTGGATGGCTGTCTTCTCCTGGTATCCCTACATCATCTTCTCTCTGTGTGTCTGTGTCCTGATCTCTTTTTATAAGGACATCAGTCATATTGGATTATGGTCCACCCGAATGACTTCCTTTTAACTTAATTACTTCTTTTAAGGCCTTATCTCTAGCCCTGGCTGGTGTGGCTCAGTTGGCTGGGTGTCCTCCCATGCACATACAGCCAATCAATATTCTGTGCTCCCATCAATGTTTCTCTCTCCCCCTCTCCCTTCCTCTCTCTCTAAACAAAAATCAATTTAAAAAAAGCCTTATCTCCAAATATAGGCACATTCTAGGGGTTAGAACTTCAACATGGACTTTGGGGGACACGAGTCCCATAATAACCACTGTCCTTCTCCACCCCCTCTATATTCTCAGTACTCTCCATTCTCCACCCCCTCTTACATCCCTCTCCTTTCTCCTCCCCACTGCTTCCTTCCGCACTCCTTCTGTGCCTCCCGCTCATACGTAGCCCATCCATCACCCCCATCAAATGATCTTGTCCTCCTCACTCATCTGTGGTGCAAGGCTCTGTGGCTGCAGAGATACAAGCAGTAGAGCCCGCCTTTTACAATCTGGTTAGAGAGAGGAGACTTACATGGGAAAGAATCGATAACAACAGAACCAGACACTTAGAACCAGGTGAGCTGTGCAGGTGACTGGGTGTGTGTAGGATCCGGACAGAGAGAAGACCGTGAGGCACGGCAAGCCACCTTCAGGCATCGGTGGGGCATAAACTGAGCAATGAAAAGAGGAAAGAGGCCACCACAGGCAGGAGGAGTGGTGTGAGCCGAGACCAGAGGCAGGGATGTGAGGTGGATTTGGTCACGCGGCTGCTGTCAGAAGCCACGTGGAGGAGGCTGGGCAAGATGCCGTGGGCCGTGGAGCCTCGGCAGCTTCACTCCAGACACTGAGATGAAAGGCCTTGGGTCTGTTTGAGGAAGGGCCACACCATGGATGCGCTGGATGAGTCCACCCTTTTGGATTGTAGCCAAGAGTTCCTCACCCAATAACTTTATTAGGATAAAACGTATGACTCATTGGGATACTATAAGACTAGCTTTTTGAATCTCCAGCAAACTTGAGGAGGTAGGGGACCATAGTCCTATCTAAACCAAGGGGAATAGCAGACAGTTAGATGGCCAGTGCTCGGGACTGCTGCTCTGGAGACCTGGATTCCGGGCTGGCTCTGCCTTCACACAGCTGTGTGATCTTGGGGAAGTTACTTAACCTCTCTGGGCTACATAATCTGTGTTGGACAAAGGGAAGATAGGACTAGATCAGAGGTTTTCAATGATGAGTAGCCAGAGCTCCAATATGTAAAGCTGATGGAGGTGAAGTGTCAGTTGCTTCACTCCACCCACAATAACCTCCAGGTCCCTGGAGCAAAAGACCTCTGAATTCCTTCAAGCTCTTTCTGTGGGCAGGTGTGGCCCAGTGGTTGAGCGTCGACCTAGGAACCGGGAGGTCACAGTTCAATTCCTGGTGGGGATGTGTGTGTGTGTGTGGAGTGGGGGGCGGGTGGATGATTGATAATTCTCTCTCATTGTTCATGTTTCTATCTCTCTTTCCCTCTCCCTTCTTCTCTCTGAGATCAAAGAGAGAGGGAGAGAGGGAGAGAGAGAGAGAGAGAGAGAGAGAGAGAGAGAGAGAGAGAGAGACACCTAGCTGGTTTGGCTTAGTGGATAGAGTGTCAGCCCACAGACTGAAGGGTTCTGGGTTCGATTCCGATAAAGGGCATGTACCTTGGTTGCATGTTCCCTGGCCCTGGTCGGGGTACGTGCAGGAGGCAAACAATTGATGTGTCTCTCTCACATCTATGTTTCTGTCTCTCCCTCTCCTTTCCACTCTCCCTAAAAATCAATGGAAAAATATCCTCAGGTGAAGATTAACAAAACAAAACAAAACGAGAGAGAGAGAGAGAGAGAGAGAGAGAGAGAGAGAGAGAGAACAAAATCCTGGACTCCCAGACCACACTCCTGGTCTCTCTCAAGAGTCCTGTGGATTTTTGGAGAAACCAAGATGGCGGCATAGGTTAACGCCGGAGTTTGTTGCCTCGAACAACCACTTCAAAAAACAACTAAAAGACGGAACGGACATCATCCAGAACCACAGGAAGGCTGGCTGAGTGGAAATTCTACAACTAGGAGGAAAGAGAATATCATACCCAGACTCAGAGGAGGCGCAGTGCTGAAGTGAAATACTAAGGTGCGGAGTGCGCACGGAGCAGGCTGGCGGCTGAGGGCGCGGTTGTTGTTTTCAATTGGGAGGGAGTTTCAGACTCTGAGCTCCAGATCCGGGCGAGTCTCTGGGGACCCAGACTCAAACGGGAGAAGCGGGACTGTCTGGCTTCGGTCAGAACTCGAAGGCAGCTTTCTCTCCGAGGTTTGCAGCGGTTGCTGGGACTCTGTGAAGCAGAGCCCCTAGGGATGGAACTGAGAGCAGCCATAACTACTCGCTTCGGCCCACCCTGTAGATCCCCAGGGACTCTCCCCGCCCAAGCCCTGCGCAGAGCCATTTACTGGATAGCCTCAGGCAAACACTAGATTAGCACCACCCTAGAGATCCAGCACAGAAGCTCTCCCACTGCAAACACAGCGGACTCTCATAGCCAGTTAGCCTGAAGGTCAAATCACCCCCAGTATTGCTGACAACAATCAAGGCTTAACTACAACAAGACTGCGCACAAAGACCACTAGGGGGTGCACCAAGAAAGCATAAAAAATGCGGAGACAAAGAAACAGGACAAAACTGTCAATGGAGGATATTGAGTTCAGAACCACACTTTTAAGGTCTCTTAAGAACTGTCTAGAAGCCGCCGATAAATGTAGTGAGATCCTCAAGAAATCTAATGAGACCCTCGATGTTATGATAAAGAACCAACTAGAAATTAAGCATACACGGACTGAAATAACGAATACTATACAGACTCCCAACAGCAGACCAGAGGAGCACAAGAATCAAGGCAAAGATTTGAAATGTGAAGAAGCAAAAAACACCCAACCAGAAAAGCAAAATGAAAAAAGAATCCGAAAATACGAAGATAGTGTAAGGAGCCTCTGGGACAGCTTCAAGCGTACCAACATCAGAATTATAGGAGTGCCAGAAGATGAGAGAGAGCAAGATATTGAAAACCTATTTGAAGAAATAATGACAGAAAACTTCCCCCACTTGGTGAAAGAAATAGACTTACAGGTCCAGGAAGCGCAGAGAACCCCAAACAAAAGGAATCCAAAGAGGACCACACCAAGACACATCATAATTAAAATGCCAAGAGCAAAAGACAAAGAGAGAATCGTAAAAGCAGCAAGAGAAAGAAACTCAGTTACCTACAAGGAAATACCCATACGACTGTCAGCTGATTTCTCAACAGAAACTTTGCAGGCCAGAAGGGAATGGCAAGAAATATTCAAAGTGATGAATACCAAGAACCTACAACCAAGATTACTTTATCCAGCAAAACTATCATTCAGAACTGAAGGTCAGATAAAGAGCTTCACAGATAAGGAAAAGCTAAAGGAGTTCATCACCACCAAACCAGGATTATATGAAATGCTGAAAGGTATCCTTTAAGAAGAGGAAGAAGAAGAAAAAGGTAAAGATACAAATTATGAACAACGAACATGCATCTATCAACAAGTGAATCTAAGAATCAAATGAATAAATAATCTGGTGATCATAATAGAATCAGGGACATAGAAAGGGAATGGACTGACTATTCTTGGGGGGGAAAGGGGTGTGGGAGATGCGGGAAGAGACTGGACAAAAATCGTGCACCTATGGATGAGGACAGTGGGTGGGGAGTGAGGGTGGAGGGTGGGGCGGGAACTGGGAGGAGGGGAGTTATGGGGGGAAAAAAGAGGAACAAATGTAATAATCTGAACAATAAAGATTTAATTAAAAAAAACACAAAAAAACAAAAAAACCCATTTTTTATAACTACTTGTGGTAATGGATGTTAAGGAGACTTGATGTTAACTAGACTTATTGTGGTGATCATTTTACAACATATACAAAAAAAAAAAAGGAAAAAAAAAGAGTCCTGTGATCCCAGGTCTATTTGTGAGAGAAGAGTAGTTGGTTTTAGCTGAGAACCCCCAAAGCTTTCCTAACTTTACATAAAATCCATGACTGTCAATAATACTCATCCTCATTTATTTTTATGCAAAAGTATTTAATAGGTACTGACTGTGGATAAGAACTTTTGCTAATTACCCTAAAGACACAAAAAGAAATCGGGTGTTCTACCCTCTTTTAAAATTTATGACTTTTTTTCTTATAAAAGCCCCACATACGTAAATGTTAGGTTTTTCATTTTAATGTTAATAATAAAGAATATCCCATCAGTTTTACGGGTGTTTTCATGTATCCTCCTATTTTCTACCACACCCCTCACCAGCACCGGTGAGAAGAGGACGAGTGAAAGTGCTAGAATCATAAATTCCACGAGTTCGGGTACCTGCCAATGAAAACAGTGTGCAAAGTCTGATTGACTGGGATGCATGTGTTAAAAATGATTATGGGTTTGGGTGGGCTGTGCTCATAGGAATTCAGTGGTTATTTCACCTCCGCACATCCCATGTTGTCCTTGTTTTATATTTTGTTCATATTTAATATCTAAAATATTAGCGGCATCTTTGCTTGTCCTTAACCCACTGAATCTATTCTGTTTCCCTCTTTTCACTACCCTAGGATAAAAGAGGAAGGTTTGCAGACCTGTTGGATGCTAAATATTTGCGGACCACGTTACAGATCTGGGTCATATGGTAGGAATGTAGTTACTTCAGCCCTGGCTGGTGGCTCATTGGTTGCAGTATCTTCTTGTGCATCAAAAGGTTGCGGGTTTGATTCCTGGTTAGGGCACATATAGAAGACAACCAACCGATGTTTCTCTCTCTCTCTCTTTTCCCCTTCCTCTCTCTCTCTCTCTCTCTCAAAAAAAAAAAATCAATTAAAAAACCTATCATAGGTTGAGGATTTTAAAAAGGTAATTATATCAAAATGAGTTTTATAGAAAGCCTACTAAAGTAAATCCACACTGAATGCTACTGGGGAGAAAAACACAAGAAAGACCCCAGCAATCTCATCTTTTTACTAATACCACCAACCAAAGAAGTAAGTAAAATAATTTAAAAGAAAGAGAGAAAGAAAAGAATCCTAATTGTCCACAGTTTTTTTATTTTTTCATTTCAACATAGGACCTCACTTTCTAACCCTTTGAAGTCTGGTTCACCACTACAAATCCACCTACCTGCCAAAATTAAAGACTGACTGTATCAAGTGTTGGGTGGATGTAAGGTAACAGGAACCATTGCATTCACTGCTGATTAGAGTTCAAGTTGTACAACCACTTTGGAAAACTGCTTGGAAAAATCTATCACAGTTGAAAATATGCATATCCTATGGCTCAGCAATTCCCCTCCTGGGCTTATACCCAACAGAAATGCGCACATAATTCACCAAAAGACATTTACATGAATGTCCATTGTATCATTTTGTTTGTAACAGGCCCAAACTATAAACAACCCACATGTCCATCAACGACATAATGGGTAAATTGTGTTAGATTCATAAAGTGGAATACTGTACAATAATGAAGATGAGAAAGCCAGGAGTCAACACTTGACATAGCTGAATCTCACAAAGGTGATAACGAGCAAAGGAAGCCATAATGCATATGCTGTGATCCCACTTATATAAAGATAGAAAATAGGCAAAATGAATCTTTAGGATTTGAATTCAGGAAAATGGTTGTCTATCTGCCTTCTTCTGATATAATCATTATTAATAGGTTAATATGTCTCCCCTTGACACTTTAAAAAAATTTAAAAATTTTAAATACTGTTAATATTTGGAAATCAGCCAAATTAAAGCGACTTTAATAACAAAGGGAGACGTTTTGACTGTTTTCTTTTTAAATATTTAATTATGAAAATTTCCAAACACACGTGTAAGTAGAGAGGATACCAGGATGAACTTGGATTCGCTCATCACCCAGATCTGACGGTCATGGATATTCACCCTTATTAGCCTCAGCTACATTCTCCTGTGCTGAAGTGTTTTCAAGCAAGCCCCAGGCTTCTGACATTTCATCCCCAGATATTTCATTAAGGCTCAACTACTTGAGGGCATTTTCTTAGATGACTGCAAGCCTATAACCACACTGACAAGGGTAATGACCTCCAGGTTACTATCATCCAGTACCCAGAACATACATGTTTTCCTCTGATTGTGCCCATGTGTCTTTTTCAGCTGGCTTTTGCAACCATTTCTGAAAAACCAGGAGGCTGATATTTTTTTTTTCTTGACTTTGATAGATGAACTTTTCTGTATGTTATTTTTATATCTCATCAAAGGCATCTAGTAAAGAATGGGGAGAAAATATAAAGCAAACACAAAAACCATCTGTGGCTCATCATAGCTTGTTAAAGACCCTTTGTGATAGGCAGAATTCTAAAGTGACCCCACGATGACCCCAGCTCCTGCTGATGCAATCAAACTCTAATTCGGGTGCTGATGTGAAGGGGCTGTGAAGATGTAATTAAGATCTCGGGCCTTAACACACAGAGATGATTCGGATTCAGCAGGTGGGCCCCATCGAATCACTTGCGTCCTTAAAAGTAGAGAAGTTTCTCCAGCTGGGCAGAGAGCTGGAGAAGAGAAAACAGAAGAGGCAGGAGGAGAGGACAGAGAGACTCGAAGCATGAGGTCTCGACCACATGCTGCTGGCTTTGAAGACAGGGAGTGAGGGAAGCAGGTAGAAGCTGAGAACAACTGGTCCACAGCCAGCGAGGAAACAGGTATGAGTTCTCCCGCCCCACGGGGCTGAATTCTGCCAACCATCTGGGTGAGCTTGGAAAATGGATTCTCCCCCCAGAAAGCCTACGACCTGCCTACACTTGCACGTTTGCCTCTGAGACTTGGAGCAGAGCTTGAGCCAGACCCATAGCGCTTCTGACCTCCAGAACTGCGAGGTACTGGACGTGTGTTGTTTTAAGCCACAAAGTTATGCTAACTCGTTACAGCAGCCACAGGAAACGAATCTAGGCTTCAAACTCCTTCACCGGGCCTGTGGGTCCTCCTAACCCGGCTCCTCCTGCTCTTGCAAATCTGTTTCCCACTGTGTGGCCTCCAATCCCCAGATATGTGAGCCGGGGGTTTTTCCTGGCGCCATCCCTGCCCCCTCCTACCCCCAGCCTTCCACCTGAAGCCCTTTCACGTCTCCCTGCAGCTCTTGGTGGCACCCGCTTTTCTCATGTCCATCTTTTCTCACTTCCAGGCTGGGCATCTCTTTCGCCTACTACGGGGTCATCCTGGCCAGCACCGAGCTGCTGGAGCGGGACCTGGTCTGTGGTTCGAGGTCCGAGTCCGAGGCGGTGGTGAGCGTGGGGGTCTCAGAGGAGAGCCAGAGTCCCTGTTACTGCCACATGTTTGCCCCCTCCGACTACCGGACCATGATTATCAGCACCGTTGGTGAAATTGCCCGTAAGTGTCTCTACGTATCGAGCCTCTCTCTGTTTTGGGTCGGGGACAGGCAACTCAGCCCAGAGGGGAGAAGTGTGACGCTCCGTAGACGCGGCTCCTGCCTGGTAGAACTGAGCATGATTCTGGATCGTGGGATCCCGCTGACAGCCGCCCGCCCGTGTGGTTCGGGGTGGGGAGAAGTCTGGAAGAGCGGAGCTTTGAGTTACGAAATCCTGTCCATTTTAAGATGTATTTGTTTCTTCACATTTAAAAAATATATTTTTAAATTAATTTCAGAGAAGGGAGAGAGAGAAACATCAGTGATGAGAGAGAATCACTGATTGGCTGCCTCTTGCACACCACACACAGGGCAGATGAGCCCAAACCTGGCCATGTGCCCGGACTGAGAATCGATCCGTGACCTCCTGGTTCATAGGTCGACGCTCAACCACTAAGCCACGCCGGCCAGGCTTTCTTCACATTTTAACCTCTCTGAAATTGGGATGCATCTTACAATGGCATGTTAGATTTTAATTTGCAGTACTGTTTCTGTCTTAGTAGACATAAAATAATGGTAATAACGGTACTTAAATTTCAATGACACCTTGAATTTGATGAAAAACAGTATACCTTTAAAATATAGGCCTAGCAAGTAGGCAATTTACAACACACCTACATGGTAAGCACCCTGGACATGAACAAATCCTTGATACACACCAGTGCTTGTCATTCTTGGACCCACGTGGGGAAAGTATGTCGAAGGCTGATGACAGTGTGAGGGTCTCGGCTGGAATATGCACACGATTTGTGAAGCTGCTTCTTCCTGAAATGAGGAGGAGGAACCCATGCCACCCGCCCAAGGTTCCAGAAATGGTCTTTGTCATTTGCTTCCTAGTGAATCCTCTGAACATCCTGGGCATTAATTTCCTGGGCAGACGGCTGAGCCTGTCTATCACCATGGGCTGCACAGCTTTATTCTTCCTTCTCCTCAACATTTGCACTTCAAGGTATATTCTCTCTGGTTGCTTCAAAGTAATCGAGTTTTGTGCAGTGGTTTTAAGATGGGATCTTCTAACCCAGTGGTCGGCAAACCGCGGCTCGGCAAACCGCAGCTCGCGAGCCACATGCGGCTCTTTGGCCCCTTCAGCGTGGCTCTTCCACAAAATACCGGCTCTTCCATAAAATACCGACTTCTGCGCATGGGCCATGAAGTTTTAATCGCACTGTACGTGCACGCCCACACGTGGTATTTTGTGGAAGAGCCACACTCAAGGGGCCAAAGAGCCGCATGTGGCTCGCGAGCCGCAGTTTGCCGACCACGGTTCTAACCCATGGTGTTCATTGGGAGGTCAGGGTCAAGTCTCTTTTCACTCACCAACATATTTAGGATCCTGGAGAAATGGGACTCTCGTTGTTAACAAATTATCCTGACTATAAGTCAAGATAGTTTAGTCATATATAACATAACATAAAACAACACATACCTGTGGTGTGAAAATTCATTTAACTTTTAATTTGCCACCCCAGAGTGGCCTCAGTTATAATATAAACCACTTATTCTGCAAACTATCTTCACCATTTTGGGGAAGTGGGGGCCAGGCTAGAATGGCACACTTCGGGGAGTGGAGAGATCAGGGAGCAGGATTGAAGGTTCAAGTCGGGCATCTGCTTTAGGACCCCTCATCGAGCAGCTGGTCATCTGTGGGTGGGCGAGGGCATCTGTAAGACACTTGGCCGGGGCCATGGAAGACACTGCACGTTGCCTTTGGTAACCTTTCTCTTGCTTCCTGTTCCCTAGTGCTGGCCTCATCAGCTTCCTCTTTATGCTGAGGGCTTTGGTGGCTGCCAACTTCAACACCATCTACATTTACACCGCTGAGGTCAGTTTGGGGAAGGGTTGGTTTCTTCAGGGCGTGTAAGCTGAGCTACTGAGAAAGGATGTCCATCCATAGAGAACGCATCCCTGGTTTCTGTTGACTTTTGATGATTTTCTAAAAACATCCCATTACAATGATGCCAGAAGGTTGATTTGATAGGGAGTTTCCCCTGCTCCCTGAGTCTAGTGCAAGCCAGTGTCTGAGAAGAAAGATAGGACCTCCTCCCTCTCCCTAGACAGCATTCATATAAGACACAACCCCCTGACCTAGCAGCATGCTTTCAGAGAATAGGGCCCCAGCTGCATGTTGCTGTTAAAATGTAGACCTCCCGATTTCCCTCTTTTTGAAATTGGGATGTATTTTTCACCTTTATTCCTTTGAAAGGTCACACCCCCTTCATCTGTCATTTGCTGCATGTAGCTTACATTGAAATTCAATAGTAATATAGTCTTTCTGAATTTACTGAATTGATACATCTACTATATGCAAGGCCCTGCCTGAGGGAGCTAGAGGCTCCTCTCATTAACCCTCACTCTAAAGAGCTAATATCCCTAGAAATGAGCAGTTTCTGGGGAGGAAACATAGTGCTGTACTGGTTTTGTCCTTCAGTGAGCTGGAGAAAGACGTGCTGTCGGGACTGGCAAACCGCCTTTGTCGCCATTCCTGGAAACGTGAAGGCTGTTCCGATTACAGACCTGACGTGTCAGACATGAGAGCCACAGGGAGATATTCTCCCCGCCCAGATAAACATAGGAAATGATGAGATATTTGGCATATACAGACACTTCGTTAATTCCATTAACAACATCTTCTAAAATGATTTTGTGATTTAGAATCAGTGTGTAATATGCTCTGCTTCTAAAGCTATATTTGCAATGTTCAGTTTAACATTTTGGAATGTTTTTTTTTTCCTGATACTTATTTTTTTTTTAAATATATTTTATTGATTTTTTACAGAGAGGAAGAGAGAGAGAGAGAGAGTCAGAAACATCGATGAGAGAGAAACATCGACCAGCCGCCTCCTGCACATCCCCCACCGGGGATGTGCCCACAACCCAGGTACATGCCCCTGACCGGAATCGAACCTGGGACCCTTCAGTCCGCAGGCCGACGCTCTATCCACTGAGCCAAACCGGTTTCGGCTCCTGATACTTATTTTAAAAATCAACTATTATTCTATCTCCAAGAATTGTCAAAATCTGAACAAAAGACTTTATTAATATTATATAGAGAAAAAACATCACCACGTATCCAAATCCGTTATTTTCAGGTCCAGTCGGCAGTCTCATTTTCTAGAAAAAGCAAGCAAGCTCCCCTGGGACGCATCCCGCCTCCCCCCCCCCCCCCCCCCGAGCCCCCCGCCTTCTCCTATAAACATAGCAGTGGCTGCTGAGGCAGGAATGCATTTCGCTTTTGCACTTGACAGGTGGTGGCTAACAAGACACGGCCTAGTAAAAGGACTGCGTGCTTTGTTTTAATGAAATGAAAAAAACTGTTTTTTGAGTGTTGTATAGTATTGAGAGAAAATTCTCCAGAGTTTTTAAAAACCACCCTTTTAAATATTCTCCCTATAATCTCATTTGTTACATAACATTTGCTTTCTTATTCAACTTTTGCCCGTTCCTATAAGAATTCTGAATTAATGAAGTACAGTTTAATGAGGTTTTACTATAAAGGTAGGAAAGTTGCAGAAAGAAAGTAGATTACGTCATAAGATTTTGCAGTGAGAACATAGTGAGGGTGTAGCATGTATCTAGCACTGTCTCTTTTTTAAATATGTTTTTATTGATTTTAGAGAGAGGAGAGGGAGGGAGGGAGGGAGGGAAAGGGAGAGAGAGAGAGAAACAATGATGAGAGAGAAACATTGATAGACCTCCTCCTGCATGTACCCCAACCGGGGATTGAACCCACAACCTGGGCATGTGCCCTGACTGGGAATCGAACCAGTGACCTTTCAGATGGCACTGTTTCTTTATTTAAGGTTTCATTGAATCACTACTTGGGAAGTATTTTCCTTCAGTAGAACCACCCTTATGCATTTTAGCTCTAAAGTGGAAATCTGTCTGATTCCAGAGCTTGCTTTTTTAAAATTATATTTTGAATATTCAATTAAACATATAGTTTGGCCCTAGCTGGTTTGGCTCAGTGGATAGAGCATCGGCCTGCAGACTGAAGGGTTCCAGGTTTGATTCTGGTCAAGGACACATGCCTGGGTTGCGGGCTTGATCCCAGTATGGGGTGTGCAGGAGGCAGCCGATCAATGATTCTCTCTTATCATTGATGTTTCTAACTCTTTCTCTCTCTCCCTTCCTCTCTGAAATCAATAAGACATAAAAAATACATAGTTAGGAATTTGCTCACTTAAAGGATAATTTCTAAGTGCTTATTCTTTTTGTGATAGTTATAAAGTTTAAAAATTCAAAGTAGTGTACCTGGGAAATGAATGCCTTCGATATTCTATATAGAATCTTTGGTATTTAATGTACAGGTGTGGACAAAAGTAGGTTTTCAGTTGTGAGTATGCCACACACAGTTTATTCTTGTATTGTTACTTATTAATTATCGTATTACTATTAGTAGTAATAGTATCCTTACTTATGATTTATCTTTGAGGTAATGAAGGCTGGTAATTTCTCTGCTTTTGCCGACCCCTGTGTACACCAAAGCCTGACCCGGGGAGGGAAGGGCAGGCGAGAAGGAAGAGGCCTGGACTAACTGGTGCTCTGTGCCCTCTCTCCAGGTCTACCCCACCACCATGCGTGCTTTGGGGATGGGGACCAGCGGCTCTCTGTGTCGCATTGGAGCAATGGTGGCACCATTTATATCCCAGGTACACCCACGAGTCTCTGCAGGAGGGTGGGCCTAAGGCAGGTGGGTAAAGGGGGACCGGGTCCCTTTGGGGTAAGGGTGTAACCAGGATTTCTGTTTTATCGGGGAGTTTTCTTGAGATGCCGTTGTTCACTGTTGGGTGAATTTGGATAGGGAAGGAAGCTAAATACTGCCCCAGCTCCCATCAGTCCCACGCAGGTGTTGCATTGCGAGCAGGGTTTGGGTCTTGTTGGTGCTGTTGGGGGAGGATGCCGAAGAAATGGGTGACACTAGGGGCTTGTGCAGTTGGATGACAATGGGCTCCACCTGGGGTGCAATTGAACAACAGAGCCGAGGTGCTGGGAGGTGGGCCTGGGCACGGGAGGTCCAGTGGTCACGCAAATCAGACACAGGCTGGGGCAAATCCAGGGCTGACTTGGACCCGTGGATGGGATTGTTTTGGGAGGGAAACAGGCAGATCTGGCGACCTGCGTGGGCCTGGTGCCTCAGAGGGCTAGGTGGCTGGGCCCCCTCTATTCATGCTCTTTTGGCCACAAGAAATGGGAATCCACCTGAGCTGCTGCAACAGAAAAACGCAGGAGTGAGGCTGGGCCCTGGAGGGTCTGCTGCAGGCAGGGGGCAGACAGGAACCCAGGCCCTGCCTCCTCTGGCCTGTCCGGGGCCGTGGTGGCTCCTCAGGCTTTACACGTCTCCCTGGAAACCAGTGTGCTGGGCTGCCTGTGTGTGTGGCCCCACAAATCCAAAGCACGTGTCCTTCCATCCAGCCTCCAGAAGACAGTGATGCCTCTCTGCATCCCTAGAAAGGGCCTCTCATTGGCCAGGTCTGGCTAACTGTTCATCCTTAAGCTAAATCAGTTATGGCCAAGAGTCAGGGCTATGGACAAAGGCCACGGAAGGCGGTTTGTGATACCGTGATTCTGTAACCAGAAAGATGTATTTGGTCTTCATCCTGGTTTCTGCCACAGAGCTCCTAAGACCCATGCGGTTTCCTAAGTGACGAGAGCCACAAGGACGTCTTTGGACTGTACCTAAGGGTGGGGACTGGTTGTCAGGAGAACCAACCATGTGATTAGAGGATTGGGATTTTCAGTCCCACCACCCTGACCTCCCGGGAGGGAAGAGGGGCTGGAGGTTGAGTCTGTGACCAGTGGCCAGGGATTTAGTCCGTCACTCCTGTGTGCTGAAGCCTCCGTAAAAACCCCAAAGGGAGGGTGTGGGCAGCTTCCAGGTGGGGAGCCGGAATGCTGTCTGTGCCACTGGGCAGGGCCCCACACTCCACGCGGACAGAAGTGCCTTTGTTTGAGACCTCGCCCTCTGTGTCTCTTCATCTGGCTTTGGATTCATACGCTAATAACATCCTTTGCTATAAACTGACAATCTAGTAAGTAGACAGGTTTCCTGAGCCATGTGACTTGAGCACATAATCAAACCCAAAGAGGAGTCATGGGAACCTCCGACTCACAGCCAGTTGGTCAGAAGTGCAGGTAAGAACCAGGACTGTGACTGGCACCTGAAGTGGGGGCAGCCTTGCGGGACGGAGCCCTCCGCTGAGGGACCTGATGCCCCCTCCAGGGAGATAGTGTCAGAACTGAGTTGCTTGGTGGTGTGGAAGAAAACCCCCACTGCTCATGGTAATGGGGTGCAGAACCCAAAATAGGGGTGCAGTTTTCAGACAAAAGGTGTTGTCTGGGTTTGGGGTCGGGGGAGCTCTTCAGACAGCAGGTGTGGTGTCACTCCTGAACTAATGGGTCAGCCTTCCCTTGGACTTCCCTCCAGCTTCTGTGTGTCAGAATCACCAGGGTAACCAACTTGGTCACATGAACATCCATGACTTCAGCCAAAGATTCATTCTGTATATGGCACCATGTACAGAATTTTGTGTTTTTAATGGGTATCCCGAGTGAATTTGAGACACCCTTTGAGAGGCACGAGGCACGAGGCACCACCATCAATAGGGAAGATACCAACTGGGAGACTAGCTTCTAATTTCACTTAATTCTTTGCCTCCTTCTCTTCATCCTTTCCCTCCCTCTCCTCTTCGCCTTTCCTTTCTCCTCCTCTATCTTTTCCCTCCTCTTCTTCCTCCTCCTCCTTTTGCCCTGAAACAGACTATTAAACCAAGTATAGTGTTTACATCTTAATTAGTAAAATGTTTACATACTTAGTGACTATATTTATAAATTTTTAAATCTCTTTAAAATGAATGTTTCAAGATGTTTAGTAGTTAAAAACTTTAATGGTATAGAATAATAGGAGTCGTGGGTTATATAGTCCAAGAAAATAGAAAAGGGGAGATTTGGTTACAAGTATTAAAGCCTCAACAAATATAGGTGGGACCAGTACAGGCCCCTTACCAGTAGATCAGGCACCGCCTTCCCACTTATTCTGGGAAATGGCAAGAAGTCAGGGCATGCCTAGGTTCAGCGGAGTCAGGCCTGCGGGTCCTGCTATAGATGGTTGAGGTCCTTCCTGCATATATGTATCCTTGGACTTCACACCCAGTTTTGCATTCTAGGCCCCTCTAGGCATGGCCGCGTAGCTATGGGGACTATAAGGTCTGGGTAACACAAGTAAGACTGTTTTTCGTGGCCAGGCTTAACATGGTACCACATCAAAAGAAACTCAGTCCAGCATCCTATCAAAGCACTGAAAACATTTTAAATCTACAAAAGCCTCTTAAAGGGGTGTCCATGGGGAAGTACATTCGTAACTCCCAGCAAAATCTTTCAAAATCCTCTTTGCTGCCTCACTCCTGTTGTCACCAATGGTGTGGCAGTTGCACCATCTCCAGCCTTATCCCCTCAAACTCATCACCCCTCAAAGTTCAAACTCCACCAAACGCCGCCTGAACTAGCTCTTCTCTGGCCCCTCCTACAGCCTCCCAGAGCTCTCGCTGTCTCTTGAGCAGCTCTGTGCTGCTCCTCACTGAAATCATATAGCCTCTCAGGATTCAAAGAAAGCTGGATACACAGAGTCTCTTTGTTAGGAGTCAGGGTTTCTTCACTTAAGAACCTATTGTGGTGATTCATTCGACAAGCTGTTTTTGGAGGAATCCTCCACAACTTCCAGATGCCCTCATACAGTTTGCCAGTTAGACCACCACAAAGGACTCAATTATAGAATAGAATGGGATTTTATCTCAGTTCCACATTCAATCAGCACTTCCTGCACACTTACCCTATGCCTGGCATCGTTCTAGTTCTACTTATTTGTTAATATCACGTGGTACTCCGGTTGCCGTCACATTGCAGCTTGAAATTAGCATGGTGGCAGTGGAGACCGAAGTATGAAGAGTTGACAACTTGTAAAGGGAAATAGCATTTCAAGTAGGATGGCAGCTGATACAGAGACCCAGAGATGGGACAGATATTGGTTGTTCCAGGCTTAGGGACTGGCTTTGGTGAGCAAAGTGGAGAGGCGTGCAGGGGAGATTGTCCCTTACAGATGTGTCGAGGACTTTGGATTTCTTCCCTCAGGAGTAATGGGAAATAATTTAAGGGTTTTAAGTGGGTGAGGGACACAATCAGTTTTGCATTTTATTTTTTTTAAAATATATTTTATTGATTTTTACAGAGAGGAAGGGAGAGAGATAGAGAGTCAGAAACATCAATGAGAGAGAAACATCGATCAGCTGCCTTCTGCACACCCCCTACTGGGGATGTGGCCACAACCAAGGTACATGCCCTTGACCGGAATCGAACCTGGGACCTTTCAGTCCGCAGGCCCACTCTCTATCCACTGAGCCAAACCTGTTAGGGCCAGTTTTGCATTTTAAAAGAGTGCTCTGGTTGCTGATATAGATAGTGATTTGGGGGATGGGCGGCAAATAGACAAGGGTGGAGCAAGCTTATAATAAGACTCTTAATTTCACATCGCCATGTACTATTCACATGAAAAGGGAGATTTCAGAATTCTAGAAAAACCCTTTCTCTTATAGGGTAACGATATAGGAAAAGACTATATAAACATTTTAAATTTCTGCACAGAAAAACATTTACCATAGATAAGGATGAAAGACAAACCTTGATCTTTCAAGGGTCTCAAAAAACCTCTAATTGAATCGTCACAGCCGAGCTATGATTTTCTTGTCTTATCAAATACCTTTTCTCCAAAAGCATGAAAACCCAGACCGTCAATGCAGAAGATGGTTCACAGAGCTTCACAAGTTAATGGGAAGGAATGACAACATTCAGTTTCTATTTCCATAAATAGACATAAACTTATTGAGGAACTGTACAGTGATAAACCTGGGAGCTAGTTAAAGTGGTTAGGACAACTTTTGATCAGTAAAAAGTGCTGTCATAGGGAAAAGAGTCCAGTGTGAACTGAATTCAACTTTGATGTGTCCAGAGGTGACTGCTGTTTTAAAGAGAGGATGGGGAACTAGGATGGCAGGATCTGTAGAGTCAGGGAGGTGAGAAATTGCAGAAAGCAGGAAGGGAGCTTGGTCCATGCGAGACCCAGACAGGAGCCGTACATTCATGTGTCCCTGGAACAGACAGCAAATTCTTGTGGCAGCCCGAGTCATCTCCAGGAGGCACTTTAAGGGGGGCTAGAGTTATCCTAGGGATGTGGCCTTGAACTGTTAGGAACTATGTTAGTGTTTATTCAAGTCTTTATAGACCAAGGTTGAGGCCTAGGTGAGAAGAGGCTCAGAGGAGCCTGGCTAGTGTTAGGTCGCCAAAGGGGGAACGCAGGAGGCCAGAATGGTGAGGGATCACAAATTTATTTGATCATATTCACGCCAGGTGGCTGAACCTGGATAGCTCCAGCACCCAGTGACGGGAGTCAGCGGTTTTTAAAGGACTTTTGGCGGGCTTTTTCTTGGCGGGGAATTCTCTGTGCATGTCTGAAGGGGAGAGATAATGGAATGTGGTCTCAGCAAGTAAAGTATACCCTCAGCAAAAGGGAATGTCCATAGTGAAATGCCCTGGGAAGTCAGTTCCTGGGGGGAGGGGTATCAATTCAATTGCTCGATCAAACCTAACAGCTAGGAGTCTTTGTCAATGTCAAGTGTGGTTCATAAATATGTTTGTGTTTATTGTATTTTCTGTGACTTAAGAGATTTCCAAAGGCAATTTTTTCTACCATGCTGAAAACAAAACTAAAATGAAAATTTCACTACCTAATATTTTACTAGAGATAACAAATACAAATATTTTAATGAAGCTCTTTCAATATATTTAAGTACTAGTGCCCCGGTGCACGGATTTGTGCACATTGAAAGGGAATTAATAAGAAGGTAGCCAGCAGGGCAGGACTGGGTGAGACAGGCTGGACACGCCCTGGAGCCAATCTCCCACAGTCCTTCCTGAAGCGGTGCTGGGGCTCGAAGGGTGTCTGCAGTGTGAGCGGGGTCCCTCTGGCCGGTGGGGTGCCTCAGCCTGGCCTGCAGGGATCAGGCTGAAACCAGCTCTCCAACATCCCCTGAGGGGTCTTGGATTGCAAGAGGGAGGTTCTCGGGTGACGCATCCCGGAATCAGGCTCCCTCCTCTCTGGTTCTGGGGTGTGTCACCCGAGAACCTTCGCTGTCAAGTCACGGCAGCTCCTGTGTTGAGCATCTGCCCCCTGGTGGTCAATGTGAGTCATAACTACTGGTCAGACTGTCGCTTAGCCTTTTATATATATAGATATGTGTATATATATGCATATATATTTACCCAGATTTGATCATAGTTCATTAGTTCATATACTCTTTTAATTGAGATATAATTGACATTATATGACGTTATATTAGTTTCAGGTATACAATATAATGATTTGATATATATGTATTAACAGAATAATCACCTCAGTAAGTCTAGTTAACATCCATCACCACTCATTTTTCTTTTCTTGTGATGAGAATTTTAAGATTATCTTAGCAACTTTCAAGTATAGAATACTATATTGCTAACTATACTCATCATGCTGTATGTTATAGCCCCAGGATTTGTTTATTTTATAACTGGAAGTTTGTATCTTTTCACACGCCCCCTTACCCACTTTGCCGCCTTCCTCAAACTCCCCACCTCCAGCACCTCTTGTAACCCTCAGTTTGTTCTCCGTATTTGAGTCTGTTTCTATTTCTCTCCTATGCAATTTGATGTGGGTTTTTCTCTTGTGCCTGATGTATAGGAGGTATTCAGCTAGCTTTGGGGGTTTTTCCAGAGGAAACTGTTGCATGTGTGACTGTAGGTTCAGTGTGTCAGGGGAGTAGGGGAGTTCTGAACCTTCATATACTTTCTATAGTTTGCTTTTTGCACTGAAAAATACATTGTAGACAATTTTTCATGTCAATAAATATTAAAAAAATGCCTTTCAAAAGTTACCTTTCAATTCCTTTATCTGTTCTATTTTGAATATCTCTAGACTATTTCAGATACTTTTTTATTATAAACAACAGTAGGGAGCATCCTTGTGCTTACATTTTTTTATGTTTTCATATATATATTGATTTCAGAGATGAAGAGAGAGATAGATAGAAACATCCTTTCCTGGGAATCAAGCCCGAAATCCAGGCATGTGTCCTGACCGGGAATTGAACTGGTGACCTCCTGGTTCATGTGTTGACACTTAAACACTGAGCTACATTGGCTGGGCCTTGGGCCTGACATTTTTTTTTAATTTTTTTTTAAATATATTTTATTGATTTTTTTTACAGAGAGGAAGGGAGAGAGATAGAGAGTTAGAAACATCGATGAGAGAGAAACATTGATCAGCTGCCTCCTGCACATCTCCTACTGGGGAGGTGCCTGCAACCCAGGTACATGCCCTTGACCGGAATCGAACCTGGGACCTTTCAGTCCGCAGGCCGACGCTCTATCCACTGAGCCAAACCGGTTTCGGCTGGGCCTTACATTTTTATCTAGCTATGCAGTTATCTCCTTTGGATAAATTCCTAGAAATTGGATTGGTAGGTCAAAGAGTCCGTTCATTTTCCATTTTGGTATATTGTGCTAAAATTCCCTTTAGGAAAGTTGTACCAATGCCTAAGAGCCCCACTATTTCACATACTTGCCAACTGGTTTTGTTAGTCTTTTCATCTTTGCCAATCTCACTGTCCATAAATGGTATCTCTTTGTTATTATAATTAGTATTTCTTTGATAAGGAATGAACCTGAATTGTTCTTTTCATATTTTAATTGGGTGTTTCATGTTTTTTTAGCTTGCCCCATTCAGGTCCTTGCCTGTTTTTCAATTCGTTTTTTTTTTTTTTTTTAAATACATTTTATTGATTTTTTACAGAGAGGAAAGGAGAGAGACAGAGAGTCAGAAACATCGATCAGCTGCCTCCTGCACATCTCCCACTGGGGATATGCCCGCAACCCAGGCACATGCCCTTGACCGGAATCGAACCCGGGACCCTTCAGTCCGCAGGGCGACGCTCTATCCACTGAGCCAAACCGGTTTTGGCTCAATTCAGTTTTTAAAACACTAACCTGTAAGAGTCCTTCATATACATAAAGGATTTTAACTATTTTTCTGTCATGTTGCAAATATTAACCCCTCCCAACTTTCCAGTTTCTTTCATTCTTGTCTATGTTCTCCTTCTTTAGGTTTTTATTCGTTTAGACTTATCAATACTTTTCTCCACAGTTTCTGGGCTCTATGATAAGGATTATGAAAATCCACATCTGTCGCTTCTAGTCCAGCGGTTCTCAACCTGTGGGTCACGACCCCTTGGCGGTCGAACGACTCCTTCACAGGGGTCGCCTCAGACCATCCTGCATATCAGATATTTACATTACGATTCACAACAGTAGCAACATTACAGTTATGAAGTAGCAACGAAAATAATTTTGTGGTTGGGTCACAACATGAGGAACTGTATTTAAAGGGCCAGAAGGTTGAGAACCACTGTGGGGAGAGGACTAAACTTAAGGTTAAACTTATTGAAGCATAATGTCCATGTAAAATGCTTCATAATCATAAGCGACAACTTAATCCATTTTCACAAAGTGAGTGAATCCCAGAAATCCTTGACATGCCTTCTTCTAGGCCATTGAAGTATTTATTCATCAAAGGGTGAAGTCTCGTTCAGGAAACAGCTCTCTGATTTCCCAAATGGCAGGCCAGTTGTCCCTACACTATTTATTGAATAACCTAGTTTTTACTCTTCAATAGAAATGTCTGTTTGCTCATATTCTCACAATTCCTTGGTCTATATTTAGTCTCACTATTTCAGTCCATTGATCTGTCTGGCATTGTCACTGTCATATGATATTGTTGAATGAAATTTATAGTACAATATCAAAACTGGCTGCAAAAGCACCACCTCATTGCTCTTCTCAGATATACTTTAGAATCATTGTTACATTCTGCCTCCCTTGTCTGCCCAAAACCTATTAAGATTTTAATTATGTATATATTTTTAAAATATATTTTTATTGATTTCAGAGAAGAAGGGAGAGGGAGAGTTAGAAACATCAATGATGGAAGAGAATCTTTGGTCAGCTGCCTCCTGCACACCCCACACTGGGGATCGAACCCACAACTAGGCATGTGCACTGACTGGGATTTGGATTGCGACCTCCTGGTTCATAGGTTGACACTCAACTACTGAGCCACACCAGCCGGGCCCTATTAAGATTTTAATTGTTAGCTTGTTAAATGTATCAGTTAATGTATTAAAAATGGACTTCTTTTTAGTGTTGTCTTTCTAAGATTATGGTTTGTGTTTCCATTTGCTTGGTGTTCCTTCTACAACCCTTGCTGAGATTTTATTGTTTTCTTAAAATAGATCCTGCATGTCTTGTTTATTCTTAGGCATTTCATGGTTTTTCATTGTTATTATGAATAGATTTTTTTCATTATAATTTCTAGTCTAACATTCTAACAAGTAATTTGTATTTAGAGAGGCTATTGAGGTTTTTTTTGTCTATTGATTTTTAAAAAGCCAGCTCATTCTGGATGGTTTTTCATTTGAGTTGAGTTTTTCAGATTTATAATTGTATCCTGTGATTTTATTTCTCCATGTCGAATCCTTCTACTTGGCATTTTAATGCGCTTAAGGTTTCATAGCTTACAAAATGTAAACTCAACCCTGTTAACTATCTCTTTCCAGCCAAATTACCTAAGAGGGTTCCTTCTCTTCACTGTTCTCATTTCCTTCCCCCCACTCGCACTGCCACCTCTGCAGCCTGGCTGCAGCCATCCCTACTCTACCACGATGAATCTTGGCAGGGTCTCTGAGAGACCTCCACATCTCTAAATCCAAACGTTGTTTTAGTCCCCCATCTCACGTGGCCTCTCCCTCGCTTTAGGGACTGATGGCCATGCCTTTGTTCTCTAGCCCCTTCCCATGCCAACCCGTCGCCTTGCCCTCTGGTGGTTTTCTTCCTGCATCTTCGGCTATTCCTTCTCTATCTCTTTGTAGTATATTATCCTCTACTCTAATTTTTGAGGATTCTTATTACTCAACATTAGACCCTCATCTTTTCATATTTTACTCTCCACTTAGATGATTTCACCTGTTTTTATTTTAATTATCAACTATGTGCTCATGACTCCCAAATTTATCTCTCTAGACTAGGCCTTTCTCCTGACCTGCAGTTTCATACACCCAGTCACCTCTTCAACATTTCCATTTGAAAGTCTCAAAATCATCTTACATTTGGCATGTCCAAAATTCAATCATGACATTTCTCCCCAAACCCACACTTCTTCCAGTTTCCAACCTGGAGTTGTCCTCTATTCCCTTCTCTTTTATCATCATATTCAATCCTCAAACCATGTGGCTTAACATCCCAATAGATGCTGGATCATCACCTTATCTACTTTTCCACCACCAGCATCACTCTGATTGAAACTACCATCACCTGTCATTGGGCTGCTACTAGAGTCCTGACTGGTCTCCTTCTGTGTGCTCTTCCTCTCATTCAACTCATTTTCTTTACTGCATCCATGTAGATCTTCTGTTATTCTTGTGCTTATAACCCTTTATCATATTGCTCCTTCTCTTCCTCATAGACAAAGACCAAAATCCTCAACATGATTTATAGGGCTCTACCATTGAGAGGCTATTGAGGCCCCCATCTGGTACTCTTCCCTGCTGTTTACTTAGCTATAAACAATCTGGTTCTTGTAGTTTATTAAAACCACCACAAATTTTTCCCCTCCCTGGGGTTTTCTCAATTGCTGGTACTGGAAACCCTTATCCCTTCCTACTCCATCTCCACCCCCCAGTTAGCTATGATTCATTCCCTGCTTAAGAAAGCCCTCCCTCTTGCCCTAAACGAAGTTTGGTCTCCCTGTTAAGAGCTTTTAGCACTTTGAGATTTTCCTTCATGTTGCTTATCAGATTGTAGTTGCCTATTTATCAGACTAAAATCTATCTCTCCCAATAGACTTTAGTCCCCATGGGGACAGGGATATGTACATATTTTGCTAATTTCTTTACTCCTAGCTCATTCTCCAGGACCTGGCATATATAGTGGATACTCAGAACGTTTTGTGAGTGATGTTTCTAACTGGCCACTTTGTATAAAGAAAATGAATTTATTTTTCCTATTAATTTTGTATCCAACTATTTTATTGAAATATCAGGGATCAGTTTGGGTCCTCAGAGAAGCAGATGCCACCATGGATTTACATATGCAAGAGATTTACTGGGAAGTACCTGGAAGGGGGAATGGGAAGGAGCACGAGTGGGCAAGGAGAGCCTTCAGGTCATGCTGCAGGTGTGACAGCAGAGGACTCATTTAGCCAGTGTTTTCCTCTTTCAGAGAAGCACTGAGTTTTATGTGCCCGTATTTTATTTATAAATGTTGAATCAATGCACATGGTGGCTGGGTTTTTTTTGTTTTTGTTGTGTGTGTGTGTGTGTGTGTGTGTGTGTGTGTTTTATCTTTCCTAGGTTCTCATTGTCATCCAGGTTTCATAAAAAAGAAATAAACGTTTCTTCTTTCCCTGGACTCTGTTCCTTAGAAATTTGGAAGAACTGGCACTTTTGAGGTTGTACTTGTTAGTCACTTTTTTGGGGTTGTTTCTGTTGGTTTTATATCTGGGAGTAAATGTCAGGAAACATTTTTGTTGAATATCTAATTATTCAAATTTATAAGCAAAGAACTGGGGGTAGTATTTTTATGGCTCTCTTCATCCTCTGTATTAGTGATTATTTCTTTCACATTCTTAATCCCATGCTTTTAGGATTTTTTCACTTTAAAAATTGTTATTTTTTAAAAAAATATGTTTTTATTTATTTCAAAGAGGGAGAGGGAGATGGAGATAGAAATATCAATGATGAGAAAGAATCATTGATTAGCTGCCTCCTGCATGCCCCCTACTGGGGATGCTAACCCACAACCCAGACCTGTGTCCTGCCTGGGAATTGAACTGTGACCTCATGGTTCAATATACCAGGGGTAGGTCGCTGCTCAACCTTTGAGCCACATCGGTGGGCTATGATTTTTCACTTTCATAATTAGCTTTATTTTTTTCTAAAATAGCTCTTGGATCAATTTATCAAGTCTGCCTATTTCTGTTTTTAATTTATTCATTTAGGATTTTGTTTTTATGAATTCTTTTACACTAATTTCATAGGTTTATTAGCTTTTTATTTTACTTCTTGGGTCAAAAGTACAGTTCAGTGTTTATTAACAAGGTTTACAATCATTTGGGGATTTTTTTCTAAATGTAAAAATATGTTTGTTGTAAAACTTCAAATACAGAAATGTAGAACCAAGAAAGGAAAAATTCCTTGTAATTTGATCACCAAAGATAACAACTGTCTCTCTTAACAGTTTGGGGTATATTCTTCCAAAAGCTTTTCTAGGCATGTATTTTTCTCTCTTTTGGTGTGCCTGTGCACCAGTAGTAGTATTTGTATACAGGTAAATGTGCATATGTATTGTTTATATTTGCGGTGTAGGTATTACATACACACGGTTGTATGTATAAGTGTAGATATACTTTTTACTTAGTTACATACATGTTTCAGGTCTCCGAGGGAGCAGCACAGACCTCTCACAGATCTGAAATGGCTGAGGGCAAGGAGAGCAGACTGCCTGGGGTCTCTGTTTTGGTTAGATGGGGAGTTCCCATGCTAGGGCGGGGCTTGTGTGATTCAAGTCTCCTGCCGGTGCCAGAGGAAGGAGCACTCAGGCTTTTTGTACGTTTGTCCAGAAGTTGGAGAACACGGGAAAGTGAGGAGGGTAAGCTTAAGGCTGTCAGTAGCCATCAAATCGACGTGTTTACATCTTTATGCTGTGTTTCTACATGTATGTGAGTGTGTATGTAGACAGGCCCATGTATAACACCTACCCATACATCTATCAATCTCTCTCTCTCTCTCTCTCTCTCTCTCTCTCTCTCTCTCTCTATATATATATATATATATATACACACACACACACATATACATATATACATATACATGTATATATATGTGTGTGTGTGTATATATATATATATATATACATATATATATATATATATATATATATATATATATATATATATATATATAGTATTGCAACTGCCTTTCCTCATTGTTTCATGTTAGTACATGTAGATCAACCTCATTCTTTTAATTAGGTGCATAGATCTCCACTGTGTGGATGTCGCATAGTCAGCTATTACCTTGTTTATGAGTAAGTTGCTTCTGTGTTATTTCTCTATGGTTTTACAATGGGACAACGAACATCATGCACCCTACATTTTTGCACATGTGCAGCTGTATTAAGTCATTCAACACATAGCCATTGAGCTCCTTTATGCTCTAGATACTGTACAAGTGAAGGTTCCAGATTCTTTGAAATTACACTATAGTGGTGAATAAACATGGGACAGCTTATTAATATGTCAAATATGAGTAATGCTACGTGCTATGCAAACATATAATACAGGGAAAGGAGACAGTGATGAGGGTGGTCTGTTAATACAGGGTGGTGGGGAGGGCCTCTACAATAGGACACAGACATGAGAATGACTGGAATATGTCTGAAGGAAAAGCAGAATTTTTAGAAAAGCTCTACTGGGTAATTTTTAGGTCAAAGGGTGTACATATTTTAAATTGTGATGATCTTGTCAAATTTCATTTTTAAAAAATTTATGTATTTCATGATATTAACCATTCTTAAACAAGCATCCCTATTCCATCCATCATCACCAAAAGGGATAGTGCAGGCGCAGTTGCCAAGTGGTAAGGCGTCGGTCTCGCAAAAGGGATAGTAACCTTTCCTTTTAAGCTTTATTAATATGGTACAAAATACATTGTGTCATCTTAATCTATAATTTGTTCATTTTTAGTAAGGCTGAGCACCTTTTATTATCCATTTGTATTTTTTTGGTAAATTGTTTAATATGATTTGCAATTTTTCCACAGGCTATTAGCCATTTATAACTATAATGCAGATAGTTATTGTTTGCGGTTTACTTTTGGATCTTTGTATTTTTTGGGGATGCAAAATTTAAAATATTTTTTTACCAACTATTTTCATTTGAGTTAATTTTTTGTGTCATGCTTAATGGCCTTCATCACTTGCTTATCCATATTTCTAAAACACTGAAAGTCAATTTATGCTTAAGGCCTGAAATTAGGATCCAGCTTTAAAAAGCAACAAAACAGTGCCTAGCATAGCTGGTTGTTCCCAGGCCATTAATCATCCTTGTGTTTTGGCTCATCTCAGTTGACTTACTATTATAATAAACCAAATTTCCATAGGTTCTTGGATCTATTCTAGCATCAATCACACTGCTAATGTCTGAAACCTTGTTTAATGCCTCTTAGGCTAAAAACCTCCCTCAGACTCTCCTATATCCCAGACATGTTTACACATTTTTTCTTTCAAATTAATTACAGAAACAATTTTTCCCCAAAATTGATTTTTAAAAATCCTAGTGGGATTTTGATTGAAAATCCATTAGCGTTAATTACTTTGTTTTTTTAAAAAAATATGTTATTTATTTATTTATTTATTTTTAGAGACAGTGGAAGAGAGAGTGATAGAGAGATAGAAACATCCATGATGAGAGAGGAACATCATTGATTGGCTGCCTCCTGCACACCCTCCACAGGGGATTGAGCCCGCAACCGGGGCATGTGCCCTGACTGGGAATTGAACCAGTGGCCTCTTGGTTCCTGGCTTGATGCTCAACTGCTGAGCTATACCAGCCGGGCAGTGTTAGATTACTTTTGGTGAGAATTATGTTATAAAATAAAAAAATAGCCCTAACTGGTTTGGCTCAGTGGATAGAGCATCGGCCTGTGGACTGAAGGGTCCCAGGTTCGATTCCAGTCAAGGGCATGTACCTTGGTTGCGGGCACATCCCCAGTAGGGGGTGTGCAGGAGGCAGCTGATTGATGTTTCTCTCTCATCAATGTTTCTAACTCTCTATCCCTCTCCCTTCCTCTCTGTAAAAAATTAATAAAATATATTAAAAAAATAAAATAAAATAAAAAAATACTGTTTATCCAAGAATTAGATTTATTCAAATGTTCATGCCCTTGTTATAATTTTCATGTCATACATTTCTTTTTTTAAAATATATTTTATTGATTTTTTACTGCGAGGAAGGGAGATAGTTAGAAACATCAATGAGAGAGAAACATTGATCAGCTGCCTCCTGCACACCTCTTACTGGGGATGTGCGGGCAACCAAGGTACATGCCCTTGACCAGAATGGAACTTGGGACCTTTCAGTCCACAGGCCGATGCTCTATCCACTGAGCCAATCCAGTTAGGCCTATTTCTTAAATTTATTCCTAAGTATTTTTTGTTCCCTTTAGCTGTGTCCCACAAACTTAATATTGTTGTATTTTCATCACATTCAGTGTATTTTTTATTTTTATTTTTGAGACTTCCTTGACCCACAGTTTAAACGTTTTTGGAAGTTTTGCTGTTATCTTTATTTGTAGCTTAATACCATTTTAGTCAGAGGACCCATTCTATAATTTTAATTCTTTAAAATCTCTTGAGGTTTATTTTATGGCCCAGCATATGGTCTGTCTTGGTGCGTGCTCCACGGGCTAGAAAAGAATGTATCTTCTGCTATTGCTGTGTGTTCTATTCCAATCAAATTCTGGTAGCTGAAGTGTCATCTTGTGTTTTTGTTTGTTTTTAATATCCCTGCTTATTTTGTATTAGTTTTATCAAATGCTGAGAGAAAGGCACTGAAGTCTCCAACTGCATGTGGATTTATCTTTTTCTCCTTTCAGTTTTTACTAGATGCATTTAAAAATATAAATATATATTTTTATTGATTTCAGAGAGGAAGGGAGAGGGAGAGATAGAAACATCAATGATGAGAGTATCATGGATCAGCTGTGTCCTGCATGGCCCCCACTAGGGATTGAACCCACAACCCGAGCGTGTGCCCTTGATCAGAATTGAGCCCAGGACTTTCCAGTCCGGAGTCCATTGTTCTATCCACTGAGTCAAAGCAGCTAGGATTGGGCATGTGCTCTTGACCAGAATCAAACCCGAGACCCGTCAGTCCACAGGCCAATGCTCTATCCACTGAGCCAAACCAGCTAGGGCTACTGGGCTACTGGATGCATTTTGAGGCTGTTTCGTGTATAAATCTTTGATTGTTGTCTTGTTGGACTGAAACTTTTATTAGGTAACTAGAGGCCCGGTGCACAAAAATTTGTGCACTCGTGGGGGTCCCTCAGCCCGGCCTGTGCCCTCTCACAGTCTGGGACCCCTTGGGGGATGACCACCTGCTGGCTTAGGCCCGCTCCCTGGGGGGATTGGGCCTAAGCTGGCAGTCAGACATCTCTCTGGCAGCCCGGGAGCCCTTGGGAGATGTCCACTTGCCAGTGGGGAGCAGGCCTAAGCTGCAGTTGGACATCCTTAGCGCTACTGAGGAGGCGGGAGAGGCTCCCACCACCACCACTGTACTGGCAGCTGTCAGCCTGGCTTGTGGCTGAGGAGAGCTCCCCCTGTGGGAGCACACTGACCACCAGGGGGCAGCTCCTACATTGAGCATCTGCCCCCTGGTGGTCAGTGTGTGTCATAGTGACCAGTCATTCCACTGTTAGGGTCAATTTGCATATTACCCTTTTATTATATAGGAGTGCCTGGCCAGCCTGGGTGAGGGGCTGATGGCTGTTTGCAGGCTGGCCACAGCCCCTTCAGGGTGCGGGGTCCCCCTGGGGTGCCTGGTAAGCCTGGGTGAGGGGCTGATGGCTGTTTGAAGGCTGGCCACAGCCCCTTCAGGGTGGGGGTGCCCCCTGGGGTGCCTGGCCAGCCTGGGTGAGGGGCTGATGGCTATTTGCAGGCTGGCCACAGCCCCTTCAGGGTGAGGGTCCTGCTGGGGTGCCTGGCCAGTCTGGGTGAGGGGCTGAGGGCTGTTTTCAGGCTGGCTAAGCCCCCCAGTGGGGACCCTCACCCCATGAGGGTGTGGCCAGCCTGGGTGAGGGGCTGATGGCTGTTTTCAGGCTGGCCACAACCCCCAGCCACCCAAGCTCCCAGTGGAGGCTGGCTGGAAACAGGTATCTGGGATTTATTTGTCTTCTATAATTGAAACTTTGTTGCCATGAGTGGAGGCCACAGCCGGCTCAGGACAGGCAGGAAGCTTGGCTTCCTTCATAGCCTGGACAACCAAGCCTCCTGCTTGCTCCAGCTCTGTGGCTGCCGGCTGCCATCTTGGTTGGGTTAATTTGCATATAGTCGCTCTGATTGGCTGGTGGGCGTGGCTTAGGGCATAGCAAATGTATGGTCAATTAGCATCTTTGTCCTTTATTAGTATAGATGTCCTCTTTGTCACTGGTCTGAGCTGACTTTTAGAAGTAGAGATTAGCAGGTCTTTCTTTTTGATCCAGTGAATTTGGAGTGGGGGCCGAAACCTGCATTATAACAAACTTCCCAGATGATTTTTTTAAAGCAGGTATTACTCAGAATTCTTGCAGACAATAGAAATTGACTCTGGTTAACTTAGAAAGGAACTCATTGGGAGACTATCCAGTAGCATCCACTGGCCTGCTCGAGTCCTGCCAGAAGCAGAGCCTTGTGGCCCTCAAGGGAAACCAAGAAGACAAAGCAGTTGTTGTCCCTGATCCCAGCTGGTTGAGCAGTTTATGAGCTAAACTCAATGGACCCATCAGGGTGTCACACCACCTAGGACTTTGAATCTGGTGCAAAGGATATGAGGTGGGAGAGTTTAAAGTTCATTTTGTGGGTATAAGAATTTTGATGTCCAATAATAAAAGGGACAGCAGTGATAGAATTTAGACACATGCCTAACTATCATATGGTTTGGTCATGATTCAGGCTGCCCAGTCTCTTGGTTTCTGCATCTTTTCCTTTTTCTGAGCCCAGTTTCCCTGCCTTATAGATGGGGGGACACACACACACACACACTTATACAACTCCTATTTTGGGAAAATTGTATGTACTTTATTTTGGGAAATAAAAATCAGCAATGATACCTAGGCCAACTACAAGATATTGAGGCTAATATCATGGGTTCTATCACATGCCAAATGCGATTATTTACTGTTCTAGAAGGCCACAGGCCTATGCAAAGGACAGGTTCTCAAACTGCGTATCTCGGGAGGACATAAGTGGTGATAAGAGCATTATGCTATGTGTCAGGAGTCTGTATGTGACTTTGGACAAGGGGTCACTTAGCTCTGACTCTAGGCTCATCAGTAATGCCGTGAGGTTGGACTAGAACAGATAGTTTCTAGGCCTCTCCAAATTGCAATTTTCTGTGACACCAGAGCCTTGCTGCTCCTGTGGCTTCAGATCATTTTTGTGAGAGTAGTTGACAACTGCCAGGTGCCCGGCTGTTTGCTAACTTGGGGGCACAGTCCTGCAGAAACTGACATATGAGATGGAGTGTATGAACCTGCTCGCCATTACTAGGGTGAGGATCCAGGCCAAAGGATGTATGTAGAGTGACAGAAATCCATTCTTACTGTGGGAAAATGGTCACCATATGGTTTTGTCATACATGCAGTGAAGCATAATGGACAAGATACGTTATGTTTTCAGAGAGACCCTGAGATTATCTTATCTTTCTTCTAAAACAAACAAAAAAACTTTCTCCTGGTTCATCCTGTCAGAATTGGAGAGGGAAAATGGATGTTTGGCAGAGGGGGTCCACGGCATGGATGAGAGGGTTAGGAGTTAAGCAAGCTGCATTGGTATGCGAGAGGGGGCGGAATCCTGGTTTGCTCTGGAAATGCCTGAGCAAACTTAGACTTGTCTCTGCCTGAGAGTGGGTGCAGAGGCAAGTCTAAGCTGGCCAATGCATATTACCTGTCACAGTTCATGGAGGAATCCCACAAAAGCACAACACAGAGAACGGCTATAAAGGACATTCATTTATATGTTTGGTGAATCCCCTTTGACGTAAGTGTCAGTTTAGAAATGACTGAGGCACAATAAATTCATTCTTTGTGACTTGCAGGTTCTGATGAGCGCATCATTGTTGGGGGCCCTGTGTCTTTTCTCATCCGTCTGTGTTGTGTGTGCCATTTCAGCATTTACTCTCCCCATTGAGACCAAAGGTCGGGCCCTACAGGTAAGTGATGCAGGGACCTAAAAACCCTCAATCCCCTTTTAGAACAAAGAAAATGAACTTGGAGTATGAAAATCCTTTTAAGCAGACATGATTATTCATGGGCTAACACTGATATTTGTTTAGTGTGTCCAGTAGAAAAACTGGGTATCCATTTTCCCCACGTGTAACGTTGAGCAGCACTAAAGTTTAACTATATCCACCTCAAACCTGCTTTTGGTAAAAGTTATAGCTTGATCCAGGGACCATAGTGAATGATAGTTGTTGAGGCCTCAGCATTCTACCCTTCCCACTTTACCACCTGGATGTAAGCGCCGCTGCAGAACTGAAGGCGGCCCAAGGAGCAGAAATAGCTGTTTGTGTTGCCCTTAGAGTGACGGTGTTGACATACTAGTCCAGCTACCTTCCCCCTATACTTTCGGCCACCGTGATAAGAGTCAAAAGCTTCAGCTGCGCCAGTTGCACTTCACAGTCAGTAGACACTGCCTGCCTACTGTATTTCACAAAGTACATAAAACAATATGTACCAAAGTGTAAGGTATGTTCCATGGGCCAAGTGGTAGAGAACAGGGCCTCTCCTATCCCTGTGCCCTTATAAAAGTACTAGAGGCCTGTTGCATGAAAAGATTCATGCAATAGGCCTTCCCTTCCCCTGGCTGCCTGCACCGGTTTTCCTTCGCCACCCGGGACCCAGGCCTTCGCTCTGGCCAGAGCCACCTTCAAAGCCTTCGCTGCTCTGGCCGGACCCACTTTGATTGCTGCTCCAGCTGGAGCCACCTTCAAAGCCTTCGCTACTCTGGCCGGAGCCGCATTCAAAGCCCTCGCTGCTCCGGCCGGACCCACTTTGATTGCTGCTCCAGCCGGAGCTGCCTTTAGTCTTCACTCTACCGATTCCCCCCTACATATGCAAATTAACTGCCATCTTTGTTGGCGGTTAATTTGCATATTTCACTGATTAGCCAATGGGAAGTGTACCGAAGGTACGGTCAATTACCATGTCTGTCTATTATTAGATAGGATAGGTGGTGACACTGATATTTTCCTGCTGTAAACATGAAGCTTACTGCTGGATGCAAGGTTGTGCATGTGCGCCTATGTGCATTGGTGGTGGGAGGGGGGGAGGAGGAAGGGGAAGACAGTTGGGGTTGATCTTGAGCTGCTGTCCCTAAATGAGGCTGTTCAGTCATGATGATTCTCTGGCTGAATGTGATTTGCTCTCTCCCGTGTCCTATTCATAGTACACGACAGACACACTAATATTGGTCCTGATATGTTTTGTTGTCTGTGAGTAGATATAAGGAAGGCACTTTTGAGTAAAGGAAGAAAACACACACCACTCTTGATTTTTTTCCCTAGGTCCAAGACATGCTACTCCATTTTTAAATACCTTAGATTATCTGTAAGGTAATATACATTTTAATCACAGATTAGATAACCTGTCATATAATTTCAAATTTAAGACTGTGTTTAGGTTCTATACTAGGAAAGGTAATCAATTCGATGATCCATATGATTCCTTTTAATCTTATATGAAGGGATTATCATATCCTTCACACAAATGAGGAAACTAAGGCAAATGTAAGTTGAGTAACTTGTATAAAAGAACAGGCCAGTATTTAGTAGAACTGGAATTTAAAACAGATTGTAAAATTAAGAGATGCTAAATCTTAATGTTTTTTATTGTTGTTTGATGCTGTTAATCCTCACCCAGAGATATTTTTCCCATTGCTTTTCAGAGAGAGTAGGAAGGGAAGGGGGAAGAAGGAGAAAAATCAATGTGAGAGACACATTGATTGATTGCCTCCCACAAGTGCCCTGATAGGGACTGGGAATTGAACCTGCAACCTTTCGGTGCTCTGGCTGGGCACACAGGCCAGAGTAAGTGATGCTAAATTTTAATCTAGTTTTCCATACTCATTATTATTAAGTAGTAACACTACATATAAAAGGAAACCAGGCCCTAGCAGGTTTGGCTCAGAGGACAGAGCATCAGCCTGTGGATCAAAGGGTCCTAAGTTTGATTCTGGTCAAGGACATGTACCTTGGTTGCAGGCTCCTCCCAGGTCCAGGCCCTGGTCCATGTGCAGAAGGCAACTGATCGATGTGTCTCTCTCACATTGGAAAAAATATCCTTGGGTAAGGATTAAAAAAGAAAAAAAGATTATTCCCTCTTCTGTGGACTGGGACATGATTTTACCATTGTGGTGGAATCGTTTTACATGTCTGTTTAGAAGACTTTTTTTTTTTTTAATATATTTTATTGATTTTTTACAGAGAGGAAGGGAGAGAGATAGTTAGAAACATCAATCAGCTGCCTCCTGCACATCTCCTACTGGGGATGTGCCTGCAACCCAGGTACATGCCCTTGACCGGAATCGAACCTGGGACCTTTCAGTCCGCAGGCCGATGCTCTATCCACTGAACCAAACCGGTTTCGGCTAGAAGACTTTTTAATATAACTTCCTTACAGCTATAACATGTATGTTCAATAACTACGATTGTGTGGGCACATAAAGCCATTGAGTGGCTATTTGTCTTTGGGGGAAAAAATTTGTTGAGAATTTTACAGATGTCCCCCTTTCCCTACTCCACCCAGTTCTGTCTATAGGTAATGCATGTGTGCATTTAAGTTCTTATGTTAATCTCTTCCTGCATCCCCATTTCCCCCCAAAATTCATCAGTCTGTTCTGTGCCTCTGGTTCTATTTTATTCATCAGTTTATTTTGTTCATTAGATTCCTTGATTTTTAGATTCTATTGTTGTAGATATGTATTTATTGCCATTTTGTTCATATTTTTTATTGTTCTTCTTAAAGAATACCCTCCAACATTCATGTAATACTGATTTGGTGATGAACTTGTTTAGCTTTTTCTTGTCTGTGAAGCTCTTAATGTGACTTTGAATTCTCAATGATAGCTTTGCTGAGTAATCTTGGTTATAGGACCTTGCTATTCATCACTTAGAATATTTCTTGCCACTCCCTTCTGGCCTGCAAAGTTTCTGTTGAGAAATCAGCTGACAGTGGTATGGGTGCTTCCTTGTAGGTAAATGCTTTTCAGATTCTCTTTAACCCTTGGCATTTTAATTATGATGTATTGGTGTGGGCCTCTTTGAGTTCGTCTTGTTTAGGACTGTTTCCTGGAATTGTAAGTGTATTTCTTTCTGTCATTTCTTCAAATAGGTTTTCAGTACCTTGCTCTCTCTCTTCTCTTTCTGGCACCCCCATAATGCAAATGTTGGTACCCTTGAAGTTATCCCAGAGGCTCCTTACACTCCCTTCATATTTTTTGATTATTTTCTTTTTACTCTTGTGATTGGGTGATTTTTGCTTCCTGATATTCCAAATCACTGATTTGATTTTTGGTATCCTCTAATATTGATTCCCTGTAAATTATTCATTTCAGTTAGTGTATGCTTAATTTCTGACTGGTCCTTTTTCATGTCTTTTATGTTCTCACTAAGTCCCTTGAAGTTCTCATTAAGATCCTTAAGCATCCTTATAACTATTGTTTTGAACTCTGTATCTAGTAGTTTGCTTGCTTTTCACTTCTTTTTCTGAAGATTTCTATTCTTTCATTTGTGACGTGTCTGTCTCCACATTTTGGCTGCTTCTGTTTGTTTCTACATATTAGGTAGAGCTGCTATGTCTCCTGGAATTGGTAAAGTTGCCTTGCGCAGTAGGTGTCCTGTAGGGCCCAGCCTCCCGTTACCCAATCTGGGCATTCTAGGTGCACTGTCTTGTAGTTGAGCCTTGATTGCTGTTAGCATCACTGGGAGGAATTGATCCCTAGGCTGATTGGCTGTGAGGATCACCTGTGACTACAGTGGAAGAGCTGCTGTGCAGGAGACACCCCTGTGGATCAGGACTTGCTTTAGTGGGCTTTGGTACTCACCGACTCTGCCCCTTGAGTGTGTCACTTGTGGATGTGGTAAAGTTGTAATCTGGTGTGGTCTGAAGCTGTCCACTGGCTCTGGGGCCTCCTGGGAGGTGCAAAGTCAGCCACTGCCTATGCTCTGCCTATGGCCACCTGGCACAAGCTACAGAGTGATCTGCAATGGCTGCTACTTGTATTGGGCTTGAAGGTGCCCAGGAGGCCAAATTGTGAACCAAGGCAGGCTGCTGCTAGTGCCAGACCTATGGCCACTTGTTGAGAGGTATGGGGTACACTGAGTCCAGCTGCTACTTACTTGATTTTAGGAGAGTCTGAAGCCTTAGCCAGGACAGGCCATTCATATGGAAAAGCAGCTGCAAACAGCTTGGGTTAGGCAGGGTTTCAGGGAATCACCAGGGTGGTCCGAACAGTGTGAGCCATAATGGAGATTCAGATATGGCATCTGCCAGTGGGCTCAGTGATGGGGGAGATCTCAGCATATGAATAATGACCCCTGCGAGCAACCTTGCCTGGGAGAAAGCTGCCCCTGAATTATTGCTCCGATGTCAGTCCAGTTTCTCCTCATATGATCCTGGATCCCCCACAAGCCACTGCTCCAGCACTGGAGCTCAGAGGGAGTGAATCCAAGTAAGTCCATGTGCAAGCCCTTTAAGAGGAAGTGCCTGGTCTCCAGCAGCCTCCACATCACTCAGCCACAATCCCTGTTGGTTTTTATAGCACCCAAAACCAGGGACTTCTCTTCACGGGAGGCCTTTGCAGCCAAGATATCCCTCCCAATTAAAAAATGCCACATGTGGGTGCAGGGCCAGCCTGTCCAATGCCCCCACCTATCAGTCTCGATGTGCTTTCTTTTTTACTTCTCTAGTTGTAGGACTTTCATTCAGCCAGATTTTAGGTGATGAAAGTTATTCTGTATTTTAGTTGTAATTTTGATGTGGTTGTGGGAGGCAGTTAATTCCAAGTTTAACTACAACTCCATCTTGGTTCTCCAGTTTGTAAAAATTTTCAACGGTGTGTGTATCTCAGTCTTGTGAGCATTTAGCATGTTTAAACGTTTCTAATGTTAACAAAACTTAACTTCCAACAGTTTGGATGAATCCTCCTCGTTAATAGTAATTCTACTTTAGACTTATTCCTTTTGAAGAGCCTGGTAAGCTGGAAAAAACTCTTGAAAGAGGATATTTATAATGTGACTTTTTTTCTGAATGGTATAGCAACCACTCCATTTTCAGGTACACAAAGGTAAATGCCTCTTAATTTTAATAAAAGAGCCTTCTATTGTTTCTAGTGCCAGACAGCTGAGTATGAAGGGGAGAAGACTTTAAATGTATTGATCTATTAAATAACTTATTTTTTCTAGCAAATTAAATGAAGATCTGAAAACCTGTGTCTACCAAAGAAGAAAATTGCATTTTATCTTCACAGAGTTGTGGTACATTTTTAACAACCTGGTGTTACTTCTGTATGCTACTTGGTAATTAAGAAACTATTTTTTAAAAATAAGGCACATAAGAATAAGATAGGTTAACTGCATATTGATTTCTTACCGAAGAGCCAAAACACCTAGAACTTGTATGAAGTACACTTAAATTGAAAAGCTATGTCTGTGGGAGATGGGTAGGGGGAAGGTGGCTTTCCTTACTTGACATCAAGTCCCAACTTTTAGGTGAATTATTCTCAGACAAAAAACATACTAAGATAAGAACTTGGTATGGTATCATTAAAGCTTTCAAAATACTCAAATTTATAATAGCATATTTATTAAAATTGGGGCCTCATTAATGAAAATTGCTTATTCACAAACAATATGCTTAAGTTAGCATGAGTCTTGTATATAATCACCAAAAAGTTGAGAACAATTTTCACCATTTTTTTCTATTTTCATTGAATTAATTTATTGGGGAATCTCATTCCCATGTGATAAAACAAATGAAGAGTGCAGCAAGCTTACCCATACCATGCAACTGTCTGCCCTTTGTTGAACAGTCGCTGCCTGATTCATACATGCCACACTCTACTGGGCTAGATATGCTGTGGAAAGGAAGCACCTAAAGTTTTCACACTTATATTTCTTCTTTTATTACTGCTCAGATTTACTGTGAATCCTCAGAAATTGGGCTCCCAAGGCTTGGCTCACCTACTCGCCCCCATTCTGCACTAGAAAAAGACTTGCTGCAACCACACTAGTGTCTCTGCATATATGAGAGGGTTTATACCCCTGCTTCAGTGGGAGTACAAGTCATTCCTATTTAATCACATCATAGGCACAGGTGGCTTTAAGCAAGGAAGGCTTTTCTGTAAAGGGGCAGACAGTAAATATTTTAGGTTTGGTGAACTACATATGATCTGTTGCTTTTTTTCTCCTCCACAAGCCTTTAAAAATGTGAAAAACACTGTTGGCTCTGAGGCTGTGTAGAAGTAGGCCATAGATTGAATTTTGTTGAAATAAATTTCTAGGCCCAAATGAAGACTACTCCTGCCTGGGGTACCACATCAGCAAACCAAACTTTGAATAAATTTTGTGTCCCCATAAATGCTCTGCTTGACCAGAAATATATTGTAACTAGCCAGCCAAACACCAAGCCAACTCTGGGCTCTAGACTTACTTTCTTGTTCCTTATTCTTTATCCTTTAAAAGATGCCTGCCTTCTGCCCAGTGCTTAGGACCCCAGGACTGTAGACTGCCTGCTTCAGCAAGTGTTAAATAAAGTTTGTTTGAATCACCTAAATTGTCGTCTTTAATCATTTTAAACAGTTTTTGGTGACAAGGATGGAAGCTGACTGCTAATGGCCTGCAGGACAAGACACACAGGCGAGAAGCCCACTGAACCTTTTGAGTTCACTGTTCCTCTCGTCAAAGCTGAGGGCCGTTGGTAAGTCACTCTTGGATTTGAGCTCCACTCCCTTGTGTGGAGCTCTCCAATCTAAACACTTTATTTAAAAAAAATATTGTTCCCGGAAAGGTTCCAGGACAGTTATAGTGGAAGACTGCGGTCAGTGGTAGCTGTTAGGAAACTCAAAGCCTACAGCATAAACTAAACTACTGGGAGACTTGGGGAACTAAATTAAGATAGTTTTAACCAATGGCACAACAAAATCTAAGTAAGCATACACCAGACAAGTAAAAGCCATTAGGGCGTCTGACACTATAAAGAAAGCTTCTCACGAAAGGAATAATAAATCTATTGCTAATAGGAATCTCGGAAGCCAAAGCTGAAAAATGGTGGACACAGGTCAAACACTTGTAAGACGTTAGAGTACTCACCACTAAATCTAAGCCTTTTGTGCTAGGATAAGTTGGTTGTGGAATACATTAGATTGAAATTAGTTCACCTGCTAAACTGAAGAAAAATTCCAGTGAAGTACACTGTAAAACACCACACAATCCCCAACCCAGTGGCACTTCCCTCTTAGATATTCATTTGGCTTTGAGGTGGGGAGCCATTTTTCTGCTAAGGGCCATCTGGATATTTATAACATCATTTGAGGACCATACAAAATTATCAACTGTAGATATCTACAAAAATGGCAACTCTTACTGCAACAATCTAACATTACAATGACCATTATGGCGAATGTTCTAATTAGATAAGATCATTTCCTTACGAAGTGCACATGAAAGTAAGGGTTTCCAGATCAACAACCAGAATGGAATGCCTATTTTAGGTGGTATGCAGAACCCACCCCCCGCAAAGGATTCAAAATTCCAAAAGGCTAAATGAAAAATTAAAGACACAAGACGTGCCCAGGCTGGTTTGGCTCAGTGGATGGAGCGTCAACCTTTGGACTGAAGGGTCTCGGGTTCGATTCTGGTCAAGGGCACATTCCCAGGTTTCAGGCTTGGTCCCCAGTGGAGGGGGGGGGGGGGGGAGCATGCCGGAGGTGGTTGGTTGGTGGTTCCCTCTCCCTTCCTCTCTAAAACCAGTAATTTAAAAAAAAATTTAAAAATAAGACACAAGACGTACCTAACACAAGACTGATGTGACTCCTCTTCCCCTCTATCCTCACATTCCACTATTACTCTAACCGAATCATCTCTTCACTCTGGAGAGAACCACAAGGTCATAAACAAACGTCTACCAAATTAGTGGCCCTGCAACATACCCAAAGCCATCAAGATACTGGCCCTAAAATCAGTGTCTCATCTGCAGTCAGCTGGGACAGTGGAAGAAAGTGTCCTTGAAGGTTGCCAAATCCTTCTCTACCAACATCAACACTCTCATATCAACTCTCAAAGGAGGACTCCCATATGGGCTCTCCCCCAAACTGATGTGACTCCCTTAAACAGCCAGGGGAAACTAAGAGGAAAACCTTGCCACATTCTGGTTGATATCAGAGCTATACCCTCTACTTTAAACTCTACTCACTAAGGAGCCTGCAAATGGGATGCTGGGGAAATTAGCAGAATCTGGTGAAGAGTGAATTCTTACCAAAGTCAGCTCTCCTGGTCAAGAGAGGAAACATAAGACAAAACCCAAATGGATATAAAGAAGTTGTAGAATGTGGAAATTTTCTGTGTGAGCAAGCTGACTAAGACTAGAATGGATTCAAGCGGTTAAAAAATTAGTTTTAATATCCAAAGTACACTGGTGCAAAAAAGAAAAGAAAAAGAGCCGAAACCGGTTTGGCTCAGTGGATGGAGCGTCGGCCTGCGGACTGAGAGGTCCCGGGTTCGATTCCGGTCAAGGGCGTGTACCTGGGTTGCGGGCACATCCCCAGTAGGGGATGTGCAGGAGGCAGCTGATCGATGATTCTCTCTCATCGATGTTTCTAACTCTCTATCTCTCTCCCTTCCTCTCTGTAAAAAATCAATAAAATATATTAAAAAAAAAAAAAGAAAAGAAAAGAAAAAGAAACAGCCCTGACCAGCCGTAGTTCAGTGGTTGGAATGTCAGTCTGATTCCCTCTCAATGGCACATTCCTTGTTTGCAGGTTTGATCCCGGGCCCTGGTCAGGAGGCAACTGAGCAATGTCTCTCTCATCTATGTTTCTCTCTCCCCTTCACCCATTTCCACTAAAAAAAAAAAAAAAAAAAAAAAAGAAATCAATGGAAAAAATATCCTCAGCTGAGGATTAAGAAAACAATTTAACAAAGCACACTGGTACAAAATTAGAATATTTTTTTGGTTAAAAGGACAAACTTTTCTTAGTCTATTGGTCTGATCCTAAGGAACTGCAAATAAAGTTTTTTTTTCTAGCTTTTAAGGAATCTGCCTGGGAAGCAAAGGTTTTATCTTACCAAAATTAACTTAAAGTTCCCCCAAATCATATTCTAAAGCCTTTTTGACCTTGAACTAACTTGAGATGTTCCAAAAAGGGTTAGGGGGGAGGCTGATCCCTTTCGACCCCTCCACTGTGCAGTTGAAAATCCATTTATAACTTTTGACTTCCTCAAAAGTTAGTAACCTACTATTGACCAGAAGCCTTACCAATAACAACAGTTAACACAGATTTCATGTTATAAAAAGTATATGAATTATATATTGTATTTTCTTAAAATATAAGCTAGAGAAAAGAAAGTAAGGAAAATACATTTACAGTATTGAAAAAAAAGTACTATTTCTAATACTTTAAGCAATAAAAAAAAAATTAAAAAAATCCGTGTAAGTAGACTCACACAGTTCAAACCCATGTTGCTCAAGGGTCAACTTAGAAATGTTAAACAAGAAATGTTGTTTATCTAACCTTCTAAGTTTATATTTGTATAAGTTAAGTGGTTCCAGAAATTGTATAACATTCCTAAAAACCAGGTATATCCTGGTATTTTGTTACATCACAGAAATAACCACATTTCCTTGTCAAGTCAATTATATAATCTTTTGTCATTTACAGTTACTGTTTTACTCCGATCCTTTTGCAAAAGTGAAATTCATGGAAAAGATCCTACGTACTCTTGACTACTGACATCACTGCCAAATTTCAAAGTGTCAAACCTTAGTGTATATTTCATAACTGAAAAGGCTCTACCTAACTTCTGGTACTTTGTAAACAATATCTACACTTCAAAATCAAATCGACTAGGAAGAGAAGTAGCCAACATCGAGGTAGACTGCTGCTTCCCAGGAGGATCAAGACATTCCCTCTTTGACCATCCATTCCCTAACTTTTACACCATAAAGGTATTTATAATTCTTCGGTCAACCTTTTACTTCCCTTAACCTAGGAAGATGCCACTGTTCACACATATCAGGCCATTACAAAGGAGGGTAATCCAACTTCCAACACATACTTCTCTGATTTCTAATGCCTCAGTTTCTCTAAAACAAGCTTGCAGAATAACTCTGGGGAAGCAGACAGTTACATGAAATACACAAACAGGACAACTGCCTTAAAAAAGTATCCTCCTCTTTGGGATCATTTCTTGACTTGATTTTAGTTGGTTTGGGATATGGGCACCTTGGTTCAGGAGCACTCTCCAAACGGTGGGTATTAATAGTGGTTGCTACTGTGTTCTCTCAAAAGTTTTAGAGCCACACTAGTACATTAGAAATAAACACAAACCCTTTGAATGGTCGAGAGGATGACCAAAAGGGAGTGGGGGCTGTTGAAATAAATTTCTAGGCCCAAGGTTGTGTCCCTGGAAAGTCTTCACTTAACCAGAAATGTACTATAACCAGCAAGCCAGTTCCAAATTGCCAAGCCAACTCTAGGCCTCCAATTTCTTTTGTTGCTTATTTTTTATTCTATAAAAGCTTCCTACATTCTGCCCCATGTTGCAGTTCTCTGAATCCTTGGGAATGTAGATTGCCTGCTTTACTGTTAAAAGTTTGTTAAATAAAGCCTCAACAATCTTGAGAAAGAAGAACAAAGTTGGAGGGATCATAATACCGGATACCAAGCTTACTACAAAGTCACTGTTTTCAAAACAGTCTGATACTGGAACAAGAAGAGGCATATAGATCAATGGAACAGAACAGAGACCCCAGAAATTGACCCAAGCCATTACACTTAATATTTCACAAAGGAGGCAGGAACATACAATGGAGTCAAGGTAGTCAATAAATGGTGTTATAAAATTGGACAGATACATGCAAAAAAACCCCCCAAAAACTAGACCACCTTATGTCATACACAAGAATAAACTCAATGGATAAAAGATTTAAATGTAAGCTATGAAACAAAAATCCTAGAATCATAGGCAGCAAAATCTCAGACATCTCTTGTAGCAATACGTTTACAGGTACATTTCCTAGGGCAATGTAAACTAAGGAAAAAATAAACACATGGGACTACATAAAAATAAAAAGCTGCATAGCAAAAGAAACCAACAAAATGAAATGGAGCCCACTGTTTGGGAGAACATATTTGGCAATGATACATCTGATAAAGGGTTAATATCCAAAATATATAAGGAACTCATACAACTCAACAAAATGACAACCCAAATAAAAAATGGGCAAAGGACCTAAATAGAGACTTCTCCAAACTGGACATACAGATGGCCCAGAGACCTATGAAAAAATGCTCAAAGTCACTGGTCATCAGGAGAGATGCAAATTAAAACAACGAGGTATCACCTCACATCTGTCAGAATGGTTACCATCAACAAATAACTGCTGGCGAGGATGTGGAGAAAAGGGAACCCTAGTACATACTCTGCTGGTGGGGATGCAGACCAATAAAGCCATTATTTAAAGTATTAAAAAAAATTTCCTCAAAAAATTAAATGTGGAACTGCCATTTGACACAGTGATCCATTCTGGGAACATATAAGAGACCTGAAACACCAATCAGAAAGAATGTACTGCCCTAGCCAGTTTGGCTCACTGGATAGAGCGTCGGCCTGTGGACTGAAGTGTCCCAGGTTCAATTCCGGTTAAGGGCATGTACCTTGGTTGCAGGCACATCCCCAGTAGGGTGTGTGCAGGAGGCAGCTGTTTGATGCTTCTCTCCCATCGATGTTCCTAACTCTCTATGCCTCTCCCTCCTCTCTGTAAAAAATCAAAATGTATTTTTAAAAAATGTAATAGTATGTACCCCTATGTACATAGCAGCCCTATTTACAATAGCTAAGATCTGGAAACAGCCCAAGTGCCCATCAGTACATGAGTGGATAAAAAAACTGTGGTACAGCCCTGACCGGTTTGGCTCAGTGGATAGAGCATCAGCCTGTGGACTGGAAGGTCCTAGGTTCGATTCTGGTCAAGGGCATGTACCTTGCTTGCGGGCACATCCCCAGTAGGGGGTGTGCAAGAGGCAGCTGATTGATGTTTCCCTCTCATCAATGTTTCTAACTCTCTCTCTCCCTTCCTCTCTGTACAAAAACCAATAAAGTATATTTTTTAAAAAAGCTGTGGTACATTTACCCCATGAAATACTATGCAGCAGTATATGTGTGTGTGTGTGTGTGTGTGTGTATATATAGATATATATATATATATACATGTATAAAAGGATCTCTTACCCTTTGAGACAGCATGGGGGGACCTAGAGGGTATCATGCTAAGTGAAATAAGTCAGCCAGAGAAAGAAAGTATCACATGATCTCAAGCCAGTTGTGGGATCTAAGTAACAAAATAAACTGATGAATGGAGTGGATCCAGAGAAATGGAAGCAGGGAAGTGTGTGGAAATCTCGGAGGGAAGGCAGGGGAAGGTGGGTGGGTGGGAGACAATCAACCAAGAACCTTGTATGCATGCATGCATGACCCATGGACACAGATGAGGTCATGCTTATATGGGGTGGTGAGGGCCTGGAGCGGGGGATGGGCTGGAGGGGGTTAATCTGGGGGGGAAAAGGGGGACATATGTAATACTGGCAACAATAAATAAAAAAAGATTTTACTAAAAAAAAAGGTATGTTCATTGCAGCATTACAATAGTCAAGATATGTTAGCAACTTAAGTGTCTATTGATAGACAACTGGATAAAGAAGATGTGGTCCATACATACAATTGAATGTCACTCAGCCATTAAGAAAACAATAAAATCTTACCAACTGCGACAACATGGATGGACCTAGAAGGTATTATGCTAAGTGAAATGAGTCATACAGAAAACGACAAATATTTCACTTATATGTAAAATCTAAAAAAAAAATAAAACAAACTCATAGATACACAGAACAAATTGATAGGTGTCAGATAGAAAGAGGATTGGTGGGATTGGTGAAAAAAGATAAAGGGATTAAGAAATACAAATTGCCGCCCTAGCTGGTTTGGCTCAGCGGATAGAGCGGCCGGCCTGTGGACCGAAAGGTCCCAGTTTGATTCCAGTCAAGGGCACATGCTCGGGTTGCAGGCTCGATAATCAGTAGGGGAGGGGGCATGCAGGAGGCAGCCGATCAATGATTATCTCTCATCATTGATGTTTCTATCTTTCTCTTCCTCTCCCTTCCTCTCTGGTATATCAATGGTAACTGAAAACAAATTTTTAAAAATTCCAAAGCTGACAGCAGCCATTTTAAATTAAAACCAGAGTCAACCAATGACAAACCTGATGCTCAAACACCTTGCCAAATTCAGGAACTCTCAGTAGTTGTGAGGTTATCCAGGCTTAAGGAACTTTGTGATATTATCCAGCACTGTGCAGCAACTAGAATTCCTAGAAGACACTAAATGACTAGAAAACTTTAATAACATAAACTGAACACTAAATTTGAGAAATCCTTGATAAATGTGTTCATTTTGTTTATATTTCTACTATTGGTCATTAGTAGAAATGAAAGTCAACAAATTTCATATTACCTGTAAATGTTTTTGGATTGATTCTACGGCCTATGAAAAAACCAAGACAATACTCGTTGAAGTACTGGAAACAATAAAAGTGAACCTCTGTACAAGCATATTTTATGTAATACAATAGAGGTCGAATTGTCTGAATCAAATTACATATAAAGGGGAATTTCTGTAACTCTTTAAAGCATCGTCTATACTGGCAAAAACTCCAGTAATATGCATGCCAAAACCTTTATTTTGGACTTTTTGTTTGTTGATCTTTTTTAACATATACCATCATTAGTAAATGCCTAATACAGTAAGATTAGAGAACCAGAATCACTGTCAAAGTGGCATCTGGTGGCCCACTGAATTGTTGTTCCTGTCTGTCTTATTGTCATTCCTCCTCTCCTTTTAAGGACACTTATTTTCTTAGGGATGTGCCACTTCTCAGGTCAGTATATTGCCATTCCAAGTGTGAAAAGTCCTTAACCTGGTTGATTCATATATTTTATCCTCTCCCCTAAAACAATCAAACCTGGGATTCAATCATTTTCAATGGAAAGATGCCTGACTGAATTTTCTGGCTCACTTGGGATTAAAGGCATTAGAGAAAACAGGCAAAGGATTCAACACTCACAAGTCTCCTGATATATGGCAGAAGACTTTGTGAACAAAAAGTGACTGCACAGTAGACCCCACAAGCTTAGGGGCTATTTGGCAGGCCTGGCAAGCCCAGTGACCAAAAGTAACCACGCAGGATGGTCTGATCGTAAATTCCTAGCTGGACAGGTTATGACAGGTAGTCACGTCCCAGGACTACAGCTTCCTTAGCCAAAGTCAATCACTCACCTTAAGGGAGCCCTGTTCATTGTTCTTATGCATCTAGGATAACATACCTTTGAAATGTTCAAGTGATTTTTTTTCCAGACACCTCCAAGGCACAACCACCTACTCTGGAGACAATGTAACACTTCATTGTTATCTTGTTCCAGCATACCACCCCTATGTGCTGTACATGTTAATTATTAACTATCCTGTATCCACCAATGTAAAAGGATGCATGTTTCTCTCCATTTTCCTTTTTCTGTAATCCTGGGCATTTCCACGGTTTGCTTTCTCCTGCCTTTTTAATGTACCACCAACAGAGTCCATACAATCTCCCTTATATTTTCTCCTGATTCTAAATGTATAAAATAAACTGCAAAACTGCCATCCTCTACAGCATTTTCTGTCTGTTGAGATCTTGCTTTAGGGCAGTGATGGCGAACCTATGACACGCGTGTCAGAGGTGACATGCGAACTCATTTTTTTGGTTGACTTTTCTTTGTTAAATGGCATTTAAATATATAAAATAAATATCAAAAATATAAGTCTTTGTTTTACTATGGTTGCAAATATCAAAAAATTTCTATATGTGACACGGCACCAGAGTTAAGTTAGGGTTTTTCAAAATGCTGACACGCCGAGCTCAAAAGGTTCGCCATCACTGCTTTAGGGAATGTCCTCAAATCTTAGCTCAAATAAATTCTTATAGAGCTTTCTGCAGATTTGGACATTCTTCTATCAACAACTTTAAAACAGCCTTTCTTCTATAACACATTTGAAAGTGTCAGAAAGATAAAATTTTGCTCAATATTTAACGTAACTTCTAAGAAAGGATAGAAGGACTCAAATTAGGACCTACTTATTCTATTTAAAAACTCATTTGAGAATCAAATAGAAGGCTGTTTCCATCCCCATCAAAGTAAGATCTATTAAATACCCAATAGTGAGTTTTAAAAAGTTATTTCTGTGAATCAAAACTTTCTAACCTTTAAGGTAAAATTAACATAGGTAAATTTTCAAAGTGACTTGTAAAAAACATCACTCATACTTTGTATAACATCCCCCCCCTTCCCCTTTTAATATATTTTTATTTATTTCAGAAAGGAGAGGGAGAGATAGAAACATCAATGAGAATCGATTGGCTGCCTCCTGTAAGCCCCACACTGTGGATCGAGCCCACAACTTGGGCATGTGCCCTGACCGGGAATCAAACGCATGACCTCCTGGTTCATAGGTCAATGCTCAATCACTGAGCCAAGCTCCTTTTTGGGGGGGAAAAGTGGAAATCAGCATTTGAAGATATTTTTACTCCCTCCCTTCATATGGTGAAATACCTGTGTTAGAATTTAAAAGTTTCCTATTATTATGGACCAGTAGCTTGTCGCTATGTACCAGTTTTATAGAGGAACACAAAAAGATAGTACAGAAGGCAGACTCAAACTAGTTTAAATTCTACTGAATGACACAGAGTGAGTTTTTCATTATAAATTCCTTGTTGTGGCGAAATATTCATAGTAAAAATCAATCAATGCTAATTTTTATTAAAATCAAAGCACCAGTTGGCTCTCTAAAATTAAACAAACAAACAAACAAGGACTATTTCTCAGATGTCCTTCACAATAAGCAAAACCTCCATGGAGATAGAGATTGTGATCTGATTGGCTAGCATTATTCTCACTCAGAATCATGAGCCACCAGCATGTGAATTATGACTTCGTAAATTCACACCCAAAATGATGGGTGATGTGTTTGTAAAAAGACTTCAACTATTAATTTACATGAGGTTATAAAATACTTAAAAAAATATGTACATGATTATTTAAAAGGAGGTGCTCTATTTCAATAAGAAATTAGTTACACTCATGGTCATGTCCATAATTTTAATGGCTAATCAGATCACTTGATTTCTCTCATTCATAACAAGTACAGATAAACAGAAAATGAGTATATCTTTAGTTTAAACCTGTAAACTTTTTGTTCATCACATGAAGCAACTTATTTTTGGGATTCACATTATTTGTAGATCAGGGCTCAGCAAAAGGAGGAGTTCCTTCTTTCATTGTCTAGTCTCTCCATGAAACCCAAATTCAAAAGTTTAAGCACTGTGGCATCATAGGACTTTAAAATGCAATTTCATAAATAGAGTAAAGGTCTGTCTACTACTCACCTTTTGGACTTTGGAGTGAAACTTTCTGAAAGCATTCTTAAGTTATGTTACAACTACACTATTATATTGTAGTAAAATGGGGAGCCTCTTCTTTAGTTTAGTAAAGAAAGTTAAAACTACCCAGGCAAGAGGACATTTCCTCTTAGCATTTTCCAATTTCCTACCCCTCCATTCAAAAAAGGTAGGCAGGTCCTGTTAATTCAAAGGACAAAATGATTGCGTTGCCAGATGCTGATGTGCAAATACATTTTGAATTTAATATGGTATATCTCAGTCCATTTATACTTTTTGCCATGGCCATATAAGTCACTGACTGTGCACTTGGGTTCCCTTATTGCTGGAAAGATCAAATGATTGGCATCTGGGAAAGCTTTTGATGAGTTGGAATTGAGTAATTCCTAGCTCCCATATGCTTTACTTGTTCATAAGCCCCCATAATGGTGTAATCATGTATTGAGGGTCTTTCAGCTATGATACTGGGCTCTTGTTTCCAACTCCAGAAGGATATCTCTGGAGTTTTTGGATCAGAGATAAACACTGCAGTGTTTTCCTGTTAGGCCAAGGTTGCTTGAATTGCACTAAACTTTTGGGAGGATGCTCAATAAATGAGCAGGGGGTGTATATAGTTAGGATATCTTACAGCTGTCTATTAGAATTTAAGGACTAATTAGCTGGGATCCACCTGAGTATATAGATGCCTGTTAATAAGGTCACAGGACTTTAATCATTAAGACTGTCACTGAAGAATATTTGGAGAGAAAAAGACTTACTTTAAATACTGTTTTAAAAGATTAATATTGCACTGAATATAAGTTTTGAGTATGTTAGAAATTCTGGCTCAGATGCCTTTAGAAAATATTTTATATATATTTTCTGTTTAGTGCTACTTCCCTTTGTGATCCTTCTCAAAAATTTATCTCTATTGTCCTGTTTCAACTCTGGAGACAAATATGGAATAACAAACTGTCAGAAGAACAGTATTCAAAGATACCAACATTAAACTTACTACTAAAAGCTCAACAGCTGGTGTCAATAAATGCTGGTGCAAAAGAAAACAATTAAATGGTATATGTGCGATTATAAAAATTTGTTCAGTCTTTGGAGAATGTCAAATGCATATTCAAAACAATATTATCACCACCACCATAATTAACTTGAACACAAATCTGAAAAGATGATTAAGACTTTTTAACCATTAATTCATAATTTACGCTATGGACAAGGCTTAAATCTACATAGAAAGTGAGACACTATTGCTAGTAAGTTATTTTCTCATATTTTATCTTTATCAATGTCTGAAAACCCAATCAATTAGCCACAGAATATTTTCAAATTGTCCATTTTAAGAAGCAATGCTACAATGATAAAATCAAGTCCTCTAGGTTTAATTCATGGAAGATGATACCTTCCAAAAAGTAACATTCTTTCAAGCCAGCCATATTTTTATTCCATCAGCCTAAAGAGAATAATGTCCTCCAGCAATTAGTGTTTTATAAATAAAGGTTTACTTTGGCAAACTAAAAATAATTCATGTGTAAATATTTTGTCAAATGTTAAATTAGCAAGGGGCACTATCTTACTCTAGTTTCCTTCCTTGACACTGACCAATAAAGAATAAATGAATATCAGTTAAACTAGCTAGGTCTGGCCCATTAAGGAATACGCTTGCCTTCAGAAGGTATCTTTTGTATCTCCATTGGAAGGATACAAAGGAAATTCAGAATTAACTGAGATCAAAGAATCAATTTGAGGGTCTGGCTCATAAAAATAGGAAATGGATGTGTCAGAAAAAAATTAAAATTTCACTATAATTCTCTCCAATTTCCTGTTCCCAAATTCCACAATACATTTTCATTTCAAATTATAAAGAGAGATGAAAATGACAAAAACGAGTCCCTTTCAGGGTATATTTTTTTAAATCCTCACATCAAATACTGCACACAATTGTATTTCATATTTCAGGTGTTCCACTAAAAACCATACTGCAAACAGTGAGTCTTTATATAAGGATCACCTGCACAGTTAAAACAAGCAACAAAACCACACATAGACATACAGTAAAACCAAATGTGTTCACTTACTTCCTCAGTGGAAGAAGTTCAATTAAGAAATGTACGAAAATGGCCTTGAAAATCTGCTAAACATCTCTACAGACAAGAAAAAATAAATAAAAAAACACTTGTTTTCCCATTTTTTCTTTAATACAATTGCCATCTTACATGACTATTAGGTGCCTTCTTAATAGTGTCTAATCTAATCTTTGTTGCACCAGTAGGCATCCTACGATAGAACTCTTATTACCATCCATGTTAATTCACTGTGGCCCAGCTATTCTTAAGGACAGTACACCTAACTCATGGTTGGGCCACAATTACTTAGTAGTGGTATTTTCTAAAAATGGATTAATGCACACATCCAGACCACATTAAAATTTCAACTTAGAATTCATACAAATTCTATTTCCTTTCTATAGTAGTTATCATCCCAGATTACAGTTTTGAAATCCAGCAAGTAGGAACAATGTCTTATTTTGTTGTTGGTGCTTCTTTCTTCTTTCTCTCTCCTTCCCTCCCCTTTTTACTTACTTTATTAATCAGAAGGTTAAAAAAATGGGTTAAGAAAATCAAAATCTAGTAAACATCAAAAAATTATAGGTCAGCGTTGTCCCAAACTCTTCTTTGTAATGATGTTAAATTATTTACAAAGTAATTTTTGAAAAAAAAAAAAAAGCGAAAAACCAGCACATGCCAATACTGCTGTTTATTTAAGCAACTGGCGATCCTCTACACTTTTGAGGCGTTTCTTCCGGGGCTGTACAAAGTCATCATCTGAGTCATCACTAAATTTATTATCTTCTGATTCATTCCTGAATTCAAGTTTAGGAAACCGTTTTTCTGGATAAAGGTTCTTTAGAAGTTCTTCAAAATAGCTTTCAAGCTTTATACCAGCACTGGCTACTTCTGAATCAGGCTGTTGGGTCAAAATAAAAATATAAATTATAAAACAGACACCAACATTTAGACAGCCAAAAGTAATAAATTTCTCACATTTCTGTTCCCTTTTAACTTGAGCTTAGGAATACCAGTGGATTATTTTGGAAAAATATTTATACAATGTCATTGATATAAAATAAATAGTCTGGGGCTAAACAAAGTGTAGAGAAGGTCACATAAAAGGTAAACAAACGTCTTTGACACATCTGGCTTATTCTATAAGGGCACAGCAGTTGCAAGACTGGATTCCCAAACAAAAATAAAGATCCTATAATCACAGTATTATATAACAGGTATTTTCAGAACATATAAAATGTGGAACTTTGGAATGAGTAACCAATAAATAGAACAAGGCTCTAAGTCTAACAGATATTTGGATAAACTGACAGATGAGAAAACATTAAAATTAGAGCTTTTTAGACCACATCTTTAATATTTCAAGATGAACATAAAAAAAAAACCCACTAAAGTATGGAATTGCTATATTCTAAGAAATAAAGATAAGAATGACAAAAAATGCTTCTAGGTTAGATGAAAATATTTTTAAAGTGTTTTCAGTTGTCAGCTATAATTTGCATTTCCACTCAACATATAATAAACATCCTACCTAATAATAGAGAAACATGGTAATTAATCATAACTTCGCTACCCTTCCCATTGGCTAATCAGGGTGATATGCAAATTAACTGCCAACCAAGATGGCAGCCGGCAGCCAGGCAGCTGAAGCGAACAGGAAGCTTGCTTGCTCCAGTGAAGGAGGAAGCCAAGGTTCCCCGCCTGCTGCTGCTGGGCTCTGAGCAACAGAAACAATGTTGCAATTATAGAAGCTAAACCATCCCCAGAAACCTGCTTTCAGCCAGCCGGGATCTCAGAGCTGGAGCTGAGCCTCAGAGCTAAAGCTGGCTCTCAGTTCCAGTGACGGCCATAGAAGGTAAATCAGTGGTTCCCAAACTTATTTGGCCTACCGCCCCCTTTCCAGAAAAAATACTACTCAGCACCCCCTGGAAATTAATTTTTTTAAAATTTTAATAGCAATTAAACAGAAAGATATATGTATTAATGTTTCTACCTTTTTCGTAAAATATAGTAAAGAAAGGTGCAAATTAGAAACATTGAAGTTTGAAATTATGAAACTATTTATTGAACTCAGAATAGAAAGGTAATACAAAAAAAGTTAAAACAAATGCACCTGTGGCCATCACCGCCCCCCCCTGGATCGCTGCAGCGCCCACCAGGGGGCGGTAGCGCCCACTTTGGGAATCACTGAGGTAAATAAATCCCAGAATTAAAAAAAAAGAAAAAAGGGAGAGGTTGAAAGCTTCAGTCACCCGCCAGCCTGAAAATGGCCCTCAGCCCCTCACCCAGACTGGCCAGGCACCCCAGTGGGGACCCCCACCCTGAAGGGGGTGTGACCAGCTGCAAACAGCCATCCTCCCCTCATCCAGGCTGGCCAGGCACCCAAGCGGGACCCCAACTCTGAAGGGGGTGTGAGCAGCTGCAAACAGCCATCATCCCCTCATCCAGGCTGGCCAGGCACCCAAGCGGGACCCCCACCCTGATCCAGGACACCCTTCAGGGCAAACCAGCCGGCCCCCACCCAGCACCAGGCCTCTATCCTATATAGTAAAAGGGTAATATGCCTCCCAGCACCGGGATCAGCGGAGCCTCCCAGCACTGGGATCAGCGGAGCAGCAAGGCCTCATTGCCCTGGTGTCAAGAGGAGCCGAGAGGCCTCCCAGCACTGGGATCAGCGGAGCCGTGAGGCCTCCTGGCCCCTGGAGCAGCGTGACAGGGGGCAGCGCCCAAACCCTGATTGCCCTGCGGCTCTGTGTGTGACGGGGGCGGGGCCACAACCCCCTGATCCGCCCTACTCTGTGCGTGACGGGGAGGGGGGGGGGGCGGGAGCTCCCCAACCCCCTGATTGGCCCTGCTCTGTGCGTGACAGGGTACGGAGCCCCAACTCCCCTGATGGGTCCTGCTCTGTGACAGGGGGCAGCGCCCCAACCCCGATTGGCCCTGCTGTGTGTGTGACAGGGGGTGGCGCCGCAACCTCATTGACCCTGCCTTGAGTGTGACAGGGGGTGGTGCCCCAACCCCCTAATTGGCCTTACCCTGAGCGTGACTGGGGGTGGCATCGCAACCTCCCGATCCGCCCTACTCTGTGCATGACAGGGGGTGGCGCCCCAACTCCCCAATCGGCCCTGCTCTGAGCCTGACCAGGGGCTGCACCTAGGGATTGGGCCTGCCCTCTGCCACCCGGGAGCAGGCCTAAGTCAGCAGGTCATTATCTCCCAAGGGGTCCAAGACTGCGAGAGGGCACAAGTGGGGCTGAGGGACATCCCCCCCACCCAGTGCACAAAATTTTTGTACACCAGGCCTCTAGTCCTATATAATAAAGAGCTAATATGCAAATGGTCATCACGCCATCACTGTAAAGGCTCAGAAACTCAACACTGGGGAGAGAGGAATGGGGACCAGCCAGGCACAAATAAGCTTTCGAGAGATGAATGGGGACCAGCCAGGCTGCGGCCCAGGAGAGGGGCAAGCCGCCCGCCCTGCGGTCCTGGGTGCGGGACAAACCGCACGCCCTGCGGTCCCAAGTGCCAGCCGCTGGGGCTGCAGACCAGGAGAGGGACAAGCCACCCACCCTGCGGTCCTAGGCACCAGCGGCTGCACCCACAGCCTGGGAGAGGAACAATCCACATGCCTCATATTCACCAGGCTGGGTCCTGGGTGCCTGCAGCCAGCCAGAGGGAGGGAAGCCTGGGTCCTAGGTGCCTGCGACCAGCCAGAGGAGGGAATCCTGGGTCCCGGGTGTGGGGTGAGGCAAAGGCAGTTAGAGGCGGTCTGCCAGTAGGGGAGCAGTTAGGGACGATCAGGCAGGCAGAGGAGTTAGGGACAATCAGGCAGGCAGGTAGGCGAGCAGTTAGGAGCCAGCAGTCCTGGATTGCGAGAGGCAGTTGGGCATCCCCCGAGGGGTCCCAGATTGGAGAGGGTGCAGGCTGGGCTGCGGGCCCCAACCGTGCATGAATTTTGTCCACCAGGCCTCTAGGTGGAATATAAATATGGATAAAATCATTCTCTGACTCGAACATTTGGAAATTTATGCTAACATAAATAGATTATCTTAATATCCTTGTTTGCTAATAAGATGTTTTGTTTAACATTGCTTTCAATATTACTATTAGTCTCCCCTCCCTTCCACCTCACCTCATTGAATTCAGCACAGTTTTGAAAGATTAATCTAAAGTCAGCTACAAAATCCTCAGGCTTTGTATACATGTAATACTCTTCTTGTAGTCTTTTCTTGATAGTTGACAAGTCCATTGGATTTTTAATTATTTTGTAATAATCAGGCACCTTTCAAAATAAAAGAGATACTATAATGTAAGTAACTAAATTCTACCTCATCCTAAATAAACTCTACAAGTAGTAGCATAAAATTCAGATTGTACTATTTGTCATTGCTAAGAAAACCTATGCAATATGTGCCTACAGCCTTTCACACAATGGAAAATGTTTTGTATCACCTTTTCCAAAAAAGTTCAAAAATTATTGTTTTGTTTTGTTTTATTAATCCTCTCCCCAGGGTATTTTTTCCACTGATTCCCCCCCCCCCCCCCAAGAGAGTAGAAAGCAAAGGGAGAGACAGAGAGAGAAACATCTATGTGAGAGGGACACATCTATTGGTTGCATCCCATGCCCTGACCAGGGCCAGGGATTCAGCCTGCAAGTGAGATACGTGCCTTTGACTGGAATTGAATCTGGGACCCTTTGGTGCATGGGCCCATGCTCTTATCACTGAGAAAACCAGCTAGGGCTTCAATTATTTTTTAACTAGAGGCCCAGTGCACGAATTAGTGCACAGGTGGGGCCCCTTGACCTGGCTGGCAATGGGGGCTGATAGGGACTGTCTTGCCCAGTCCTGACTGGGGCCCATTGGGGCCGGCTGGCTGGCCGGGGGGAGGGACCACACTGACCACCAGGGGGCAGCTTCTGCATTGTGCGTCTGCCCCCTGGTAGTCAGTGCGCATCATAGCGACTGGTTAACCAGTCATTTGGTCGACCGTCGTAACGGTCACTTAGGCTTATATATATATAGATTTAAAAAATCACCTTTCCCTCCTAAACCTCCTTCTCTATTCTCCTTCATTATTAAACAAAAAGCAATTACTGCTGAAACCGGTTTGGATCAGTGGATAGAGCATCAGCCTGCGGACTGAGAGGTCCCGGGTTCGATTCCGGTCAAGGGCCTGTACCTGGGTTGCGGGCACATCCCGGGTGGGGGATGTGCAAGAGGCAGCTGATCAATGTTTCTAACTCTCTCTATCTCTCTCCCTTCCTCTCTGTGAAAAATCATAAAATATATTTAAAAAAAAAAAGCAATTACTAGCCCTAGAGCAAGCATGTCAAACTCAAAGGCTAACACAGGCCAAATAAACAAGGTTTAAATTTATGTGGGCCACAAAAAACACAAAAGCTTCAATTTTCATAGAAACATAGGTTTATTTCGATAGAGACATGCTGAATACAAAGGGCTGAAATAAATGAGTGATCGTTAACATAAAATAGGACATTTTAATAAAAATTATTATTTTTTCTTGAACATTAACTTACCAGACATTGAATAACTGCACAAATTAATAAGCATAATGCAAATAAACCTATTTTTCTTGTTCTCCGAAAGCAAAATATTTCCTGTTGCACACACCAAACAAGTCAGTCCAAGACTAATGATGTGGCCATTGGCTGCTAAAATATTCGCTGCTAGTATTAGTGGAGAGAAATGGTACGCCTGCACGTAAGCCACGTAAGAGAAATGAATGCAACACAATTATAGTAATCAGTCATTAGTGAACATTGTAGTTCGTTATTGATAGTTATGTATAACGGGATATTGTAAAAATTAAGTTATGAAATTTTTATTAAAACATTTCTTACATACCGTTATATTGGCTGAGCAGCAAAAATATTCACTGTAGGCTGCATGCAGCCTGCAGGCCGTGAGTTTGACATGCTTGCCCTAGAGCATCAGCCTGCAGAGTAAAGGGTCCCGGATTTAATTCCAGTCAAGGGCTCATACCTCACTTGTAGGCTCGATCCCTGACCCTGGTCGGGGTGTGTGGGGGAGGCAACCAATCAATGTGTCTCTCTTATATTGATGTTTCTCTCTCTCTCTCTCTCCTCCTCCTCCTCCTCCCTCCCTTCCACTCTTTCTAAAAATCAAAGGAAAAATATCCTTGGGTGAAGATTAACAACAAAAAATAAAATAAAATAAAAAAACAGTATTTCTAAATCCACTATAATTAAAAAATAACACAAACATGCAATGACTTGAAATGTTTTTGCTGCATGTGTTATAACAAATGGGGTTTGAACCCCAGCTCTGCTACTCAGTAGCATGCTCCTGGGTTAAGTTACTTACTTCACTGAACCTTATATATCAAATAGGGATAATCCTACCAACTTCAGTTTTTGTAAACACTAAATGAGATGATACATATTAAGCAAAAGGGGGCTATTTTGTGCTGCTGTTGTTATTAATACCAAATGTTAACTGTAACCAAGATCATAAAAACCACCAAGTTCTAGGTTAAATTTTTAAGTGGATTAAGTTTGTATTGGTCACAATCCCTTTTTCCCCCCACATTTTTTGCCTGCCTCTTTTGAGCACAAAAGGTCCTTTCCCTAGAAGTATTTATTTCCCTCCTATCTCAACTTCTCAAAACCTGTTCTCAAGAGAGAAGTTCATTGTTTATCTGCTGAATATATTTACTAAGCTAATTTTCTTTTCTAGTCTTATATTAAATTTTTAAAATTTATCAAACTGTAGAATATTAACAATTTAAAGGAATTTTGGACATCAGAGAATAGAACATATTTTTAGTAGTACTTTTAGCACTCTAAGATTATGCATTAAAGCAGTGGTTCTCAACCTTGGCTGCACATTAGAATCACCTGGGAATCTTTTTAAAATCATTTCAGGATGAGGACCAGAAATCAGGATTTTAAAAAGATTCCCAGGTGATTCTAATGTGCAGCCAAGGTTGAGAACCACTGCATTAAAGTCTCATCGAACTTTCAATATGAACCTTTCTGAAGTAAATTTGTTAATACACATGCAATGCGCACACACGCCTTCTTCTATTGTTAAAGTCTACTTAATCTTTGAAGTACGGACATATACATCAAAATATGAACAGAGAATTTTGGGGATATTTATCTCAAATGGAAAGTTTTTTCCCCCAACAGTTAAGGAGATATACCTAAATCTCCTGAGAGGCAACTGATGGAAATCATTACAGAGAAAAGTAGGTAAAATGCATGAGATGAGGTGTAAGAATGTATGAGAAATGAATAGATGTTTTGGGCCAATTATATTAACATTAAAATGCATTTAAGATCAAAGGTTTCAGTATGTATCAATAAGCTTTAAGACTAGATTAGATATAAGAAACTAACTACTGAAAAATGGTACAGAAACTAGATGATCATAAATCAAGTTGCAGAAAAAATCACTCTATGGTGTAAAAATGGACAAAATGACATTAATACTTACAGTTAGAGGAACTGGATCTTGAAAAGCCAGGCTCATTTCATGGCAATATAGAAATAAAAGTAGGCGTTCACACTTCTAAGCAAAAAATAAAATGAAGTCACAGCTTATTTTTTGTAACAATGTCATATATATATATCAAAGTACCAGAATAAAAATTAAAACCTGATGAATACAAGAAAAGTATTGATACTTAGAGTTTTTAACTCCTTCCCATTTACTGAATTGTACTGTTTGATAGCTTGGGGTTTATGTGATACATGAGAGCAGCAGTCCTTTGTAATTATAGGAACAAACACATTATCACTAGAAACCCATTTGAAGCTCTTAAAAATAAATTTCCACTTATTTCTCCAATTTGTATTAAATTATTAGACAATAAAAGAAGAGATCTAAAGGTGGAGCCCTTTCCTGGTGTGTACAATCCTAAAGCCCTAAGGCAGATGGTGCTATCATGCACTCTGCTACTTCTCTGCTTATGTGGGCTTATACACACGCTGAAGCACTATAGTGTGTGTCTGGCCCCGCTCTTGCATGACAACTTTCATACTCTTTGTTCTACTTAATAACTGAGCAAAGGAGCTTCTTTAATAATACAGAAGTGTTGATTTAGTAGGTTTAAATGTTAACTACAGTTAAGTATTTTAGCTGGCTTTAAGGTATAAACCTAGTACCACTGGGTGAAAGAATGGAAATAGAAAAATAAATTCTATTTCTCAACAAATTCTGAGGAAGAAAACCTATCTATAGTAGAAATAAAACAAAAAAGAATTTACTAAAGGTAGACCAATTTTAAGAGTGCAGGCCACATAAAGGACACATATTCTACCTTGTTCAAGTACAGTTTCTAGAAAATGTATATGTAGTACTATGATTTTTTTCAACTAAAGAAGTTAGTCTGCCTCTAAGTATATTACTTAAAATCCCTATACTTTTGTGGAAATAAATACTAAAGAAAAAAGAAGTTAATGTGAAAAGCACACCTGCATTACAATAATGCATTTAACCAAACCAAACCAAACAAAACAAAACAAAACTGTGTAACAGTCTAGGTTGGAAATGCTCACAAACTTACCCTTCTATCTATTGGTGTTAATTTACCAAGACTTTCAGTTTTCTTTTTTTCTGAGTTGTGACTGGGAGCATCACAATCATATTCAACTTCTGGTTTGGATAAGTCTCGGCAGAAAGTGCAAATCCACTCTCCACTGTTGGGGGATAAAGTATTTGAATTATAATGCATTGTTTTGCTCTTCACCATATCTCTTTTCTACCTCCTCCATGCCATCTATGATACAGAATTACTTATTTGGCATGAATTTCAATCACTGAAGAATTACTGTATACCTACTAAGCACTCAGCTCCATCCTGAGAGCTGAACAATTGTAATAATACAATGCAAGAGCCTAAGTGGTATAAATATTAGTCTAGCTAAGGAGGTAAGAAATACATATACAAAGTAAACACTTAAATAAACAGACACATTAGTCTATGGCTGATGTGATGTGTAACTCATATTTTTACCACAAATAATTCAAGACAAAAATCCTTCTTGGTACTATTCTTGCAACTTTGTTTGAAATTAAATTTTAAATAGTATAGCCTTTGAGGAACTGAGAGATTAACTCAATGCTCTTCTTCATCATCATCTCAAAGGGACTGTGAGACTTTGAGATATTTATAAATGTCAGTGCCTGCCAAATAAGATGCCATTGTGGCAGTTGTGCCTAAGGACCATTGTTCTTTATGGCAACCCCATGAAATAAGTTAATGTTTTTTTCTTTTCATAACACTAGGTTTTTGAGAGAAGCACAAGGAATTAGAGGCAGGGTATGGGAAGGAAACCCTATGTTGTAGGTTTTGAAGTATGCATTTGTGTCAAGTGGACTTTTATGTTTAAGGTTTTACAATGGTTTTAGGTTATAATAATTGTCACCCTTTTCTTTGCCCCTGGTCTGTGTTCTATCCCATTTCTGGGTCCTTGTTTTCCTCTTTTTTGGATTACTCCATATTTGATGAATCATATTATAAAGTAGCTTTCTGAGATGAGTATATGGAAATTAAATTTTTTTCAATCTTGCATGCAAGTCTAAAAATGTTTATTTAGCCCTAACTAGTTTGGCTCAGTGGACAGAGTACTGGCCCATTATTATTGACCAGTAGCCCTGCGCACGAATCCGTGCACCAGTAGATCGCTGCCGCCCTCCTGTGGCTCCCCTCGCACCCTCTCATAGCTTGTTGCCCTGCCCTCTCCTGTAGCCCTCTGCCACCCACTTGTAGCCAGTAGGTTGCTGCCGCCCTCCTGTAGCTCCCCATGCCCCCTCCTCATAGCTTGTTACCCTGCCCTCTCCTTTAGCTCTCCGCCTCCTACTTGCTTGCTGCCCTGCCTTGTCCTGTAGCTCTCTGCCACCCACTTGTAGCCAGTAGGTCGCTGCTGCCCTCCTGTAGCTCTCTGCCCCCTGCCCCACCCTCCTGAAGCCCCATGCCCCCTCCCCCCACCCCCTTATAGCTTGCTGTCCTGCCCCCTCCTGTAGCCTTCCACAGCCCACTAGTACCTTATTGGCCCACCCTCCTGCTGATCTGTGATCTGGTCGTGATGTGCTTGGTCATTACACCTCAGGGCATAATGGCTAATTAGCATATTCCTCTCATTATACAGGACTAGAGGCCCGGTGCACAAAATTCGTGCACAGGTAAAGTCCCTAGGCCTGGCCCGTGATCAGTGCCATCTTCCTTGGCTGCCGGCAGCTGGCCCTGCCTCCCGCCACCACCCACCCCCAGTTCCCCATTCAACATTGGGAGATCAGAACCTGCTGGCCAGGGAGAGGGACCGAGAGGTGGTCAGTGCACCTCATAGCGACTGGTTGAGCGATCATTCTGCTGTTCAGTCAATTTGCATATTATATATATATATATTAGAGTCCTGATGCATGAAATTTGTGCAAGAGTTGGCCTTCCTTCCCCTGGCTGCTGGCACCAGCCTCCCTCTGGCACCTGGGACTCGGGCTTCCCTCACAGCCCCAGATTCCTCCAGGAGGATGTCCAGTCTAATTTAACATATTATGCTTTTATTATTATATAGACAGATGTGCTCCAATCCTTCCACTTCCAGGGAAAGGGGCAAAGGAGGGTTGCTAAAAGTGATAAGGGAGGCAGCAGGGTGAACTTTTCTTTGGGGGGGAGTGTAGAGTTTCCTCCTGATGAGGGGCTTCAAAGGACAGTGGCCTACTTCTGCTACCCTCTGTCTCTAGAGATACAATTTCTGATTGGCATTTGGCAGGACAGAGCAGTTGCAGGTACAGGACTGGGAGTGACTTTCTGCATGCAGCTCCCTGGAGAGTCTCTTCTGGCCAAGGAAAGCTTTGTTCTAACCATTTCTCCTGGAGCCAGTACTACTGGGTGGTCTGGGGCAGAATGGAGGTGGGGCAGGGCAGGAAGAAGTATGGGGTATAAAACTGGGGGTGGGGAAAAAAGAGGGTGAAATCTGTGTGTGTGGGGGGGGACGGGGAGGGGAAGGGATGATGCAGAGGGAGAGTTGGGGTCAGCATAGGAAGGTTTGGAGGTACTGGGGGAGTAAGAGGGACCAGCAGGTGCCAGAACAAGGGTCTATGGAATCAGGTGGAGGTCCGCGAGGCTGAGTACAAACTAAGTCTTTTCCCAGACCCTGCCATCCCAGATGGCTAGTGGGAGGGGTCCATAGTGAGGTCCTGAGCTCCCTACACTTTGTCTGAGGCTCCAGAACATGTGGCAAACACGCCTCATCCCTGCCACCCCCACCAAAGTGCTGCCATTTGGAATGCATTTGCAGACACAGGGATTGTTTTTAAGTTAATGGTTTTTAATTCACTCTGCTTCCCACTTGTTTTTTATTGAAAAGGCGGATTCTGCTGGTGTGTGTTCCTTTGTGGGGGTGGCAGGGGTGTTCTTCACAGGCAGAGATCCGATGAGAGACAGAGACAAGAGGCCCAGCAAGACATGGGGAATGAGTAAACAGGATCAGAGAGCAAGGAACAGCGAAGAGAGATGCACAGGGCGAGATAGACAGACACAGAGAACCCAGGAAGGCTAAAGGAGGAACTCAGCCCTAAGAGCAGAACAAGTGTGCTGAGAAATCCTGCTTCAGGAAGGCTGATCCCTCCACCTCCAACTAAGGCCCCTGGGGCTGAGCTTGCTCTCCTCTGTGCTCTGGTTCCATTCAGTGTAGACATGGCTGAACGGGCCTCAGGAAAGGGCTGAAAGGATGTGGTGAGCAAGGACTGAGTACGCAGGACCAGGGTTGCCGAGGGCTAGGGATCCAAGACCAGACTGAGAGAGGAGGACCTGGAGGCATTCCCTCCCAGGACCCTGCACACCTTATGTTTTTGAGCAAAGCCCGAATCCCAAATCCTGTGCCGCGGCTCTGGAGAGTGGCGGCCCTGGCCTGCTGTGCCACCTAGGGCGAGTTCCCTAACCTCTCTGAGCCCTGGCTATGCCACCTGCAGGAGAGGACCGCTGGTGGCTGAGGTTAGAAATGGCTTGGGAGGCAAGGAGATAAGAGCACAGTTTAGGACACCTTGGTTTGGCGGTTACATCCGAAATCCCAGGGATTTTTGGCCTTGGCCGCTGCCCTGGGCTCACGTTTATGTAGGACTTGCACAAATGGGAGAGCTGGGCGCTAGCACCTTCCTTCCTTCACAGCTGAGAACCAGTTCATCCTCTCTCTCCCCCCGCCACCCCTCCTCTCCTCAGTGCCTGGTATTCGCAAACCTTCCCAGCAGCGAGTGTAGACACACGACCAAGGACACACAAAGATATCCCCAATCCAGCACGTGGTGGCTCTGTAGACAGTTGGGCAAACAGACATATGACACTGGGTGCTGTAGACAGGTAATAGAGCTCCCTGGCCCAATGAGAGGGCACATTTGGCAGAGCAGTGGCTCTATGAGCGAGTTCACCCCGGGTGCAGCTTCCAACCCCGGAGTAGGCGAACTGAAAGCCCAAGATAATTAGAGCTAATTACATATGTGCAAACAGCCAAAGCAGAGGCCGTGGGCCAGTCACTCCTCCCCTGCCTGCCCTCTGCAATCCCACCCCAGCAAAGGGGTCTTACTGGCATAGCTGGGGCTGTGCACCTGGGGAAGGGCGCGCAGGTGGAGAGCCCCTGGGGCCCAGGGGTTCGGGTGAGCCCTCCGCCTCCAGAGCACCCTGCCCCCGTGATTACACACTCCAGCGCATGCTGCTGCCCCAGAATGGCAGGTCGCGACTGGGTTAGGAATTGGACCAGAACTTGGTCCAAGCACTTACTGACCTTGTGCTGAGCGGGCGCTGGTGGCATGGGCCCCAGCATTTGGGTCTTTAGGTTTCTATTATCTTGGCCTCCTGAGCATTCCGTCCCTGCGAAGATTTGAGATGGGGCTCTCCTTGTATCCTGCCTCAGGGATGCCTGTCTGGAGCTGAGACTGCAGGATGAGGAAGGGACAGAGTCTGGTGCTTGGCTTTTGGTGATCAGTTTCTCTCTGCCTGGATGCGCCACAGGACCCCAAAAGAGTGACTCTCTGAGCTTTCATTTGCATGTCTATACCGTGCATGCCTCCTCTGAGCGGGCCTAAGCTGCAATCGCACATCCTTAATGCTGCCGAGAAGACGGGAGAGCCTCCTGCCACCACCACTGCGCTCGCAGGTGTCAGCCCAGCTTATGGCTGAGCGGAGCTCCCCCAAGTGGGAGCACACTGACCACCAGGGGCAGCTCCTGCATTGAGCGTCTGTCCCCTGGTGATCAGTGCACATCATAGCGAGCAGTCGTTCCTGGTCATTCTGCCATTAGGGTCAATTTACATATTACCCTTTTATTATGGTGCACGGGTGGGCACCCGCCAGCCTGCCCTGATGGGGGCCCTCGATCGGCGTCAGGGTCCCCGCTGGGGGATGGGGCCAGCCAGGGCGAGGGGCTGAGGTCATTCTGGTTGTTCCACTGTTTTGGTCACTGGGCTTTTATTATATAGTGAAAGAATGTGGAAAAGGAAAGCAAGTACTATCTTACCTTGGAAAATTTGCCAATGTGGGCACATGACAAGAAAGATGAAATACTTTGGGACACTTCTCACAGCACAGGAGTTCCCCTCCATTCTGACAAACTGCACACCAGTCCTCATTGGGGTCATCTTCTTTCCTTGTGTCTCCAACATGAAGAGGTGACTTTTGGGAGGCATCCAGCCACGCAGACTTTCCATTTGAGGAATTTTCCTGGTGAAGTCCAGGTTGATCTCCTGTGCTATCAGGGGCATCTGACCTGAGCACAGACTCCTCAGAAGAAGAGGTCTGACTACTATTTAGGAGCAGGGAGGTCAGTATGCTTCTTGGATAGTTAGTCTGCAATGGAAGGAGGTAAGAGTATATGTATTCTTAAAACTGGCATTCTTAATTAGCACTATTGTAATTTTAGACCAAAGACTGCTCTCTCATGGGCACCTGGTAACTTCAAAGGAGTCTATGAACATGCATGAGAAAAAAGAATTATCTTTACTGCTAAATATATTAGAATCTCTAGTGGTAAAGAAGACATGGGCCTCTACTGGAAAACATCGTCAAAATAGAATATCAGTACTTAGGGAGTGTGGACAATAAAGAAAAATTATATGAATTTGCTGATGAGTTCAGAAATGGGAGAATGGGTGGGTAGTGTAGAAGTCAACCATAGGAAATATAAGTACATTTTAGTGGACCTGTTCATTTAAATTATACCTAGACATAAAACATGCCTAGTATAGATTTTTTAAAAATCATTCATAGAGCTATTAGTAACTTTAAGATAAATAAAAATTTTATGTTGGAGCCTACGATGATGAAAATGTCAAATCACTAAGTCATTTTCACAATCTCCAACAGTGTTATAAAATGCTCCTCAATACTGTCAAAACATTTTCCTACCCTTACATACATTCCTATGGAGTCCTCTGTCCTCCTGTTACAGAGTATAATGAAGGAGCTGCTGTACTGGGGACTACCCTTTTCTTTGCCCCTGGTCTGTGTTATATCTCATTTCTGGGCTCATTTTTCTTTTTCTTGGCCTACTCCATATTTGATGAATCACACTGTAAAATAGCTTCCTGAGAATGAGTACATGGAAATTAAATTTTTTTCAATCTTCATGCATGTCTAAAAATGTTTATTTACCCCTAGCTTGGCTTAGTGGATAGAGTGTTGGCCCATGGACTGAAGGGTCCCATGTTGGATTCAGGTCAAGAGCACATACCTTGATTGTAGGCTCAACCCCTGACCCTGGTCGAGGTGTGTGTGGGAGGCAACCAATCGATGTGTCTCTCTCACATTGATGTTTTTCACTGTCTCTCCTCCTCCCTTACACTCTCTCAAAAAAATCAACGGAAAAATATCCTCAGGTGAAGATTAACAAAAACAAACAAAAAGTTTTTTTCACTAATGTTCTGGTACTTATTAGGCCCTTTCAGTTCAGATGTCCATGCCTTTCAGTTACACTAAGTTTCATTATATTATTTGAAGTCATTGGTATAATTAAAAAGTATATACATATATAATATAGAATATATATGTATATATTTTTAAAATATATTTTATTGATATTTTACAGAGAGGAAGGGAGACGGAGAGAGTTAGAAACATCGATGAGAGAAACATCAATCAGCTGCCTCCTGCGTAACCCCTACTGGGAATGTGCCCGCAGCCAAGGTACATGCCCTTGACCGGAATTGAACCTGGGACCCTTCAGTCGGCAGGCTGACGCTCTATCCACTGAGCCAAACCAGTTAGGGCAAAATATATATATTTTTTTATTGACTTCACAGAAGAAGGGAGAGGAGGGGTAAAACCATTAATGATGAGAGATAATCATCAATCAGCTGCCTCCTGCACACCCCACACTGAGGATCAAGTCTGCAAACTGGGCATGTGCCCTGACCGGGAGTCAAACTGTGACCTCCTGGTTCACAGGTCGACACTCAATGACTGAGTCACTTTCAGTTGGGAGATAATTACATTTTGAGGCCTAGTTTCTTCATCTGATTCTTGTTTCACTATCACAACGGGAAAATCATAATTTTCCGGTGGTCCACCATTTTCTTGTTTTATTCGGATTGGCTCCAACATGACCACTGGGACTTTGTGTGTAGAGTCAGCTCCTGCTGGTTTGCTAGAAGAGCCAGAGCTATAAGTGTAAGAAAGAAAGAAATAACCATCTAAGAATGCTACCTTAAGTATCTCCAAATAAAGTATAACCGCTTTGAGAATAATGACCTATCTTCACAGCAATGGTAGCTACTATATCAGCAATAAATGGTACGTAAGTTAAATACACCTGCTATGTACGAAGTTTCACTTATGAATAAAAAATGTTCTATATATCAATTTATCTAAATAGTTATGTTACATCTGAAAAGATACTTAAATAAATTTAAATAATACCACAATTAAAAGACAACTGCCTTCAATATTCTGAAGCTCTAAAATTGGGCAGCCAGATTTAGTTCTTAAAGCTAGCATCTTTTTTTAGGTTTTTCCATTTCTTTCTCTAATCATGAAAAAGAGAACTCTAGGCTCATATTAATGATTTATTATTATGAAGTGTGAAGATAATGAGGGACATAATTTATTGATGTTCTGCTATTTAAAAAATGTAGTGGGGAAAAAAGCTTTTACAGATAGCCACTATGTTTTCATGGAATTGAATCTAAACTTTCTCTTTTCAGAGAATGCTCTTTCCATGTGATGAGCAAAGCAGTAAGTTAAAATAGAATTTCAACAAATGTAAACTTATTTTTAAAGCAAAATCATTTGGTCATTAGAAAATTCAGAAAACACTGAAATTAGCATAAAATTATTTTTTCTTTTGCCTAAGTTTGTATTTGTGTGTATTCTCATATAGTACAGTGTGTTATATCCCACATTTTTATTTTTTCCTTGCTATTATGATAAAATCATAACATTTTATTTTCAACATATATACAAAGATATTTGTATCTTTAAAATTAAAATTATAATTTAATCCATTATGTTAGTTTATTAAATTAATGTAATATATAATAATTATTAAATTATTTTAATTTAAAAGTAAAAAATAAAAAAAGTTGTTCAGAATGTATTGACCACCCAAAGTGTGTTGAGCACTGGGGCAAATAAATATAATTAGAGATTTTCTATCTGGAGAATAAGGTTAAGTTAGCTTACCTTCCTCGACTCCCAACGCTCGAGGCACTAGGTGAACGTATTGGTGGGTGTACACTAGTCATAGTAACAGGTCCTGAAGAGAAGGAAGTCAAACACATTCATAAAATGAATAATTATGTACTTAATCCCAATTGAATGTGCTCACTTAGTACTACACTGAAACTGAACACATAAAGTATATAAAAAAGTAAGTAGTTGCTAAACTCCTTGCACACGAGTTGAAATTGAAAAGGTATAGAGGCTTAACCTTTGATTTCTACTTTGAAAATACTGTATACTATACTAATTTTAAATTGTGCCAAACCCTTTTAAATCATCCAACAAAAAGGGGGAGGATTGTGGGAGTTTTTTAAATTACAAATTGAGAAAAAACTGGAAAAACAAAATCAAAAGGAGCCCACTTTACCTGCAAGACCTGGAGATGGCACTGATGAATTTGGTGACTGGACAGTCCTGTTTGAGGGTGGTCTTGGCTGGCCATGATCTATACTAGTATCCTTCCTCACAATATTGTCCAGCATAATAGTACTTGAACAGTCAATCTTATAAAAAAAGAAAATTATTTCATGGTACCCATGGTTTGCAAATTAAAAACCACTTTAAATGAATAAGAAAACTTTAATAGTTTAATTATCACCAAATACTAAAACATGAAAAATTGTATTTGAGAAGTTCTGATGCATATCTTCGCCATAACAATCTTTAAAAAAACTTGCACTCTTATTGCTGGTTCGATTGCTAGTCAGGGTACACGCCCAAGTTGGGGGTCGCGATCCCAGTAAGGGTGTGCAGGAGGCAGATGATCAATGATTCTCTCTCATCACCTTTGTTTCTCCCTCTCTCTCTCTAAAAAAAAAAAAAATCAATAAAAACATTAAAAAACAACAACAAAAACTTGGCACTCTTTTTTGTTAATCCTCACTGAGGATATTTTCCCATTGATTTTTAGAGAGAGTGGAAGGGAGGGGGAGAGACAGAGAAAAACATCGATGTGAGAGAAGCCCATTGATTGGTTGCCTCCAGCTTACACCGGGGCAGGGGATGAAACCAACAACTGAGGTCCGTGCCCTTGACCAGAAATCGAACCCGTGACCTTTTAGTCCAAGGGCCGATGCTCTAACCATAGAGCAACAGGTCAGGGCTTTCACTCTGCTTAAATGTTACATGTTAGTAAATACACCGAACATTTGCAGAACACTAACGTCAGCTAAGCACACTATTACCATTTGGTAGGAAAAATATACAATGTTTCAGAAATCATGAGCCAAGAGGAAGAAGTACTGTATGTCATTCACACCCTTAAAAATTAAAGCAAAAACATTTTTAATACTTAATTTATTTAACAATAACAAAATGTAGCCAATTAAAAAAAAGCCTGGTGAGAAAAGTAGCAAAATTTCACATTTTTGCAGATTTCTTTAGCATCTTGCTTAATAACAGCTAACGGGATTCTTATATCTGCTTATGTACTAAATCTCTTTTGATGAGTGATTTTGATTGAAGAATATGAAGAAAAATCAGGCCTTACACAGGGAAACCTTATGGAACCTCTGAAAGGGTTGTAGAGACACCTGTGTCCCTGGCCCATACTTTGAGAACTGAGGCTTTGGAATGCACCAGAAAGCTGAAGCAACATTTCCAGAACACTAACGTCACCTAAGCACACTATTACCGTTTGGTAGGAAAAAAAATGATCCCTGATGGATTCTTGCTTTAATAAAATAGGTACACAAATAACACATGTTTCATAATTGATTACCAGGCTAAAATACTGATAAATTTCTATCAAATAAGACTTTAATGCTTTAAATGCAAATATTTTTCATGCTTCTATATACCATTTATTTCCAAGGATGTCTTTGTGATTTAAATCCAGTTCAATTTTCTAATACAGTTGCAACCTTTCTCAACCAGGATTCTAAGAAAGAACTAAGTCCTGTAGTCCTAAGGCACAGACTGTATAAAACAAATTTACTTCTTGCCTCTGCATTTAGAATGGTACTAGTTATGAACCATCCTTAGGAGGACTGAGAAAACAGACTCTCAAAGCAGTTTCTTGTTCTGTGGGTTAGATGAGGAATCTCAGTTGAGAAAGGCTAGTGAATACAGAGTCACCTCTATCTGAGAACTGCAGAGAAAAGAGCAGAAGGATAATGTTAATATTTGTAGGTCATATTTCAGTTGGGGGAGCAGGGAAGTACCAAGGTCATTTATGTTTAATATTTTTTTTTGGCAATACCTTAGTCAGTACTTTTTAGAGAGTGCAAAGAGCATTGAAATGATTGGATCTGAAAGATCTTAATTTAAGAAAAGTTATTTATAACTGTGGAGTAATCCTAAAAGCTAAAATAAAATTATCAGAATGAGACAAAAAGTTTTTCTATATATTACCTATGTTTGAAAAATACATGTACTCTACCATTTAAAGGATATATAATTATTTAAAAAAATGAAATAACTTTGTTAAGGTTAATGATGTCACTATTGGGAAATGTTAGTTGATCTCAGTAACTTAAACTAAATAATTAAAATTTTAAAATTCTTTCACAATCTTACAAGATATTAAAAGTTTTTAATATTTGTGTGCATTACCTAACCTAACAAAATACAAAACAAGTATCAACTTATGTATGGAGATCAGTCTATAGAATATTTTCTGCCTTTGGAAAGATTTTTAAAAAGTCATACTAACAAAGCTAGAGAGTATAACAAAGCTAAACACACACTAGAGGCCCAGTGCACAAAAATTTGTGCACGGGGGGGAGGGGGGAAGGGCCCTCAGCCCGGCCTGTGCCCTCTCAAAGTCTGGGACCCCTCAGGGGATGTCCACCTGCTGGCTTATGCCCGCTCCCTGGGGGATCGGGCCCAAGCTGGCAGGCAGACATCCCTCTGGCAGCCCGGGAACCCTCGGGGGATGTCCACTTGCCAGCGGGGAGCAAGCCTAAGCTGCAATCAGACATCCTTAGCGCTGCTGAGGCGGGAGAGGCTCCTGCCACCACCACTGTGCAGGCAGCCATCAGCCTGGCTTGTGACTGAGCAGAGCTCCCCCTGTGGGAGCACACTGACCACCAGGGGGCACCTCCTGCATTGAGCGTCTGCCCCCTGGTGGTCAGTGTGTGTCATAGTGACCAGTCATTCTGTTAGGGTAAATTTTCATATTACCCCTTTTTTATATAGGATAGAGGCCTGGTGCACAGGTGGGGGCCAGCTGGTTTGCCCTGAAGGGTGTCCCGGATCAAGGTGGAGGTTCCCGCTGGGTTGCCTGGCCAGCCTGGGTAAGGTGCTGATGGCTGTTTGCAGGCTGGCCAAGCCCCCCAGCAGGGACCCTCACCCCATGGGGGTGTGGCCAGCCTGGGTGAGGGGCTGAGGGCCGTTTTCAGGCTACCCACAGCCCCTTCAGGGTGGGGGGGGGGGTCCTGCTGGGGTGCCTGGCCAGCCTGGGTGAGAGGCTGAGGGCTATTTTCAGGCTGGCCATGCCCCCCCGCAACCCAAGCTCCTAGCCTCTCTTTTTCTTTTTTTTTCCAGCGCCTACTTGAGCAGAGGCCAGGGTGGGCTGGAAGCAGGTATCTGGGATTTATTTATCTTCTATAATTGAAACTTTGTAGTCTTGAGCGGAGCCCAGGGCAGGCGGGAAGCTTGGCTTCCTCCATCACCAGCGGCAACCCAAGCCTCCTGCTCAATCTAGCTCCATGGCCGCCACCATCTTAGTTGGGTTAATTTGCATACTTGCTCCTGATTGGTTGGTGGGTGTAGTGGAGTGATGGTTAATTTGCATCTTTATCTTTTATTGGTGTACATGTATATGTATGTATATGTGTATATATGTGTGTATACACACACACACAGATATATATATACACATATATATATATATACTAGAGGCCCGGTGCACAAAAATTTGTGCACTCGAGGGGGAGGGGGGGTCCCTCAGCCCGGCCTGTGCCCTCTCGCAGTCTGGGACCCCTCGGGAGATAACGACCTGTTGGCTTAGGCCTGCTCCCGGGTGGCAGAGGGCAAGCCCAATCCCTAGGTGCAGCCCCTAGTCGGGCTCAGAGCAGGGCCGATTGGGGAGTTGGGGCGCTGCCCCGTCATGCACAGAGCAGGGCAGATTGGGAGGTTGTGATGCCACCCTCAGTCACGCTCAGGGTAGGGCCAATTGGGGGGTTGGGGCACCGTCCCCTGTCACACTCAAGGCAGGGTCGATGGGGAGGTTGCGGTGCCACCCCTGTCACGCACAGAGCAGGGCCAATCAGGGGGCTGGGGCACCGCCCTCTATCACCCACAGAGCAGGGCCGATCAGGGGGGTGGGGCGCTGCCACTCTCATACTCAGGGTAGGGCCGATGGGGAGGTTATGGCTCTACCCCATCAGACACAGAGCAGGGCCTGTGGCGGGGGGGGGGGGGGAGGGTGTTGGGGAGCTCCCTCCTATCAGGCACAGAGCAGGGCTGCTCAGGGGGTTGTCACGCTGATCCCGGTGCCGGGAGGCATATTACCCTTTTACTATATAGGGTATAGGCCTGGTGCATGGGTGGGGCCTGCTGGTTTGCCCTGAAGGGTGTCCTAGATCAGGGTGGGGGTCCCCACTGGGGTGCCTGGCCAGCCTGGGTGAGGGGCTGAGGGCTGTTTTCAGGCTGGGAGTGACTGAAGTTCCCAACCGCCCCTTTTTTCTTTTTTTTTTTTTTATTCTGGGCCAGCTTTACCTTGAGGCTTGGCTCCAGCTCTCAGGCCTCAGCGCTGAAAGTAGGTTTCTGGCCTTTGCTTACAATGTTGCGAATCTGCTGGCTGAAGGCCAGCGGTATTTGTTACAATGTTTCTTAAACTGCCCGCTCAGAGGCCTGCAGTCGCAGGCGGGGAACGTTGGTTTCCTCCAACGATCCTCCGTCACTGAGGCAAGCAAGCCTCATGTTAGTTTCAAGCTGCCTGGCTGCCGGCCGCCATTTTGGCTGGCAGTTAATTTGCATATCTCGCTGATTAGCCAATGAAAAGGGTAGCGGTCGTACGCCAATTACCATGTTTCTCTTTTATTAGTGTGTGTGTGTATATGTATGTATGTATATATATATATATATATATAAATATATATATATATATATATATATATAAATATATATATATATATATATATATATATATATATATATCTCTGGCTTTTAAAATAAACTTTAATTGATTTCAGAGAGGAAGGGAGATAGACCAAGATAGAAACATCAATGATGAGAGAGAATCATTGCTTGCATGCCTCCTGCATGCCCCCCACTGGGGATCAAGCTGCAACCTGGGCACGTGCCTTTATCTGGAATCGAACCCAGGACCCTTCAGTCCACAGGCTGATGCTCTATCCACTGAACCAAACCAGCTAGGGAGAGAGTTAATATATTTAACTTAAGTAGAAATCAGAGGTAGTTTTGCACTGGTATGATGTAACAGAAAATGTTTTCATTTCTAAGAGTAAACTTGCCTCCATCTCTGCTAATGTCTTTAATTCTAGCCTCCCTCTCTAATCTGATATTTTCATATCACATTCCAGCAATTCACCTCTCCAGTACCTCTTTCCCATGTCCTTTCTTCCCTGCTTTCCCAGCTTAGATTTCATATCCATCACCAAATCATTCATTTCCATAATCCATCACCATTTTGTAAATCATTCATTACAAACACCTTAAGCTCCAACACCTTGAAAGATATTATGTAGTATGGCCAAGTGTCTATAATCTTTTTATCTTTCTTGTTATTATATCTCTAAAGGATGTAAGTAACTTCTAAAACAAACACATACAACCTATAATGCAACAAACTCATGCCTTTTACCAAATCCAAGTCCACGTAAAATTTTCGAAATAGATTCTTAAAAATTCTCTGTATACTTACATCTGGCAGAGAAGGAAGATTATAGGAACCTCCCACTGGTGAGCTCAAATCAATCATAGGTGAACTAAAAGTCTTTCCATCATATCCTGCTGCACTAGTAATGGTGGGACTAGAAGGAGTAGAGGATGTGCTATTGGCAGTTGATGGGGGGGCCTGTCCACTGCAAATCTGCCACTACAGTAGAAAGAAAAAGAAAAGTTGTCCATCAGCGGACCTATAACATAAAATGTCCACCTAATCCCAATCCAGACACAAAACAAAACGGAAGACAGATTCTGCAATTTGAATTCAATTGTAATTGGAAGAGGGAGAGGGCACAGGTATACGTAACTTTCATGAATCCTGTTGAAAAATAAAAAGCGCTGATTTTTACCAGAAGACAGCAATTAGTATACACCAGAAAACCACAGTACCAATCTCAGAAAGCTTGTACGTACTGGAAAAGAAATATAAACACATGCACAGCAACCTCAAGGTAAAGATGGCGGGCAAAAAACATACATTTTCTGCTGTCCCTACCTGATATATATGAAACTAAAATAATGGTTAAAAGGAATTTCTAAAAGGCACCGAGTCATAAAGACAAAGAAAACAGGAGAAGACAGAAACAGAAAGCAGATGGACAAATAGAAAATTACTTAATCAATTTGATAAAGCTGAAATCTAAGGTGCCAGTGGGGAAAATAAAGAAGGAAATCAACATACACTGCAGAACCCCTAAAAGCTTGGGAATTAAAAGTATGAGAGGTGAAGCTGGGGCTAAAAACAGAATAATCTGAGTGCTTAAGAAGTGTTAAATCTTGTGTTTCTTTCCTAATCTACCTGTAGTTACCCCAAGGTAATAAGGGCTTCCTTCACCTACACAGAAAAAGGCTAGAAGTTTATTCTCCAAAACAGGTAGATCAGTGTCATTAGACTGAAGAGCACCATATTCAGTTGCAGGCAGAAGTACTGCATGGAAAATGAAGATTCAGAAACCATACACACACTGAATGCTGAGCTTCTCACCCAGTCTGCTGATGGCTTACTCCCTATCTTCTTCTCCCAGCTGGCTTCAACAAGTAGCCAGACCCTGCATTTTAGGCAGAAGACAAAAAGATCCTTTGGGGAATGGATCAGCCTAAGAGTTAAGACCTAAAGATGGTGACTTTAGGAATTCTCCCAATAAACACTGCTAGTAGCCTTAATATTAGAGTGAAACCTCAATCATCAAACACTAGCCCAAGACCCAAGATTTCAGATTTTTTTAACTCATTTCTTATATCTGAACAGGTAAGCAAGCATCATTTATGTTAGTGGCCAAGATAAATATATTAACTAAGCTAACACTAGGAATGCTTAAGTGTACAGAGATGAACCATGCTGCTGTCTTTAATCTACATCGAAATCTATAAAAAAAAAAAAGACTTGATTGACTGGATCAAGAGGTATATGCATAATAACTGAGAAAGCATATAAAACAATTTTTCCTCTATACAACTCTTCCAAATTGTTATGTTACAAACATCTATAATAATAAAAGTGTAATATGCTAATTAGATCTGACAGCCAAATGACCTTCCGGACATCATTCCAGACGTCCTTCTTGACTAAGCGCGGCAGCAGGGGCTGAGGCAGAGGTGGTTAGGGGTGATCAGGCAGGCAGGTGAGCAGTTAGGGACAATCAGGCAGGCAAAGTGGTTAGGGGCAATCAGGCAGGCAGGCTAAGTGGTTAGGGGTGATCGGGCAGGCAGAGGGGTTAAGGGCAATGAGGCAGGCAGGCAGAGTGGTTAGGGGCAATCAGGCAGGCGAGCGGTTAGGAGCTAGCGGTCCCGGATTGCAAGAGGGATGTCCGACTGCCGGTTTAGGCCCCATCCCGCTGTGGGATGGGGCCTAAACCGGCAGTCGGACATCCCCCAAGGGGTCCCAGATTGCAAGAGGGTGCAGGCTGGGCTGAGGGACCCCCCTCTCATGCACAAATTTCATGCACCGGGCCTCTAGTTTCTTAATAAAATACTGGGGGAAAAAGGAAAGCAACTAAGAGCTATCTCAAGACTGTGCAGAGGAAAACATTCCCATATACAATACCATTAACATATGGCCTACATTAAATGGAGGGATAGTGTCTGAAACATTCTAATTTATATGCTCCACTGAAAAAACTATGTAAGGAAACCTGTGAATGTGAAAGTTATCTTTACTACCTACCCCACCTCTCATATCCACCCACCTCTCCCATCTCTGCCCACCCTTCCTTTCTCTGGACTCATGTCCTCCTTTGCTCCCTAGAATAATCAGCTACAGCTGATGTATGACCCTCCAGGTTTTCTCTCTATATATAATATTAAAACAACAACAAAAAAAAACCCCCACAAAAATAAGATAATACCTCACAAGAATTTAGCATGTTTTCCCTCCATTTAATATACTTAGATCATATATAGACTACTGGATGTTCTTAATAGCTAAAAGGTATTCCCATTGTACAAAGATAATTTGTTTTTTAAAAAATCTACCAATTAAAACCAATTCTCCACTACATTTTCTACTAGCTTGTTCATTTATTCATTCATGTTTAGATTTTTGATCAGGAAACATTCTTAAGAGTGTAGGTTTACCCAGTGCAAATAATAAATGGGAAAGAGGGAAAGTAAAGTTTGTGTACACAGAATGTGGTAGGTATTTTAATACACATTAGCATTAAATCTCAACACAACTCTATAAAGCATTTATTTTATATTTAGGGTGAATAAGATTTAAAATATTAACCTTGCAAAGGCCAAAATCTAAGGTCAAACTGTTGTTTGGACCCTTTTCTCTTCACCTCTAATGGTGAAATAAAGATAGGAATGAATTTTACACACATGAAGTGTGTATACTTTTAAAATAAAATTTTCAAATCATTTGATTGAAATGAATGTCACAGAATTATGGAAATAGCATCATATGGATTTTAGCCATGGCAAAATAATTAAGCTGAAATCAATCTACAAGTCTTAGCTGGAAGAACTATTGACAAAGTGCTTAGAGAAGACAGGCACTGAGAGAACATTTACTTTTTAAAAAAATATGTAATACCTAGAATATATTTTTATCTGAAGACATATATCACTATTAGAAAAATCAATACCTATGACACACTGATTATTCTGGGCTTTCATTCACATAAAGTGGCTTGATTTTTTCGTGTTAATTACAAAGCATCAAGACCTTTCTCTTAGCTTTGTCTCTATAAGTCAGTCTATAATAAATTTTGTAATTCACTTTTTTTTTTACAAAAAAGCTTGCTCTTACTTTTCATAACTGTTACTTTATCCATAAATTCAATGTAATTGCAAAGTAGCAAAAGGAAAATAAGTGAATATGTATACCTGCTTTATCGCTTGTTGAGCCAAGAAAGCCATCTGTAAGGGATTGGGCTTTATTGCTTGCCGTGGCATATTCTGGGTTGGTGGATATCTCAGCTGTTGAGAATGAGGAGGGAGAACTGGTCCACTGGGTTTGGGGCTGTGATTCTGAAAATTTATCAAACGCGGAGGGGGTTGCTGAAAAAAAGAAATAAAACCAATTCAGTGACAAAAATCTGAAAGATAAAATTATAAAGCACGCTATTTTATTACTTTTACAGAAAAACAGCAACTCTGCCACAGATGAATCAATAATTAACACTACAACAAGGGAATAGGGGAATAAGGCAGCCTTCCAGAATGTATAGAAGCAATTTAAAGAAAAGGGGTTTTATTAAGAGCGTTGGTGGAGGGGTTTCCGATTTTAAGTAGGTTATACCAGGATTGGGCCTATGCCATGTGGGGAAGTAGGGAAAATTTATCTTTGGTTCTCAGTCCTTGTTTATGATTAACTTTTGCAAAGAATTGCCCTCTTTAAACCTCGTAAATAAGGTGGTGGTAAAATAATAATTGCTAACATTTATTTATCAGTTATTATAGGCCAGGTACTGCTTTAGTTCTTTACATGTGTTAACTCATTTAATCTTCAAAACAATCCTGTGAAGTAAGGACAATTTAAGTATCTTGTCAAAAATTAAAGATAGTAAGGGATAGAGCTGGGATTTGAATTCAAGTACTCTGGCTCTAAAGTCTATACTCTCACCCAATAAATCATTAATAATGAAAACAGCTGATATTAAGTAACATTTTGAAGTAAATGAATTTTAGGTGTTATTTAAATAAAACTATATGCCAGGCATTGTGATCAGCATTTTACTCTCCCCTTATTTTACAAATTAGAACACTATACATCAGAAAGCTTAAATAACTTAGAAAAAAAAAAAAAAAGCCACACAGCTAGTAAAAAGGCAACACTAAGGCTTTTCTCCAAATCTAGTCTGCCATATTATTACCAAATCATGTTCTCTTATTTTGCTAGGGGTTAATATACTAATTACAGCTTAGAGGATGTGTTTCCCAAAAAGAAAATAGATTTGAACGGAAACCCTTCAAGGACAAAATTGTTTGATTACAGGATAGGGCAAGGGCTGGGAAGGCAAGCTTACTTTGCTCTTAAATGCTAGCCCTAGAAACTGAAGACCAGTGTTCTAGAAAAAGGTAACCTTATATGCCAGTCTCTCTTGCCTATCCAATTCTCTTTATGGTTGGCAACTATTGCAAATACTTACTTGCAGGCTATCTTAACAGTTTATTTTTATGACTAGAACTTCTCAGAGAGGGAACTATTAACTCTCACATTCACAGGGGACAATGAATGTGGAATTTATAAACTTGAATTAGCAACACCTTAAACTTTGACTCTGTGAAGGCAGAGGAGGTATAAAGAGGATAGCTGTCTTCTTTTTTCTCTCCCATTTTTGGAATTTCCTTTCCTGGATAACATTGCTTCTCTCTCCCCACTCTTACAAATTAACTAGCACTGGGTTCACCCTCAGTAACTTTCTCAAGAGTAATTATAAAACCAATGAAAAATAGATTTAAATATTGTTTCAAGACCAAGGAAAATTTTGTGGGTGAAAAATAAGTGTCAAAATTTTACAAAAGTAAAAAGCCTAAAGCAATAAAAATTAATTTTTATTCTTCTACTAAAGTTTTGTGATTTGAAGGGTTTTATATCATAAAAACACAGAGAGAAAATAGTTGAATCATAGTGAAAAACTACATTTATCTGTAGTTTTTTTAAAAAGTGGAAAAGCACCCAAAATAATCCTTAAAGGAGAATCCTTAGTTGTAGAAGCTTCTGCTACCATGCTATCACACCCTCACCCAGATTCAGTCAAGATACTTGGTGCCACAGTAATGTACTCCGAGGAATCAATCAATGTAGGAATGAACATTGAACCTGCAGTTTGGTAAGATGTTAGGTGATTTTTCTTGCTTCTCCTAAACTGTTATATTTGACTGAATTAATTTCTAAAATCCTTGTGACAGAGGAAGCAACTTGAAAGAACATTAGGAACTAGTTATTAGCATAAAAAAAAGCAAAATCACTGTTATTTTATTTTAAAATAAATATTTTTTATTTTAAAATAAGTATTTTTTAAGTTTTTTAGAGAGAGGAAAGGAGAGGGAGAGATAGAAACATTCATGAGAGAGAAACATTGATAAGCTGCCTCCTGCATGTGCCCCCCGACTGGGGATTGAGCCCTCAACCCAGGCATATGCCCTGACCAGAAATCGAACTGGTTCACTCCAACCACTGAGCCAAACTGACTAGGGCAGGTTTTGATTTTATTCTAGGTCAGTAGTTTCCAACTATGTAAAAATTGAAGGGTAGCACATGTCTTTCTAAAATCCATCACTGCGTAGGGAAATTAACATGTACATATAAAATGAAAATATTTCCATAACAGTTAATCTGGCTCAGGTTTGAGAAACATTCATGTGAATTATGTATAAGACTAGAGGCCCGGTGCACAAAAATTTGTGCACTGGCGGGGGGTAGGGGGGTGTCCCTCAGCCCCACTTGTGCCCTCTCACAGTCTGGGACCTCTCAGGAGATGACCACCTGATGGCTTAGGCCCGCTCCCGGGTGACAGAGGGCAGGCCCAATCCCTAGGTGCAGCCCCTGGTCGGGCTCAGAGCAGGGCCGATTGGGGAGTTGGGGCGCCGTCCCCTGTCATGCACAGAGCAGGGCGGATCGGGAGGTTGCGATGCCACCCTCAGTCACGCTCAGGGTAGGGCCGATTGGGGGACTGGGCCGCCGCCCCGTCACACTCAAGGCAGGGTCGATGGGGAGGTTGCAGCGCCACCCCGTCACTTACAGAGCAGGGCCAATCAGGGGGTTCGGGTGCTGCCCCCTGTCACACACAGAGCAGGGCCGATCAGGGGGTTGGGGCACTCTCCCATCAGACTCAGGGCAGGGCCGATGGGGAGGTTGCGGCTCCACCCCATCACACACAGAGCAGGGCCCGTTGGGGGGTTGGGGCGCCGCACCCTGTCACGCACAGAGCAGGGCAGAAAAGGGGGTTGGGGAGCTCCCTCCTATCAGGCACAGAGCAGGGCCAATCAGGGGGTTGGGGTGCCTTCCCGTCACCAACAGAGCAGGGCGGATAGGGAGGTTGTGGCCCCGCCCCCTGTCACACACAGAGCCGCAGGGCGATCAGGGGGTTTGGGCGCTGCCCCCTATCACGCTGCTCCAGGGGCCAGGAGGCCTCGTGGCTCCACTGATTCCAGTGCTGGGAGGCCTCGTGGCTTCACCTGACACCGGGGCAGTGAGGCCTCGCTGCTCAGCTGATCCCGGTGCTAGGAGGCCTCTCGGCTTCGCTGATCCTGGGGCATGAGGCCTTGCGGCTCCACTGATCCCGGTGCTGGGAGGCATATTACCCTTTTACTATATAGGATAGAGGCCTGGTGCACGGGTGGGGGCCGGCTGGTTTGCCCTGAAGGGTGTCCCGGATTAGGGTGGGGGTCTCGCTTGGGTGCCTGGCCAGCCTGGATGAGGGGATGATGGCCGTTTGCAGCTGGTCACACCCCCTTCAGGGTGGGGGTCCTCACTGGGGTGCCTGGCCAGTCTGGGTGAGGAGCTGAGGGCCGTTTTCAGGCTGGCGGGTGACTGAAGCTCCCAACCTCTTTTTTTCTTTTTTTTTAATTCTGGGATTTATTTACCTTCTATTGCTGTCACTGGAGCTGAGAGCCGGCTCCAGCTCTGAGACCTCGGCTGCTGAAAGCAGGGATCTGGGTTTGTTTGGGTTCTATAATTGTAACACTGTTGCAGTCCTGCTCGCTCCAGCTCTGACGGCTGAAAGTAGGTTTCTGGGGTTTGTTTAGGTTCTATATTTGCAACATTGTTTCTTAGAGTGCAAGCTCAGAGGCCAGCAGTGGCAGGTGGGGAACCTTGGCTTCCTCCTTCACTGGAGCAAGCAAGCTTCCTGTTCGCTTCAGCTGCCTGGCTGCCGGCTGCCATCTTGTTTGGCAGTTAATTTGCATATCTCACTGATTAGCCAATATAAGGGTAGCGAAGTTATGGCTAATTACCATGTTTTTCTATTATTAGATAGGATAACATATGTGCCCAGTCGGAGTGGCTCAGTAGTTCAGCACCTGTCAATCTATGAACAAGGAGGTCACAGTTCGGTTCCCGTCAGGGCACATGTGCAGGTTGTGAGCTTGGTCCCTGGTGAGGGGCATACAGGAGGCAGCCAATCAATGTTTCTCTCTCATCATTGATGTTTCCATATTTCTCCCGGTCTCCCTTCCTCTCTGAAATCAATAAAAATCCTATACTGTATAATAAAAGCCCACGAACTGACTGGTGGAACTACCAGAATGACCGGTCAACCGGTCATTCGCTATGACGTGCACTGACCACCAGGGGGCAGACACTCAATACAGGAGCTGCCCCCTGGTGGTCAGTGCGCTCCCACAGCAGGAGCAGCTGCTCAGAGGTCAGGTCCACAACCGCTTGGCTGACCGGGATGAGTGGCACTTGCACAGCAGGCAATCCCCGCAGACCATGATCCCGACCAGTGCACAAATCCTGTGCACCAGGCCTCTAGTATATACGTAAAAAAACAACATGTGACAGTGCTAACAAACTTAGATCTGAACATCAGAGTGTAATAGAATATACTGTATACCGCTAAGTAAAGAGAGATGCACAATGTCTATCAATCAATCATGTAATTATGTATTCAACCTCTGTATCACCGAATTCTTTAACCATGCAGAGTACATGGTTAATCTTCAGAGGAAGAAGAATAGAGAACAATCATGTAAGTGACTTTAAGAAGCACTCTTTTAAATTTACCTGAACCCTATGGACAGATGTACGGTACAATCTGAACATATCCACAAAGCCAGGAACACATATACACATCGGCAATCATTTTTGCCACAAATATATGTAAATAAACTGATAGAAAAGGAAGAGTGTTGGTAAGCATGGCAATGTAAAAATCTGTAGTGTGCGCAAATTGATAAGTGGAAAATGCATGAGTGAATGTTTTGCAGAGAGCAGCTAAAAATGAAACATGAGAGTGTGAAAGAAGGTTCAGGAGTTACTGAGAGTCAAGAGGAAAGAACAGTGTATGAGGTAATGACCGAAAGATGCAAAAATTACTTTATTTCTAAGTGACAAAACTGGGTCGTATAACAGAGATTGTACATTATATAGATTATGTTGCAGTAAGTCCTAGAGAGGAAAAATAAGATCAAAAGCATATTTCTGAGATACACAAGCTAAAGGTTCAGTGTTCACTTCTGTCTGTCATTGCTTATATAAATAACTACTTATGGGAATGTGACCAAGTTAGATAATATCTATTAACTGCTTCAGTTCCTCACTTCTTACTGAAAAGCCAATTTACTCTTTTTCAGGTTAATAAACTACTTAATGAATATCACTTTACCATCTTTCAGACACTTAAGATAAATATTAATTATGCAAATGCTTAGCACTAGGCACTCAACAAGTTATTATTTTTTCTCTCTTCTCCTCCTCCTCACATTTGTCTTCAGAAAAAGTTTTGGCATTCTTTGCAGTCTATCTGCAATACGTCACTGCAGTCTACAGAGGTAGTAACAAAATTACTCCTCAATTTTCTTAACAAAATTTCAACTTTGCCAGTTTCACTCCTGATATCTAAAGCGTACAATTCTTTCCTAATAGAACACTCACCATAAAAACTTAAATTGCTTGTTATTTACTTCCTGTAAAAACCTGAGTTAAAACAAAGTTTGAAAGGAATAATCAATTGGGTATACTAATATTCCCTTGGATTTGATATGCCTTCCTAATCAAATCACTAGAAAGCCATAAACCTCAAGTACATCACCTCAGGCCTTCAAAGAAGCAATTTAACAATATTAGGATCTACATATGCCCACAACTTTTATTGAGTTAAAATAAGAGTCAGATGAACACCATTTTTATATTCTGTACTAGTAAAATTACCACAAAAATACAATTATTCCATTTAATTGTTGTTTTATAAAGACTCACTCACATAATATCTTCCTCTTAGTGCTAGTAAAATGTTTCTCCTCTAAATAACTAATATGTTTCCTTTTTATCACACAATATAGATATTTCTATTTCTTTTTTTTGGGTTGACAATAAGTTTTGAGCTAAGGTTTGCTCTCAAGTATGAGAATTCTTAGCCTAGTTCTACACACTTTGACTCTTATTAAACCTCATTCCATTTCATTCATGTCATTTACTGTCCTTCAAATCCTTCTCCGAAATAGGAAGAATATAAATTCATAAATATATGTAACTGAAAACAACAGACAATTTGTATGAATTTGACCTTATAGTCTTTACTAAACCTTTATTAAAACTAAGTATGCCCACATCTAAACTGAGCAGAACAGTTAAAACATTTAACAAAATATATGACTATTTTATCTTAAAAAACTGGATTAAAAGTAAATAATAGTTCATAATTAGTGAAAATAACAATGGTTCATGGAATATTTGCTCAGAAATAAAGTTTGAAAAAGGTATATTTCTAATGAACCACATCCCTGCCCCTTTCTATTTCATTTTGCCCTAGTTTCTAAGATGCAATGTGGTTTTCTAAACACTTGCATCCCCACACTGTCTATAATATTAAGACAATGTAATAAAAATAGATGTACCGGTTAAATAAACCATTGATTCTTTTTTTTGAGAAGGGCTAAAATCTAGGAGCTAAATCAGGAATCCTCAATGTAATACATTTTTAAAAATTTATATATTTAAATCATGGATGATGGGTGTCCTGGTTATTTTCAGAGTTGCTAAATACAATTGTACTATAATTATCTAAGTTAGGACAGGCCTGCTTCCAAATTTACCTGATGAGAGATGGAAGGTTGCTGGATGGGCCCCTGCATTCTAGGGCTTGGTAAACCCATAGGTGCTGGCCTCCGTTGCACCTGTTGCCTCTGAGCCATTACCTGTTGCTGCATATGCTGGAGTCGTAACTGAGCTAGGCTGATCTGTGTTGGAAACTTGGATAACTGGTTTGAAGATAAACCACCTTGTGGCTGTGAATTCTGTTCCATGACAGGATTCTGCTTAGGCATTTGTGGTTGACTCTCTTTATCTTCAATTACTAAAGAACCTAATTAAAGAAAAAAGATTAAGTTCTAAAGTTTTTCTGATAGTGAAATACTACATTTTGTAAGGTTATTGTTGCTGAACTTCCAAACTGTCAAGGAACTTTTCAATCTCAGGAAACCTTTACACTCTTAAAAACAGATTGCCCCAAAGAGCTTTTATTAATGGAGATTCTATCTATCAAAATTTACTATCTTTGACACTAAAAATGAGAATTAAAAAAATTTACTTACTAATTCATTTAAAAATCCAGCCAGCATGGCTCAGTGGTTGAGCATCGACCTATGAACCAGGAGGTCACTGGTTCGATTCCTGGTCAGGGCACGTGCCCAGGTTGTGGGCTTGATCCCCAGTGTGGGGCATGCAGGAGGCAGCCGACTGATGATTTCTCTCTCATCATTGATGATTCTCTCTCTCTCTTCCTCTCCTTTCCTCTCTGAAATCAATAAAAATAATAAACCCATAATAGCATATCTTTATGAAAAATAACATTTTTTAAAAAATCTTAGTGAAGAGTGCACTGTTTTATATTTTTGAAAATATCTTTATATGTCTGGCTTAATAGCTGAACTCCCATATCTGTTTCTGCATTATCTGTCATAATATATTGTTTAGGTTGAAATACAGGAAGAAAATCCAGCCACACAGATACGTAGTTGGAAAAGGGAAGCCTCTGTGGTTCCCTGAAGGAGCCTCAAACTGTACATTTTGAGAACTGCTGTTGTATATTAATACAAGCAAATCTGACATTGGTTCTAAAAACATTCCCACAAAGTATTTCGGATTCTTTAATATTAATAATTTGTACTCTCTCGAGTTCCTTACACTTTCACAGTGCATACTATGTCAGTTTTCTGATAGAGAATATTTTGAGTGGCTTACAATTACCCTTAAGAGAGTTTAAGGGTGCATCTAATAGGTCTGATCCAAGCACAAGGCAAAGATTAATTTTTTCAACAGTACAGATTTAATTAAATGTTTTAGATTTACAAAGTATATGCATCCTAAAAAAAAATATGGCTATAATTCATTACTTACTGGTTGTTAAGCACTGTGACAGCAGGTCTATGTATATTGTTAAATTCCTCTTCACAGATAAGGGATCTATGGTTCAGAGACATTGAAGAACTTACCCAAATCCCCAAAACATTAACTGAATATTTATCTAGATCAATACTTTCCCCTTGCCCTATGAAAGATGTTTCTCAGAAGCCATGGATAACAAATTTGGAAAATTTGTCTCTTTGGAAGAATTAAAATGTAAATTTCATTGTCAATGACAATTTACAGAGCTATAAATGACAGCTCTGAGAAGTTCTATAGTAAAGAATATCATTTAACTTTATTATATCAGAGTTTCACAAACTCTTCACAAACAGGAGATGCTGTCTTTATTTGATTTTTGCTGATGCAGACTTACCTAAAACTATATCCATTTTTGTGTGTGCAATTATACATATATTCTTACCTTTACCTATGCCTATATTTGTATTATAAATGATATACACTGAGTGGCCAGATTATTATGACCAGCCAGTTTATTATGACCACCCCATCAGTACAATGAAGTGAATTAGTTATGCAAATAATAATAATAATAATAATAAAACCTTCCGAGTATTTGCTTAGGAAGTTTTCAATATTCAGTATTTTTGGAAGTGTCAATGAAGTACTACTGATGGGGTGGTCGTCATAATCTGGCCACTCAGTGTATATAAATACATACATCTCTATAGATGTGACTACTTGTGTGGATATATAACTGTGATAGGTTCTCTGTACAGTTGAATGTGGGCTGGTAGAGAGGGTTAACGGTTAAGAGATAGTTACTTAGACACATGCTTTGTATTAATTAACTAGAGGCCAGGTGCACAAAATTCATGCACTGGGGGGGTAGGGGGCCCTCAGCTCAGCCTGCACCCTCTCGCAGTCTGGGAGCCCTCAGGGGATGTCTGACTGATGGCCCTGTGGGGAGCAAGCCTAAACCATCAGTCGGACATCCTCAGTGCTGCCGCAGAGGCAGGAGAGGCTCCCGTCACCACAAGTGTGCTCGTCAGCTATGAGCCCGGCTTCTGGCTGAGTGGCACTCCCCATTGGAGCGCACTGACCACCAGGGGGCAGCTCCAGCGTCAAGCAGGATCCAGCTGAAACGGGCTCTCCGACATCCCCTGAGGGGTCCTGGATTGCGAGAGGGCGCAGGCCAGGTCGAGGTATCCCACCTGTGCATGATTGGGGCAGGGAGGGACGCAGGAGGTTGGCCAGCCGGGGAGGGACTGTGGGAGGGCTCCAGGGTGTGTTTGGCCTGTCTGGTTCAGTACTGATTGGCTGGATCCCAACAGCAAGCTAACCTACCAGTCAGGAGTGTCTGCCCTCTGGTGGTCAGTGCACGTCATAGCGACTGGTTGACCAGTCGACTGTCTGCTCCCTGGTGTCAGTACATGTCATAGCGAGAAGTTGAGCGGCCTTAGCATATCATTAGCATATTACGCTTTGATTGGTTGAACGGATGACCGGACACTTAGCATATTAGGCAGTGATTATATAGGATACATATAGTAACACATGTAGGTGTGTGTTTGTGTGTAGTTCCAGTTGCTTGCTTTTTATCAATAAACATATAGCTTTATGTACTTCTAAACTGAACTGCAGGGGTCATCTTATTATTTTTTCTTTAAGGGGAGACCCTATCATTATTTGTTTTGTTCTTCCCTTGTAAAAATGCTTTGTGTAAGTCGATTTCTTCCGTTCCTAGTGTATTCTGAGAGTACTGGCTCTCTATCATGCCATTTTTTCCTTTCTTATGCAGAATCTAGCCTACAGAATGAGAGCGCAATCATTTTTGATGATTTTGAAACAAAGTTAATAAGCCCAATGATGTCATCAAAGGGAATATTAGTTAATGAAGAATGTGTAGGGAATTCTTAAATTTCTGTTTATATAATTTCCCTGTGAGAAATTAAGAGAGTAGGCAAAAAGTGAGGACTTTTTCTCCTAGCAAATAATATAACAAGAAAGTTAAAATAACTTCCTACTGAACTGCCTGCAAGGATGTTTGAACTCTTAATGTTACCAAGATGATAGTCTTCCTTTGTGATAATTCAGTGGACACCAATATTTAAAATTTGGGCACTTTTCTGTATGCACATAACACTTCAATTAGAAACTTAAATATATATATAATTATATTTATTATATAAAATTATATGTATAATTATTACAAAAAGGCAAAAGAAAAAGCAATGTTTTCCCTAGCCAAGAGAAAGCAAATGAGTAACATTAGGCATTTGATGACTGAGTCTAAAGAGAAAGCCAATAATAGTATTGGAAATACTATTGTATCAGAAAACATTCTAAGTATCAAAAAATTCTATAACAATGCCAGTCACAAGTCAAGAGTTTTATCAACCCATTTTGATAAAAAGTTCAAGCAAGAGTCTATGAAAAATAGAACTCCTTAATTCCGAGTCAACAGAGGATGTTTCATAACATCCATATACTTATATGTATGTTAACATTCATGCATGTGTGACATATATACACAGATTAATAAAATACTAACAAAAATTCCATGTTTTTAAACCAAGGTAACAAAAACATTTTGAGGGTATAAGGAATACATTTTCAGTAACATAATAATCATTAAGAGTTCCAGAAACAAATGGTACTTGGGAAAATATACATAATGACCTACCTAAATTGATAATATTTTGAGCCCAGAAACCAGGATCACAGTGAAATTGGATGATATTGTTGGTCACTGGGGAAGCATCACACCTTGCTCGAAGGAGATGCCGTAACCGGTATGTAATCTAGAAGAAAGGAGACAATTAAACATTAATATCGTTATCAGGCCAATAGTTTATTACACTCCCAGTAAATACACAAAAAAAATAAGTCTCTTGTATGTGTACCAACACAAAATAAACAATAAAATATACACTATAAAAAGTAGACAGCCTAGCCTGGCGGGTGTGGCTTAGTGGTTGCACATTCACCTACAAACCAGTAGGTAACGGTTCGACCTTGATTAGGGCACATGCCTGGGTTGCCAGATTGATCTCCAGTGTGGGGTGTGCAGGGCAAAACATTTTGCCTGGTCAGGGCAAAACATGTTTTTGTGTTTTTTTTTTAAAGTAGACCTGCCCTAGCTGGTTTTGCTCAGTGGATAGAGCATCGGCCTGCAAACTGAAGGGTCCCAGGTTTGATTTCGGTCAAGGGCACATGCCTGGGTTGCAGGCTTCATCCTCAGTAGGGGGCATGCAGGAGGCAGTCAATCAATGATTCTCTCTCATCATTGATGTTTCTATCTCTCTTTTCCTCTCCCTTCCTCTCTGAAACCAATAAAGATATATTTAAAAAAATAAAAATTAGCCCTAGCCGGTTTGGCTTAGTGGATAGAGCGTCGGCCTGCAAACTCAAGGGTCCCAGGTTCGATTCCAGTCAAGGACACGTACCTTGGTTGTGGGCACATCCCCATTAGGGAGTGTGCAGGAGGCAGACTGATGTTTCTAACTCTCTATTCCTCTCCCTTCCTCTCTGTAAAAAATCAATAAAATATATTTTTAAAAATATATATAAAAAAATAAAAATTAAAATAAAAAAGTAGACCTACAAAACATCACAGAAGCACCAACTATTTGTAAAATAAAAAATTTTTAACACATTTTGCTCTTTTATTTATTTTACTACTTCTTTTAAAGAAGGATTCAGAATTTAGATTAGGTGGCTAATGAGTTACAGAAAAGACAAACTAATCTCTGCTAGTTAGTGGAATGGTTCTCCTTGTTCCCATGCTTTGAGTTTCTTGTCATCATTCCCCCCGACCCACATGCAGTCCTCAGTGAGTCCTTAGGTCATTCTCCCTCAGCCTTTGAAGAGTTTAGCCCCTGGTTCACTATAACCATCATCACCATTACTCCTATCTTAATTCTTAGTGATTTTAACATCCACCTAGGCGATCTTCCTTATAGCTTGCTTCTTCTTCCACAGATACAAATACTCTCACAAACACTAAAGGTCCTATAAGCCTTTGCTCTTACAATTTTTCTCTGTCCTATCAATCTTACTTTACCGTTATCCCTACCCTCTTATCCCTCAATTCCTTCTTATCCAGCTTAAATCCCAGGGTCAATCATCATAAACATTTCCTTGCATATACACCTCTTTCTCTCTCATACTCAATTACACAAAATCCCTTTCCTCTTTTCAACCTTTTCCACAGATAAAACAAAACTTACTTCAGATCAGTCCCTAAGGTTGACTGGCTATCATAGACAGTTATTAATTTACTAGAGGCCTGGTGCACAAAAATTTGTGCACTCGGGGGGGGAGGGGGGCCCCTCAACCCGGCCTGTGCCCTCTCGCAGTCTGGGACCCCTCGGGAGATAACAACCTGCTGGCTTAGGCCTGCTCCCGGGTGGCAGAGGGCAGGCCCAATCCCTAGGTGCAGCCCCTGGTCGGGCTCAGAGCAGGGCCGATTGGGGAGTTGGGGCGCCGCCCCGTCATACACAGAGCAGGGCAATCGGGAGGTTGCGATGCCACCCTCAGTCACGCTCAGGGTAGGGCCATTGGGGGGTTGGGGCACCATCCCGTCACACTCAAGGCAGGGTCAATGAGGAGGTTGCGGCGCCACCCCGTCATGCACAGAGCAGGGCCAATCAGGGGGTTGGGGCATTTCCCCTTGTCACTCACAGAGCAGGGCCCATCAGGGGAGTTGGGGCTCTGTACCCTGTCATGCACAGAGCAGGGCCAATCAGGGGGTTGGGGCGCAACCCCCTGTCATGCACAGAGCAGGGCCCATCAGGGGGTTGGGGCGCCACCCTCTATCACCCACAGAGCAGGGCCGATCAGGGGGTTGGGGCGCCGCCACTCTCACACTCAGGGCAGGGCCGATGGGGAGGTTATGGCTCTACCCCGTCACACACACAGCAGGGCCCGTGGGGGGGGGGGGGGGGGAGTTGGGGCACCACACCCTGTCACACACAGAGCCGCAGGGCGATCAGAGGGTTTGGGCGCTGCCCCGTCACGCTGATCCCGGTGCCAGGAGGCCTCGCGACTCCGCTGATCCCGGTGCTGGGAGGCATAATACCCTTTTACTATATAGGGTAGAGGCCTGGTGCATGGGTGAGTGCCGGCTGGTTTGCCCTGAAGGGTGTCCTGGATCAGGGTGGGGGTCCCCACTGGGGTGCCTGGCCAGCCTGGGTGAGGGGATGATGGCTGTTTTCAGGCTGGGGGTGACTGAAGCTCCCAACCGCTACTTTTTTTTTTTTTTTTTAATTCTGGGCCAGCTTTAGCTTTGAGGATTGGCTCCAGCTCTTAGGCCTCCGCTGCTGAAAGTAGGTTTCTGGCCTTTGCTTACAATGTTGCGATCCTGCTGGCTGAAGCCCGGCAGGTGTCTGGGGTTTTGTTTAGCTTCTATGTTTGTTACATAGTTGCTTGCAGCTCAGAGGCCTGCAGTGGCAGGCGGGGAACGTTGGAGTCCTCCGTCACTGAAACAAGCAAGCCTCATGTTAGTTTCAAGCTGCCTGGCTGCCGGCCGCCATCTTGGCTGAGTTAATTTGCATATTTCCCTGATTAGCCAATGGGAAGGTTAGCGGTCGTATGCCAATTACCATTTTCTCTTTTATTAGATAGGATGTTCTGACAAACTTTTATCATTTACTTGTTTATATCATCATAGACTTACATATTCCTACTTAATTCAATGTGTTCTGATTCATTACTATAGTTACTTAGTTTGAGTTTCAAATTGGTTGATTTGCCCAGAGAGAGCCCTTTTAAGCTGGATCCCAGTCCTTTTGACATGTCCTCAGCATGTCTCTGGCAAAAGATGTTCTGAGTACAATTTGTACTTTTCTTCACTTTGCTTGGAATTTAGAAACCAAGATCTGGAATAACATTGGGCTTACTGCTTTTGTGGTGTAACACACAAACACACACACACTCATTTACATATTGTGTGTGTGTGTGTGTGTGTGTATAAACATCTATAACTATTTCCAGATCTCTGTGTATATGTGTATAAGTCTTGAGTTCATACTTATATTCTTAATTCCAATCTATTGCACCTTAGGACTCTATCTTTAGCAAAAATATTAGCTGCCATTACCCTCAATATATTTACTTATTACCTTAATCCACTCACTTATTTGCTTAATATAACCAAAATTTGAAAGATTTCTGCTCACTGTGTTCCCCACTCATCACTTATCTCTGGCTGCTAGCCTCATGCAGTGTGATCCCCCAACCACCTTCACTACCCTGAGTCCTCAGTCACCATGCTGATGAGTCCATGACAAGAAGGAAAGATGATCATTTTTCTTTAAAAACATTTTTTTTCTGTCTTTAGGCAAATATACTGACTTAGCATTTTGAGTATCATATAATTTTTAGTGTGGAAATTGAGCAGTATAAGCTCTTTTACCTGCCTCCCACCCCACAAAACAACAACAACACAACAACAATTAAATCAGAAATGTGAGTACTTCCTTAAGAGGAAATCAGCTTTAATTAAAGGAAACTTTGAGGTAAATTACTAGGACATCGATACTTTTTTCCCCTTGAGGTACTAAGTTGTAAACTTCTTCTTTTGCTGATGAAAAGCTACAAGACACAGAATTTACTTATAATTCAGATAGCTAGTATCTATTTGTCAATTTAGTGTGGCAAGGTCTAAAAGTAATGTCAAAGTTGGCCAAACTCTGCTCCTTATCTTAAGCAACATTTTTTCTGTTGTATTTTACTGCCATTCAATGTAAAAATGAGAACTCTCTTGTCAAATTATTTTTGTCGAATGTGTTGGGCTGACATTGATTAACATAATATAGGCCTGGCTGGCGTGGCTCAGTGGTTGAGCATTGACTTATGAACCAGCAGGTCATGGTTCGATTTCCAGGCAGGGCACATGCCCAGATTGCGGGCTCGACTTCCAGTAAGGGGTGTGCAAGAGGCAGCAGATGAATGATTCTAGCTCTCTCTCCCTCTTCCTTCCTCTCTGAAATCAATAAAAATATATATTTTTTAAAAATTATATAGGCTTCAGCTACATAATTCCACAACACATTCTGTAGACTGTATTATGTGTTCACCATCCCAAGTCAAGTCTCCTTCCATCAAATGCAGATTTTAGATAATGCTGAGAAATCATAAAGCCTAACTAATGTAGACGATAAACAATGGTCATTAAACATACTCATTCATCTCTTCAGGCATATCTACACTTAAATGAACTCAGGTTTCACACTGAAAACTTAGTGTTGTTCAAAAAGCAAAAAAAAAATTTTTAAATATGAAGGATGTCCAAATAGCTTTTGAGATAGCAGTACTATAACTGTCTTCTATTGAAGTTAAATAGACTTAAAAAATATTCATTAAAAAAATTTCGTTGTTTCTAAGTTCCCAACACTATAAAAAATTAACAAAGTTTCATTTATACCTACAGCTTCTGACAGGAGATGCTATCTGGTACCTTATTTATTATCATTATTTTTCACTATCAATTTTTCATTGAGTTCCTTAAGTTCCTACTTTTAGAAGTATGATCTAATGAAATTCATAGACAAATACACAACTGTAATAATAGATGAAAGTAAATAATAGGATGATGGACATATGCATAAGAGCTTTGTAAACAGAAGGGGATTCTAACCCAGTTTTGGTCACTGGAGGCTGTGAAGAGGAAAGAAAGATGAACCTAAAATGAACATTGTAGTCTCTAAAAAGATGAACATTAGTTATTTAAGAGAAAGAATAGGCATTTTCAGAAAGGGTACCAGAACCCAGGTAAGAGAGCACATGGTATGCTCTGAGGATCAGAAATAAGGAATTGGCAATGAGACATTCAGGAAACATAAAAAAGATCTTTGAAGATCAATTAGATGGGAGCGTGAGGGAAATGGAATAGGATTGTAGAATTCCTTTTTACTACTTATACCCTCAACCGTTTCCTAATCTATCTTTAGTATTATAGAAATATCTACTATTAGTAAAAAGAATGCCTGTGTTTCATTCTTCTGTCAATATTTCTTACCTTCCTTCTAAATAAATGTAAGGATAACAGAAGAATCCTAAGGAAATAATGTGAAAATGTTTTAAAATATATTTAAAACTCGACTTCTGAAAGGATTCTGCTATTCCAATAGGTCTGGTCTTTTATTGACTAAAATTCCTATAGCAAAAAGATGAACTAAGAATTGCAATCCAAGATTGAAATTTCACACCAGCAAGACATTTTTTGTATTTTTATGTATGTAAAAGCCATCATTCAAAGAATAACCTGAGTAGACATGGCTATGTTTACAAAGCATAAGAACTCTTAAAAACAGGTTGTATAAGATAGCAACTTTCAAATTTTTGAGACTGAAAATCCTTCTAAATATGTAAAAAATATTTAAAGAATAACCTGGGTAAACATATCATATTTATAAAGTATTATATTTATAAAGTATAAGAGCTCAAAAAAATACAGTTGGCATAATATGGTGATTTTCTAGTTTTCTGAGACTGAAACACACGTTTGAAATACTTAAAATGTTTAAAAATAATCATAAGCTTTAACTCTGCATGCATTCCAGGCAATGCATTTTATTAATTACATCCTTTTCTAAATAGGCACTAAGGCCAACTCGAATTACGTAGGCTTTTAAAAATTAGAGAAAAAAAACATGATCAGGAAATCTGGTAATTTTAGTTCTTTATGGTTCTCTGTGCCTATTTTCTCCTATAAGTAACAGAGAGGACAATCATCCTCTCTCCTATTTCAAAAGATCATCGAGCAGATTAAGTAATCCCATCTTCTATTTCTTTTCTATTAAGATCTTCACCGGAGGATATATTCATTGGTTTGTATTGTGTGTGTTTTTGGAGAGAAAGGAGAGTAGGGAGGGAGCGAGGCAGAGAGAGGGAGTGAGGGAGAATGGGAAGGAGAGAGGGAGAGAAACAAACACTGATGTGAGGGAGAAACAGCGATCAGTTGCCTACTGTACATGCCTGATTTAAGATCAAACCCACAACGTATGTGTCCTGACTTAGAATCGAACCCTCAGGACAATGCTCCAACCAACTGAGCAACCAGGCCAGGGTCCATCTTCTATTTTTACTGTTTTCTCCTATTATAATTACCAACAAATTATATAATAAAACTAGAGAAACAAAATTTTATACTAATAAGACTAAGTATCTGATTATTATGTATGAATAATATGCTTTATTACACATACAAATAACATCAGTAACAGAGAAGGTCTGTACTACATAGAAGTTTTTTTCATTAGACCAATGAAGCAGTTTTACAAAAATGACCTAAAGATTAAGACTACATCATTGATTATTATGAAAGGAAAAAATCATAAGAGTTTAATACAATTCATGATTAGAAATAGTTGCAAATCAATTTTCTAATAAATCACTCAGCATTTGGATTTAGTTTATAAAAGCTGATCCAGAAGTGCATTTCATTATTTCAAAATGGTCATTAGAAATTTCTGCCACTAGATTCCAAAAAATGGAACAGCTGAACAGAAAACTGATTTGAATATCATAATCTGATTACAAAGTATACATTTATGTGGAATCTTTAATAAAATGAAAAGGAACAGGAATTTTTAAGAACATTTATACGGTTTTACCTCCAATGACTAAAGGTGTCCTACATCCTTAATACTAAAGTCCTGGTCCAAAGAAAACAGTATCTGCATCACATGGGAGCTTGTTAAAAATACAAAACCTGTCTCCACTCCAAATCCACTGAACCAGAATCTTTAGGTGGTTACTATGCAATCATCATATTTTCAGTACCAAGATTCAAGACTACTGTCCAAATAGTTGGTCAAATAATAAAGCCACTTTTCTCTAGTAAATGGGTTGAAATATTCAGCACCATATACGGCTGACAGAATAAACAATGTAGAAGAGGAACACAGCCTGGCTGATGTGTGACCTCAGGCAGGTTAAACTTAGCTCTGTACCTAGGTTTCATCACTCACACAATGAGGATGGAAAGGTATACCTATCTCATAAAAGTAACATAAAAAGTTTAAGGAAATATTACATGGAAAATGCTTTGAAATTAGTCCCTGGCACACGATAGATAATTAGAAAATGTTTATTATTATTAAGTTCATTTGCTACTAAGACAGAGAAAACTTAGAAAAGAACAATATAGGAGTGACATGGTAGTTTTACAAATCAATTTTATCTACCTACCTACCTACCTACCCACCTACCTACCCTCGCAATCAAAAGATTTATCAACCTGGGGATACAAATAACTCTCTAAATAGGAGATGGAGGCTGGGAGGAAAGGCTGGAAAAATGACCACAAGGCCAAAGAGAAACAAGAGAAAGAGAGAACAACATGGGGAAAGGGGACAATTACGTTATCTTCCCTAGATGGATTTTCTTCTGGATAGTCCGAGCCTAGTGGTAGATGAGTGAATTTATTGAGTCCAGCCACTTGGGAGAGAGACAATGGCTGGCACTGTACGCACTAGGGCCCTTGAGGTGCCCCTCCTCCACCAAGCAAAACCTTGCGGGGGGAGGGGCAAGGAGGGAAGGTTTTACATTCATTACCCACACCCCAACCCCAAATAGATGACCTGGAGCTTTTAATCTGTGAACATGAGCACGATGATAGTGCACACGCCCATCAAGAAATGCATGAAGGACTTGTGCTTTTCTATCAGCTAAAATAATATTTTAAAAAATCCAATACAGTAACACCTCGCTGTAACAGACTAATTCAGGCAAGGGGATGTCTACTAGTATTAAAGCTAAAAGTCCATTATAGAATGAAGTAGGTTTTCTGAATGCATGTGTTAAAAAAGTGACAAATTAGTTTACCTGTTTCTACTTATGTAGACACGCTTGTGTAATTAAAATTAAGCATATATGTGCCGAAACCGGTTTGGCTCAGTGGATAGAGCGTCGGCCAGCGGACAAAAAGGTCCCAGGTTCGATTCCGGTCAAGGGCATGTACCTGGGTTGTGGGCACATCCCCAGTAGGAGATGTGCAGGAGGCAGCTCATCAATGTTTCTCTTTCATCGATGTTTCTGACTCTCTATCTCTCTCCCTTCCTCTCTGTAAAAAATCAATAAAATATATATATATATATATATATAAATTAAGCATATATGAAAAGTTTAATTTCACAGAAAAGTTTTCTATATGTATTACTGTAATTTTAAATTTATACTGAATAGGTCTAGTAAATGCACACATTCACCAGTCACCGAGAGTAAACAAATGCACAGGACTGGGGCATGGCTTAGCACACGTTAAAACTGCTGCAGAAAGTCATGCCACGTTAACAACAGAACCAATTACCATGTGCATGATATGGTGTGATCATATGCTCATCATTCGCCAAACACTGTTTACAAGCAGTGGACTTTTTCATTTAAATATGTAGACCACAGCTGTAAATAATTTTATGTAATATTTATGTCGGCAAAATTACTACACAGTGTTTTTTTCCCAACATATGGCCTGTTCGGTAGAATTTGTTAAAAATAACAGTGAAGTAAAAAAAAAACCCAAAACCCTGTTAATTTAATTATAAGCAAGTCTTGGTTCAAAAGCATTTTAAAATTAACAGGGTGTTAATTTTCACATATAACTTATGGACTACAAGTTTTGTCTGTTAAATCCGAAGTCCGTTAAATTGAGGGTTTGCTGTATACAGGGGTGGGGGCAAAAGTAGGTTAATACAAGCCTGCAACCCAGGCATGTGCCCTGACTGGGAATCAACCCTGCAACCTTTTGGTGCACAGGACAATGCCCAACCAACCGAGACACACCAGCCAGGGCTCTCTTTATATTCTGATGGAATATTAAATGCCACACTTGGTCTATCTTACCAGTCGCTTGCTATAAAGTAGTGCTGTACTGCTGCCACTGGAAACTGCCCATTTAGAAAAATGCATGACATGTTCCAACTGTTTAGAAAGTCCAGCCACTTCCTGTTGTTGTTGCATAAGTTTTATGCGATGGTCCTTCGCCAGGCTCTAAAAAGAAAATAATTTCAAAATTAATTCTGTCTGTAACATATCTTAATGGTCATTTTCAGATTACCATATTAGAATAACCATCACCTTTAAGAAACTGAAAATCCTCTTAGTGTTGCTTTTACACTTAGTACAAAGGATCAGTCTTAATGCAGCAAAACACTGTGCTCCAAATGGTCCTTATAGCCACTGCTACCACCACCACCACGGCCTCCATGGCCCCTAACCTCCACCCTCAGTATGGTTTTATACACTGAATGGCCAGATTATTATGACCGGCCAGATTATTATGACTACCCCATCAGTACTTCATTGACACTTCCAAAAATACTGAATATTGAAAACTTCCTAAGGAAATACTCTCAAGGTTTTATTATTATTATTATTATTATTATTTGCATAACTAATTCACTTCATTGTACTGATGGGGCAGTCATAATAATCTGGCCACTCAGTGTATATCTGGGACTTAGGTTTCTGTTCATGTTATCTTCCAATATCCAATAGGAACAAAACCTGTAGATTAGCTATAATACAGTAAATGCCTATTAAATTCAATACCCACAAATAAAATAAATATAACCTTTCCAGCAATCTAGTAAATTACCAGATCATATAATTTACTCAATCCCATGATTTCACCTTTTAGGCATTCTAGTCCTCATTGCAACCATATGGTAGACAACATGTATGCTTCGCATGTGGTAAAAAAGCTGTAACTTTTTTTTGGTCTAGTGAGTGTTACATGGTGACTAATGTGCCAATGCACTCTCAGAAAAGCTACAGAAAAGCAGTACACAGAATTTCTCTCTGAGGGTTTTACCTTTCTCTAAGGAAGTACACAAGGAAGAACACAGGTTAATAAAAAGTGAAGAGCACTGAACTTGGGTTATTTTAAAGGTTTCTATCCAAAAATCTCCTTTACCTAGCAAGAAAAGAGGAAGAAAACAGGGCTTTCTACTGGCTTAAAAAAAAAGTTTAAAGTAAAATTGCTATGCTCCAATATAGACTTATAGTCTCAATAAAAAAAAGAACCTAGATCCCAGCCACAGTCAGTTTCAAATGTTGAGAATGTACATGTGCTAAATTGAATTAAGGGAAAAACTGCAGTGACTATTAATGGCTTTGTCATATCTAATTTAAAGCTCAGAGATAACTTACTTATTAGGTTATTTCTGACCTCTGTGAAAACTGTTTCTTTGGAGGCATTCTAGAAAGAATATTCTGTTTATTTTTAATTAGGTTGCAAATTGAGAATCAGAAGGTCTAGTTTCTTGGTATTCCATAGAAACAACTATTTGGTAGCCTGGCCAGGGTGGCTCAGCGGTTGAGCATCGACCCATGAAGCAATAGGTCACTTGTTTGATTCCTGGTCAGGGCACATGCCTAGATTGTGGGCTCGATCCCTAGTAGGGGGTGGGCAGGAGGCAGCCAATCGATGTTTATCTCTCTCTCTATCTCTCTCTCTCTATATATATAGATATAGATATAGATATAGATATAGATATAGATATAGATATAGATATAGATATAGATAATCTCTATATATGATCAATAAAAACATTTTTAAACAGTTCTATAAAAACTGTAAGGCAATAACGTTGATTAAAAGTAATACTGATGACTAAGTTTATTCCTAGAGATTGGGAATTTGGTCGTATTTTGTTTCTATATTCTTATTTTTTTTAACCGGAAAGTAATTTTGATTTACAGTGAAGTTTGGAAACAACCACAGCCACTACTGATCTCTGAGAAAACAATTTGAAGTCGATTTTTATTTTAAGCAGAGCTTTGAAAACATTTTAAATTGTTTAAATGCAGCTATTAAAACAGAAACAGAGAACCTTGAAAAAATAGTTACTGTAAATAAGGTCTGATTCTTCCTGGACAGAATAATTCTTCACTAAATAAGTATTTGATTATAAAAGAATAAAGTATTATTTTAGTCTTTGTTTCCAGTATGGTTGCTAAACCATGGTAGTGGCCTTGCTTTGCAGGGGACAAAACTTTCTAACAAAGACCTTATAGTTTTGTCAACTATAAAATAAAGATGTTGGCTCTGGCCGGTTTGGTTCAGTGCATAGAGCGTCGGCCTGAGGAATGAAGGGTCAAGGGCATGTACTTCAGTTGCAGGCTTGATCCCCCAGCTCTGATCAGGGTACATGCAATGGAAAAATATCCTTGGGTGAGGATTAACAACAACAAAAACATGTTGAACTAAATTATTTCTAGGAGTTTTTTTCTAATCTTCAAACATGACAATTCTTTTACTCTTTTCTCATTCTAAATTGCTTCTTTACTGTGAATTCCTTCTGTATCAATATACTAAAAAAATTCTAAACTATCATGCAATTAATATGTTAATATACCATATAGAAGTTGTAACCTCCATATATTTGAAGTCAAGCAGTGAATTTGGATCTTGACCTTCAGGAACATAAAACAGCTGATGAAGATAGTAATATCTTTCTTATCTTCAGTGGGAAACAACTACCCAAAATGCCCTGGCTTTAGTAATTAACACTATAAAATGTTAAGGGCAGGAGGCACCTCCTTTTACCTAATATCTCGTAAGGTTAAATGTATACAGTTGAGAACTAAACATAGCTAATTAGTGTATCTTTCCAAAATTTTGTTCAATTGCACTCCAATCCTTTGGTGATGCAAAACTGTCACTTCAATGAATCTCTAAAATGATTCATCTCTTCAATATTTACAGAGTTTCCCCTGCAAGCAAGGCATTATGTTAGACACTCTGGAGTAAATAATAATAATTAACAAAATTCCTAGTGGGAGTATCAACCTACTTGCTAGGTGGGAAGCTGCGGATTCATGAATTGTTTAATGTAGCCAATTAGATCTTCAAATTGAGTTTTTTTAATACTTCAAATTGAGTTTTGAAAATACTTCACACGAAAAGTTTCTAATAATTCAGTTATCTACATTTACCTTATAGGGTATGTCAAAAGCTCAAAAATGCTTAAATTTTTTTGTTCAGAATTATTTTATTTGGAAATCAACTGAAATATAATAAAGAATTATAATCTATAAAAAAATCATAACTCTGGCCTGTGTGTGCAGTGGTTAGAGCACTGGCCAGCACACCAGGGTCCTGGTCAAGGGCACGTACCTGGGTTGCAGGTTCGATCCCTGCCCATGTCAGGCCTTGTGCAGGAAGCAACCAACCAATGTGACTCTCTCACATCAATGTTTCTTTCTCTCTCTTTCTCTCTTCCTCTCTCTCCCTCCCTCCCCTCTATTCTCTCTAAAAATCAATGGGAAAAATATCCTCAGGTGAGGATTAACAAAAAACAAAACTAACATCATGATATAATTTGGTTTAAAAAATTATTACTGGATATACCAAAATAAATGTATTTTCTATCCTTCCTATAAATAGCCAAGTTCTGGAAATCCCATATAGCATATATGGGCATCAACCGCATATATGCTGTTAAATAACACACCCATTCATATTTGCCCTCAGTTAAACTTTCTTAATGTAGATTCACTCTAATTTTTCAGGCTACAGTACTATAAAGATTGACATTAAAAAAAAAAAAAAAGACATTCCTACTGTTTTATAAAGCCATAAATTATCAGCTTGACAATGCAGAGCCTGGCAAAGGAAAACATGGGAATGGAGAAGAAATACTACTGAATCATAAAACAATTATAAGAAAAAGGCTTTGATTTCAAATTCGCAAATACATATGAAATTCTATTAAATCATACTAGTATGCTGCATTAACAGTAACTTACCTCAAGCTGATGCAGTAGAGCTTTTCCTTTTTTATTTATTTCTACCATCAATGTAAAAATAGCAACTTTAATATCTTGTTCCACTTGCTTTTGATTTTGATTTACTTCAATTATCCTGAAAATTAAATGAAGAGGGGAAATATAAGGCAGGAAAATTGTTTTACAATGTTTAAAATTGATTTTTTAAGGTCTAAATTAGACCAAAATGTTTTCAGCACTTAAAAAAGCTCAGCTATTTCTAGGATGCTTCAGTTTAAATTGACTTTCTTGAAAACAATACAGCAGAAATCCTATTCTTCTGAAAGACATAGTCATTTAATTCAACCTTAAAATCAAAATGCATAAAAAACATTTTAAGAAAATATGTTTTGGAAAGATTATGGTGACACCCAGGAAAATCAATACTCAGCCTAAAAAGATGATAAAGAAAACCATGAATCTAAAAGAGTTCTATTTTATTCACTGCAACTAAGAAGTAGGAAAGGGTAAATGTGTCACTTTTATTTAGTCATGTGAACTACTACAGTACCCATTATACCTGAATAGAATAAAAATGACAATAGTAGTTTGTTACTTTTAATAACACATTTGTCTTTAAATAAGCAGCCAAATAACTACTTTATGTTTAATCAACCACCAAATATGTTTTTTCCTTTGATTAGAAAAAATGGAAATGCTGTTTTCATAGAGATCAAGAACAGAAAGAAAATACATAGCATTACATCAGAATATCTTACAGAAGCAGAAAAGAATAATGGGGAACCCACTGAATATTATAAGAGAAATAAAAAGCTTCTTTTCTCCTGTTTCTCCCAGTTACCTTCCAAGACTAAAAAGGCAGAGATTTTGTTCTCTGTTGGAAAATCTTCAAGATAATTATTTAACATCAATATTGGCTAGAGGATCAAAAAAACTAATATAAATCCTCGTGATTGTAGGACAGGATAAAAAAGGGGCAACCAGTACCATGTTTGCACATGTGTGAAAATGAATGGTCAAGTAAGTCAGTCTAGTAAATTTAATCCTCCTATAATCAGGTAGGCAAATAAAGATATAAGCAATTAACACCTAATCCAAAGATTCTTTAATTTTTCCAATTCAAAAACCAAAATACTAAAAAAATAAAAGCCCACCAAATTTGGATAATTCACACTAATTTTAAGTCTAGAAATTTTCACACATACATGGTCAACTGATATTCTACAAAGGTGCCAAGGCAATTCAGTAGCAACAGAAGAGTTTTGTCAACAAATGGGAGTTGGAGCAAATGGACATCCATATGTCAATTTAAAAAAAAAAGGAAATACTCTATATATTGTGAAAGAATAAGAAAAAAGTCAAAATGGTGAACTTCACCAAGGGTGGATCTTTCACATAAAATTAGTTTTCTTACAAATTGCTACCATTTGCTACTAGATTGTAGAAATGACTATCATTATCTCTCCTTAGCCTATCTAATAAAGAGGGAATATGCTAATTGACTGCCCCGCCCTCAAAATAGCGCCCACAGCCAATGAGGGAATATGCTAATTGACTGCCCCGCCCTCAAAGATGGTGGCGCCCACAGCCAATAAGGAGAGAATATGCTAATTGACTGCCCCACCCTCAAAGATGGCGGCACCCACAGCCACAAGATGGCTGGCAGTTGTGGGTGATCAGGCCAGCAGGGGTGGAGAGTTAGGGGCGACCAGGCCAGCAGGGGAGGGCAGTTGGGGGTGACGGGGCTGGCAGGGGAGCAGTTAGGTATTGATCAGGCTAGCAGGGGAGTGGTTCAGGGGTGATCAGGCTGGTAGGCAGAAGCAGTAAGGGGCAATCAGGCAGGCAGGCAGGTGAGTGGTTGGGAGCCAGCAGTCCTGGATTTTGAGAAGGATGTCCGACTGCCCGTTTACTTATGGGATCGGGCCTAAATGGGCAGTCGGACATCCCCCAAGGGGTCTCAGATTGGAGAGGGTGCAGGCTGGGCTGAGGGACACCCCTACCCCCCAGTACACAAATTTTGTGCACCGGGCCTCTAGTTCTATAAATATTAACTACAAGTTTTCAATTACTCAGTTACAAAATATTTTTAACCCACCAATTCACCAATTATTCTACTTGGAAAAGTACAGTATTGTGATTAAAATATGGTAAGGGAAATCGTTTTTGGTTAACTACAGTTATGTGAAAGAGAAAGGTAAAATGAAATGAGAGCTGATCAGAATAATAAAAACTGACACACTAAAACTGTTACTACCACAATATATAATGACTAGCTATACTACTAATAATGGGACACCAAAAAAAGTTAACTTATATAGAAGAATTTTTTTTTTAAATCAAGGAATTCCTTGAAAAAAATTCCCAAATGCCCAACCCTGGTCATGTTCCAAAATTATAAGAATAACAGTTTATGATTGCTCTTATGGAAGATGAACCACAAAAGCCTTACAAAATTTTCTGAGAACAGCACTCAAATCCCCTGTAAGGCTTCTCTTATCCAGCTCTTTCTAATAAGCATTTCTTGATCTGTTTAGGCAGACACGTTAAAAGAAAGGGGATACGGAATTTCATAGGGTTGTAAAGGTTGCAAAATGTCAGTGTGTGCCCCAAATGGGATTAAAAAAAAGGGGGAGCAAGACAAACTCCCTCTTCCCCACAGAGGCCAGTGGTTTCCTCCACCAATCACTGAATTGTGAGACAGGAGCCTTGGACAAATGGAAGACAAAAACATAATAGATAATATGTAGAAACTGTGTAATATTGTACCTGACAAGGAATAAAAGGTGTGTGAAACAGTGTAACAATCCCTGTCTCCTGGTCCAAATGTCTCCAATTCATTGCAGTTAAGATAACAGCCCAGAGGGGTTATCACAAAGTTTAGCAATTCTTAAAATAGCATTTATGTATATAATCAAGTGTTAAAATATTTTACACTAGCAAAAACAGTTGATTTTATCTTTAAAATCCTGGTATTTCTTTAAAATTAAAAAACACTGATAATGATGAATTATCGATAACTTAAGTGAGCTGCTATAAATGCAGTGTGTCATCAAAATACTTTTAAATTTCATGGCTGAAAAGATGCTTTCAAACCCAAACTGTCCAGAAATCCAAAATTTTGTAGAAGTCTTATTAACTCTGTTATTCGAGTCATCTGGCAGCTTACTTAGATCTATTTCACCATGAGTTAAATAAAATGTTCTAAAAGTGAGTATACTTAACACATTATATAAAGATGATTTATTATAATACCATAAATGAAAATTTACCTGTTCTGGATCTGATTTCCTGTGAATTTGATGTACTTTGTTTTTTCCATCAATTTGGTGATTAGTGTATCTATAATCACTTTCTGATTCTGAAAAGCTTCTTCTATAAATTGATATCTGAAGAAATAAATAAACAATTCAATTATCACATGAATTAATCTGTGTAAAATGAGGAAAAGCCCCAAAGCAAAGAAATAATAGAAAACTATTTAAGATAATAAGAGTATAAAGAATATAAACAATCAGTTAAAATACAAAATATAGGTGACCCCCAAAAAATGTATACACACACTTTGAATAATTACAAAGGCAGTATTAATTAAAATATATTTCATTGTCAAAATTGAGCTATCAGCTATTAAAGTGTGTATACATTTGTGGGGGAGGGGGCACACTCTATATATCCCTATAAGGCAAATTTTCCCTCTTGTGGAAATTATCCCTTAAGAAAGAGGGAGTCTAGCCCTGGCTGGTTTTGCTCAGTGGATAGAGCATTGGCCTGTGGACGGAAGAGTCCCAGGTTTGATTCAGGTCAGGGTACGTACCTAGGTTGCAGGCTCCTCCCTGGCCTGGGCCATGGTCAGGGCACATGCAGGAGGCAACCAATCAATGTGTTTCTCGCACATTGATATTTCTCCCTGTATTTCCCTCTCTCTCTTCCACACTCTCTAAAAATCAATGGAAAATATCCTTGAGTGAGGATTTTAAAAAAAAAGAAAAAGAAAAGGAAAGGGGAGTCTTTACAGATATTATTCAAGGACACTCTTTAAATTATTTTGAAAATTTGGGAGACACACATGCATTATCACGGTTTTAGAGGATTACAGAGCTCACTTGGCCAAAAAGTAATAACAAATATTTAGGCAGATTTAACTATTTTACAATTTCATAATTATGAAAGTTTGATGCTTATAAACATTTTGAAGATCATTTTTAAATAATAAGCCCTTTTAAAATATTTAACTTAGAAATGAAGATGATAGCCTCTGACAAATAAGATGACTCAAGAGTATCTTGAAAGACAATGATGTAAATGATACATATGAAGATTTTCATTGGAAGTTTTTCATAAAATGTATAAATACAGTACTTTACGTAATGTAATTTGAAAGTATAATTAAATTAAATATAAAGAGGGTGGTCAAAGTTAGAAAAAAAGAAAACAGATAATTTCATTCCATTTCCTTTGTACATAATCATATTTGTAAACAATGACTGTTTAAATTCCTTCTTAGGTAACAAGATTTTTATTTTAAACTTTTTTTCATTACTACGCTGTTTGGGATCCTAATACAGTGTAATGCTGAATGAAATGGTCAAAATGGTCATCTTTATCTTCTTCCTAAACTCAAAGTAAAAACTTTGAATATTCTATTTATGATATTTACTAATTCTTTTCATAATCTTTAGCAGGTTTGAGAAATTTCCTTTTATTCCTAGTTTGCTAAGATACACACACACACATATACATATATATGTTTAAATGTTTTCATATTGATTTTAGAGAAAGAGGAAGTTAGAGGGAGAAACATCTATCGATTGCCTCTGTATGCACCCTGATGGGACAGAACCTGCAACCTGAGCATGTGCCATGACTGGGTATTGAACCGGTGACCTTTTGGTGCATAGGACGATGCTCTACCTAGCCACACCAGCCAGGGCAATCATGGGTTATATTTTTAATTTAATGTTTCTTCTGCCTCTACTGAGATGGTTATATAATTTTTCCTTATTCTTTAAACATATGAATTACATGATGATTTTCAGATGTTAAATAAACTTTGTACTATTAATAAGGCCAACTTGGTTGTGATTACATTATCCAAAAATCATACTACTACTGAATTTGGTTTCCCAATTTATCTCTTAGAATTTTGTTATTCAACTAGAGGCCCAGTGCACGAAATTCGTGCATGGGGGGTGTCCCTCAGCCCGGCCTGCACCCTTTCCAATCCGGGACCCCTAGGGGGATGTCTGACTGCCGGTTTAGGACTGATTCCCTGGGATCGGACCTAAACCGGCAGTCAGACATCCCTCTCACAATCCAGAACCACTGGCTCCTAATCACTCACCTGCCTGCCTAATGCCCCCAATGGCCCTGCCCTGCCAGCCTTATCTTGCCCCTAACTGCTCTCCCCTGCTGGCCTGATCGCCCCTAGCTGCCTCTGCCTGGGAACCCATGACATGGCTTTGTCCAGAAGATGGCGCGTCGGCATGGTCTAATTAGCATATTACCCTTTTATTAGTATAGATTACAGTTTACATTCAATATTATTTTGTATTAGTTTCAGGTGTACAGCGTAGTGGGTAGACAATAATATACTTTACAACTGCTTAGAATTTTTAGGTTCATCTCATGGGTGAGACCGCTCTATAATTTTCTATTTTTACTCCTCATAATCAGTGAAGTTTACCTGGATTTGTATTTTACTTTATGGGAAAATTACAAATCATGGATTTACATGAAATTGAAGGACTAATCTAATTTTCTTTGTTTTTTTGTACTAGTTTTGGTAAGCTGTACTTTCTAAGAATTATCCCATTTCATGTAAAAATTTTCTATTGACAGATATCCTTTTTAATTTTTTAAATATATTTTTTACTATTGATAGTATTACAGATATCTCCCATTTTTACAGATATCCTTTTATATTTTTTAATTCCTTTACAAAATACCTCCTTATTCCTATTATTTGGGCCTGCTCCCTTCTTAATCACTCATAAAAAGATTTGGTAATTTTACTAGTCTTTCTGAAAGATCCAATTTTTGGCTTTAACTATTTCATTAATTTCTGCACTTGTCTTTATTATATCCCTTTCCCCACTTACTTAAGGTTTAATTTACTCATTCTAACTTGAGATAAATGTTTAACACATTCACTTTTTAATCCTATTTAATATATGCAATTGTATATTTCTTTCTAATCATGGTTTTAGCAGTATATTTCAGAAATATTTTCATTATCATTCAGATAAAAATATTTTCTAGTATACTATATCAGGATTTCTTTTTTTACACTTTATTAACTCATTTTGAAATAATTTTAAAGATAAATTTGCAATAGTACAGAGTTCTCACATATACCTTTAACACTGCTTAGTGTTTCAAATATTGCCTCCTCAACAGCCCTTTAATTCCTTAATAATTAGTATGCCATTTTCTCAAAAGGATCTTCTATTGTTTACCCATAATTATAGGAAAATTGACATTGAGATAATACTTCCATCTAATCTACAGACCATATACCAATTATGTCATTTGTCTCACTAATGTCCTCTATAATTTCTTCTCCCTCTAATCCAGGATACCATCCAGGATAATACATCATTACATTTTGTTTTCATGTGAACTGTATTCCTTCATTTTCAAATATTTGGAGATTTTTCTCATCTATTATTATTTTCCAGATTAACTGCAGAGTTTACACAAGACTTTATATGATTTTAATTCTTTGAAATTTAAGACTGCTCTGGAATGATTAAATTCTTCCTATTTATGTTTGAAAAGAATGTGTATTGGGTACAGTATTTCTTAATGTCCATGAGGTTATTTATTAATTGTTATTTTGAATTTTATGGGAAAATCCTTATTTTTAGTGTGCTTGTTTTGTCAATTATTGAGATGTTAAATTTCCCACTCTAACTGTAGATTTGTTTACTTGTTCTAAGTTGTTATTTTTCTTTACATATTTTTATTTTTATTTTCTTTTTCTCTCTCTATTTTAAAGGGCATAAATTTAGAACTGTTCTATCTTTTAGATTAAGAAAACCATTTTTCATTATAAAGTTTCCCCCTTTATCTCAATGCATTTTGCTATGCCAACTTGCCTTTGGTTGGTGTTTGTATGGCACATCTTTACCTGTCCTTTTTATATACTCAGGTTTTAGATGTTTCTCTTATAAAAAGCAACAGACTTTCTATTTTCTTCTTATCCAGCCTGAAATATTTTGAACATTTTATCTATTTACATTTATTATAATTACAATACATTTATAGATCTATCAAGTTCTTATTTAATCTGCTCTTTGTTGCTTTTTCTTTCTTTGACCTGTGTTTAGACTGATTAATTATTATTCTATTCTCCCCCCCAAAAATACTTTTACTATTCTTTCAGTGACTATTCCAGATATTACACAACACAGATCTTGACTTATCACCTAATATTGATTTTTATATTTTTACCCTCCATCCTAAATTATTCATAAGCCTTAGACCATGAACTCCACATCCTCCTAACACCGTGGTTGGCAAACTGCGGCTCGGGAGCCACATGTGGCTCTTTGGCCCCTTGAGTGTGGTTCTTCCTAAGCCTTAGGAGTACCCTAATTAAGTTAATAACAATGTACCTACCTATATAGTTTAAGTTTAAAAAATTTGGCTCTCAAAAGAAATTTCAATCGTTGCACTGTTGGTATTTGGCTCTGTTGACTAAAATGAGTTTGCCGACCACTGTCCTAACATGTCTGCTGTGTGATATACAACACACATAATGCAAACCAACTAGATATTTTTATTGCTTTCTAAGTCAATATTTATTCAGATTTACAAATGCTTATTTTAACTGTTTTTATTCTGCCACACATCATCTCCCATTTTTCTTCTGTCTAAAGTGTACTTTCGCCCAGCCAGCATGGCTCAGTGGTTGAGCATCAACCTATGAACCAGCAGGTCATGGTTTGATTCCCCGTCAAGGGCACATACCTGGGGTTTTGGGCTCAATCCCCAATAGGGGGCGTGCAGGAGGCAGCTGATCAATGATTTTCTCTCATTATTGATGTTTCTATCTCTCACTCCCTTTCCCTTCCTCTCTGAAATAAAAATATATAAAAATTTAAAAAATAAAATAAAACAATATGTGGGGGCTAGTGGTTCTTAGTTCAGGGTGATCTTGCTCCCAGGACCATGCATTTTCAGTTGTGACAACTGGGAGGATGCTACTGGAATCTAGTGAATAGAAGTCAGAGATGCAGCTAAATACCACATAAAGCATCGAACAGCCCCCAAAGAATTATCTCTGGCCCAAAATGTCAATAGTGCCAAAGTTGAAATATCCTATATGATAAAAGCCTAATATGCCAAGTGTCCGGTCGTCCGTTCAACCAATCAAAGCGTAATATGCTAATGAATGCTAAGGTTGCTCAACCACTCGCTATGACATGCACTGACCACCAGGGGGCAGACGATCAGACGGTCGACCAGTCACTATCATGTACACTGACCACCAGTGGGCAGATAATCAACCAGTCAATCAGTCACTATGATGTGCACTAACCACCAGGGGGTAGATGCTCAACGCAGGATCTGCCCCCTGGTGATCAGTGCACTCCCACAGAGGGAGCGCCACTCAGCCAGAAGCCAGGCTCACGGCTGGCGAATGCAGGAGACTCTCCCGCCTCTGCAGCAGTCAGACATCCCCCAAGGGCTCCCGGACTGCGAGAGGGTGCAGGCTGAGCTGAGGGACACCCCCGCGCCCCACATCCCAGTGCATGAATTTCATGCAACAGGCCTCTAGTTCCTGAGTAGGCCAAACAAAACATTATCTGCAGACTGCCATTTGGTTGGGTGCCAGCAGTCCTCTACTTTCATAAAGCTATATTACAAATCTATGTATATAATGAAAGATGTTGGTACCTATGCTCTTTATGTTCTAATAACTGGCAATCCCGACATGTCAGTTTGTCGCATGTTTCACAATAAAGCTTTAGCTGCTCCTTCTTATGAAAGGGACAAAATACTGGTCGCTGACTGGTCACACCAACTGCTTCTGGAGAAACAATGAGAGCCAAAAAAAGGAAAATTAACGTAATTGAATAGTAAATAATTAGATTCTACTGAGATATAAAAGAACTACAAACAATTTAATCAACAACATCACTACTTCTAGGTTTTACATCTGTTAAAATGTTAAGTATTCTTGGCATTTCAGAAGGAAAATATAAATGAGCTCTTCACTTTCCAATGTGTAAATTCCAATTATAATTCAGAAAAAAATGTGGTTAAAAATATGCTTTATAAAATTAAAAAGTCTTAATGGCCCAGATAAGTGAGTGTGAACCAATTTGATGTTTTTTATTCCATGTACAGGGGGACATTTTTAAAAATGCAATTCAGAAAATATAATAAAGATGTGGTTAAAAAAAAGAAATTTCACCACTTTTGCAAAAATACTAACAAATGATACCCATCAACACAAGTAATTATAAAGTTTTCACTATTATACAGTCATCCGTGTAACTTTACAATAGTTAACCAGAATAGGAATAAAATTGGGCAATACTTACTATAATGTTAAATGGAAAAAAACCAGAATACAAATAAATATGATTAATTAAACAGTTATCTAATAATTTAAAGTAAAATCCAAACATTTCAGAAATAATCTCACCTTCAGAGATAATCAATATTAATAACCTGGTATGTGTTCCTTTGGCTGTTTTTCTACATAACTATATATATTAGTGGGTATTTTGTTTTATAAAATTTAAAAAATAGCACTATACTTATTGTCTTGTAAACTGTTTTTTTTCCCCCCACTTACCTCTATGTTAGCTATCTTTCTATGTTAGTAAATACATCTATGTATATATTAACTATACTAGAGGCCCACTGCACAGATTTGTGCACACTGAAAGGAAATTAATTAGAAGTAGTGGCTGGCAGGGCAGGACTGGGCAAGATGGGCTGGACACGCCCTGGAGCCAACCTCCTGCTGTCCCTCCCCAGCCGGCTGCACCTGGGGCAGTGGCAGGGCTCCAAGGGCATCTGTGGAGTGAGCAGGGTCCCTCCGGCAGGCGGCGTCCTTCGGCCTGGCCTGAGGGGATTGGGCCAAAACCGGCAGTCTGAAATCCCTCGAGGGGATCTGGAGTGCAAGAGGGCACTCTGCAAAGTTGCTGTTGCTCGGCGTTGAGCGTCTGCCCCCTGGTAGTCAGAGCGCGTCATAGCTACCAGTTGGACAGTCGCTTAGGCTTTTGTGTATATAGACAGTATTCCATCAAAAGGATATACTACCTGGTAGTGGTCATTTAAATGTTTCTCATTTTTCAATATTGTGTGTTAGTGTTGAAACAAACAAATGAAATGTAAAAGTCATTGAATGTTTCTGTAAGACAAATTCCTAGTAATAGAATTGTTGGGCCAAAAGGTAATTTATATATACATAATTAAACAGTACTCCAAAAAACTGTACCAATTTGTACTCCTACTTGGGTAGACTATTAGCTTACTAATAAGATTTTCTCAGTATTTTTAATCTTCACCAATTTTATTTTAAAAAGAAAGAAATATTTCACAATCTTTAGGTGCATTTCTTTAATAACGGAGATGGAAACGACACATTCATCAACCATTTGCGTTTCTTTAAGAGTCTGTTTATAACCTCTTATTTTTCTGTCCAATTCTCTTCACAACTTGTAAACACACTTAATATTTTTTTCCAAGCACATGATATTGCTTATAAGTGTATCAAAACATGTCAGCGTAGAAAGGAAAAAAAAAATGGTGGGAGGAATAGAGAAAAAGAGATTAAAAGAACTAATTCATTACCTGGAGATACTTCCTCTTTCTGCCTCACAGTATGGTCTTTTGTGAACTTCACCCTTTGATGAGCTCTGATGCATGTCTTACAGAGCCATTCAACACACTCTACACAAAACCCATTAGCTTCTGCATTGTCCTCACAGCTTGTACACACCTAAAAGAAACATATCACATCAATTTTTGAGAAAAATGAAAAGGTGGTCACAATACTAGTCATATGTAAATGATACAACCATACTTGACTCTATCAGTTACCTTCTAAACAGGGTTTGTAAATTTAAACTGACATTATGCTTATTTTGTTTTGTTAATCCTTACTCGAGGATATTTTTTCCACTGAATTTTAGACAGAGTGGAAGGGAGGGGGTGAGACAGAGAGAGAGAAATATCAATTGGTTGCCTCCCACACATGCCATGACCTGAGGCCAGGATCGAGCCTGCAACCAAGGTATGTGCCCCTGATCAGAATCGAAACCAGGACCCTTCAGTCTGAGGGCCAACGCTCTAACCACTGATAAAACTGGCTAGGGTCTGATATTATGTTTTAAACTATAAACATATGAAATGGAAATACAAGGACACTGTCCTTAGTACCATACAGCAAATATTGCAGGCACTATGCTAAGTGTTGAGGTTACAACAATCAGGAAAAGCAAGCACAGTGCCTGCCCTTGTGATATCGAGTCTCACAGATGGAATATGGGTTCAAATCCCAGTTCCCCCACTTACCAGCTGAGTACTCTTGGGCAGGTTATTTAGAATGCTTATGCTTATTTATTTAAGATTTTTAAATTGATTTTGAGGGAAAGAGGAAGGGAAATGGGGAGAGAAGGAGAAACATTGATGTGAGAGGTAAACATCGATTGGCTGTCTCCTGCATGCCCCACACCAGGGATCAAGCCCGAAACCCAGGTATGTGCCCTGACTGAGAATCAAACCTGCAACTTTTTGGTGCACAGGACGCCGCCCAACCAAGCCACATAGGCTCGTTTAAAATGCTCATGTTTAAAATGATGGTAGTAATACAGAACTTACTGAGTAGTTGTGAAGATTATATATGAGACAAACATTACTGGAATAATCACACTAAGACATAATTACAAACTGAGAAGTGCTATAAAAGAAAAGGTATGAGACACTGTTAACAACGTACAGTTGGGGAAACTGATTTCACTTTAGTGGGGTTGCAGAGACGGGGAAAAGTGAGAGGTGAGATTACTCAGACAAGGCTTTCTCTAAGGAGATCATATTAGCACCAAAATATGAAAGTTGAGTCATCAATTACTGATGACAAGCCTTTTAGGCAGAGAGAACAGTATGTACAAAAGCCTCCAGCAAAAAGACCATAGCAGGTTCAAAGTGCTGACAGAAAAGTAGTATGGCTAAAGTGGAGAGATCAAGGGGAAGACTGGCAAGAGAAGCTGGGGACATAGCAGGCAACAGCCAGGTCAGAAAGGACCACAAGACAATTTGGTCTCTGACTAAAGAAGTCTCCTAAAAGCTTTTAAGCAGTAAGTGAAATGGCCAAATATGCATTTTTAAAATCACCACCACTGCAATTGTAGACATGAGATTAAAAAGGGGGCAAGTGTTCCAGCATAGAGACAAATAGGAGGCTTTTTCAGTGGTTTAGGTGAAAATGAGAGGAAGTGGAGATAAATAAGGAGACTTAGAAAGTAAAATAGCCTGGCTGGAGTGGTTCAGTGGTTGAGCGTCGACCTAGGAACCAGAAGGTCATGGTTTGATTCCTGATCGGGACATTTGCCTGGGGTGCGAGCTCGATCCCCGGTGTGGAGCATGACGGAGGCAGCTGATGAATGATTCTCTCTCACTGTTGATGTTTCTAGCTCTTTCCTCTCCCTTCCTCTTTAAATTATATGTGTGTGTGTGTGTGTGTGTGTGTGTGTGTGTGTATATATATATATATATATATAAAATATGTGTATATTATATATATATGGAAGTAAAACAGACTGGTTTGTAGAATGCCCAGCATGTGGGAGGTAAAGAAGATAGCTCCTATATTTCCAGCTTAGATTACACCATGTACATAGTTTTTCCAGTTACACAACCTATAAGTTGTTGTTATATCATTAGTGATTGAGGGATGGAAAAATTTCCTCCTCAGTCAGTGGTTTACATTAGCCGAATTCCAAGTTACCTGGACAGTATTTCTATTAACTAAAACCTCCCTTTTTTAGGTCTTATCATCTTCAACCTTTCTAACATCATTTGATGCCACTCACTCCGACTTCCTAGAAATCATTTGGATTCCTCGAAACCTCCGGATCCTCTTATCTGTCTGAATGCCCCTGAATCGTACCACCACTCTTTTTCCTTTGATTCTGTAGATTTTTGTTGGATGTGGAGATTGGTCTCATCCACTCTCTTAGCTTCAACTGTCACTTCAATAAGGATGCCCCCCCCTAAAACAGTCTCCACACAATGCTTCAAAAACGAATAAAGGATCTCTATGTATACGGCTAGGGAGGGATCGCTAGTACTATATAAAGTAAAATTTAAAAAGAAAAGTGAAAAAGCAAGCATGCCACTGCTTGTTTAAGAAAAGATGGGGTTTGGGTGGGGTGACTTATTTGCTTATATTGTTAAAACATAAAATTACTCAAAATTATATATAAATAATATTAAAAATAAAAGGATAAACCATTAAAGAAATTCTCTATAAGGCAGAGAATAAACAAGGTAGTCAGGTAGATGAGATGGGGATAGATGTCTGAGTTATCTGAATACACCCTGTGCTACAGATTTTACTTTAGAACTATATAAATGTTTTATATGTAGTTATACAAATTAAAAAATTTAAATCCTTAAACATCAAAAGCAAAAATGAAACAATTGAACCTGTCTTATCAAGTGGGTGGCTTAGCCATGTAGAGAATAATTATTTACTTCAAGTAACTTTAAAAGATGACAATTTGATTAAGAATCGCCAGTGCATACACATATTCTTACTGTCTTTCTTGCTTTCTGTTTTGACAGACACAACTCTATAATTTCTACTTTCAGCACCAATTCTATTCTTCAGTACTCTTACTCAGCAAGCCATATTTTTGTTTTATGAGCCGGTTTCACATTACATTCCAAGAATAGGTGGTACTGCAATGCCAGAGGAAGAAAGGACTTAATCTTCTTAGTGGGCTTCCTATTTGCTGGCAATTTCTGTGCACACCACACAAAGCAGCAGTTCCTTCCAAAGCAACAGTTAGCGCAAGCTTGTAGTTTTTCCAATACTTGTAAAACCAGCACTAGAAATATCAACATCACCAGCCTACTCTTGTTCCTCTGAGGTCTGAGATTCTAAGGCCAAAGGTTCAGAGACCATCACAAGACAAACAGCATCTCCTCTTCGGATGTTTTAAACTGACATTCCATAAGGCCCATACTCTAACTTATAATATTCCAAACTTTATCTTTGTTCTCAAAGCAATCTTGAAAAGGAACAAAGCTGAAAGTATCATACTATCTGATTTCAAACTATATTACAACAAGACTATTGCCGGGAGCCGGTCCATGCTTGCTGTTTCAAGGGACCTGGCATATATGGCATACTGTTCTTAATATGTTTGCTCACCTTCTTGGCACTATGTGTTTTAACCAAGGTCTCTGAGAAAGGTTGTTTCCCCAGGTAGGGATTTTCCCCTGAAGTTAGGGAGGGAATAAAACCTCTTAACTAAGTGCCAGGCGGGTAATTAATCACTTTAACTAGGAACAATCATGCTTAAGCTACATAATCTTTACTCCCTGGAATGGAGATAAGAAACGCCCTAACCTTTGAATAGAGATTGATAAGATTGAATCAACTGGTATAAATACAGATGTAAGAAGACAGCAAGACTCAGAACTCAGAAGACAGAACCTACAACACAGAACTTAGAAGACAGAACGAAGAAGACAGAACCTACAGACAGAAGAACTTCGCTGGAGAGAACATGGCAAAAGATCCTGGACTGAACCTGACTACAGAAATTGGCAAAAGAACCTGACTAGAACCTGGTGACTGAACCTGGCTGGAGAACCTGGCTGGAGAACCTAGCGAGGGAACATGGCTACAGAACCTGGCTAGAGAACCTGGAGAACCTAGCAAGAGAACATGGACACAGAACCTGGCTGGAGATCCTAAGCAGAACCTCTCTGGAGATCCAGACCAGAACTTGGCTGGAGATCCTGGCTGGAGATCCTGGCTAGGCTGCTGATCAACTGAACACTGTCTCTGTGTCCTTCCTTCTTCGCCGACTCCGTCTACGCCTTTGGGAACCCCTGGACCTGCTGGGGCAGGACCCCGGCAGGCTATAGTAATCAAACAGTAGGTACTGGAATAAAAAGACACACAGACCAATGGAACAGAATAGAGAACCCAAAAATAAACCCATATCTATATGGTAAATTAATATATGACAAAGGAGGCAAGAATGGGGTAAAGATAGTCTCTTCAATAAATGTTGGGTAAACTGGACTGATATCTGCAAAAGAATGAAACTACACCACTTTCTCACACCATATAAAAGAATAAACTCAAAATGGATTAAAGACTTAAAAATAACACTGAAACTATAAAACTCCTAGATGAAAACACAGGTAGTAAACTCTAACATTGCTCTTAGTAATATTATTTTGGGTAAGTCTTCTTGGGCAAGGGAAACAAAAGAAAAAAACAGCCCTAACTGGTTTGGCTCAGTTGACAGAGTGTCGGCCCACAGACTGAAGGGTTTCATTCAATTCCAGTGAATGGCATGTACCTTGGTTGTAGGCTCGATACCCAGTAGGGGGCATGTAGGAGGCAGCTGATCGATGTTTCTCTCTCAGCAATGTTTCTAACCCTCCACCCCTTTCTCTTTATTTTATTTATTTATTTATTTGTTTGTTTATTCATTTATAAGAATTTTTGTTATGGTGTAAAAAGAATAAAAAGCTAAGAAAGAAAACAGGCACACAAAATAAAAATGGCTACAAACAGGTACCTTTCAATAATAGCTTTAAACGTAAATGGACTAAATGCTCCAATCAAAAGACATCGAGTGGCTAAATGAATAAAAAAAACATGACTCATATATTTGCTGTCTACAAGAGACCCACCCCAGAATAAGGGACTGACACAGACTGAAAGTGAAGGGATGGAAAAATATCTTTCAGGCAAATGGAAAGGGAAAAAAAAAGCTGAGGTAGCAAAACTTATATCGGACAAAATAGACCTCAAAGTGAAGGCCACACATAACAAGAGATAAGGAAGGCCACTTCATAATACTAAAGTGATCGATACAACAACAGGATACAACCCTGAAAAACATATGCATCCAATGCAGGAGCACCCAAATACATTTAAAAAAAAACTCCTGGAAGATATCAAAGGAGAGCTCAACAACAATACAATCATAGTAGGGGAATTTAATACATCACTGAATAAATCCTCTAGACAAAATATCAGCAAAGAAACAGCAATCCTAAATGACTCACTAGATCAGATGGACTTAATTGACATCTTCAGAACATTTCACCCCAAAGCCACGGAATATACATTCTTCTCAAGGGCTCATGGGACAGTTTTAAAAATAGACCACATATTTGGTCACAAGCAAAGTCTCCCCAAATTCAAGAAGATGAAATCATACCAAGCATCTTCTCAGACCACGATGGCATAATAGTAGAAATAAACTACAATATAAACAACCCAAAATACTCAAACACTTGGAAGCTGAATAGCATGTTATTAAATATTGATTGGGTTACCAATGAGATTAAAGAAGAAATTAAAAACATCCTGGAAACTAATGACAATGAAAACACAACAATCCAAAACCTATGGGACACAATGAAAGCAGTCCTGAGAGGGAAGTTTATAGCTCTACAGGCCTATCTCAACAAACAAGAAAAAATGGTAGTAAATCATCTAACTCTACAACTCAAAGAATTAGAAAGAGAGCAACAAGAAAACCCCAGAGTGAGCAGAAGGAAGGAGATAATAAAGATTAGAGCAGAAATAAATGACATAAAGACCAAAAAAACAATACAAAAGATCAATGAAACCAAGAAGTGGTTCTTTGAAAGGATAAACAAGATTGATGAACCTCTAGCCAGGCTTACCAAGAAGCAAAGAGAGAGGACCCAAATAAACAAAATCAGAAATGATAGAGTCTAAATAACAACAGACCCCACAGAAATACAAATGATTGTTAAAAAATACTATGAAGAACTCTACTCCAACAAACTAGAAAACCTGGAGGAAATGGACATATTCCTAGAAAAATACAACCTTCCAAAACTCAATCAGGAAGAATCTAAAAATCTCAATAGGCCAGTAACTTTGGAAGAAATTGAAGCAGTCATCAAAAAGCTTCCAGCAAACAAAAGCCCAGGGCCAGATGGCTTCACAGGGGAGTTTTACCAAACATTCAAGGAAGAACTAAAACCTATCCTCCTCAGACAATTCCAAAAAATCCAAGAGGAAGGAACACTTCCAAGCTCATTCTATGAAGCCAGCATCGCCCTAATACCAAAACAAGATAAAGACAACACATGAAAGAGAATTACAGGCCAATATCTCTCATGAACATAGATGCCAAAATCCTCAACAAAATCCTAGCAAATCGGATCCAGCAGTACATCAGAAAGATTATACACCATGACCAAGTAGGATTTATCCCAGGGATGCAAGGATGGTACAATATCTGTAAATCAATAAACGTGATACATCACATAAACAAATTGACAGAAAAAAATCACATGGTCATATCAATTGATGCAGAAAAAGCATTTGAGAAATTCCAACATCCATTTGTGATAAAAACTCTCAGCAAGGTAGAAGGATCATACCTCAACATAATAAAAGCCATATGTGACAAACCCACAGCCAACATCATACTCAATGGACAAAAACTAACACCATTTCCCCTAAGAACAGGAACAAGACAGGGATACCCACTCTCACCACTCCTGTTAGACATAGTACTGGAAGTATTGGCCATTGCGATTAGACAAGAAGAAGAAATAAAAGACATCCAAATGGGAAAAGTAAAACTGTCCTTATTTGCAGATGACATGATATTGCACGTAAAAATCCCTAAAGACTCCATCAAAAAACTATTAGACTTAATAAATGAATTTGACAATGTAGCAGGATACAAAATTAATGCCAAGAAATCTATGGCATTTCTATACACCAATAGTGAACTTACAGAAAGAGAGACTAAAAAAGCAATCCCATTTACCATCACACCAAAAAAAATTAAGATACCAAGGAATAAGCTTAAGAGGTAAAAGACCTCTACTCACAAAACTATAGGACATTGAAAAAAGAGATAGAGGAAGACATAAACAGATGGAAGAACATAGCATGTTCATGGATTGGTAGAATCAACATCATTAAAATGTCTATACTACCCAAAGCAATATAAAAATTCAACACACTCCCCATTAAAATACCAATGGCATATTTCACAGACCTAGAACGAACTCTCCAAAAATTCATCTGTAATAAAAAAAAAAAAAAAGACCCCGAATAGCTGTAGCGATCCTGAGAAAGAACAACAAATAGGTGGGATCCCAATACCAGATATCAAGCTGTGTTACAAAGCCACTGTTCTCAAAACTGCCTGGTACTGGCACAAGAATAGGCATATAGATCAATGGAATAGAATAGAGAACCCAGAAATCAACCCGAACCAACATGCTCAATTAATATTTGACAAAGGAGGCAAGAACATACAATGGAGTCAAAAGAGTCTCTTCAATAAATGTTGCTGGGAAAATTGGACAGATACATTCAAAAGAATGAAACTAGACCACCAACTTACACCATACACAAACATAAACTCAAAATGGATAAATGACTTAAATGTAAGACAGGAAACCATAAAAATTCTAGAGGAATCCAAAGGCAACAAAATCTCAGACATATGCCGAAGCAATTTCTTCACTGATACAGCTCCTAGGGCATTGGAAACTAAAGAGAAAATGAACAAATGGGACTACATCAAAATAAAAAGCTTATGCACAGCAAAAGAAATCATTAACAAAACAAGAGAGCCCACTGCATGAGAGAACATATTAGCCAATGTTATCACCGATAAGGGTTTAATCTCCAACATTTATAGCGAACTCATACAACTTAACAAAAGGAAGATAAACAATCCAATCAAAAAATGGGCAAAGGATCTAAATAGACACTTTTCAAAAGAGGACATTCAGAAAGCCACGAGACATATGAAAACATGCTCAAAGTCACTAATCATCCGAGAGATGCAAATCAAAACAACAATAAGGTACCATCTCACACCTGTCAGAATGGCTATCATCAACAAATCAACAAACAACAATTGCAGGAGAGGATGTGGAGAAAAAGGAACACTTGTGCACTGCTGGTGGGAATACAGACTGGTGCAGCCACTATGGAAGACAGTATGGAGTTTCCTCAAAAAGTTAAAAATGGAACTCCTATTTGACCCAGTCATCCCACTTCTAGGAATATATCTCAAGAAACCAGAAACACCAATCAGAAAGGATATATGCACCCATATGTTCATAGCAGCACAAGTTACCATAGCTAAGATTTGGAAACAGCCTAAATGCCCATCAGCAGATGAATGGATCAGAAAACTGTGGTACATCTACACAATGGAATACTATCCTCCTGTAAAAAAGAAGGAATTCTTACCATTTGCAACAGCATGGATGGAACTGGAGAGCATTATGCTAAGTGAAATAAGCCAGTTAATGAAAGAAAAATAACACACGATCTCACTCATTTATGGATAATAAAGACCATTATAAACTGATGAACAAAAACAGATACAGAGGCAGAACAGCATCGAACAGACTGTCAAACTAAAGAGGGAAGGCCGGGTAGGGTTGGGGGGTGGGGGGTGGTAAGAGATCAACCAAAGGACTTGTATGCATTCATATAAGCATAACCAATGGACACAAGACACTGGGGGGTAGGGGAGGCCAGGGGTAGGTCAAGGGGAGTGGAGAAGAGGACATATGTAATACTCTTTTAATACTTTAAGCAATAAAACAAAATTAAAAATAAATAAATAAAATGGACTCGTACATAAAAAGAATTTTTGTCAGTTTATTTGAGTCAAACTGTCAACAATTGCCGGGAAGCAGTACCTCAAAGGACTGGGATAATGCTCCCCCTTCCTCCCTTTAAAAATCAAAAAAATATATATATTTTTAAAAGATAAAACAAACAAATGGGACTATGTCAAACTAAGAAGTTTTTGCACATTGAAGAAAACCATCAACAAAACAAAAAGACAACTTAATCAATGAGAGCAGGTAGTCACAGATGATACATCTGATAAGGGATTAATATCTAAACTACATAAGGAACTCATATAACTCAACATCAAAAGAAACAATCCAATTAAAAACTGGGCAGAGAGCCTGAATAGACACTTCTCTAAAGAGGACATACAGATAGCAAACAGACATATGAAAAGATGCTCACCATCACTAATCATCAGGGAAATGCAAGTTAAAATCACAATGAGGTAGCACCTCACACCTGTCAGAATGTGTATTATCAATAAATCAATAAACAAGTATTGGTGAGGATATCATAAAAAAGACTGAAATCTTGCCATTTTTGACAACATGATGGACCTAGAGGGTACTTAGCTAAGTGAAATAAACCAGACAAAAACAAATACCATATGATTTCACTTATATGTGATATCCAAAAACAAAATATACCAACAAACAAGACAGAAACAAACCCATAGATACAGACAACAAAGTTATGGTTGCCAACTGGATGAAAATTACGAAAGGATTAAGAATTACAAATTGCCATTTATAAAAATAGGCATCAGGATGTAAAGCACTGCATAGAGACTATCATACCTAGTAACAGACAAACATGTAAATTGACCGTCCCTCTGCTACACACACCAGCCAATCAGGAGAGTATGCAAATTAACCCAACAAAGACAGCGGTTAATTTGCATATGTAGGTGGGAAGCGGTGGAGCAAAGACGGAAGGCTCCGGGCCAGAGCGAAGGCCTGGGTCCTGGGTGCTGGAGGAAAACTGGTGCCAGCAGCCAGAGAAAGGGAAGGCCTATTGCACGAATCTCTTCGTGCAATGGACCTCTAGTAGTCAATAATATTTTAATAATTATGTATGGTGTCAGATGGGTTAGAGACTTAATAAAGTAATCACTTTGTAAGTTACATAAATGTCACTATGCTGCTCACCTGAAACTAGTATGTCAACTACAATTTAAAATTTTTTTAATTTAAAAAGAATTAAAAACAAAATAATTAACATTAAAAATGAATTAAAATGATTTCTGATTGTACCAAAACTATCATATAACCTATAATACATAATGTAAATATTTATTTATACAGCTATGTTATGTATTACATTGATATTTATTTTAATATATATGAACACATCACTATATATATTAATATTTTTATATATTTGGGGAAAATGATGTCAATGTAATTAAGGACCAATATTTCTAGTACTGTAGAAGTGAGATAAATCTATATATATAAAAACCTAAGCGATCTACACGACCAAACAACCAGAATGACTGGTCGCTATGACACGTACTGGCCACCAGGGACCAGACACTCAAGGCTGGAGTTGCCCCCTGGTGGTCAGTGCACTCCCACAGCCAACCTCCCCTGGCCAGCCACCCTCCCGCGGTCCCTCCCCCCAGCCAGCAGGCCCCAACTGCCCAATCGGGGCTGGGCCCTGAACTGGGGGTGGGTGGCAGCAGACGTGGCCCCTTTCCCAGGGGAGCCAAAAAGGCTGGCTCCCACCTCGGGGCCAGTGGCCAACCTCCCATGCCCCATCCCTGCCCCCAGCCAGCAAGCCCTGATCAGCCCACTGCCCACCCACCACAGTGGTGGCGCAGTGGTGAGGGGAGGAGGAGGAGGGGCAGGGGAGGCAGAGCACCGATGATGGTGGCATCAGCATCCGGCGTCTGTTCCTTCTGCGCCCGGTGACCATCGCCTCCTCTCCTGACCATGCCGGGGCCTTCAGGCCCTGATCAGCCTGGCCCCAATTGGCCCTGATTGCCAGCCAGGCCTAGGGATCCCACCCATGCACAAAATTTGTGCACTGGGCCTCCAGTATAAAATATAAAAAAGTAAAACCCACCCTGGCTGGGTGGCTTAGTTGGTTGGTGCAGTTTCCTGTACACCAAAAGGTTTCAGGTTCAATTCCTGGTCAGGGTACATATCTAAGTTGTGGGTTTGATCCGAGGCTGGGGTGCATATGGGAGTCAACTAATTGATGTTTCCCACTCTCCCTTCCTCTCTCCGTAAAGATCAATGAGAACATATTCTCGGGTGAGGATTAAAAGAAAAAAAGGTAAAACCCTATAATTATAAATTAGACTTATATATACACACTTCTGAGGTATTTTCTCTTTCTCTTTTTTAAAGTAAAAAGTATATTAAATCATTCTCCTCAAAGACATAGTAAAATGATCAACCCAATGGTGTTGAGCATCCTAGCACCCATATTGTGGTCTCCAAATACCTTTCCTGATTAAAAGAAACCAAGGATCCTAGAAGAAATGGCTGGTTCCAGGTCTAGAACAGAAAATGACCAGTATCTTGTCAAAAGAGAAAGCAAGAGAAACAGCAATGACTATGGTGATTGTGTCAGGAGGACTCAGGAATCAATGTGAGGCTCCCATTGCCTAATGGCACAATTTGAGCACCAATAAGAACAACTACAACACATTTTATGTTAATAATCCATGACTTTATAATGATAAACACGAACACCTACCTACCACTCAGGAGTCACCTCTGAGAAATGCTAAGAAACTTAAGTCACTACTCTAAAAATTAGCAATGAGCCCAGCCAGTATGGCTCAGCGGTTGAGTGTTGACCTATGAACCGGGAGGTCAGGTTCCATTCCAGGTCAGGGCACATACCCAGATTGTGGGCTCGATCCCCAGTAGTGGATGTGCAGGAGGCAGCTGATCAATGATTTAATCATTGATGTTTCTATCTCTATCCTCACCCTTCCTCCATGAAATCAAAAAATAAATATATTTTTTAAAAATTAGCAGCAAGGGAAAGAATCAATGTTTAACCTACCTTCCCTGCTTAACCAAAGAATAGAGAAAGAAAACTCTTTTCATTCTAGTGTTAAGATAAAGGGGAATGATAGAATGAAAATGTAATCATTTCACAAAGCCCTAATGAAATATGAATTTGGCAGTGATCATTAATGGACATAAACATCAGAAAAAAGAAAGACAACCAAACATCATATGCTTCCCAATTGAAACACAAATGGACATATGAAAGTATTTACACGCCCCCTCACCCCTCCACCCCTCCACCCAATGGGACCTGAATCTAACCCAGCCTCTACATTTTTATTTCTAGTTTATACAAAATACAAAAGAGAGAAAAGCACATTAAATGATTTTATGGAAATGGTCAGCAAAATTCAGAATAGGGCTAACTCTACTGAACTAAACCCAGTTTATCCAACAAATATGTTAGAAGAGAGGATAAAGAAAGCCAGCGAGGCAAAGGGGTAATTTGAGATTAAAGATATTTTTGAGATAAATCAACCAAATTCATTATGTAGGCCTTATTGGATTCTTATATAAACAAGCCACTGTTTAAAAACTGCAACAAATAAAGATATTTGATCAGTGTCTGAATGTTTGATACTATTAAGGAATTAATATACATTTTACACATAAATTAATATGGTGATTATATTTAAAGAAAAATTTATTTTTTCCATAGCAATAAATACTGAAATATTTATGGATTAGATTATATAAAACCAGAAATTAACATCAACATAATCTAGTGTTTATGGGGGGGTGTCAGGGTTATTTTACATAAAACAAGGGTTGTGGACTATTGAGTTAATGGGTACATGGTGCTAAACTCAATTTTGGGGAATGGTTGAAATTATCCATCACAAAAGTTTTTCAAACTTTATGTCCAGCTATAAACTCTTCAGAGCTCCAGTGTGACGACAGAAGACATTTCTATCTTATAGACAAGTTTATCACATTCAAAACCAATTCTCTTCACCTCTGCCTACTTCCCTGCCCTCTTTATCTGTGGAAAGGAACCACCATCTTGGCAGTGGGGCCTCTCTCATCTTCCACATGCAATCAGGTATTATCAAGTCCTGAGTGGGCTATAACTTACCCCTTCCTTCCCTTATCACCACCATGCTAGTTCAGCTCTACCTCTCACCTACTGCTTCCTAGCCCCAACTCATCCTACATTATCACCTAAGTCTCTGTTCCCAAAATATCCCTACAAGTATCTTATTCTTTGAACCAAACTTAATACTCTTCCCACCTCCACTTAACATTGAAGATGTCTATTGGACTCTATCTCTAGTTTAACTGATTATAACTTATTTTATGTTTCTGTAATAGAAGCAGAGTAAATAAACACTGAAAACCAATTGATTATAAAGAGACATAAAACAGCCTCTTAAAATTTTCCTTTATATTTAAATTCCTTCCATTCTCACCTATTATAATTTCATGTCTTATCATTTCTCCACCCTGTTGATTATTTACGCTGCTTTGTTTTTTAATCTTCTGGTTTGATCATTCACATGTACTACTAGAGTTCACCTAAACTGTAATTGATGTGTGATATGACTAACAAAATACATCTGAAAATATTATCATATATAAAGCAAAATGATAGGGCACTTTAGACAACAGAAACAAAGTCAGTAGTATTCAGAAGGGAACATTCAATGGGGCTATTTTACATTGTAGCTCACATAATGATTATTCCATTCCTTAAAGCTGATTTCACAACAATCAGAAAAGTTTATTCTCTGCACCCAACCCTGTTTTGACCTTGATGAAAGTTCACATTAGGAAGAGTTGTGGATATTTTTTAAACAAAAAGAGATATTTTAGTTAGTAGTGGTCATATTCATTTAAAGTGAACCCTAAGTTCCTATAGCTCCCAATGGAAAAAAACACTGAAAATGAAAGTACAGAAACTTTAGCTGTGTGATTACTGAAGAGTCCAAAATATTACTTTTTAGATTTTTACATTTTAGGTTAACAATCATTTTTTTTATACTCAGATTCAGTTCCTTCAGAGATCTTCTGTTCCAAATTGAAGAAAGTGCCTAGAGCCGTGGTCAGCAAACTGCGGCTCGGGAACCACATGTGGCTCTTTGGCCCTTTGAGTGTGGCTCTTCCTAAGCCTTAGGAGTACCCTAATTAAGTAAATAACAATGTACCTACCTATATAGTTTAAGTTTAAAAAATTTGGCTCTCAAAAGAAATTTCAATTGTTGTACTGTTGATATTTGGCTCTGTTGACTATGAGTTTGCTGACCACTGGCCTAGAGAAACTATCAATGATTCATGATCCAAAAACAGACTAATACACTACATTTAAATTTAGCACATACTGCAGAATTATAGCTCACCTCCACTGGAGTACATCCACTAGGAACCTGACATTTAGATATAAGAGGCCAACAGAAATCTTCTACATGTGGGTTTATGGAAGTAAGGAAAAAAGAAAAACACCATTGGACCTCTAAATGTAATACCTTGGGCAATGCTACCAAATGAGGCTTTCAAAGAAATACCATGTAGAAAAGAAGACTTTCTTAAATTGCAGAAACTGTACTGGATCAAAGACATGAAAATTTTCATATCAATATAGAGCTTATAATTAAAACAGAAAAGAATTTTAAAGGGAGGGCTTAAAATAAAAATTCTAATTGTCAATACAGAGTAAAATTTCAAAGAAATGAAATAATGTCAAATATAGAATAATGGTTTTCTCTGCCAGGACAGGTAAGATAGAAGTGTCATCAGAGCTTCTACATTGGCACTATTTTATTCCTTCAGATGAATTTAGTCATTATTCTTCATATACATATATACCTTTAAAATATTACATCATTTCATAAATATAATGCTCTAATATTTGACACCTTTTATTTTCAAGTCCTCCAACATTTCTGGCTGCCTCATTAAGAGGAGGCAAAGGCCTGGCTGGTGTAGCTCAGTGGTTGAGTGTCAACTTATAAACCAGGAAGTCATGGTTCGATTCCCCATCGGGGCACATGCCCAAGTTGCGGGCATGCTCCCCAGTAGAGGCTGTGCAGGAGGCAGCCAATGAATGATTCTCTTTCATCACTAATGTTTCTATCCCTCTCTCCCTCTCCCTCTCTGAATCAATAAAAATATATTTAAAAATAAAAAAAGAGGAGGCACAAGATTCAAGACTTAATACACTTACCTGATTAGATTTTTCTACTGTACTACTGGGAACCTCAGTAGTATCCTTCACAAAAAAATTATCTATGATGTGTCGCTCTGCACATTCTTGGCTACAAACTGGACATCGAATGACTCCAACTGAAAAAGAAAAAAATTGAGGTATAATTGATATAACATTATATTACTTTCAGGTGTACAACATAATGACTTGATATCTGTATGTATTGTAAAATTATCACCACAATAAGTTCAGTTAACATCCATCACCATGCAGTGACAAAATTATTTTCTTGTGGTTAAGAATTCAAGATCCACTCTCCTAGCTGCTTTCAAATATGCAATACATAATATTATTAACTACAGTCACCATACTGTACATTATATTCCCATGACATTCACTTTATAATTAGAAATCTATATTTTATGATTCTTCTCCCATTTCATTCACCCCAACCCTTCCTCAGGCAAACACCAATTTGTTCTCTACATCCATGAGCTCACATTTTTAAGTTTTAATACAAATCTACCAAGCACTAAAATCAACCAATCTCATCCAAATTGGGAATAGGATCTTTTATAATGTTCACTAGTGGCCCGGTGCACGAAATTCATGCACATTGAAAGGGAATTAATTAGAGGAATGTAATTTGACTCACTATCTAATATCAATAATATGTGAGCATGACGCAGTCCATGTTTCTGAAATTCAATGACATGAATTTTAGCTATTACTTTGCCAAATAAATGGAATTTACAGATAAAAGAGCATTCGGCTTAATATTAAAAACTCTGCCGGGCGCGGTGGTGCGCGCCTGTAGTCCCAGCTACTCGGGAAGCTGAGGCTGGAGGATCTCCTGAGCCCAGGAGTTCTGGGCTGTAGTGCGCTATGCCGATCGGGTGTCCGCACTAAGTTCGGCATCAATATGGTGACCTCCAGGGAGCGGGGGGCCACCAGGTTGCCTAAGGAGGGGTGAACCGGCCCAGGTCAGAGACGGGGCAGGTCAAAGCTCCCGTGCTGATCAGTAGTGGGATCGCGCCTGTGAATAGCCACTGCACTCCAGCCTGGGCAACATAGCGAGACCCCGTCTCTGAAAACAAACAAACAAACAAAAAACTCTGGCTACCAAGTCAGGTATGTTTTCAACTTTTTGCCAGCGTTGTAAATTGTTTGCAATATCTGCCCATTTGGGGCTGCACATCATGGTTATGAATAAATCGGGCTTGCCATACTTCGTTGCAATTGCCATAGCATCCTGATATCGCTGCTGCATATTTCTGGGACTACCCTCAAAAGATGATGGAAGTATTATCATTTTACCAATCAACACATTGTCATTTTCAAATCTAACCACTATATTTTATAATCTAACCATTTTATAATCTAACCATCAAACCACTATATTTCTCAACTCTCAACTTAGATTGGTTTGCTTTGATGAAATTTATCCGATTGGCCTCCATTTTTTAATATGAATCCACAATAAACTGTTGAGTTAATTTTCCTACATTTAAAATAGGACTGAATGTGTCCCGCACAGAGAGATGAAATCCATAATACTGCATTTGTGTGACTCGTGTCCTTACATTTTGTCTAGTATTATTGTTGATTACACTGTTAACTCTGAGTCTTAATGTAATATATGTTCCCTAGCCTTTTCACCATGCGAAAAAAGAAAAGGATATGTCATTATTCTTATGTAGCAAACAGGAAACTGATTTGTTTCACTTTAGTGGCATTTGGATTATTGGGATCTGGTTTACAATGAATGAGCAAGTCCCTTTCAAAAGTAGGTTCTCCATCTTCGTTTCTGAATATGACAGCAACCTCGGTTACACAGGGAGAATTATATCTACCTGGGTCACTGTTACGATCGTATTTAATTGCCATTGTTACTTCTGTGGGAGCACTACCTTTTGCTGCTGCTTCAGATTGGGCTTCCTTTTCTACCTCATGTAGCATCTTGTATGATTTGTTAACTCATTTATTTCATGTATGAGGTTGATATTGATCATGAGTCTTTCTGAGCAGCCCTGGTTTTCTGGCATTGCTAATCTTTTACTTGACGCTTTAGCTGTATCCAAAGTATAGAGTTGAACAAACTTCCAAGAAACACCATCTGAAAGATGTAAAGGTCCAGTACGGTGATAAACTTGTCCATGTATTCTAAAACAGTATGGCCCATATCTTGATGGCAATGCAATATTTGCACCCATGGAAGCAAAAGCAAAAGAACTATTTATGGGACGAATATTTTCCATGAAATTTTTACTGTCAGAATCTTCGTTTGTCATTAATCTTTTTAAATATGCCAGGTAATCTGGAAAATGTATATCATTTGGACAGACTTTCCCTTTGCTACAACATCGACTAAATTTCCCATCGGATGGTTTTTCATCAGAGAAATTTAGTGATAGGCAATATTCACATGTAACAGTGATTCCACCACAACTATGTTCAAGGACTGCATCCTCAAATACTCCCATTTTCGCTGAGAAGGCAGTTCCTACCAGTACTGGTAGTACTTGTTGATGACTGTTCTCTAGACATATTCTGTCATCGCCACCGCCTTCTTTCAACTTCAAAGGCACACTGGTCTTTAGACGTTTTCTGTCGATGACACCAGTGTTTTTAAGCATCAGAGTGACATTTTTCCAGTAGCTGCTCTTCAGATATATCTGTCGCAGGCGCCGCCTTCTTTCAAGATCAGATGCATGTTGCTCTTCAGAGGTACGTTGTATCAACAGTTGTTCTTTAGACATAGTCCCACCTCTCTACTCTCATGGTCTGAGATGCAGATGAATGAGAGTCCTGGCTGTCAGGCCACTGAGAGCTGTCTGACCAACGGCTGATTCCGCAGGGGTGGGACTTCCTCCTCCCTGCTGTCAGTTTCCACAGCTGTGATGAGGAAGCTGGGGTGACAGAGGAAGCCACGCACTCCAAGCCGCCCTCTCTCTCGCTCTGCTCTATGTCCAGTGGCCTCCTGCTCTGCCAAGTCCTCCAAACCTCCCACTCTGCACCCGCTCTCCCACTCTGATCTCTACCGGCGAAGGTCCTGGCTACAGCCTTGCCTCCTGGGGCTGGCGAAGGCCCGGGAGCCCACGGGCATGGCTAGGTGTGGCAGGCCTCGCCTCCCGGGGCCAGCAATGGTCCCGGGAGCCTGCAGGCGTGGCTTGGTGCAGCCAGTCTCGCCTCCCGGGGCCGGCAATGGTCCCGGGAGCCCAGGGCCACCGCCGTTGCCTCCTGGGGCCCTTGACACCTGTGTATGCAAATTAACCCGCAATCTTTGTCAGGTTAATTTGCATACCCACTCTGATTGGCTGGTGACTGTAGCGGAGGGATGGTTAATTTACATGTTTCTCTTTTATTACATAGGATGCTCTTCAAATTCATATCTGCTGCTACTTAACACAAAACAATTCAGTTTATGTACATATATGGATTTTATGTGTGTGTCTATACATATCCCACACCTAGTCCCCATAATTTTAAATGAGCTACTTCTCCAAATAAACATCCCTATGGACTACTCTTTTTCTTGTTTAGCAACTTCTCTTAACAGTGGTTTTCAGATAGGAATATGCAGAAGTACATGGGAGACTACTAAAAGAACAGAGAGCTCTGGTTCGCTCTGAACCTATAGAATCAGGATTTGTGAAAGTGGAGCACAGACATACTTGTTTTGTTTAAAATCTCCTTGGGAAATTAGGAAATACTATTCTATTTCCCTTTAATAAGTGCAAATAATGTTCCTTTAGGGAGGGGGAAAGGAATCATTTTTTATAGTGCTTGGTAAGACAATAAAAATTATGTATGAGTTAAAATCTAAATTTGTAATTAAATGTTTGTATATTTAACCCCTAGAGTGCCGGGGAGCGCAATCGCGCTCCTCCTGTCTTTCGCCAAAAGTGCTGGGAGCGCTTTATTTTAACATTATATGTGTTGTTCAAATTTTTTTTCTACTAGTATTTTATAATACAATCAGCAAACAATATAAGTCAAAGATGAAAACAAATGTAGTAAAGGTTTCCTTAAGTTTTTGAATGTGTAACTTCATTTATTTGCGATTCATAATTTTTTTCCTAAACTGCTATAAAATCAGCAAAAGTGAATTGGCAATTTTAGCATAGTTCCAAGGATATTGGTTGGCACTCAAAGGGTTAATATAAACTTGATGCTGTAATCTGTACCAAGGAGACTGTAATAAGATTCTCAGATATAGTTTTGCAAAATAAAATGCATAAAACAATCCAAAGGTCAATTTTATTTGTATATACAAGCAATAAACACATTTTTTTAAAATTTAAAATCCATTTTACAATAACAATAAAAGTATTTTAAGTACTTAGGAATAAGTTTTTAAAAATGTATAAGGCCACTGGAGAAAATGTCAAGCTACATTTTAAAACCTTAAAATATATCTAAGTAATAAAAAAAAGTCCATGATGTTAAAGATGGCAAGTCTCCCCAAACATACCTACAGATTCAATTCAGTTTTAATAACAATCCAAACAGGAATTTCAATAGAATTTTTCATTGAAGTTAATTAAGAACTACAACTAGTCGAAAGATTGCTATGAAGAAAATGAAAACACAGGCTCCAAACTGAGAGATCTACCCAACACATATAATTAAAATCTATAAATATGTAACAATGCATTTTGCAGAAGAGAAAGATGGCATAAACACATTTTTCCTATTCCTCCAGATAAATATGGCTAAAACCCTAGACATTCTATATAAAACAATCATAAAAAGACTGAAGACTGTATAAGGTAGAGAAAAGGTGGCAGACCAGCTAGAGGCCTCAGAACCCAAGGAACCTAGGTTTTCTTTTAGCCTTCTATAATAAAGTGGGTGTTGATGAAGCCATCATACCCAAAACACTAACAGGTGTAAAACAACAAAAAAACTCACAGAAGCATGCTTCCTCTATCCAAAGGACCAGGGAAAGGGCAGCCTAACAAAATAGAAAACTTTTAAACAGTAACTGCTCTACTCCACCTGATGGAGGGGAGGGGGCAGGGGGAAGGGGAGATGCACTCCCCCTTTCCACTATCAGAGACTGGTGGGAAGTCTAGACTTCCACCTTGGCCAAAAAAAACAGGTGCCCTTAACTATCCCCTGCTGGGCATGTCAGAGAGCTCTGGTGAGAGCTGAGGCTTTGATCCCCATTAGGTTGTAATGAAGCCCCTTGCAGTCTCATTGGAGACCATATGAGTGAATCCAACAGTTAATAGTAAATATGTTTAGGTACTATATAAAGTCTAGAGTTGTAGGTATAGATAAGCTTTATTTAAATGTTTCAATTGCTTTTGTTGTCACATAGTTTATAGTCAAAGATTTAAAAAGTATGTTAGTCAGATCCTAGAGGCCTGCTGTAAAGCAAGTTCCAAGAAAAACATGTTTAAAAGTATGCTTTGCTTGAGATAACATAAATGTAGCTAGTTAAGTATAAAGCAATTGACAGCTTAAACAATAACAAAGTTCACAAAATGTTCAGTTTCTGTCCTCTGCTTTGAAGATTACATCACTGATGCACAATCATGAGATATTTGCAGACTCTTGGTTCCTCAACCTGTTTAGATTACCTGCATACAGTTCTAAGGTTCCAGACAAGATGACATTAGAAACTAAATTAATCAGACTAGAGAAAACCACTGAAGCTTGCACAAGAGTAAGCTGACACGGGCCTTGCACCTGAAGGGGCTAGCAAGACTGGGACCCTTACCCACACAGTTTTCCCAGACTTGTTTGGATGGCGGTTATCAGTAGAATGAGAGCAACCTTTGTAGAATGAGAATAGCCTTTCATGGCTTATCAAGAAGTCTGTAACTATTTACTGAGATTTGCTGTACCGAGAATTTGTCCTTCTGCTCTGTCTCTCCCTTAGAGATTAAGAGGAACAAAGAATACATTCCTCTTGACAGACCTCCTATTCAGTGTTTTGTATATAAAAGGCATTGCGTGGTTAATAAACTTACTGCAGTTCCTCGATTGATCTGTAGTCCTCCCGATCCCGCTCTCCTGTCTTTCTTTCTTTTCTCAATTCCCACCTCCCTACCTCAGCCCGGTTCAACCTGTCAGGCTGGCCCTGACAAAGCGTTAACGAATCAGCTTCACCTGTGATTCCCTAACCCTCAATCTTTGTCTTTAAAAACCCTTGATAGAAAGTGACAGCTTCCCATTTCCTTTGCTTGGCACCCTGCAAATAAACAGCTCCAATTTCTCCACTGCAAACCTCGATGTTCAGTGTTTGGCTCTGCTGCACATTGGGCAGGCACACACCTTCATTCAGTTTGGTTACAGGAGCCTGAACTTGCACCTCCAGCATGGTAATGAGATACTCTTCCACCTCTATGTTGTGCTGGCATCAGAGGAGGTCTATTAGTAAGGACTTTTATTACTGCCTACCAGTAACCTCCTTTCCCTGCCCATGTGCCCACTCCTTAAAAGTGTCAATGAAAAACATATGGAAAGGAGTCAATAGGCACCCATAAACCCTACCAGCCAGGGATGTATCAACAGACGTCTACGGGGAGCCTGAACTTCCATGTTGTCCATAGTATGGAGAAGGTTGTCCCGCTGTTTCAGGTGTCACAGAGGCAGAAAATAATATGAGCAAAAATCAATGGAACTGAAAAGTCAATGAAACAAAAAACTGGTTATTTGAATAAGTCAATAAACTTAACAAGCTTCCAGCAAGACTGACAAGATAAAGGAGAAGATATAAAGGACCAAGAAGGAATGAAAAAGAGTATCACTACAGACCAAAGGACATAAAAAGAGTAAGGGAATACTAAGAACATGACTCACATAAATGTAACAATGTAAGTGAAATGAACCAATTCCTCAAAAAGCACAAACTACCACAACTTACCCAATATGAAATTAACTTGAACACCCCTATAAGTATATGGCAGTTGGTTCTAAACAACTTAAGTGCAAAACTAAAAAACATGTATAGGATTTATACGCTAAAAATTACAAAATACTAATAAAAGAAATCAAAGAAGATCTAAATAAATGGAGACAACGGTGTTCATGGATAGGCGTAATAAACGTAGCAAAAATGTCAATTCTCCTTAATACAATCTACAAATTTAACACAATTCCTAATATAATCCCAGCAACATTATTTTGTAAGGTTAGATATTACCTTAAGATTTATAAAGGCAAATGCATAACTAAATCAATACTGAAAAGAAGAAAGTAGAGAAATCACTCTACCCAATTTCAAAACTTACATAGCTATGATAATCAAGAATGTCTGACATTGACCAAGGGAAGGGGAGGGATAGACACATAGATGAATGAAACGAAATAGACACATGCACACAAGCAGGGCCACCTAATTTTTGAGAGAGATGTAAAAGTATCTTTATGCTGACAAGTACAAAATGCTGATAATATACTTGCCCTAGCCAGTTTGGATCAGTGGATAGAGTGTTGGCCCACAGACTGAAGGGTCCCAGGTTCAATTCCAGTCAAGGCATGTACCTCAGTTGCAGGTTCAATCCCCAGCCCTGGCTGGCATGCATGTAGGGGCAACCAATCGATATGTCTCTCTCCCATCGAAGTTTCTCTCTCTCTGTCTCTTATCCATCCCTTCCACTCCCTAAAAAATCAATGGAAAAATATCCTCAGGTGAGTATTAACAACAACAAAAAAAATGCTGATAATATACTGTGTTCATGGGTTGGAAGACTCAGTGCAGTAAAGATATTAAGTCTCCCCAAAATGATCTATAGCTTAAACAAGATTTCATTGTAGATATAGACAAGATTATTTCAAGATGTAGGGAAAACAAAAGGAACTGGAAGAACTAAAGCAATTTTGAAAAAGAAAAGGTGAGAAGAATCACAATCAATTTTAAGACATATAGATACTAGTGACCCAGTGCATGGATTTGTGCACATTGAAAGGAAATTAATTAGAAGGTGGCCAGTGGGGCCGGACTGGGTGAGATGGGCCCGACACACCCTGGAGCCAACCTCCCTTGGTTCCTCCCTGGTGTCTGTGGAGTGAGGGGGGGAGCCCTCGGGCAGGTGGGATCCCTCGGCCTGGCCTGTGGGAATCCTGCTGAAACCGGCTCTCTGACATCCCCAGAAGGGTCCGGGAGTGCAAGAGGGCACGCTGCAAAGTTGCTGTCATACAGGGTGTGGAATGCAAACGCAAGAGTGCAGTAAACCAGAGTCGGGGCTGACAGTGCCCCAGCAACAACATAACCCACGGCCGAAGGTGGAATTGTGCGGCCCTGCGAGGAATCATGCTCCCTCCTCTCTGGTTCTAGGGTGTGTCACCCGAGAACCGCTGTTGCCAAGTCAATGCAGCTCGGCAGCTCCTGCGTTGAGCATCTGCCCCACTGGTGGTCAGCGCATGTCATAGCTACCGGTCAGTGTGTGCCATAGCTACCGGTTGGACGGACACTTAGCATATCAGCCTTTTATGTATATAGATAGTAATTGAGACAGGATGATGTTGGCAGAATAACAGCAGCATAGATAAAAGGAACAGAATAAAGCAACCAGAAATACATCCACACCAAGTAAGCCCAACTGATTTCTGACAAAAGTGTGAAAACAATTAAGTGGAAGAATAAAAATCTTTCAACAAATTGTGCTGGTACTCACAAAAAATTAAGCCTTAACCTAAACTTCAGATTTTATATAAAAATTAACTCAGAGTAGATCAGATTTAAATATAAAACATAAAAATTTTTAAACATTTAGAAGAAAACAGGACAACATATTAAGGACCTAGAACTTATTGAAGAGTCCCTAGCCATATTAAAAACATAGTCCATAAGAGAAAAATATACATGAATTTTATTTCATCAAAATTTAAAATTTGTGCTCTGAAAAAGACATATAAAGAGGATGAAAAAACAAGTTCCATGCTAAGAGAAAATATTTGCAAAATACAGATCTGACAAAGGGTACATATCTACAAGAAATAAAGAACTCTCAAACTCAAAATAAAAAGTCCTAATTAGAAAATGAACAAAAGACATGAAGAGACATTTCACTGATGATATACTCATGGCAAATAAGCACATAAGATGTTCCACATCACTAGCTATCAGGCAAATGCAGATTAAGATCATGATGAGATACCAGTACATAGCTAAAACAGCTCAAACAAAAAGTAGTAACAGCCTGGCCAGTGTGGCTCGGTGATTGAGCATTCACCCAGGAACCAAGAAGTCGCTGGTTCGATTCCCCATCAAGGCAATGTGCCGGTTATGGGCCCGATCCCCAATAGGGGCCATGCAGGAGACAGCAGGTCGATGACATTCCTCTCTCATTGATGTTTCTATCTCTCTAGCCCTCTCCCTTCCTCTCTCTCTCAAAAAATCAATAAAAACATTTTTTAAAGTAATGACAATACCAAAAGCTGGTAAAAATTTGGAGAAATTGGATCTTTCAAACATTTCCAGTGGGAATATAAAATGGAAGAGCCACTCTGAAAAACAGATTGGTATTTTCTGAAAAAAACTAAACATTAACATTTATCATATGAATCAGCAATGTCACTCCTTGGGCATCCCAGAGAATAAACTTCGGTTCACAAATCTGAACACAAACGTCTTAATTCAGTGCTATTCATAAGAGCACTATGGGAACCCTAATCAAAATAGGCCGGATGTCCAAAGCCAATTTGAGTGTGGGAGCCCTGTCCAGAATACGGTGGATATTCAAGGCCAATCTTAGCAAGGACACAGTGATTGTACTGTACACAATGCGCAGGTGTACCTTTCTATAACCCAAACATTGATGTCACTATTTGGCAAGAAGCTTCGTATGATCTATAATGAAGACTCTATTATACACCTATGACTACTCATGTCTTCTCCGTCTAATACCTGGTGTCCATGGGGGTACAGCCCCTAGCAAAGAAGGACCTGTGCTCTAACAAGCACAAAACTTAAAACAGATCTCCTTAAATAACTTAATGGTCAAATAAACTGTGGTACATGCATACCATGAAATATTAGTCAACAATAGAGGGGAAGCTACAACTGATATGTACAACAAATTGGGTGGATCTTAAAGGTATCATTCTGCGTGGGGAGAAAAAGCTCATTTCAAAAGGTCACTTATGGATTAAAAATGGTGGCAGAGTAAGCGGATGCTATACAGACATGCTCCCATGAACAAACTAGAATTACAACAAAAATAGAGAAAAACTTCCTGAATAATCAATGGAAAACTCACAGAAGAGAATCCTGATACCTGAGGGCCGAAAGTGGAGACCACATAGAGACTGGTAGGAGGGGCAGAGGCGCGAAAGGGCTGGCCTGGCTGGGTGCACACAGACAGCAACTGAAGTCCCAGAGAGATATCTAAGCTGTGTGGGGGTTGCCACTGAGAACTCTGGGGTCTATTTCCTAAGCTGAGCCACCCAGCAGAGAACACCAGAATTGAGAAGGGTACCCATATAACATCTGGCTGTGAAAAACAGTGGGGTGCTCTCTGCCAGGGAGTGACAGGCTGAAAATCCAGGCATCCTCTTAAAGGGCCAACCCACAAAAGTCCGTGTGGAGCCACCCACCTTGTGCTCCAGCAGAGGAAAGGTGAAGTGGACTGGAGGTGTGAGAGCAGAAGTCAGGACTGGGGACTTGAGGGATAGAGCTCAGAAGGCAGACACCCCAAGTCCCCTGGGCTGAGTTATTCCCTCACACAGCAAAGGACCTCTTTCCCACATAGACATTTGCCTTGCCTGGGGGGAAAACAGTCGACACACCCTATTGGAAAACACCTGTCCTAAGGCCACTTAAGAGATTTAAAATAAGAATTAGCCACTGGACAGTAGCAACTGCCCCACCCTGTTGGGGAAAAAAAAACTCTCCCCACACCTCAGGGGCAATTAAGTTAGAATCCCATCAGTCTGTAGGCAGAGGCAGTCTCCAGAGGCTTTGAGTTTTTGCCTAATCTAATTAGTCAGAAAGCTTTTGATGCTGTCCTGCACTAGAGATTGAGAGGTGTAAAGTATCTACAGGCAGTCCTCAGGTTATTTCGGACTCGATGTACGTAGTTTCGTGGTTATGTCGCCATCTCCCATTTACAGTATTTACAAAAAAGAAAAAAAAGTTCCGTCATTTCAATGTATGTACATATGTGCTTTATGATTTTTATTATTTATTTACCACAAGTAAAGGTCAGGAATTGTTATCTTTTTAATTTTTTTACTGTTTCACTTCATTACTGCTGCATATGTGCTCCATGTGAGAAACGTAGGTGCTTATGTAGGTGGGTTCTGACTTATGGCAAAAATCACGTTATGTCATGCCGTAGGAACGGATCTCCAACGTAACCTGAGTACCTACTGTACCTAATACATAGTCACAAACCCAAACAGATAGCCAAAATAAGAAGACAAAGAAACAACCTCCAAATGAAAGAACTAGAGAATTCTCCAGAAGAAGAAATAAATGAAGCAGAGATAAGAAATTAATCTGAAACAGAGTTCAGAGTAATGATGGTAAACGTGCTCAACAGCATGAAAAAAGATATAGTAACTATGAAAATAGAATGGTCTTTATGTCATAAAGAATGACATAACACAAATAACACATTGGAAGGAATACACAGCAGATTAGAGGAAGCTGAGGATCGAATCAGTGAATTAGAAGACAGAGTTAAAAATATCACTCAATCAGAAAACAAAAATCAAAACAAAAAAATAAAAAACAGGAGGACAGCCTAAGGGAACTGTGGGACAATGTGAAACGTAACAATATTAGAATAGCAGGTGTGCCAAAAGAGGCAGAAAGGGAGAAAGGGATAGAGAACATGTTTGAAGAAATAATGACAGAAAACTTCCCTAACCTGGTAAGGGAAAAAGTCACACAAGTTCAGGAGGCACAGAGAACCCCAACCAAGAAGAACCCAAACAGGCCCACGCCCAGACACATCATAATTAAAATGCCCAAAATTAAAGACAGAGAATCTTAATCCTTTGTATGCCATAAGCATCTAATGGCACTTAAAAAATCATTTTCTGCAAGAATTTTCAACTGAAAATATTCAAGAACACCTGAATTGTGAGTAATATATTTATTTTTATAACATTCATTGCAAATTGATTTTTTTTTAAATTAAATTCCAAATATCGTGGCATGAGGGGATGATTTCCATTTTGGACGTGTGGCAGTTAACTGGTTAAAGGCAGCAAATAAAAAGAAAGCTATTACCTACAAAGGAGTTGCCATGAGGCTGACACCTGATTTCTCATCAGAAACTGTACAGGTCAGAAGGGAATGGCATTAAATACTCAGGGTAACGAAAAGCAAAGATATGAGACCAAGATTACTATACCCAGCAAGGCTATCATTCAAAATAGACAGTCAAATAAAATGCTCCAATCAAAAGGCGTAGGATAGCTAAATGGATACAGAAACATGACCCAACTATATGCTGTCTACAAGAGACCACCTCAAAACAAAAGACACACACAGGATGAGAGAGAATGGAGGAAAAAAAATTTTCCATGCAAATGGAAAAGAAAAAAAAGCTCGAGTAGCAATACTCATATCTGATAAAACAGACTTTAAAATGAAGGCCATCACATGGATCATTCACAAAGATAGACCACATGCCAGGACACAAAACAAGTCTCTACAAGTTCAGGAAGATTGAAATCATATCAAGCATCTTCCCAGATCACAGTGGAATGAAATTAGAAATCAACTACAGTAAAAACACCCCAAAACATTCAAACACATGGAAGATAAATAGCATGTTATTAAACACAATGAATGGGTTATCAATGAGATCAAGAGAGAAATAAAAAACTTTCTGGAAACAAATGACAAAATTTATATGACACTAAAAAAGACCCCGAATACCTCAGCAATCTTGATAAACAAACAAAGTTGGAGGGATCACAATACTAGGTATCAAGTTATACTACAATGCCACCATAATCAAACAGCCCAGTAATGGCACAAGAATAGGCATATAGATCAATGGAACAGAACAGAGACCCCAGCTATTTACCCAAGCCATTACACTCAATTAATATTTGACAAAGAAGGTAAGAACATACAATGGAGCCAAGAATCTATTCAATAAATGATGTTGGGGAAATTGGATACATGCAAAAAAATGAAACTAGACCAACAACTTACACCATACACAAGAATAAACTCAAAATGGATAAAAGACTTAAATGTAAGTAGTGAAACCATAAAAATCTTAGAAAAAACCATAGGCAGCAAAATCTCAGACATCTCTGTAGAAATATATTTACAGATACATCTCCTAGGGCAGCAGTTCTCAATCTGTGGGTCACGGCCCCTTTGGGGGTCGAACAACCCTTTCACAGGGGTCGCCTAAGACCATCAGAAAACATATTTTCGATGTCTCAGGAACCGAGACACTGCTCCTCTATCCATCTCCAGGTGGGTCCGCCCACATGCAGATACGCCCACATACAAGTACCCAACGTGATGACATCATCATGCCAACCCCATCACATACACCCCGTACAAATACAGGTGTATGTGACAGGGTTGGTGCCATAATGTACTTTTGAAGATCAGTCACACATGTGTAGAAAGCAGCTACTGTGTAGAAAGCAGCTGCTATGTTGAAAGCAGCTACTCTGTTAAAAGCAGCTACTGTGTTGAAAGCAGCAGTACTGGAGGTAAAATGACACTTCATGAATTGTAATTACTGGGTAAATGTAAAATCATGCACTGTAAAATCATCAACTACTGCAAAAAAAAATCTGTACCATGGGAACTTAATCTGGATGCTGATTGGTCTTTTTATATTCAGCTGTGGCTGATGTGAATACTGCCCCCTTGTGATAGTAACAGGTATGTAAAAAACAACAACACAGAGAATGGTAAATCATAGGAAACTTTAATGAACTGTATTGACTGAACTATGCCATGTGTCATCTTTTGTATTATTAAAGCTATTGTTATATATTATTTTCACTAGCAAGCCATCACATGACAATGGATCATGTAGAGAAGAACGTTAAGTAAAGAAAATATAGTGAGGATTTTTTACAGTATGGTTTTACCTCAATAATTACAGCAGGAATTGAGAAACCACAATGTGTTATTTGTTGTGAAGTTCGATCAGCCGAATCTATGAAGCCAAACAAACTAAAACGCCATTTTGATAGCAAGCATCCGAGCTTTGCTGGCAAGGATACCAACTATTTTAGAAGCAAAGCTGATGGACTCAAGAAAGCCAGACTTGACACTGGTGGCAAATACCACAAACAAAACATAGCAGCTATTGAAGCTTCATATTTGGTGGCGCTCAGAATCGCCAGAGCTATGAAACCTCACACCATTGCTGAGGATTTACTGTTGCCAGCGGCCAAAGACATTGTTCAAGTTATGATCGGAGATGAATTTGTTATGAAATTGAGTGCAATTTCCTTATCTAATGGCACTGTCAGCAGAAGAATAGATGACATGTCTGCTGATATTCTTGACCAGGTAATCCAGGAAATTAAATCTGCTCCACTTCCAATATTTAGTATCCAGCTTGATGAATCTACAGATGTTGCAAACTGTTCAATTACTGGTTTACGTGAGGTATATTAATGATGGCGACTTTAAAGATGAGTTTCTTTTTTTGCAAACCTCTTGAAACAACAACTACTGCACGTGATGTATTTGACACAGTTGGTTCATTTCTGAAAGAGCATAAGATCTCTTGGGAAAAGGTTTGTGGTGTTTGCACAGATGGTGCTCCAGCTAGGATGTTGATCTGGATTTCAACGTTTGGTAATGAATGAGTCAACAAAAGTAATCAGAACTCACTGTATGATTCATCGGCAAATATTAGCAATGAAGACGCTGCCACAAGTTACAAGAAGTAATGAAAAGCGTCATAAGTTGTGTCAATTTTGTAAAGGCGAGCACTTTAAATAGTCGACTGTTTTCGCAACTGTGCCACAAGTTGGACGCACCGAACAATGCTTTATTTCACACTGAAGCGAGATGGTTGTCGAGAGGAAAAATTTTAAAACGTGTTTTTGAGCTTCATGATGAATTCAAAATGTTTTTTTATCAGAAACCAAGACCGCAGTTCGAAGCACTTTTCAGCGATAACAGTGAACTGTAGAAAATAGCTTACTTGGTTGACATCTTTGCCATTTTGAATGAGTTAAATTTATCACTGCAAGGACCAAATACAACATGCCTCGATTTGTCTGAAAAGATCCGATCATTCCAAATGAAACTTCAGCTTTGGCAAAAAAAAAAAATTGGATGAAAATAAAATTTACATGTTGCCTACCTTATCTGCTTTCTTTGAGGAGCATGACATTGAACCAGACAAAAGGATTACGATGATAATTTCTGTGAAAGAACACTTGCACATGCTTGCAGATGAAATTTCATCGTACTTTCCAAATCTACCTGACAACCCATTTGCACTTGCCAGAAGCCCATTCATAGTCAAAGTTGAAGATGTTCCTGAGACAGCACAAGAGGAGTTCACTGAACTTATTAACAACGATGCAGCAAGAACTGATTTCTCTACAATGCCAGTTACAAAATTCTGAATCAAGTGTTTGCAGTCATATCCTGTTCTGTCTGAGACTGTGTTATGCCTTCTCTTTCCATTTCCAACAACATTTCTTTGTGAAACAGGATTTCCCAGCTTGTTGGTTATCAAGTCTAAATACGGAAGTAGACTTGTTGTGGAAGATGATCTTCACTGTGCTCTTGCAAAGACTCCCCCGAGAATTTCTGATCTGGTGAGAAAGAAGCAATCTCAACCTTCGCACTGACGTTGGCTTTTTACACATACTGTCGCAAAATGTAGCAATGTAGTATACTGTTGTTATATTAAGACTGTTACCCATGCTACACCATGCTTCAAGACACAATTTCATTTATTTGTAATTAGAAATAAATATTTCACAATATATAATTACATATTGTTTTTGTGATTAATCACTATGCTTTAATTACTATGTTCAATTTGTAACAGTGAAAATACATCCTGCATATTAGATATTTACATTACAATTCATAACAGTAGCAAATTACAGTTATGAAGTAGCAACGAAAATAATTTTATGGTTGGGGGTCACCGCAACATGAGGAACTGTATTAAAGGGTCGCGGCATTAGTAAGGTTGAGAACCACTGTCCTAGTGCAAAGGAAACTAAGGAAAAAATAAATGGGACTACATCAAAATGAAAAGCTTCTTCACAACAAAAGAAATGATCAACAAAACGAAAAGGGAGTGCACTGCATGGGAGAACATATTTGGCAATGATACATCTGATAAAGGATTAATATCAAAAAGATATAAGGAACTCATAGATGAGAGGAGGAACTGAGAGAGCAGATGTACTGGAAAAAGCTTTTCAATCTCCATTGTTTCCGACCGTTTCTTCTAAAGGAAATACTGAAGATTACAAACAAAGTGGCATATAACATGTTCAGAGTCAAGAAAAGGGAACCTACAAGGGAGTGGAAGGACCTAGGCAGTTAAAAAAAAAAAAAAAAAAAAGGAACTCATACAAAACAATCCAATTAAAAAATGGGCAAATGACCTAAATAGACACTTCTCCAGAGCAGACATAGAGATGGCCAAGAGACATATGAAAAAATCCTCAAAGTGGCTCAGTGGTTGAACATCGACCTATGAACCATGGTTCGATTCCCAGTCAGGACACATGCATGGGTTGTGGCCTCCATCCCCACTGGGGGTATGCAGGAGGCAGCCAATTGATGTTTCTCATCATTGATGTTTTTCTCTCTCTCTCCCTCTCCCTTCTTCTCTAAAATCAATAAAAATATATAGATATATTTTTTAAATGCTCAAAGTCACTGATCATCAGAGAGATGCAAATTAAAATGACAATGAAGTATCACCTTATATCTGTCAGAATAGCTATCATCAAGAAGTCAACAAATGACAGGATATGGAGAAAAGGGAACCCTAGTACACTGTTGGTCGGAACGCAGACTGGTATAGCCACTATGGAAAACAGTATATAGTTTCCTCAAAAAATTAAATACGAACTGCCATTTGACCCAGTGATCTCACTTCTAGGAATATAACCCAAGAAACTCAAAAACACCAATCAGAAAGAATGTATGAACCCCTATGTTCATAGCAGTACAATTTACAACAGCTAAGACATGGAAACAGCCCAAGTGCCCATCAGTAGATGAGTGGATAAAAAAAAATCGGTGTTATATTTATACCATGGAATATTATACAACAGTAAAAAGAAGGATCTCTTTCTCTTTGAAACAGCCTGGAGGGACCTAGAGAGTACTATGCTCAGCGAAATATGTCAGAGAAAGATAAGTATCACATTATCTCAATCATAAGTGGAATCTAATGAACAAAATAAACTGATGAATAGATCCAGAGACATAGAAGCATGGAACAGACTGCAGAACCTCAGAGGAAAGTTGGGGGAGGGTGGGTGGGTGGTTAGAGATCAAAGAACTTATATGCGTATATGCATAACCCATGGACATAGACAATAGGGTGGTGAAGGCCTGGAGCAAGTGGTGGGGTTATAAGAACTATTATATTTTCAACAGAAAACTCTACAGGTCAGAAGGGAATGGCATTAAGTACTCAAGATAATGAAAAGCAAGCATCTGAGACCAAGATTACTATATCCAGCAAGGCTATCATTCAAAATAGACAGTCAAATAAAATGCTCCAATCAAAAGGCATAGGATAGCTAAATGGATACAGAAACATGACCCAACTATATGCTGTCTACAAGAGACCACCTCAAAACAAAAGACACACACAGGATGAGAGAGAAGGGAGGAAAAAAAAATTGCCAGAATGAATGAATCCCAAGTCATATAAAAAGAAACTACTTCTAGATATATCACACTAAAATTGCAAAAACCAAAGGGGGGAGGGGAGATAAAAAGAAATACCTTACAGAAAAAAAAAGAAAAGGTGGATTCTCATTTAAAAAGACAAAAGACTGATAGCCTACTTCTAATCACCAAGGAAGGGAATGAGAAGTCATCTTCCAAGTGATAAAAGACAATAAATACTTGGTATAGCCAGAACTCTAAATCCAGCAGAAATATCATTAAAGAACAAATAAGATGCATTCACTGAAAGATAAACTGACACATTGGATAATAAAATTCTGCAATATGCTGTTAGGTTACCATTTGATATTTTTCAAGTTCACTAGTTCATGTAGTTTTAGAGTTTTTGTTTTAATTTTGGTATAAATTTATTTTTGAATATGTGAAACATTAACATGGTTTAAAAATCAAAAACTATATTAAAAAGGTATACCA